>NC_090024.1:57304360-57956360 GCF_037176765.1 Anolis sagrei | reverse complement strand
CATAAATAACAACAACAATAATAACTTTATTTTTATACCCCACCTCCATCTCCCAAAAGGACTTGGGGTGGTTTACAAAGGGACAAGCCCAGAGAGCAGAGTTAAAAACCTAACGTAAAACAAAACCAAATAAAAATATCTATATAAATCAAAATGTAATGTTCGTTTGTGGGATTAACAGAATTCAAAAACCACTGGATGAATTGACACTAAATTTGGACACAGGACACCTAACAACCCAATGTATGTCCTTCACTCAAAAAAAAAATTGATTTCATCATTTTGGAGTTGTAGTTGCTAGGATTTATAGTTCACGTAAAATCAAAGAGCATTCTGAACCCCACCAACGATGGAATTGAACCAAACTTGGCACACAGTTCTCCCATGACCAACTGAAAATACTGGGTTTGGTGGGCAGTGTCCTTTGGTTTTGGAGTTGTAGTTCACCTACATCCAGAGAGCACTGTGGACTCAAACAATGATGGATCTGGACCAAACTCTACACGAATACTCAATATGCCCAAATGTGAACACTGGTGGAGTTTGGGGAAAATAGAATCTTGACATTTGGGAGTTGTAGTTGCTGGGATTTGTAGTTCACCTACAATCACAGAGCATTCTGAAGCCAACCAATGATAGAATTGGGCCAAACCGCCCACACAGAACCCCCATGACTACCAGCATGGGCCACAGCAACGCATGGCAGGGAACAGCTAGTATCACAATAAAACATAATATCATAAAAACCGTACCATGCAGAGCAATAAAAGTGCTGAGTTCAGAGGGCACTGAGTTTGAGCAAAATTCCTAGATAGAACTAAGAAAAAGTGAAAAATTCAGTAAAGCGGGGTGGGAGGATAATGTTCATTGGCATTCAAATGTCAGTATTATAGAGCAGAGGGACTTGCTAAAGTGATGGAACTTAAGTAATATTGAGCCATTTACTTTGGAACTGCCTGGTCAAAGGCACAGTGTTTTTAGGTTCTTGTGGAAGGTGCACAGGTGGATACCAGTCTGATCTCCCTAGGAAGAGAGTTCCAAAACTGGGGGGCCACCACCAAGAAGGCCCTCGTCCCCACCAACTGCGCTTGAGACAGAGGTGGAAGCGAGAGAAGGGCCTCCCTGGATGATCTTAGGGCTCATGTTGGTTAGAGTTAGGGTTAGGTTTAGGATTAGGGAAAGATGTGATCACGAAGATAGGCAGGTCCTGAAAGTACACAAGGTCAAAGAACTGTCTAAAAAGCTATGTTTTAAAACTAGTCCAAAAGGATTGGATTGTGGGGGCTAACCTAATCTCTCTAGGGAGGGTATTCCAGAGCTGGGGGGCCACCACTGAAAAGGTCCTCCCTAACCAACCATACCTGAGATGGTGGTGGGACCAAGAGAAGGGCCTCCCCTTGCACCGTTTCATAGAAGGAGATGCAATCTCAAAGATAGATTAGACCCAAAGGGCATAGGGCTCTATAGGTGATAACCTGCACTTTGAATTGGGTCTGGAAACTTATTGGAAGGCAGTGTAGCTGATTTAATAGGGTTGTAGTGTGCTCCCTATAATTTAGTCAATTTTTCTAGCATTTTAGCTGCAATAATGTGGTACAGGAGGAAGTCCACAGGGGTGACATCATGAATTATTGCACTGGGTGACATCAACCCTACTGCCTCATCATATGGGCAAGATTGCCATATGTACAACACTTTCACTTCACTTATGGCATGGAGCCCACTGGTTCCCATCCCATGACGTAATCTACTTCTGGTGGGCTTCCGTGCCACAAGTGAAGTGGAAGCATGGTAAGCTGCCATGGCAACAACACAGGAAACTTTTGGTTTTGCATAGGAAATGGGAAGGGGGAGCGAGCTGGCAGATGGGGTGAGGGGGAAGGTGGGTGATACAGGGCATGGGGTGACGGGTTCCCCATGCCCCCCACCAAACCCTGCCAGATTCACCACAATGTGTGGCAAATCTCAGCCGTAATGTGATGAGGTCCCTAGGGGTGTCACTGATGCAAGCAATGAAAAAGTGGCAGTAAGGCTGTGTTCTAGTAGACTGGATAAACTTCACTATTTTTAGTTTCTCTAGCAATAAAAACAAACACTCAGAAATTTTATAACATTAAGCTGGGCACATGTACCATTAAAAAATACAGAATGAATTTATTAAATTTAAAATGTTTCTATCCCACCTGGTTATCATTTCTGGGAACTTTTAAGAGTTGTAGTTCTATAAAGTAGCTTTTCCAAGTGCACTGTTCCAACTTGTTTAGGGGAAGGGTATTCCATTTTCCATTTGTGCATCCACTATTTTCAATGCTTTTCCAAAATACCACGGATTGCCAATCTTCATGATGTATTTCTTCATCCTACACCAATCATGCAACACATAGAAACAAGACCCAAGATAAAGCAAATATAAGTGGGGTAGAAAGGATCTCTTATTAACAAAATGTTCCAAAAGACTGAGGTTCCACTGCATTGGGCACTATTAAGGAGAGTATGCTATGAACATTTTCTCAGCAGGCAGAGAATTGGATAACGATGCTGCTGTCGAAAGCTTGCCAGAACACGTTGGTGGAATCACTGATTATTTCCACCGCTGTTTATTAATACCTGCATCTTTTCAGGTAGCTGCCTACTTTTGCACAGCTAACTAGGACAACAATGACACACTCAGCCTGATGATTTTCTTCCTTAAGGCTAACGTGTAAGACTCTGCATTGGCTGTGATGCATCAGATTCTGACTTTTGAATTAGTTAATGTTTTTTTATATCTGTTCGTTCTTTCCTACCACACCACCATCTCTAAGCTGGTCTCATTAGCACTTTCCATAGTGATGTTCAAGATGTAACCTTTCTATAAGATCAAAGTTCAGGGAGTTACTGTTGGGACTAAAACTCCCAGAACCCTTCTGGACAGGCTGGGAGATTCTGGTAGTTGTGATTCTAAAAAGTCACTGTGCTAAACTTTGTAATCCAAAGAGCACTTTTTCTCTTTTCACAAATAGGTTTCTACCAAAAAAAAAATGTTTTCCACATATAGATAAAAAGCTTCTTTTCCTTTGTGAACAGAAGCACTAGAGACCCTTGAAGAAAATCTCACATCTTAGGTTTGTAGTTCCAATAAATTAATCATTTCCAACAAAATGTAGATAGCCTCCCAGAACTACAACTCCCAGAAGTGACAGTCAGCATAGTCAGTGGAGAAGAATATTGGGAGTTATATTTCAAGGCCATCTTGAATGCTATTTTAAGCAGCCCCAACAAAAAGTAGATAGTAGCTAATTATCTTGGGTTTTTAAAAAAAAATGTTTACGAGTTGTTTTGGCACCCAAATCACAGGAATGGAAAGTGTTTCATCCTTGATGGAACATGCAGTGCTTTACTGAGGGGAAAACATTAAAATATACACTGCAGAGTTCCAACCACACTGTTTAATGCAAAAGTTTAAATGATGTGGGGAAAAGAATGAATGATCAAATAAGTTCATGTTTTAAAATGGGATTTTATCTTTCTCCCTTTTGTGAACGATTTGCTGTGTTGTTTGTTATGAGTGCTGTGGGACTGTGTTATACAGAAAAGCTGCAATATCATAAGGTCCGCATAGCCTAGCAGTCCCTGATGTGAAAGTGCATTACAGCTGGGGATTCAAATGGCAACCAGACCTATCAGAAAGTTACTGAAGTTCCCCTCTCCCTGGCAACCTTTTTGCTGTCGAGACTGATGTGGGATTGGAAAAGCATCCAGGCAGTGTCCATGAAGCCAGATGTGAAATGATTAAACCTCCATTGAAACCTCTGGAGGAGTACCAAAGAAGATACAGTAGAGTCCCGCATATTCAACATAAACAGGCTGGCAGAATGTTGGATAAGCGAAAATGTTGGATAATAAGAAGGGATTAAGGAAAAGCCTATTAATTATGATTTTTCAAATTAAGCACCAGAACATCATGCTTTACAACAAATTGAAAAATAAGCAGTTCAATAAATGGTAACATTAAGTAGTAATTACTGTATTTATGAATTTAGCACCAAAACAGACAAGGGTTCTTTCTTTCTCCCACCCTGGACATTATTCCACAAGTAAATATATACTCCACTTCCCTCACCTGTGGATCCGGGTGATAATACAGAATGTTGGATAAGCAAAGGTTAGATAAGCAAGACTCTACTGTATAACCATTTGGTCTGGCTATAGAAATATAGTCAGAGACCTTGCCAATCCCACAACACAGAATTGCCATAGTAATGAGAAGTTACAATGATTCTGTGATAGAATCAAAGAGGCTTTGGCCTGTGCAGAAGAAATAAGGGAATACCAACTGCTACACATCAATCAAAAAGAGACATGCACAGGTCAGCCAAAGAGTCCTCTGTGCTCTTCTCTATTAAGCGTGGGCTCTGATTGCCTGGAGTTATTGGTTCTCTATTCCATCAGACACTATCTTAGCAGATACTGGTGTCCCTTTTGCACGTCCAGGAAGCAGCAAGAATGTGAGTTTATCTCACATAGTGAGAATTTGATGGCGCTCTCTATACCTTAGGCATGGAGAATCTTTGGCTCTCCAGATGTATCAGAATTCAACTTCCAGAAGTCCCAGCCAGCTTGTGGAATTCTGAGAGTTGCCTGTGGTGGATCTTCACTTCTCCTGAAACTGGTTACAAGAATGGTGCCAGCTATCACCCAGCTATCACCCAATGAATGGCTAGCTCTTGATCTAGAAATCTCTTCATTAAATCTGGCTCACCAAATATTGTTTGAAACTCTGCTAGCCATTGCAGACACAGATAATGTGGGTGGTTCCAAGCAAAGGATAGTCAAGAGGACTCCTAGTCAAGAAGTTTCTGTCTCTTTACTTTTAACAGCATTCTGTCTTTCTTTCTTTTGGTGGAAGTAGCAGTGGGGGAAATAACACAGCAAGGTTACCAGTTGAAAACAATAGCAACTGGATTCTTCATAAAATTCTGTGATTATACAATATAAGCCTCAAGCCTAGATTCAGTGCTGACCCTGGAGCCCCAGGTTTCAGCAGTGACCAGAGGAGCTTTTGCACAATTAAAATGTGTGTGTCAGCTGCACCTGTACCTTGAGAAGTCAGACTTGGCCACGGTGGTCCATGCTCTTGTTACATCTCACATAAACTACTGCAATGTGCTCTACATGGGGTTGCCTTTGAAGATGACCCAGAAGCTTCAATTAGTTCAACAGGTGGCAGCCGGATTTCTAACAGGAGCGGTGTACAGGGCCCCCACAATTCCTCTGTTGTGTCAGCTCCACTAGCTGCCAATTTGCTACTGAGCCCAATTTAAATTGCTTGACCTATAAAGCCCTAAATGGTTCCGGTCCAACTTCCCTGTCCGAACGTATCTCTTTGTATGAGCCTACTAGAACTTTAAGATCATCTGGGGAGGCTCTGCTATCGGTTCCACCCTCTTCACAAGGGTGATTGCTGGGGACAAGAGACAGAGCCTTCTCAGTGGTGGCCCCTTGGTTGTGGATCTCCCTCCCCAGTGTCATCAGGCAGGCTTCATCCCTTCTAGTTTTTAGAAAAAAGTTAAAGACATGGCTTTGCCCACAAGCATTCAAAGAATATGTGACTACAGACTTCAAAATAATGCTTATCCAGGCCTGTCTGGTATCATGCACAAATTAATTTACAGGCTCTAATGGAGTTTTTTGTTAATTTGTTTTTTGTTAATAATTCTGTCATTAGAACAAAAAAAAGGGCTACAATTATCCCTTCCATCACTTCCATGTCCCTTGCAATCATAAAATGGACTATGAACAAGGATCTTGGACGAATTGAACTATGCACTGTATATGTTTTAATCTGTTTACTGTTTTAATTTGTTTATTGACTAATTATTAACTCTTTTAATGGAGGGGGTATATTTTTACTGTTGATTTTACCGGTATTGAATTGTACTGGAGTTGTAAAATGCCTTAATACCCCTGAGAGATAGAAAGGTGAGTATAAATAAAGTAAATAAATAAATAAAACCCGAGTCTCAGAAAAATCATAAGAGAGGACTATACAGTGTCCCTTCTACACCTTTACATCTTTACTTTGATTTGACAGGAAATAAAATGTAGATACCTGGCAAAGTTATTCCCTGGATAGAAGCTGTCTTTCAAACAAAGCCACTACTTTCCCCTCCCACTCTATACTTCGTATTTTAATTAGATTGCACTGTGCACAACCTTGAATGTCAAGGGAAGACAGAGCAAGAGGAAAACAGAAAGGCTTCACTGCACCCAACTCAAACTAACCAGGAAGGAAAAGCTTTCAACCTGATGGATGCTGTGCCTTGATAGTTTTACACCTTATGTAAACAAGACTCCTTGTGTCAGGGAAAGGTGACACAAAAGAAATGAAAGTTCCTCATGGGATGTAATGTTCTATTAGTAGATATTACCATCCTTGCTTTTAGCCTCTTGTGTGCCACAAAACCTGAACATGTGTTACATGCCCCTGGGCATTTGCTGCTGAATTTACTTATGCAGAAGAAGGAAGCCGCATACAACCAGAATATGGGTGCTTGTTACCATTTCTGTTTGCTTCTTGTGCTTCTTGTCACTAGCATAGCTGCAACAATGAAGGAAGGAGGTAACACTATGTGGAAACATTCAGAATATTTAATGAACAATCCAGCAAATCAAATAAAGCAGGAATTATGAAAAACTTTCAGTTAAAAATAATGTATCTCAAATTGCATTACGGGCAAACTTGAACCTCCCCACCAGTCCAAAATGTACAGAAATCACTGTTTCTTATTAACACAGCATATATCATATTCAAGCAATGTGATCCATTTAAAACATTCTAAAGCATTGTAATATTTCTACAATAAAGGCATACACTTCTTATTGGACTGTCACTTCTGTAAGAGCTTTATTTGCTGTTTCTTGCAAGTCAGCATCTCATCAAATACTTTCAGGAAGAAGAAATAAAGGAAGCACAAGGAAAGGCTTCCTTCTGATTCCCCCTTCCTGTTCCTTTTGCCACATGTACCTTCTAAAAGGTTATTCCCAAAGGCTGTGATATCATTTGGAGCAGTATGAGAAAGATGCCACGGGAAAAGGAAATGGGCTATACTTCCTCCAACTGGACCCCACAGTGAGTTCTGTGCATAAACAATGTCCTTCCAATTATGAAATATCCAGTTTGGTTCTACATTCCTAATTATCCTCATTTGGCAGAGATTTCCTTGGTTAATCCTCTGCCATCCGACTTTCTCTGTCTTTCTCCTCAGATGACTGAAATTGCTGAACTCTGGGGTCAAAGTGCAAAACTAGTTTGCACTCAGTTAACCTTGTAGGGAAGAGAGGTGAGGTGGGTGCAAGGCATACCTTTGTTTAAGTTTATTAGAGCTTCCTCTTCTGGGGCCCCATCTACACTGTCATTTAATGCTGTTTTGGAATACAGTTTAATAGCATTGAACAGGATTATATGTGTCTACATTGCCATATAATACAGTTCAATGCAGTTAAGTGCATTCCAAAACTGCATTATATAGCAGTGTAGTTGGGGCCAAAGAAACATAGCGTTCCTTCTTTAATAGAAAAACATTCTGCTTCAAAAGACCAAAAAGAAAAAAAGCATTTGCATACAATGCTGCCACTTTAAAATTAGTCTCTTTTAGGCAATGTTGAGTGAATAGATAATTCCAGAACAATGCTAATGATAAAGCTAAAGGTTTTGCTTTGATATAAAGTCTAGTTGAGTCTAATTCTGGGGGTAGTACTCATCTCCATTTCTAAACGAAAGAGTCGGCATTGTCAATAGACACCTCCTGGGTCATGTGGCTGGCATGACCGAAGTGGTGCTTATTGATTTACTCACATTTGCATGTTTTTGAGCTGTTAGGTTGGCAGAAGCTGGGCCTAGCAATAGGAGCTCACCCTATCCCATGGATTCGAACCACCAACCTTCTGGTCAGCAAGTTCTGCAGCTCAGTGGTTTAATCCGCCGTGCCACTGCGGCCCTAGAACAATGCTGAGCATATCTTAATGGCAGTGCATCCAGTACAATAGGCTTTTCCAATCTGGTGAGCTCCAGATGACTATACCCAGACAATGCCAATATTGACTAAGATTATGGGAATTATAGACTAGCGTATTATTGGTTTTGAACCCTTATTTTTATGGTATGTTCTTTCCTATCTATTTTAAAATGTCATTTCTGCCTCTGGCACCAACTTTTCTGTTAAATAAGTAATGCTATAGAACACATGAGTTTCCTTAACTGAAGATGACACCAAATTCGGAGGGATAGCTAATAGTTCAGAAGACAGGATCAGAATTCAAAATGATCTCAATAGATTAGAGAACTGGGCCAAAACTAGCAAAATGAATTTCAACCAGGGAGCTCTTCACCCAGGCTAAAAATCAGCAGCAGTAATGTGACTTAGTAGACCACAAGTTGAACATCACCCAATAATGTGATGCAGCAGTTTAAAAAGCCAATGGGATGTTGGGTTGTTTTAAAAAGAGCATAGTGCCTATGTCAAGGGAATTCATGGTGCCCCTTTATTCTGCTTTAGTCAGACTTCACTTGGAATACCATGCCCAATTCTGGGCACCACAATTTGAGAGAGATGTTGACAAGCTGGAATGTATGCAGTGGAGGGCAACTGAAATGATTAAAGGTCTGGAGACCATGCCCTTGGAGGAGTGGCTTAAAAACCTGGGTATGTTTAGCCTGCAGAAGAAAAGGTTGAGAGGAAACATAATTGCCATGTATAAATACTTGAAAGGATATCATAAGGAAGAGGGCAGGTTTATTTTCTGCTGCCCTGGAGACTAGGACCTGAGCAATGGGTTCAAAATACAGGAAAGGAGATTCTACTTGAACATTAGGAAGAACTTCCTGACCATAAGAGTTGTTCAACAGGGGAACTCTTTGCTGAAGGGTGTAGTGGGAGCTCCTTCTTTGGAGGCTTTTAAACAGAGGCTGGATGGCCATCTATTGGGGATACTTTCATTGTGCTTTTCCTGCATGGCAAAGATTGGATTGGATGTCTCATGGAATCTCTTCCAACTCTATGATTCTATGATTCTGTGAAGTATATCTGAAGCTTTGTATTTAAACTTAATATGGCTAGAACAATCATAGATATTGAAACTAAAGAGCTAAAAAAGAAAAGAAAGAGTAGGGAAGCCAAACAATGCACATTCAACATAATCTTGTTAAAATGATTAACTTTTCTGTTAAACTCACTTGAGAATAAACACACTCAGTTGGTTTTAAATCTGCAGAGTGAAATACAATACACATTTGCTTTATTGAATCTTTTTTTTTTTTAAAAAAATACATTTTTCCATTGCCCTCTAAGAGTTCTTTCTAAACTTCCCTGAGTACTTCTAAACTACGATTGTTTGTCCAACTGCCAGAATTGTATGTGGGTTCCAGGATGCATCTACACTGTAGAATTAATGCAGTTACACATTATTTTAACTTCTATGCTCACCGCTATGGAATCAAGGGAGTTACAGTTTTAGTCTTCTCTGCCAAAGAGCACCAGTGCCTGATCAAATTACAAATCCCAGCATTCCATAGCATTTAAAAATGGCAGTAAAAGTGGTACCAAACCTAATTAATTCTACAGTGTAGATGAATACTTTTCCATTTTGTGTGTGTGCCAGGAGTGACTTAAGGAACTTCAAATTGTTTCTGGAGTGAGAGAATTAGCTGTCTGCAAGGATATTGCTCAGAGGCTGCCCAGATGTTTTATCATCCTGTGGGAGGTATGAGAAGCTGGAGCTGACAGGCAGAAGCTCACTCCACTCCCCTACCACTATGATTTCACAGCATGAAGCGATGGTGGCCAAATTAATGATGTTCCTGTTTTTTCCCATTGCTGTTTCCATCTTCTTTCTTAGAATAGAAAATTTGTAAGAAAGGAAAGATGGAATGGCTGTGCCACTTCTGTGGACTGGCAGTCCTAGAAATCATGGAAACACTCACTAAGTTTCCTCCAAATCCAATTAGAAGTGAATTGTACAGTACTTGGGAGCCAGCATGGTTTATTTATTTATTTATTTATTTCTTGCATTTGTTAACCGCCGCTCTCAGCCCTAGGGTGACTCGCGGCGGTGTACAGTACAAAAAGGACACTTTACAAAGGAATCAAAACAACAATTAACATCACTAATACATACATCTAACTTACACTAAAAATCCGCTCCGTCATATTTATGGAATCATAGTCAATCTCGTCGTCATAGTTCAATCCGGTTGTCATTACCCGTAACATAGCATTTAGTTGAAAGCCTGCTCGAAGAGCCAAGTCTTCAGGCCCTTACGAAAGGCCATGAGGGAGGGGGCCTGTCTGACGTCAGCAGGGAGGGAGTTCCACAGCCGGGGGGCCACCACCGAGAAGGCCCTCTCTCTCGTCCCCGCCAGACGTGCCTGTGAGGCAGGCGGGATCGAGAGAAGGGCCTCCCCAGATGATCTCAAGGTCCTCGTGGGCTCGTAGGCCGAGATGCGGTCCGCAAGGTATTTTGGGCCGGAACCGTTTAGGGCTTTGTAGGTTAACACCAGCACCTTAAATTGGGCCCGGTAGCAAATCGGCAGCCAGTGGAGCTGGAACAACAAGGGCGTTGTATGCTCCCTGCGTCCTGCTCCTGTTAACAACATGGCTGCCGCGCGCTGGACTAGCTGCAGCTTCCGGGCCGTCTTCAAGGGCAGCCCCACGTAGAGAGCGTTGCAGTAGTCAAGACGGGATGTGACCAGAGCATGTACCACCGTGGCCAAGTCAGACTTCCCAAGGTATGGGCGCAGCTGGCGCACAAGCCGAAGCTGTGCAAATGCTCCCCTGGTCACCGCTGAAACCTGGGGGTCCAGGCTCAACGATGAGTCCAGGGTTACACCCAAGCTGCGAACCTGTGCCTTCAAGGGGAGTGCGACCCCATCCAGCACAGGCTGTAACCCTATACCCTGCTCGGCCTTACAACTGACCAGGAGTACCTCTGTTTTGTCTGGATTTAATTTCAGTTTGTTCGCCCTCATCCAGACCATTACAGCGGCCAGGCACCGGTTCAGGACTTCGACAGCCTCCTTAGTAGCAGGTGGAAAGGAGTGACAGAGCTGGACATCATCTGCGTACAGATGACACCGCACCCCGAAACTCCGGATGATCTCACCCAGCGGCTTCATGTAGATATTAAACAGCATGGGGGACAGGATAGAACCCTGAGGAACCCCACAGGTCAAAGGCTGTGGAGTTGAACAGGAGTCCCCCAATAACACCTTCTGGGTCCGTCCCTCCAGGAATGACTGGAGCCACTGCAAAGCAGTGCCCCCAAGACCCACTCCCGCAAGGCGCCCCAGAAGGATACCGTGGTCGACGGTATCGAAGGCCGCTGAGAGGTCCAGGAGCACCAACAGGGACACACTCCCCCTGTCTAGCTCCCGGCGCAGATCATCCACTAAGGCGACCAAGACCGTCTCGGTACCATGTCCCGGTCTGAAACCAGACTGTGCCGGATCCAGATAATCCGTGTCTCTCAAGAGTACCTGGAGTTGTGAAGCCACCACGCTTTCCATGACTTTGCCCAAAAAGGGAAGATTGGAAACAGGCCGAAAGTTGTCAAATTTAGTGGGGTCCAGTGATGGTTTCTTCAACAGCGGCTTTACAATAGCCTGTTTTAGGCTCGCTGGAATCTTGCCTTCCCGAAGGGAGGCATTAACCACCACCGTTACCCACTCAGCCAATCCCCCTCTGGCCTCCCTCAGAAGCCAGGATGGGCAGGGGTCTAGGATGGACGTGGTGGGCCTCATTCCTCCAAGTATCTTGTCCACATCCTCGGGCTTCACAAACTGAAAAGAATCCATCAAAATAGGACAAGCAGGCGCTCGTGTCACATCCACAGAGACTGCATTTAATGTGGTGTCCAGCCCAGAACGGATCAAAGCGACTTTGTCTGCAAAGAACCGAGCAAATGCTTCACAGCACATGGCCGAATTGTCAGGGCTCCCACCTGAGGTGGTGGGAGTCAAAAGACCTCTGACAATCCGAAACAACTCCGCCGGACGGTTTTTTGCAGACGCAATAGTGGCCGCAAAGAAAGTTTTCTTTGCAGCTTTTATTGCCGCGGCGTATGCCCTCAAAAAGGACACAAACCGTGCTCGATTTGGCTTGCTTGGGTCTGAGCGCCACACGCTCTCTAGTTCCCTCTTCCTTCACTTCATCGCTGCCAACTCCTCAGTGAACCAAGGAGATGGTTTAGCTCGGTTACTTGAGAGGGGACGTTCCGGAGCGATCGTGTCAATTGCCCTGGCCATCTCCCCATTCCAGAGAGCGACCAAGGCCTCGACATGGTCACCTGCCGAGGTGGCGGGAAAGTCCCCAAGAGCCGTCAGGAATCCATTCGGATCCATAAGCCTCCTGGGGCGGACCATCTTAATGGGTCCTCCACCTTTGCGGAGGTTAGGGGGCGCAGTGAGTCTAAATCTGATCAGGAAGTGGTCAGTCCACGGCAACGGAGAGATGGACAACTCCTCCACACCGCCACCCTGCTCCCATCCCTGGCAGAAAACCAAGTCCAATGTATGTCCAGCACAGTGGGTGGGGCCAGTTATTTGTTGGGACAGCCCCATGGCGGACATGAAGTCCTGAGCCGCTCCTGTGGGGGTCGCCTCGGCATGGATGTTGAAGTCCCCCAGCACAAGAAGCCGTTGGGACTCCAACGCCAGGCTCGAGACCACCCCCGCTAGCTCAGGTAGGGAGACTGTAGTGCAGCGAGGTGGACGGTACACTAACAGAATCCCTATTCTGTCCCGGTCACCCACCCTCAGGTGGACGCATTCAAAATTTGTGGTCTGCGGGATGGGGCTCCTGGTCAGATGGATGGAATCTCTATAGATCACTGCGACCCCGCCTCCCCGTCCTCCGGATCTCGGTTGGTGCTGTACGGAGAAGCCTGGAGGGCAAAGCTGGGTCAGATTTACACCTCCAGCTTCATCCAACCAGGTCTCCGTAATGCACGCCAGATCTGCCCGCTCCTCCAGGATTAGGTCCTGAATCCAGGTCGTTTTTCCGTTGACAGATCTGGCGTTCAGCAGCACCACCTTCAATCCCGAGGGCCCGCTCACCTGGCTACACCAATTTACCTTAGGAGACCGGTTGGGAATTGTTAATTTAGATAAGCGGTCCGAATTAGGCCGAATTCGAGGTCTCCTTCTTCCGCATCTCCTCCTTCCCACCACGACCTCTATGGGGGCCCCTCGGCTAGTGGAACACCTCCCCCCCTCCATGCCGCGATCTAATATCAAGGACTTAATTCCTGCTTCATCAGCTGTATGATTTGTTGGATCCTGCCAACACCCTTTCTCCCCTTCCTCCCTCCTCTCGGCCCCATTGGGCTCCAGCCCACCTCCCCCCCTGACCTTTCCGCTAACTAGTAGTAACAGAGACAGTACTAACAGGGGGGTGGGGGGCCACATGGATGACAATAGCTTCAGGTGGTGGAGGCGTTTCAGCCACACCCGTTAGATAGTTTGTAAAGTGCGAGAGTGCAAGAGTCTTAAATGCGACACAGACAGTAGTACCACTCGGTTGACAACACTGCGTTCCGTTGGGCACATACATAAAGTGCAAGATCTAAAGTGCAGTAGGTACCTGAAACTGGGTCTCAGCATTCACTAAGGTGCGGCATAGAGGGATAAGGAAGGGGGCATAAGTGCAAGTGGTGTTTAGCAGCAAGTGGCAGGCGCCCTAAAGTGCTGTTGAGTTCTTATATCAACTTAGCAGCGAGGACAACCAGGAGTGTGTTATGATAGTGGTATATAGTCACACTCTTACGAGGATGATGGTAATAACAATTAAATAAAGTTATTATGATTCAGGTGTACCTCTAGACGGATGGTCTGAGAGCGGATGGGACATCCGGAGGTGGTATACACAGCGGCGGTCAGCGCCGTTGGTCTGTTGTGTATCTATCAATCCAAAGGGGGCCAGCTCAAGGGTCTACACAATATTAAGGCCGGCACAAAAAGTCTACACAGTGTTAAGGCCAGCACAAAGGTCTACACAATATTAGGCCGGCACAAGAGGTCTACACAATATTAAGGTCTACACAATATTAAGCCAGCACAGAGGTCTACACAATATTCGGCCGGCACAAGAGGTCTACACAATATTAAGGTCTACACAATATTAAGCCAGCACAGCGGTCTACACAATATTCGGCCGGCACAGGGATCTACACAGTATTAGGCCAGCACAGGAAGTTTGCATAGTAGTAAGGCCAGCTCAAGAGGTAGTAAGGTCAGCTCAAGTTTAGTGATTTGAGTATTGGATTGCACCTCTGGGGCTCAAGGTTTGAATCCCTGCTCAGTCATGGAAGCCCACTGGGTGATTGTGGGCAAGTGAACCCTCTCAGCCTCAGAGGAAGGCAAAGGCAAACCCACTCTGAATAAGTCTTACCAAGAAAAGCCTGGGAAAGGTTCACCTTAGGGTCACAATAAGTTGGAAATGACTTGGAGGCACACAACAAGGAGCGTCTAGACATTCAGTTTTGCCCTTATACATACACCTCTTTTTGTCTTTTCTCTCTTGTTGCAGGAATCAACAAGGCAAATGTAGTGGAGAAACAAACATGGTATTTCCTGATGCAAGCAGAAATTACAATATTTTGTGTTGAAAGGAGAATGGGCTTACTTTTCACTGCAGCTCAGATCAGAGCACATTGACTGCTTGGAGTCTAGTGACAACAGAAACAACAACAACAGAATAATTCCATATCTTGACTTAAAAATGAAGGCTTTCCCTCCTTTGATTTAGATATCTGTTTTTAAATCAAATCTAAATTCTCCCCGAGAAGCCTCCTAGTTGAAAGCACCAGCTACCTGACCTATAAAAAGAGTTTTGTCTGACTGCAGGAATAGGCCCTGGGGTTGTTTACTGTACATGTTCGAGCTTTTCTTTTGAAATATAAATTGGAAAGAGAAGGGTGAAAAAATGACATTATCTTGTTTTTTTTTCCCCTCTTCATTTTTTCTCTGTCAAAATATGTATTTTCTCTTGTTTGGAGATAGCTGAGATGTTCGGACAGAAGGATTACCCTGCCATTAATAGTGAACCTCTTTGATTTATGACATTTTAGAACACAATCCACAAATCACTTGGACCCAAATATTTGGATTATAGATTACTCTTGTTTCTCTGAAGCCACTGACATAAAGCTTGCCCTCCCCTTCCAGCATTACCATTTACAAATTATAGGGCATTTTTTTTAAATCAGCAAGGTTTTTAAACATTCACTGCAAATGACAGCCTGATGTAATTATTCTTCTTTCACAGGTTAAATCAAAGGCAGAGAAAGACTAGCTCAACACAAAATCAAGGTTGGATTTTTGAATGGTTCAATTGTAACAAATGCTCTCTGGCCCCCAGTAACCATTGCCCCTCAACCCCAGAAATAACGAGACAGACAACCGTGATATGGATTCAAATTGGGCAACTTTTATTGAATGTTACCTATTTAAGTTCAACTGAACTAAACTATGTGTCTAGGAACTTGGTGGCTAGCCGAGGCAGCGTCCTCGGCTATTTAGTGTTTGATATCTGTGTGCCCTGGATCCCCAACCGGGCAACCTGAAGGTAAAAGTCTGGAGAAGCCTGTCTCATATTATGGTAATCAGCTTCTCCAATTTCTGTGCCAAGTGATGTCCCCTCACCCATTTGGTGACTTCTAGGTGAGTGATTGTTGTACAGTGCCCCCCACCCTTAAGGGGTGCCTTGTGTATACCTCCATGTCCGTGTTTTCCTGAACTATTTATGCTAACCTAGTTAAACCGAACCACCCCATCTAGCCCCTAATAACAGTATAGAGTAGGTGAAAAAACCCCCCAGAACATGAGAGGCAAAAAATTCCTACCCGGCTCCAACGGGCAACCAATTATACTGTCAATGGGCGGGAGTGGCGGGTAGAAAGTCTTTACAAGACTGAAGGTAGGAGGCTGGCTCACGTGATCAGCCAGCCCCCTCCCTTCTTCTAGGAGGTTCGAAAGACCTCCCAATTCTCTGCCTTCTGGGGGGGAGGGGCAAATCGCTCTCCCAACCAACTGCGTTGGTTAGGAGAGTCCTTTGCCTTATGTTGCTCCTAATTTGGCACATGTACACACTTTTATTGTATTTTGTGAACACTAGGAGCCCCCAGTGGCACAGTTGGTTAAACCACTGAGCTGCTGAACTTGCTGACTGAAAGGTCACAGATTCGAATCCGGGCAGCAGGGTGAGCTCCCGCTGTTAGCTCCAGCTTCTGCTAACCTAGTAGTTTGAAAACATGCAAATCTGAGTTGATCAATAGGTACCACTCCGGCGGGAAGACTGCACTCCATGCAGTCATGCCAGCCATATAACCTTGGAGGTGTCTACTGACAATGCTGGCTCTTTGGCTTAGAAATGGAGATGAGGCCCAACCACCAGAGTCGGACATGACTGGACTTAATGTCAGGGGAAAACCTTTACCTTTACCTAGGAAAAAAATTGCACCCCTCTCCCCCATGAACTGCATATTTTTATAAAATGTCTTTGGAAGTTGGGTGGTTTGGGGATCACAAGGGCTCTTTGAGGGCTAAAACAAATTATCATTGGCAGTGTGACAGAGTTTGCAGGGCATACTTTGCCTACAGGGGATGATAGTATTTATCACTTACTCTGTTCTAATATCTGAACTGTGAAGCAAGAAAAGTGATGGATTTGGTTTGTTGATAAGATTCAAGGTTTGGTTCCATGAGACATGACACAATAAGGGACAAGGTGCCCCAAACCCTCCTGCTTGAAAAGAGTTGGCTATGAATGCACAAAGGTCTGGTATTTCTCCTGCAGCAGAATCAAATCTGATTCATCACAGCTCAAAGCCTGTCATCCAATGGGGAAGTTCTCTCATGGGCATATAAACAGACTCTGCTTATGGATTTTTTTTCAAGACTCCAACCACCTTAATCCTGTTTTGACATCCACATCAGTAGAACCCAATGCAGTTTGAGAGACCCTCATGTGTGTACTGATACACATCTTTGCAATTTATGAACAAAATCCATGTCTTTGCTATGCAGCTAAGTATATGTAAAGCAATGCAATATAGACCATTATAGAGAATTCTGGCCAGAGTTTCTGAGTCAACATTTTAGAAAAGATATAAATTTCCGCTTGATTGCCAAATAACTCCATTCAATTGATCAGATATTCTGTTTCCTGTCCCCCATTGAAGGCTCTGGTACTCTTATTCTAGATTGAATAGCAAGCACCAAATTTACTGTTAGTAAATTAGTTAGTAGTGCAGTGGGTTAAACTGCTGAGCTGCTGAACTTACTGATCGAAAGGTAGGCAGTTCAAATCTGGAGAGCGGGATGAGCTCCTGCCGTTAGGCCCACTTTCTACCAACCTAGCAGTTCAAAAACATGCAAATGTGAGTAGATCAATAGGTACCACTTCTGTGGGAAGATAACAGCATTCCATGCAGTCGTGCTGGTGACATGACCTTCAAGGTATCTACAGACAATGCCGTCTCTTTGACTTAGAAATGGAGATGAGTTCGACCCTCCAGAGTCGGACACGACTAGACTTAACATCAAGGGGAAACATTTACCTTTACTTTACCTGTTAGTGTTAGAATACTTTTGCACATCTTTGTTACACGCTAAGGCTGACATCCTTTTAACAACTTATACATAAGTACATCTTTCACTCCTGTACATCTTTTTTGGTCATAGAAGATATCAGCATTCACTTCCACACTTTACAACAATTTCCCCGGATTCACTGTTGTGCTGGGATAGTCACCCTCTGATCTATTCAATTGTTGATAGAGACAGCAAAAGTGTTAGGTTTTGTTTCTATAGCCAGACTCAGACTGATCATGACATCTTCTGAGACCTCTGAAAGACCCCAGTGGATCTTGTTTGTATATGTCTTCAGAGTTGTAGTGTGGTGAGGCACCAGTACTCTTTGGCCGAGAAAATGAAATACCTTGCAAAACCGCGATTCCATAGCATTCAACCAGAGTGGTTAAAGTAGTGTAAAAATGCATTGATTTTAAAGTATAGAATAGATGCATCCCTGAATTAGCTGAACTCATCTGTAAAAGCCTCCTCTATTATAGCCTGTCTCTTCCTGCATTACCTGCCTCTAGGCATACATCATGGTTATTCAAGACCTTGTAAGGCAGGGGTGAGAAAATATATGAGTACCATAGGACTGCAGCTCCCATGAGTGATAGCCATTGTAGCCAATTACAGGAAATAGTGGGATTGCAATACTGCAAGCAGAGGTCTGTGTATTCCCTACCCAACATATAGTGCCCTTAGGTGAGATAGCTAAAATGGGCTGGCTTCACCAAACAGTGTTGGTATAGTGGGTTTGCTGCTAAGCTACTCTTTTCGAGGCTCATTGCTGTTGCAAGGTGCTCCATCTAGGTTATTTTCATGTTGAAACCACAAGCAGGGGGTAAATCAGCCCTCATATCAAAAACATGAAAATTATTAAGCAACACATTTTTTTTGGATGTATAGATGGGTGTGTATATGTGTGTTTGGAAACCATAGGCAAACATACATATAGGTAGGTAGCTACAAATGGATTGGTGGATGGATGAATGTATAGATAGGTAGATTAAATAGATAGATGATAGATAGATAGATCATACATATGCAAAGCAGTGTGTGTATGAGAGAGAAAAAGATTGAGAGAGAGAAAGGAAGAAAGGAGGGTGGGGAAGAGAAGGAAATGCAGTCATGTCTCTGTTTCCTCTTCAAATGTCTTTACTAATAGCTTTCAAATGTTGGCATCCCTAGGCCATGTACGGATGCAGCTCTGGACATGCCAGTGGCTTCATGGCACTCAAGGAGATAAGACAGTTTAGTTTAACACAACATGAATGATTCCAGCCTCGAGTCCCAATCAAAGAGATTTACAGCTGTTTTAAAAAGACAGTAATGTTGACTTGACTGGTGAAAGAATACGGCAAGCTAAACAGAATAAAAAGACATGGGACCAACAAGTAAAATAAATGCTGGCTTGTGAACATAATACATACCCCGTTAACTCTATTTTTGTTACCATTATTATTACTATTAATCATCATCATTCTTTTGGGGACATTCACACTGCATCTAAATTTGGAGGCATTTAAAGCTGCTGCGCTTTTGAAATGAAAAACAGCTCCCTCCTCTCCTAAAGAAACAGCCATCTTGTCTAGTTAAAACAATTAACAGAACAGACAGTGAAAAAGATTGCCTCTGTCGCTGTTTAAAACAATTTTAATCCAGGGTGGCCCTACCCGAGGGATTCCTATGGTCTCACTTTCATGACTGGACTTACTTCCCCCTCAGTCAATATTTAGGTGTGCCAGTGCTACTTGTTTGTCTGTAAGTACCTCTCCCCACACAGTGATTTTTGGAGCACTACGTTGGGACCCTTAAGCACAACTTTTAGAAAGATAATTAACCATACAGTTTTGGTGCATATTTCCTTCAAGGGGAATCTTATTACATTCACTGGGCTCTGATTCTCTTGATAGGCTGTTTAGGATTGAAAACGAGAAATCATTCTCACCATTTGATGGTTTACTCTCCCTTTCCCTAGTTTATACATCAAAAGAGGGCATTAAAACTCAGCCACTGCATTGATATGGTTAGCTGGTAAGTATCTGGTGCTGAAGTGGCCATCTGCAATCCACAGCAAATAATTATCTGTTGCCTTCCTTGACTGAATTTCCTGCGCTGGCACAGACTGGTGGGAGGCGTACCTTCCACTGTGTGTTGCTGGTGCATCTGCCTAGGGTGAGGAAGGAGGGGGCCGGGGGAAGCCGATCATGCTGATTCCTTCACTACAAGGCACACAACCTGCTGAGTAGACAGGTGCTGGCTGTGTGGATGTCCATGGGCGATGGAAGCCTGGTTGTCCGAGTAGCTGACATCTATATCTAGATCTATCTGGATTTTTAAACTGATACAACATGAAGAATGTCACTCTTGGTTACTGTACAGCTGTATCTCATGGACAGCCTTTAAGCGCAATGCCTTGACCACGTCTTCCTTGCTTTCTTCAGCTGCCGTAATGTGCTATTGTTGTGAAATCTTTTGGACCTTTGTTTAGCCTCCAGAGCAGACACTCAGGCTATGATTCAGAAACTTTTTCAAATACTGCATATTTGATTATCATTCTTGTGCACAATAACATCAGTGATTCTTCTGGCACTTGTCTGCAAACTTCTTTCAGCCCAGACAGGGTACATGTTTGCATAATATTGCAGATATATATTGCTTACTTGTTTGCCTGCTTGTTTCCCTCTCTCTCTCCCTGGAAAGATGTGAGTTTATGTTTAAGACCAGAGAATCCAAAATCAGAGGTAGCTTTTCACAGGAAGTATGAGGATGTGCCCTGCCAATGAAGTAAGGTGGTCTTTTCTCCAATCCATTTAATTCTTTTAACCAAGTTAGGGTGTTTAAATTTCTTTTTTCCAATCCATTTCACTCTTTACCAATTAACGCTGTGTACATTTCACATCAAAGCAAAAGAAAAGAGTTTTGGAATTTTTAAATCTGTGGAGCTGTGATTAAAAAGTTGTATCAGAACTTTGGAGATTGAGGTTCAAGTTCCCATTGCGCAATGAAGATCAGTTGATGACTTTAGGCCATCCTCTCTCTCTCTCTCTCTCTCTCTCAACTTGATGCACCTCACACTGTGAATGTAAGGATAAAGCAGAGAATAAGAGAGCAAGGTTT
The DNA here is from genome assembly GCF_037176765.1 of Anolis sagrei. Classification (NCBI taxonomy): domain Eukaryota; kingdom Metazoa; phylum Chordata; class Lepidosauria; order Squamata; family Anolidae; genus Anolis; species Anolis sagrei. Next base: position 57,935,632 of record NC_090024.1, on the reverse strand, counting down.
ACCATCCTGAATTCACTGACGGCAAGACTGGATATGAATGTAAATAATATAAATGCCACCATAATTGGGGCATGAATTCTATCTCATCTCCTAACCCCCCTCCCCTTGGTCGTAGAGCCTGAGATTCTCCTGACCTTGAAGATGCAGGGTCATATAGTTAGGAGATGCATTGGACTGTTATTGATGTGTTAATACTGTGTATTATGTTTTTATGGTTTTAAATTGTATACTGTGATTGTTGCAAACCGCGTTGAGTCACCAGTTAGGCTGAGAAATAGCGGTATACAAGTACAGTAAATAAATAAATAAATAAATAAAATATATTGGTTGTACACCTGGACTCAACCTCAGTCTGGTTTCTGTGGTGGGTTTTAGCACTTAAAACATTGTGAATCAACTGAAACCCTTACTGAAGATGCTCTACCTTCTTTTCTACAGGCTAAACATCCCCAGCTCGTAAAGCTGCTCCTCATAGGCCATGGTGTCATATGTTCCATAGTTGATGGTGGTTGGTGGTGGTAGGCCTGGCAGTTGGTGATGGAAGGGTTAATGTAAGTCTTGGTTCTAAAGGGCTGAGTAGTATGTAAGTAACAGTTTACAGTTAAAAGCAATTAAGAGTGGAGGTGTGCAAGAGATGGGCTGCACCTGAGTGTTTCTGGATTTAAGGAGCTAACTTTGAGACTTATCTTTGGGAGTAAAGTATCTGTTGCTGCTGGTTTTTTCCCCCAGGTCTGTTGGATTTTCGGTATCCTGACCCATCTCCTGTAATCTTGGAATCCTGGAACCTTGAACCTTTGGACTGGCTTTTGACTATGGTATAGACTTTCGATCCCTGGACTCTGTTATTGAACTCTCTGCATTTGACCACTGGACTGGACCCTTTTGACTATGAAGTTATTTTTGCTATCAGTTTTTGTTTATTTTGTAGCTGAGTGCTATCTTTATGTTTTGGTCTATTAAAACAGCCAGTAAATAAGTGCTGTTTTAATTAAACTATTTGATAAAACTGGGAGTTTGATTAATCTCTACCTAAATAAGGTAGAGCCCTGGCAACGTGACACATGGTCTCCAGACCTTGGATCATTTTAGTTACCCTCCTATGGACACATTTCAGAGGAAGAATTCAGGAGTACTGCAGTAAAGTAAGCCATGGTGCTCTGAACAGAAATAAACCAGAGCAAGTTAGCTGAAGAACACGCTTCTTCTGCAATCTCCATTTGCCATTCCCTCCTCCCCCAGTATGATCTCTCAACAGGGCCCACATTCCCTGAAAGACGGCTTGGAGACTGACATCCCATACAAAACAACATATTATCCCTAATAGTGCTGCTACAGTTCTTCTCTCCACCTTTCCATCCCTTTTTTATGATGCAAGGAACTGTTTCTTTGAAAACATTTTTGACAGTACTACCTTTTCTTGACAGAACAAAATCTCTCTGATAGTGTAGAACAATTTAAGAAGTGGGTGCAACTTATAAATATCATTTTAATTGCTGTCTAGACTACAGTACTTGCATCAGAAACATAACTTTTTATACCACTGGAGAAAGCAACAATCCATCTGAACTGAAAGGCCAGCTTTTATGTTGCCCAGATTTGTTTAGATCTTGTTAGAATCAGATCTTTTTTAATGATTATACAATAATATAATGATAACTGGGACTAAAGGGAGGAATCGAGTGCCTGTTAAGAATAGCAAAAGGAACAAGGAGATCACTAGAAAAGGTTTTACTTCTAGCTTGTGCCTTTGCTGTTTTCTCTAATGAGTTACAAATTGAATAAGTAGTGTTATATGCCATGTCATAATATATCACAGTCAGGTTGTATCCTTACATGTCACAGAGAGTAACAGGAGATGACAGATACAAGGAGACACTATCTGTCACTTTAAGAATTCTTTTTATTTCTTGTTGATAAAGTTACTCTATTTCCTAAACACAATGGAATCTCAGCAGTTGAGGAAAAAACAACAACTCTCAACAAGAGAGAGATCAAGAGAGTGGGGCAAGAAGGTCAACTACTTTAAGTGTTATTCAGTCCTCAAGCAAATGGAGTTGCATTGACTGATTGGCAACAACATGGACAGTGGGGCTAAATTGCCCAGCTGAGATTTTAAGAAGTCGGCAGTCATAGCTTCATAATGACAACAAACCCAGAACTATACTCACTCCAACTTCTAGGACACATCATGCTTCAAAGATTCTTTCTGGAGATATATCAAATATTGCAACTAGTGCATATCTGATATAATTCAGTCAACTTCTAGCATCTAACATATAACTAAGCCAACCCTAACACTGCCCTGGGGTTTTCAACCCCTTCCTCTGCGCTTTTTAAGCCCCAAACTAAATTACTAACTTTAATTGGAGTAGCCTTACCACTACATGTTATGTAGTGGTTTAGCATTTAGTGGGGAATGGCAATTGGATTTGGCATTATTTATACAATTTCTTCTGTAACCTGATTTTTGTGTTTATGTCTTCATGATTAAATTGACATTGCCATCACAGTTGCCATTTGGCTTGCAGAGAAAATCATAGCAATCCTTTGGTTATGAATCATTTTAAAAAGCCATTTTGATCTGGAAAATTTGGAGAGAGGACCAAAGAGAGAACACTATCTTGGATCCAATTCCTTGCCTTTATGTGCTGATAACTTTAAAACAACATGTGCAATATTTTGCTCCTGAATTCCCAGTTTCATATCCAATTTACCAATTTGCCTATTATTACATCTATATCTCACTATAATGGCTCTTTCATGTGCCAAGCAGGGTCCTCCCATTTCACGTCTTCAATTTTATCATTGCAACAATTTGTGAGGGGGAGAGAGGTTAGTGACTGTCATACCTAAGGGGAGAATTCAACTTGAATTTCCACAGTCATGGTACCCACATGAATCAAGTATCCCAATTTTTCCCCAAGGTATTTTTAATGGAGTGGGTGGGAACAGCACTTGCTTGTGTGATAAATATGAAAATGGATGATTTTGGGAGAAAAGACAAAAAATAGCAATGTGCGATGAGATCTGAGAAATGATACAATTGATTTTGAAAACTACGGTAAGATGATACTTCCCCCTTCTCATGGGATGAGGTCCTAATTCAGCACAGATTGAGAAATATGTTATTTTCCAACATAGATGAGTAAAATATACAAGGCATGCAAAAAATCATTGAATAGCATCCAAAGAATGCAGTAAATCAATAACATTATCTATTGGACTGCATAAAATATAGATTATTTAATGATATCATATGTCAGCTCCAAATTAGGTGCTTATTTTAAAGCCAATTTGCATGACAGTGGTGGAATTTTTGGGAAATGTGGTTAAGGGCTGCTGCACCAGATAACTAAATAGTCTGCAAAAGTATTACTTTCATTTTTTAAAAAGAAGGCCAGTTTTTCTGTAACAGGGTTTTCTTCATTTAGCTAAAACCAGAATGAATCAATTTGCTTCAGAGTGCTCGTTTCAATCTAATACCTTGTTTTTAGAATTATAGCATTAGATCCTTTGTTTAGGGTTAGGGTTGGGTAAAAAGACCAATTTCAACAAAACATTCAGGTGTTTCTGTAGTTTGCCTTCACTCATGGAAGCACAATATTCAAACCATAAAGAGATTAATCAACTCATACGGTTAACTATAAATGAATGGCCCTTTTCAATAATATGCTATCCTCTATCTTTCAGAAGATAGCAGTGTACCTCTGTTGAAGTAAATGCAATATAAATAAAACATTCCTGGAACATTTGTCTGTGCAGGAGGAATCCTGTCTATCAGTATATTGGTTAAATTTATTTTCATTGCTGAAGAATCAAAGATGCATGCAGTGTTGCCTGAGTCTGGATCTACACTGCCCTATAGCATAGGATCTGATTGCATATTATCTGCTTTGAACTGGATTATATGAGTCTACACTACCAGATAATCTGAGGGCTCTTCTACAGGCCCAAATTGCAAAAGGAACCGGGATTCGAAATGTGATATTTAGGCCCCACAAAGGGCTCAGATTCCAGGTTTTCCCAGAGGTTGACCCGGTAGCAAATCTAGCCAGCTCCTAGCCCACTATTTCCCTTCTAAACTTATTGAAAGGGCCTAGCTACATTCTCAGGCACCTTGAAGTAAGCTTTTGACTTACTAAAATGACACGTTAGGGGATTTCTCTGGGGAGCCTGATGACAAACCAAGGTCACTCCAGTTAGTTTACTGGGGAAATGGGAAATCTGAGAGGAGAGGGTAGGATTGCCATCTCGCTCCTTCAAGCTCTTAAAACCAGGATGGCAGAAGATGGTCCTGAGAGTCAATCCCCATAGGTCCAACAACCGAAAAGATCCAGACCTTGCAGTAAAGTTCATATCGTTTCAGGTATTTTTAAACTCAAAGTAAATTGAAAAACCCTGGTTTTCTCTGAGTTAATCCGAAACCCATCATGGGGTTTCGGTCTGTGTGGAAGTGCCCTGAGATTATCAGGTAATCTGGGGATCAGATTTCTGGGATAAAGGGCAGTGCAGATCCAGCCTTAGAGTGCTACTTCATTGCAGAATGAATGCATTCTGATATTATTTTAACTGTCATGGCCCAGTCCTGTGGTTTGGTGAGACAGAGAAAGCTAAAGACTTTGAACATTGAGCTGTAGCAGTTAAAATAATGTCAAATTGCACAAAGTCACTAAGATGCATGCTAAGTAACTTTTAAAAAGAGAGGTCAAATTGAGGAAGTGGGACTATAGAAGCAGGGGCTTAACTCTTTTGCTATCTGCTTTTTTCCTTGAGCAACTCCCACAACATGGATAGACATGTTGGAAAGCTTAGAGTTAAGAAACAGCAGTTTAGTGGGGAGGGGAGGATTAGGGGATCTTCTCCTGACACCTCTCTGATCCTCACTGCCTGTCCAGAAGCATTCATTTTCAAAAAGCCACTTTCATTGGAGCAATGTTACACACATCTGCATGTTATGTCCCAGTTGAACCTGACACACACTGTGTATGTGTGTACAGTTTCAGCAGGGAAAGTGAATTGAATTACTCATCATCTCTGCCTGCAAAATGCTCAAATGTTTCATAGACACCCAAAACCCTAAAGCTGCAGGCTTCAGAAAGCATGATACAGAGAAACACGTTCAGCTGGGAGAAAATCCTTGCCTGACCCTTCTGGGTAGCCATAGGGGCCCACTACACTACATCAGAGGCATCGAAGGCACAAACCAAGATGTGCCCCAAGATTGGATTTCTTAAAGGAGACAACAGAATAGAAACACTCCTAACTTTAACAAGCTAACCCAAGAGGAAGTCTCAAGCTTCAAAAGAATCAGAGAAACACCCCTCAGGCTTGCTCCATTTTGGATACTTTCATTTCAGATAGGAATTCTTCCATCAGCATGAACGACCTGTGGTGTTTTGCTGCAGAGCTCCAGCTAAAACTGGAAACACACATTTTCTTCACAAGAGAAGAAGGCGAAAAACATGAACAGTGTACTTCTTTTCCTTTGGGCAAAATGGATAACATAGCCCTTTAATTTTTTTAATGTAAGCAGAAGCTGTAATAACTAAGGGAAGAAGGGAGTTGGTGACTTTGGGCATAGGCTCTGGGAGAAGGTGGTGTATAATTTACACCACTGAGGGAATTGGACTGGAGGCATTTTGCCTCCAAGGCAACGTCTGCTCTACCATCTCCTGCTCAATGGGTGTGGAGGGTTTAGTCACTGCCAGCCACAAATTACTAACATCCCCCAGTAATGCTGGCTCAGTTAATTTGGCCCGTTTCTTGCTCCTTCACACATGCCTGCTTCAGAGAGACAAGACAAAGCACTTGGGAATAACTGGTTACAAACAACAATTTCCTTGCAACGAATACCCCTTTGCAATACCTAAGGCAGAACTATTGTTACATGATAGTTGTAACATAATGGCTGAGTTTCTATATTGTATTATTTTTACATGCTGTTATGCTTTAGTTCTGTGCATGGCACTTGCATTGAATGGCAACTTGAAGCTAGCAAATGTACATCTGAGTGCGGGTCCAGAGTTACTGGCTGTACTGAGAGTTTTCAGGATTCTTTATCATTGCTCTAACATACAACTGTTTCTTGAGATCTCTTGAATTTTCTGCTTCAAAGTAGTGTTCCTCCCAGGAACTCAGATACACATGAATGTTTGAATTTTTTAAACTCACAGAGTGTTCTTGGCAAGGTTTGTTCAAATATCATTTGTCTTGCCTTCCTATGAGGCTGAGAGTATGTGACTTGCATGCTGTGAGTTTCCATTGCCAAGAGGGGATCCTAGTCCTATTCCAGCATTCAAACCACTATGGCACACTGGCTTTACACATAGGTCCCAAGATTCTGCCGTTTGCTTTCATCTGTTCCCTGTTTATTTAATTTAGTATAAACTACTGCTCGCTTGCAATGTCAGTCTGCAGCAGTTAAAATAAGTTGAGTACAAAGAGGAGAAGTATAAGGAGGAGAAAAGAATCTGGGCATTGGAATGCAATTTTCCTGTCTCTTGGCAGGAGGTTGGACTGGATGGCCCATGAGGTCTCTTCCAACTCAATGATTCTATGATTCTGTGAGTAAGACACCTTGCATTAAATGGGATAGCTTTTCAAATAATATGTCATACATTGTCCCCATTATGGATGGAAACAATCTGAGGGTTTAAAAGCCATTTTGGTATTAGAAGCTAAATTAGACAAAGTTAGACTCTAAACTTTCACATCTGTCTCTTGCATATCCTACAGGAGATGTAACTGCATTATGCAACATGATAGAACTGATGCCAGATTTTGTTTATATACATTTTACCTCCTCATTATCTCTTTTTGTTTTCAATTTTTTTAATTTAAAACCTTGATCCTGTACCGTTCCTTCTAACATTTCACAAATGGAAATGAGACACGTGTGGCCACACAACAATTAAACATGATCAAAATGGAAAATAGTATAGATGAAGGAGAAGAACACATAAGCTAAGAGCAGCTGCAACAGTTTGCATTTGTCTGAGTCTATTGAGAAAATCATGGGCTCAACTTAAAAAGTGTGAGTTCCAGGATTTTTGTGTAGGGCATCCAAACGATGCCCCACGTAAAAACAAAGGCATTTGGGACAAAACATTAAAACCCTTTGATACTAAAAGACCCTTTGATACTGGAAACTCAATATGGCTGCTGTCTGGACTGCTCCCTCAGAAGTTCTGGCACTTCTGGGGGGGGGGGGGGGTTTCCACACAGTTCTCTCATGTTTTCTGGACTGAATCATCCCAAAATACCCAAGAAGGCTTGACACCCCCACCCCACCCCACACGTCAAAGGGCTTAAAAATAAAATAAGTTACCAGGATGGCATTCCCCCTTCTCCAGAGCTTTCTTGGCACATAGAAATAATGCACCAGAAATGGAGGGGGGGGGGGGGGAAGGAAAATTGCTCTAGAGAAAGGGGAATGCCAGCAGGGCATCTGGACACCCCTCATCCCCAGGAAAGCATGGATGCTGGGGGAGGTGTATGGACTTTTAAGAAACCTGATTGCTCCCAGGTTAAAGGGCTGTGTGGAATTGTCCTAAGATTCTGCCCTCTGCTTTTGTCTGTTCCCTGTTTATTTAATTTAGTATAAACTACAGCTTGTGATGTCTGCAGCAGTTAAAGTAAGTTGAGTACAAAGAGGAGAAATGGAAGGAGAAGAAAAGAAACTGGGGCATTTTAAAAGCAGGTGAAAAAAATGGGACAACAGAGAATTACTCGGGGTTAATCACTGCCAAATCAGGATAGTTAGAGGTTCTGCTGTTACTGGCTAAAAATTGAACCTAGTGGGACATGAAAGGGATTGCATTAGATGATTGCCAACCCAAGCATATTTACAATGGCTTCAAAGGAAAGGAGGTTTGGAAGAACTTCCTGACTGTGAGAGCTGTTCAGCAGTGGAACTCTCTTCCCAGAGTGTGGTGGAGGCTCCTTCTTTGGAGGCTTTTAAACAGAGGTTGGATGGCCATCTGCTGGGGGTGCTTTGAATACAATTTTCCCGCTTATTGACAGGGGGTTGGATTAGATTTATTTATTTATTTATTTCGCACATTTCTACCCCACCCTTCTCAACCCCCGAGGGGGGATTCAGGACGGCGAACAAAAGGCACAATTCGATGCCAACACAATAAGATAAAACATATATAAAGAGCAATTATAAACAATTAAAACAATCAATTATACATCACAATCAATAAAACCAATCTAATGCTCAACGTTCGCCAGCTCAGAATCCGTAAATTCATTCCACATTGTCAAATCCTATCAATTCTAGTCATCATTGTCCTTTGTCTATCTGCCAGATTGTTCCATATCCATGTTTTTAGTTTCCTTCTAAAAGAGAGGAAGGATGTCGATGACCTAATTTCCCCGGGGGGGGGGGGTGAATTCCACAGGTGAGGGACCATGAGGTCTCTTCCAACTCAAATGATTCTACGAGTAAGACACCTTGCATTAAATGGAATAGCTTTCCAAGTAATGTGTCATACATTTTCCCCATTAGAGATGGAAACAATCTGAGGGTATAGTTGCCATTTTGGTTCTCATCTGGACCTTGGAGAGCCATACATCACTGGAATTTGATTTTCCCTTTGTATGCAGTTTCCCTACCAACTACAGCATATTTTAGAAAGAAAAGGCTCATTTTACAAATTGTGTCTTGTTGGTTCCTTCTAGTCTGTCTGTTTGTTTTGTTTTAAAATAACCTTTCATCGTGTTAAATATGGCTGTGGGGGGAAATTGCACAGAAATGGTAAACTCCTTTTTATCATGTGCAATATGGTTGTGGTAGAGATGCATTTTATTTCTTGCTTTAAAATGTATCTTGGGCTCCCTTTTTGCTATAAAATGTACCTTTGTTGAGTGGAGAAAGGTAGAATATAACATACTTTATGTAAATGGATCAATAAAATAATTCTAGGGGATTGCTTGAAGATAGTAATTTTCTTGGCTCCTGATCATGTTCCTGAGACAGTTCCTGAGACAGCAAGACATTTGAATGACATGGTCAGTGAGGCAAAAGATGAACAACATTTATTCCTAACTTCTATGTTATGAACAACATAGAAGTTTAGATTAGCTATCCTCAACCCAATATCTTTTAACAGTATTGGACTATACCACCTTCATCTCACAGTGAATTGTATTCCACAGATCTGAATGCTGGGAAGGAAAAAGAGTGACATTTCTTGTCAAGTTATAGGTATAGAGTAATGTCATTGTTCCTTCATTATTAGGAAGGGGAAATAATTTTAAGCAATTAGTTATTCGTAACTAGCCTCTTCCAAGCTCTCATTAATATAGCATATTGTAACCAGCAGTAATTCTGTTAGTTGCATTATGTTACCTGTCTTCAAAATTGGTAGCTTTGTGGGATTCCTGTTTCTCTCCTTGTAAAAAGTGCCACTTGACTATTTATATCAGCTTTCTTGGGTTTACTGGCAAAGCATTACTCCAGGCATCTGTACACTGTCTGAATTTCATCTTCAAATCATAGCTGCACCTGCATTCTTTCCTCACAAGCATCTGGCTGTGGGTAATAAAGTTGATCATCAAGTCCTCCCATTCCATTATTGGCATCTCACTTTGCTAGAGTATTGCGGCAATACATCTTTTGAACAGATCCATGCTCTGAGACTTGTTAGAGTAATACGCACTTCCAGCTTTATAAGGTGTTCTAATGCACATGTGAGACAAAGAGTGGAAAATCAAAGGGATGCTGTAGTTCTTTTTTCAGATAGCTTACAAATATAGAAACAGATTCAGTTTAATCACCGTCTGAAATTTTTTCTACCATCAGAAGTACATCCCTTGATATTACATTTTTGTGGTTTTGCAACACAGGAAAATCTTAATAGTTCAGGTTTTTCCTTCCCTTTGGTGTGTGGGGGAGAGATAAGCGAGCACAACAAGAACAAAAGCTCCATTACAGAAATAAATCATATTTCACTCTACTAGAAAACCTGAGTAAAGCTAAACTAAGTCCATGAGCTTTATAGGAATACTAGCTGCCCCCTGCCACACATTGCTGTGGCCCAGTCTGGTGACCTGGAAAATAGTATTGGCTTGTGGGTACACAGTATTTCTTGTCAGTGTTGATGTAGAGATTATCTGGTTTGCTTACTCTAGAACAGGGGTCCTCAAAATGTTTAGGCAGAGGGCCAGGTCACACTCCTTTAGACTGTTGGAGGGCCAGATTGCAATTTGAAAAATATATGAATGAATTCCTGTGCACACATCTCATTTGTAGTGCAAAAAACACTTTAAAACAATGCAATAATAAAATGAAGATCAATTTTAACAAATATAAATTATTTGTATTTCAATGGGAAGTGTGGGCTTACTTTTGGCTGATGAGATAGGATTGTTATTGTTGTGTGCTTTCAAGTCATTTCAGACTTAGGTTGACCCTGAGCGAGGGCCGGGTAAATGATCTTGGAGGGCCGTATCTGCCCCCCGGGCCTTAGTTTGAGGACCTCTGCTCTAGAACATGCAACATATCATTGTCCTTCTTTAGAGGTCTCTTTGAAATCTATGATACTATATCTGGCATATATGTGTGTGTGTGTGTGAATCATAACTATTTATCTATATCTAGATTGGATGGCTCTTTCTCAGGAGGGTTTTGATTATGTTTTCTTGCCCTGGTGAGCCTTTAGGCAGCATTTCTCAACCTGGGGGTCAGGACCCCTGAGGGAGTTGTGCGAGGATATCAGAAGGGTCTCAGAAGACTACCAGAAATCACAGTATTTTCTGTTGGTCATGGGGGTTCTGTATGGAAAGTTTGGCCCAATTCTTTCATTGGTGGGGTTCAGAATGCTCTTTGATTGTAGGTGAACTATAAATCCCAGCAAATACAACTCTCAAATGTCCAGGTCTATTTTCCTCAAACTCCACCAGTGTTTACACTTGAGTATTCGTGCCAAGTTTGATCCAGATCCATCATTGTTTGAGTCCAAAGTGCTGCCTGGATGTAGGTGAATTACAACTCCAAAACTCAAGCTCAAGCCCACCAAACTCTTCCAGTATTTTCTGTTGGTTCATGGGAGTTCTGTGTGCCAAGTTTGATTCTATTACATCATTGGTGGAGTTCGGAGTGCTCTTTGAATTTGGGTGAACTATAAATCCCAGCAATTACAACTCCCAAATGACAAAATCATAATTTTTGAGTGATGGCCACTCCTTGTGTTGTGAGACGTTTTGTTGCCAGATTTGGTGTGATTTCGTTCATTGGTTCTTTTGTTTTTAAGGTACTCATTATGCACAGAGCATTTTTATATATATAGATATGGAATATAGGGAAGGAATCTCCCTTCACCTTCAGTATGACATCCTTCCATTTTTCCAGATAGGCTAACTGAAGGTGGGTACAGAGAATCAAATTTCAAAAATCTGAAGGCTGTGTGTATGTCCTGTCATTGCATGTGGAAGTATTATCTACTGTCTTATGATCTCTGAAGATATGTGGTGCTTCTGAAGCAGGTCTGGATGCATTCACCCTTTCCTCCTGATGTACCCTTTTATGATCTTTAAGGTCAATATCACACTTCACTGTTATAACACTATTGTAACACTTTAACTATCATAGCTGCCTTCTGAGGAATTTGAAAATTTATAGTTCATTGATGCTTAAGCATATCTGGCTGTGAAGTATAAATATCCTCCTAAACTACAAATCCCAGGATTCAATCAGACACAACCATAGCTGTTCAAGAGGAATAGTAGTGCTAGAAGAGCATAGTGCAATATTGATAAAAGTTTCTCAATGTTCAAAAAATATGTTTAGTTTATTAGATATTTTAGATTGCAAGTCTCATAACCTCTTGCCAAATTGGCACTAGCTTCTGAATTCTTGTTGTTGTTGCTGCTGCTGTGTGTGTTCAAGTTATTTTCCACTTATGGTGACCCTAAGATGATCCTGTCATGAGTAGTGGGTTTTGTACAAGATTTGTTTAAAACCAGTTTTGCCCTTGCCCTTCTGCTCAAGCTGAGAGAGTGCAACTTGCCCAAAGGCACCCAATGGCTTTCCATGGCCATGTGGAAACTCCGGAGTCATAATCCAGCTCTCAGTACACTATACTATGGTGGTTACTGATGTCCAAAGGCATCCAAAGGTTTCGCAGTTCTTTTAGAAATCCACTTGCCCAAAGAAGCTAGAAAGGTATACATGGTCAATGCTATACATTCAGAGTGGAAGAACTCTTGAAACCATACAGTTTAGCTCAGGCATGGGCAAACTTTGGCAAGTTTTGGACTTTAACTCCTACAATTCCTAACAGCCATTAGGTTTAGCTGGTTTAGCTCCACCGACCACCACAGGAACCATGGGCAACCTCTGCCTTGCTCTGACGACTGTTTGATAGACTTACTTTATGGGAGAGCTTGTGGTACTGGTCATGGACAGGACTAGCCCAGTTAGGTCCATTGATCTAATTTCATCCTTCTTCCATAAGTTATTCAAATATTTACCCCATTTTAGTTACATTTTTTTACATCTATGCTCTATTTTCCCTTTGTGTATGTCTTTGTCTTCTTTCCTATGAGATGGGTGGACTTATTTTATTGGAAGTTGTCTTTCTGCATTCTATCATTTAAAGATGATAATTAGCATTTTAAACTTATTCTGGAAACAAACTAGAAGCCAGTGAAGTTAGCTTCATAGAGTCACATCTTCCAAATAATAAACTCTGATCAGAAATTAATATATAATTAATATAGTCAAGGAGAGGGGAAAAATGAGAAGCAGCAGTTTGGCAAGTATTAGTGACCACAGACAAAACAGGGCAGAATTAACACACTACCCATTCAGTCTGCTACTGATTTCTGCCACTGACTTCCTTTGTCTTCCCAAACTGAGTGAAAGACAACTACAGTCTTCAGATGTTTGGATTTTAGATCTCAGTATTCTTGAGCGTTATGCCATGCTGGCTGGAACTTCTGGCGGTTGAAGCTCAAGACATCAGGATGACCAAGGTTTGAGGACCATTATCACAGCTGACCTCTTCTAATTGTTTCATATGGATGTGAAATTCTCCAATGTTACTTTCCCTTATCTTGGATTTATTCACTATACAAGACTATTATAAATGCAGTAACTGGCATTTTCACACTCTGATTTTGGGAATGATCATTGACAAGGTTCAAAGCATTCCTTACTTTGAACATAGCTGCTGTTCTATTTAATTACAGTGATTGAGAACTACGTAGACGAGAATGGCATAAGTTTACCTTTAATTTAGTTTTACCAGCTGAGGTATTATATGTTACATTACATGCCAAAATAAGGATTTTAAAGATTTAAGAAGTAGGTTCTTTGAGAGTGGGATAATAAGGATATAAGGTTGGGGGTGGGGTGGGTATGTAATATGTAGCTGAGAGAGGGGGAGGGCGGGAGAGAAGGAAAGAACAATAATGTTATTCATTAGGACAAGGATCTCAGAGAAAATTTAATTGTTGGAATGTTTGTGAGGAAGGAAGAGTTAATGCTTTCCACCTGTGTAACTTTGAGAGAATCTTGCTTTAAAGTGGTATCTAAATAGGACCCTGCCTCATGGCGACTAAGAAAAATCACAGGCCTTACCAGTGGCTGCTGAAGGCAAAAGTATAGCTTGAAAGAAAGACACCTATTTGCATATGTGGTTGAATTGCCGAAAGTCAAAATCTACTGACATGAAATTCTAAGTATAGGCACGAGTCAGACTGGCTATAAATTACCCTTGAGAGCTACATATACTCAGCATTATTGAGGAAGAATCAACCTGAGTTTTACAATAGGAAGTCACACCTCACTAAACTGACCTTTTGAATTATTTGGGGTGGAAATCCAGCAAGCGTGTGAATAAAAGAGATCTTGTATACCTTAGGTATTTTATATTTTAGATGTTTTACTATTTCTAATGAAGCTGCTGGGACAGATGTATGGATGGCTACATATTTCCCCTGCCTAAATTCAGATCCGGGCTGCTTATTTTTCCTCCTCCTCCTTCGGTCTACAACCTTCTCCCAAGCCAATCCCAGCCATTGAGACCTCATCAGATGGGGTACTTTTCAGTGGCATGCGCTGGTTCCTCTATAACAGTGGTTCTCAACCTTCCTAATGCTACGACCCTTTAATACAGTTCCTCATGTTGTGGTGACCTCCCAACCATAACATTATTTTTGTTGCTACTTCATAACTGTCATTTTGCTGCTGTTATGAATCGTCATGTAAATATTTGATATGTAGAATGTATTTTAATTCACTGGACCAAATTGGCACAAATACCCACTACATCCACATTTTAATACTGGTGGGGTTTTGGGGGGAGGGTGATTTTGTCATTTGGGAGTTGTAGTTGCTGGGATTTATAGTTCACCTACAATCAAAGAGCATTCTGAACTCTACCAATTATGCAATTCAACCAAACTTGGCACACAGAACTCCCACGACCAACAGAAAATACTGGAAGGGTTTGGTGGGCATTGACGTTGAGTTTGGGAGTTGTAGTTCACCTACGTCCAGAGAGTATTGTGGACTCAAACAATGATGGATCTGGACCAAAATTGCCACAAATACTCAAAATGCCCAAATGTGAACACTGGTGGAGTTTGGGGAAAATCGACCTTGACATTTGGGAGTTGTAGTTGCTGGGATTTATAGTTCATCTACAATCAGAGCGCATTCTGAACCCCACCAATGATAGAATTGGGCCAAACTTCCCACCCAGAATCCCCATGACCAACAGAAAGTACTGTGTTTTCCGATGGTCTTTGGTGACCCCTCTGACACCCCTTTGTGACCCCTCCAGGGGTCCTGACCCCCAGGTTGAGAAACATTGCTCTATAATTTTACGGTGGAGACCACCGGGTCTCATCCTATGATGCAGAGCTACTTTTGGTGGGGCTCCATCATAAAATTATAGAGGAACTGGTATATGCTACTGAAAAGTACTGTGTTCAATTGAAGTCAATGGGGAAGGAGTAGGTGGAAAGTCAGGTGATGAGGAACATGGTGATGTTGGCGGCCCATCTGATGAGGTCCATGAATGAAATTAACAATATACCCATGTGATCAATAGTGAGAGGTAGCCCAATAGATCCCCTTAGCAGGGCCGTAGCCAGAAAATTTTTTTGGGAGGGGTTGAAAATTTCGCGGGGGGGGGATTGAAACTTGCCTCCTAGCTCACGCTGAAGCAAATAGCCTGCAGCTCCGCCCTTGTCAACCACCTCCACCAAGTCTGGCCTCCTTAATGAGAGCATTCAACATCCCCCCCCCCCAACTTGGTTGCTTCACTACTGTTCTGTCACGCGCTGGGCCTGAAAATAATTGTCTTTAGAACAGGATGTGCAACCTTTGCCCAGCGGGAAGCCAGGGGGCCTAAAGAGAAGTTCTCAGAGGTTTCCACCACAAACAGTCTTTAAATGGCTTGAGAAGTACAACAAAGTCTTTTATTAATGAACAATCAAACAGAAACTTCTCTTGTCTTCAGTAAAGTTAAGCAAATGATTCCAAGCTTTTAGGCAACTGGTGAATTCCTAATCTTGCCCATGAAGGACAGGCAACTGTCTTCAATAACTTCTTCTTTAAAGGAAAATCCCCGTTTTAACTTCTCCCAGGCTGACTGTAATCTAACCCTTACTGATGTGGGCTCCGCTACCGGGTCGAACTGGGTCTCGAACGCCGAGTGGACCTACCAGCAAGGCAGTAGATGTTCTCCAGCTGGAGTTCTTTGGTCTTTAGGGCTGTTTTCCTGGAAATTCTTTGGAGACTCTTAAGACCTTTCTCCCCCGGAAGGTCATAAGGGTTGAAGCTTTTGTACAGGGGAAGCTTGTACACATCCTATACATAAGCTTACCTTGCTGAGACTAACTAAAAATGGCTCCCTTCCCTTCCCAATTGCCCTGAGCAAGGGGCGGGACCAAAACTTAACAATGATGGACAGGTGACTTGCCCTATGACTGCAACCAAAGAAGCCACCTATCTGCAGAGTCCCTGAAACCTAGGACTGCAAGCAAACATTTAATACAAAGCAAATAAAGTTGGAGCTCCTGGTACAGCTGTACCAGAACAACTACATCGGCTATTGCTGCAAGTAATGACAGTGTGAATAAATTGCTAATATTTGCTTGAGATAGTGCTTTCAGTTCTGGAGGGACTCTTGATTTTTTGCATCTCATAGACTTAGCATGGGGATTTGGTTAACCAGTTTAAATTCATGAGTAAACCAGGTTTTTTTTTAAAAAAAAATCTGAAACATTTAGGGGGGGGAGTTGAACCCCTAATCCCCCCCCCCCTCGCTACGGGCCTGCCCCTTAGCATTGATCTCATGGCTGAGTGTCTCATTCTAATCTCAGGACAAGCAGCTTTCCAAGAAGAGGTCTGATGGAGAGATGTTTGGCAGTGAACTCATTTTACTAGCAATGCTTTGGTGGACCTGAGAAGACAAACACAGTTTATTTTGACTTTACAACAGTGAGGGTCCTGATCTACACATTTTTTTAAAAAAATGGCAACAGATGCCATACTCCCAACTGCCCTTCCCCCATTCCACATTAATTTACATGGAGAAAACAATGTGTTTTGTAAATACTCAAGAGCAAGAAGTGAACTTAAAAATGCATTAATGTATAGAACAGTGGTTCTCAACCTGGGGTCCCCAGATGTTTTTGGCCTACAACTCCCAGAAACCCCAGCCAGTTCACCAGTTGTTAGGATTTCTGGGAGTTGAAGGCTAAAAACATCTGGGGATCTCAGGTTGAGAACCACTGGTCTAGAAGATGTGTTTTCATGGTTAAAAGGACTGCATGTTATGTGTCTCTACAGAACCAGAAAGGAGATGGGTATGACTTTGGTTTCCTGGTGTAGACAATCCCTAAGTTGGTGGCTTGTGGGTCAATAAAATGGTGAACATATTCTTGGTTCTAGTCCATATGTGTTTGTCTTGAGTTTTACCAAATGGATCAGTAGCCTACTGCCACAATCAGATAAGACTCACCCCCTGCCCCTCATATCACATTTACCACTACCACCCCCCCCCCCCAAAAGGCTCAGGATGTTTTTTACCCTCCTCATTCTATATTCAATCTGTACCTAAAGAGATTTGTGTCTTGTGGGATGGGGGGGGGGGGCAGGGAGGGTATAAAAAGAAGGGCTGAAACACTATGGAGAGAGAGATGGGAAGTGGGAGGAGGGAGAGAAGAGGTCTACGTTGTTAATTCCAGCAATAATATGTTTCACACTTTTGTCTATATTTGATGATTTTATAGTTTTAATGGTTTTAATCTACAGTTATATTTTATTGATTTAGATATGTGATATTTTTATATATACGTGAGGCATTGAATTTGCCATTTATTGTGTTGTAAATTGCTTTGAGTCCCCCCAGGGGTGAGAAAAGTGGTAAAGAAATGCAGATAATAATAATAATAATAATAATAATAATAATAATAATAATAATAAAGAAAATATCTTGGGGGAAAGGTTCCTCTCACATTCAGACCTCTAGAGCAAACGTACCACCCTATTGACATGTAAGCCACCAGACACAGACTGTGTCAAACATTAGCAGAGCAAATAAAGTTATGCACAATGGAGAAAAAGATTTCATGACGCCTTCCCTGCAGCCTGCTTTCCACCAAAGTTATAACAATAAAGCTGAGGGTCAATCAACAAAGTGTACTGCCAATTGACTTAGGACAGTAGGGAATGTGTCATCTCATTGTGAGGGCCTTGATCTACAACAACAATTCTTTATTGATTAGTCAATTTTGACCATATCAAAACATGCAAAACATACAAGACATACACATACAGTAAAACCATATATGAATACAAGGCATCATGGCCTACTGGCCTGTTGACCCACTCCTAAATAATTGAGCAACTACAAGATAAAGAGGTTAAAAGATTAAAAATTGATTAATTCCTTAAAATAGGGTTAGGGTGGGGGGCATGGGTAGGTAAAACTAGTGGCGTGTCCATATTAAGTTTTTAAGTTTGAGTTTTGTTGCTGGTAGCAAGGTCGCCTCTCTCTGCTTCCATCTTCTCACGGATGGCCAGCGCTTTTTGGGTAAAAAGGGTCAATTTTAAAATAGAGTTTTTATCTGAACCCTGAAGAAGGATGCGCAATTTCTCCTTATTCTCTGAATAAGTATGGTTCTCCAGCAGAGGCTTTAGGTAGTAAGACCGGATCCTGTTGTAGTAGGGACATTTTAAGAAAAAATGTTCTGAGTCCTCCACTTCTGCATCTACCTCACGGCACCCACAGGTTCTCCTCGTGTAGGGGATATTCTGATGTCGTCCCAACTTGGACTTAATGTCGAGCTGCTCAAATCTAGCCTGGGTAAAACATTTTCTAATATAGAGTGGAAGTATAAAAGAGAGGTAAGGTTCCATGCCCACATTACATTTAAATTTGGCCAGGTATGGAGTAGCTCTAGCTTGCGCTATGTTCATTAGATCATTTTGTGCAGCAATGTCGAGAGCTCTTTGGTTTACAATTGAGCATACATTTGCCCCAAAATTTGTTAACTTGTGGGGGGCAAAACCTAACCTACTAACTGTGTGGCCAAATCTGCTAAGCCAGGATGACCACTCTTTGTGGTTTTCTTGTTCTAGAAGGCATAGGGCTGGGAGTCTGTGTGGTTGCATTTGTCTTATTTTGTACCACTAATTGATCTGCCTCTTCAGAATTGTGGTGGAGATTGGGGGTACTCCCGTCTCTGCTCTCACTGCAGCTGACAGGGATGATCTCTCCACACCTAAGCCAATTTTCAGGTGGCACAGTTGGAATCTCTCTACCAGTAAAGGGTCTTGCTCACCCCATATTTCAGCTCCATACAAAGCGATGGGGAACACCTTTGCCTTAAGAACCTTCAGAAAGGGGCGCAGAGAGCCCGGGTAATTGTGGTTGCATAATTTATGAATTGCCTGTGCAGCATTATCAGCTTTTGCAATGCTTAATTTTAGATGTTGGGTCCATGCCCCTGATGCCGCAAAATGAAGACCTAAGTATTTAAATGTCCTCACTTGCTCCACTTTGTGCCCGCCAAGGTGCCAGTTGGAAGCCTTAGCTTTCTTACCTTGATCTACAACTAGTCCAATGATTACTAACAGGATTACTAACAGGAGCGGGGTACAGGGAGCACACTACTCCTCTGTTGCATCAGCTCCACTGGCTGCCAATTAGCCTCCGAGCACAATTCAAAGTGCTGGTGTTGACCTATAAATCCCTAAATGGCTCTGGCCCAGTTTACCTGTCCGAACGGATCCTCCCCTAAGAACCATCAAGGTTGTTAAGATTTTCTGGAGGGGCCCTGCTCTCAGTCCCATCACCTTCACAATCGCGTCTGGTGGGGACGAGAGACAAGGCCTTCTCGGTGGTGGCCCCTCGGCTGTGGAACTCTCTCCCGATGGAGATTAGATCTGCCCCTTCCCTCCTGACTTTCAGAAAGCTAGTGAAATCCTGGCTCTGGGACAGAGCATTTTCAGAATGATTGGCGAGTCAACAATAACCTAATAACTATTGACCACACTAGTGGACTGTGATGAATGTGATTTTTTCTTGACGATTTGGCTTTATGTATTTATTCTGTTTGTATTTTAATGTATTATGATGTTATGATGTTATTAGTTTTCTTGTGTATGTATTTTCTGTTGTTAGCTGGCCTGGGTCCCTCTGCGGAGGTTGAAAAGACCGGGATATAAAAGTTCTGAATGAATGAATGAATGAATGAATGAATGAATTGTTATTATTATTTTTTAAAAAAATGCTATCAGCAAGTATGTTGTCAGAGCTTAGAAAAAATTCTTTTTGGACTCCAAGCTTACTGAGTCCCCAAGACATTGTGTGACAATACCAGCTGGTAGACTTGAAAAGGCGGATTCCAAAAAAATATTTTTTCCAAGCTTTGACAGTAATGGTCATGGAATTCTCTGCCCTTTAAAGAGGCTGAGACAGATTAATAATGGAGCAGTCTGTCAAATGCTCTGAGATGTGATTGCTAAATTACACCTTCAGAGGCACAGTTCACCTGAATGCCATCTGCTGGTAGTTACATGTACATGCTAAAATAACATATAGAGCTCTATGTGACTAAACTCAACTTTTGTGTTATCAGAGTCATATGGATTGTACCACAAATGTTTTACAATGGTGGCGGAAGAGAAGGAAGTGTGGAAACAAGTGCATTCACTACAGATGAAAATAGCTTATTTTAAGACTTTAGGCTTCACAGTGGTTCCTGGGTATTGCTATTGTAGTAGTAGGCAAGCTGGGACAGATATAGCCAGTGAACTCACAAGCAGAATTGGAATATGTGGGGGCAAATCAGTTGATCAGTTCCAATCAAGTGAAACACAACCTGCCACAATTAGTTAATGGTGATAAAAGTTATCACTTGTGAAAAGAGTACAGTGGCAGTCATCCACAGGAGGTGTAGAAAACTTCATAGAAACCATCTGTCAATTTGTTCATGAATCCACATATATACTTTACTTAAAGCTGGATCTCTCACAGCTGATTCTGTAGGGAGCATCCGTCTGAGGTGACATGAATCAACATGGAAGATTTGTCTATAGTGCCTTTACATAAGAAAACATAAGCTACCACCTAATGCACTGAATGGTCAGTTTACATGGATGAATTGCAACCTTATATATTAAAATACTGGAATACCTCAGATTATATCTGTATGACTCATATAGTTCAAATGAGTAAAGGTAAAGATTTCCCTGACATTAAGTCTAGTTGAATCCAACTCTGAGGGGTGGTGCTTATCTCCTTTTCTAAGCCGAATAGCCGGCAATTTCCATAGACACCTCCAAGGTCATGTGGGTAGCATAACTGCATGGAGCACTGTTACCTTCCCACAGAAGTGGTACCTATTGATCTATTCATATTTGCATGTTTTCAAACGGCTAGGTCAGCAGGAGCTGGGGCTAACAGAGGGAGCTCACCCCGCTCTCCAATTTAAACCTTTGACCTTTTGGTCAGCAAGTTCAACAGCTCAGCTAAAATGGGTAGTGTGTGCTATTACTGAACTTTGTAAAACAGAAAACAGAATAATACAGAGTCCTTTAGTTTTCAAGCAGCAGGTGACTTTGGATTGTTTGTAACACCCACTCAACGAACTGCATGCTAATAGGGGAGAGGATACGGCCCACTGAATGGAACACAATCCAAGTCAGTTTTATGGATAGATTTTCAAACGTACTTTATATATTTGTTCTAGGCTCCCTTGCACCATCTGGTTTCTGTGGTACCTGAGACATTTGTTCCTCCCTTCAGAATAGCCCTCTTTGTGCCTGCCTGGCTCATTGACTTTCCACTTCTTTTCAAATCTCATCAGAAAATGCCTCTTTTCTCCCTTGCCTATAGCTCTTAATTTTCCTCTCCCTGCTATTATTTAACACTGTTAACAGTTGTATTTTGTTGTATGCTGCAAATAATGAAGCAGAAAACCTTCCATGAAAAAGCGATAAGCTCTTGTTTTCAAGGATGCCTGCATTTTAAAATAAATAAGGAGGACTATTTTGTATTCTTGTTGTTATTTCTCCAGCTTTGTCTGTTGGAGGGAAAACCTGGAAGCTTTCATCTATTCCTCTTGTGTTGTTGGGTAACTTATCACAGTATGCATAGCAAGTGGGCATAGCCCTACGGCTAGGCACTTAAGCATAGTGTCACCACCTGTTTTCTTCCATTTGAGAAACTAGCAAGTATGAAGGTGAGTTGTTGGGGGTCACACAACTTGGGGTGGGAAATATTTTCCCAACTGATCAATTCCTTATTTACAAGTTTTTCCCTCTTCACAAGGAACTACTGATGGATTTGATGTATTGTCATACTGATGGATTGCCACATGAACAAACTAGATCTTCTAGCTTGGGATTACTAACTATTCTGACAAGGAATCACTTCAGCCCAGCAAAAAAAAAAAAAAAAAGAGGAGAAAAAAACATATTCCTGCCCAATGTGCTGAAGAACCGAAATTGCTTTTCTTAAAACCCAAGGGACAACTTTGTAAATGTGCCCAAGAGGAAGGCTTCATTGACAAATTCCATTAAATATAATACAGAGGAGTGCCAAAATATAAAGAACATTTAAATATCAAGGAAAAGAGGAGACAAAAAGTAAATAATTCTTTTTTTAAAAAAATCAGGAAAATAATTGTAAAAAAAGGCTGATTTTACCCTGACCATATAATGCAGTTTGCTAAAGGACTTGTAAAACTAAAACTCTTAGGATTCCAAAGTATTGAGACTTGGCAGCTAAAGTAGGGCCAAACTCCATTAATTGTACAGTGTAGATCAGGGATGGGCAAACTTCAACCCTCTAGGTGTTTTGTACTTTAACTCTCACAATCCCTAACAGCCAGTAGGCTGTTAGGAATTGTAGGAGTTGAATTCCAAAACATCTGGAGGGCCAACGTTTGCCCATGCCTAATGTAGACACACTTATGGTATGAGAAAAATATTTTCCTTGTTAAGTAGATGTTGCTGTGAAGACGTGAGAACAAAAGTTTCCTTTTATATGAAGGTGAAATCAATAAATTCCAGGTTCTTATTGCCTTGTTAAACATAAATAAATTAGCTCTGTTACCTAATTTCAGAAGTCATAACAAAGAAACGCCTCACAAAGAAGTGTCCTTCCAAATAACAGCCACACGCTAGGCAGTGGCTAAAAAGATGGAAAGTAAACACTGATAATGAATTTATGGTAAACTTATGTGTGGAATACCATCCCAGCTTTAAAAGTTGACTGTGCAAATGAAGGCATAAAGACAAATGAAAAAGTCAGATACCGTCTTTGAGATTTGGTACTGTTATTGATTGTGTTAACAAAAAAGGCCTCAAAGAAATATTCTATCATCACATGGAATGCTGTGGGTGGATACCTTCATAGATTTATAAAACAACCTTTCATTCTTTCTCTGTATTAGAACGCCCTGTGACTATTGTTTTTTGTGATTAATATTTCATATATTTCATATTTGATTTTCTTGTATATTTTAAAGAATGACAACTTCACATTCAATACATTCTCTCTCTCTCTCTTTTGTAAACTAGTTCATAGTAGAGACTGCACATTGTTTTGTTCTAATTTTGAACTCACTCGAGGGTAGTCATGTCTTGCCATGGTTCACAGATAAAACCAGGATAAGTGGGGTTGAGCTACCTCCAAATGTGATCAAAGAGTCTGGCTAAGTAACAAGAAAACACAACAAACTACTATACTTATTGAGTTTCTCTTTTCTGAAATGCTTGGGACCATACGTTTTTTGGATTTTGAAGGGTTGGGTTTGGATTTTGGAATACTGGTATTTGCATATACACAATGAATGAGAGTTTGAGGAAAGGGAGTTGGTCACATATCTAGTGTCCATTAAGTCCCTTTGTAGGAGATCCTCTTCCCCTTCTTCCTGTTCTCTTTCCCCTGGCAGGGCCCCTTGAAGAAAAACTCTGCAGCTACTGGATGTGTGCCTAGCCCCTTTCCTCAAAGACAGAAATGCATGGCTAGTGGCAAAAAGTTTTGCATTTGGGAATATTTCAGTTTTCTATACAAAGGAGACCCAATCTGTATTAAGCAGAGAGATTATGGGGTTTATGTATTGGGTTAAATAAAGCCTTAAAAAAAGAAAAAGAAATACCCAGTCTATAGACCAAGAATCCAAATAAATCCACAAGCCAAGGAACACTGAAATCTAGACAGAACAAACTGTTGCATCCAACAAAATGTTAACTGTTAGATCCATCAAGTGGTTATTTTCTCAGCATTTATCATGTTAAACAACTTCTCACTCCTGCTGACCTCCCTATCAATGTGCGGCAAATAAGGGGTGCTGTCTCCTTGCTATCTCTCAATTCCAGATCAGGTGGAGGCCATCTTTCTGATGGTCCTCATCAATTATATCTGTACTACTTACCCAGATTCTGGGAAGAAGTCATCATTTGGAGCCAGAGGCCCTTTTGCATCTGACTGCTCGGGGTTGGATTTCTATCATTCCAAAGGGTCAGTTATGACAGATTGACAGAGCACCTGGTGTATGGTTGCAGAGGTACAGATCGCTGTCAACAAAGGGGATCTCCTCAGGGAAAACCCCTCAATTGACAGGACTCACCCTTCCCCTGCTTTTTTTCTGTGTGTTTCTTCCTTTTGCTAATTCAAATAAGCAACCTGGAGTCATGTGACACAAGATGTTCTGTTTCAAAGCAACCATTTGATTTTGCCTGATCCTATTAGGAAGGACAACATTTCCTCCCCTTTTCTCTCACCCTGTTGAGTTCATTGAGTGGAGACTAATTTTACATCTTGAACTCAGCAGCAATTGAAGTAAGATGTGGATTAAGAGGGAAAATGGGAAGCGAAGAGAAAAAAACAAGACATTTTAAAACTAACTGAGAAAGTAGAATAGATTTATTTACCTGTCACATCAGAAAATGTATGGGCTGGACTCCCATCTTTAAGGAACATTTATCTATATTTCAAAGAGACTTGCCAAGTACAGATAGCTAGATGAGCTATTATTTTAAAAAGAACACAGCATGCATATATTTTTTTAAAAAATAAACAATTTGTAAGATCTAGCCTATTAATGTTTGTGGCATGCTGATAACTTACTACATTGTCTTAGAATAACTGAAGAGCTACCTCTGGAGTTGTCATGCTTACACTGGATACTTTTATTTCACGTCACACCAAACTGTCTCTTGTAAAGCTCAAAAACATCAGCTAAGATCTTTTACAAAGCAGAAAGTATTAGAAATATCCCGTGATGCCTTATGTGAAAGACAGATGGAGCCTCAGTGTGACTAAAAGACATTTTATCCTACAAACATGCCCAAAAGTTTCCATGGCATTCTTAGTAGGGGGCAAACAATATGAACATCAGCCTGCATGGATTTCAAAACTCTATTTCCAAAGCTCATTGATGGTCCCAAACTTTAGAGATTTTTTTTGCTGGGGGAGGAAAGGTTGTAGGTTGATATTTAAATTGCTTATAAAATCAAGCAGGATGGTTATGAATCTAGAGAGATTTTGTGGCCTTTTGTGGGGAGAGAGGTTAAATAGGAATGGGATGGGGAAAAGTTCAGAATCTCGTATAAAGCACTGAAAGTAAGGCTGAATGATGACAAGAGCTTATCAGAGCTGAAATGGATTTTTTGACATATGGATTTGAAATATGAAATTGATTTTGACGTTTGGCTTGCATCAATAGGAGTATAGTATCTAGATCCAGGGAAGTCATGCTATCCCTCTATTCTGCCTTGGTTAGACCACACCTGGAATATTGTGTCCAATTCTGGACACCACAATTGAAGAGAGATATTGACAAGCTGCATTGTGTCCAGAGGAGGGTGACTAAAATGATCAAGGGTCTGGGGAACAAGCCATGTGAAGAGCGGCTTAAAGAGCTGGGCATGTTTAGCCTGAAGAAGAGAAGGCTGAGAGGAGACATGATAGCCATGTATATACATGAGAGGAAGTCATAAGGAGGAGGGAACAAGCTTGTTTTCTGTTGACCTGGAGACTAGGACATGGAACAATGGCTTCAAACTACAAGAAAGGAGATTTCATCTGATCATTAGGAAGAACTTCCTGACTGTGAGAGCTGTCCAGCAATCGAACTCTCTGCCCTGGAGTATGGTGGTGGCTCCTTCTTTGGAAGCTTTTAAACAGAGGCTGGATGGCCATCTGTCGGGGGGTGCTTTGAATGCAATTTTCCTGCTTCTTGGCAGGAGGTTGGACAGGATGGCCCATAAGGTCTCTTACAACTCTATGATTCTATAATCCAGAGCAATGCCACAATCTTGTCTGACATGGTCTTAGTGATATACACAGGCATACATTCATTGCTGAGATTGGTAGTGGTACCACTATGGAGATGTAGAATGTGTGGATTACAACAATTGACAACATCACGGGCATTAAGAGGAGTGAGTCCATGCTTGCTTGGTGACTGCAGTTGTCCTTGCCTCACCAGGGCCAGGCTCCATAACTTCATTTCTGCTACTGCTGTTGCTTCATTGCACCTCTTCCTCAGCTAACACAGTGTGCTGGCTGGCATTGTCTCCCATAGCAATTTCCCCCTCTTACCTCTATCCAAGTAAAAACATAGAAGAATATTGGGAAGAGGATATCATTTTTGGTGACTGAAGGGTTAACATGATCGGAGGGAGTCAGGAAGATAGCAAGTAGGAAAACATCTGGTGTCAGAACCTCTGTTAAAATTGAAAATATATGCCTTCAGAATGACCTTACATTTCCTTGGGGGTACAGTGTCCCCATGCTGCAATTATCTCACAGCCAGCAAGTGTGGGAGTTTGCAGTGTGTAACCCACAAGGGCTAGGAATGGGGAAATATCCCCACTGCAATACTGTGTTGCTCTTCCTATGAGGTTCATTATTTATTATTCTCCTTTGTCCAAAGTTGCATATATGGAGGGAGTTGGGCAACATAGTTCAGATAATGAGCCTGAAGGCATCAGATCCTGTCAGATCTTGGAAGCTAAGCAGGGTCTTGGATGGAAGCCTGGTAGGAATACTAGGTCTGTAGGCTCTATTTTAGAGTAAGAAACAAAAATCTGTATGATTTTGCATGAGAAGATATACACAAAGTGCCGTCATAAATTACCATTCTGATTGACATCAACAATAATGATTTCACTGAAGATTGGAATTTCCTCCCTCCCTCATGCAGTGACCGAAACACCCTGAAAATCTACCCTTTACATACTGCATTTCCATTTCCATGGCCATGAACTGGATAGTGGAAAGTGTGACAATGAAGATAATGACGACATCTGGCAATAGGCACATTACTAGACATTTCTCAGCTATCTCCCACTGCAAGACTGTGGAGTGGGGTGTGTGTGTGTGTGTGTAGGAAGTCGAGTTATACTGTGTGTGGAGGAACAGATTTCATAGTTGTTCCATGGCAGAACTTTATGATACATTTCCCAATTCAGTCTTTATGCATATTTCCCTGTGAAAAGGTTCCTTTAATTTCAAAGAGCTGTACTTCTGAGCAGTTACACAAAGGATTGAGTTAGAAGTTATAATCACTCAAGTCCTTTTGAAATGAATGTGAACAGATAGCAATTTTACTAAGTTTTTACTTTTTGCAGTTAGAACTACAACTAACTAAATCTGGAGCAATCCTCTGGGGATGAAAGTGTGTGTGTGCTTAAAAATGAAAGGATTCCATTATAATGCTAACACTGAAAATTATCTGAGGTCAGAGAAGGTGAATAGTCTAAATCAGCCAAGCCAGCAAAGTGGGATGTTTTGGTAAATTACTGCTCTTCTAGGCCAAATGAGAACACCCACTAGTGGCATGAATATGGAGAAATCAAGAGAAAAATGCCTTCCAGGCAGAATACTTCTAGGTTGCTCAGCTTGCATACTATCTTCTTTGCTCAGGGTTGTGCCTCAAGACAGAGCTTAGCTATTGGGCATGTGCTTGCTCTTCCCTAAACAGACAAAATAAAGATTTTGCTTTACACAAGAAAACACCATGGGTAACTGTGGTAGACCAACCTGTGCAGCCCAATCTGATTCAGTGTTTTGCAGAAGCACAGGCTACAGTTTCTATCATTCCTAGACATAATAGGAATCACTATTTTGCACAGCTCAGGGTGTACTATACTATTACTATTTAGAAGCAATTGCAGAATGATCAGTGGGCTTATTCCCAATTAAGTGGGCAGAGAATTTGTCAACCTAACTCATAACAACTTTTTATCATATAATTATAGAATTGGAAGAGACCACCAAGGCCATCCATTCCAGCCACAGCCCATGCAGAAATCCAAAACAATCCTAACAAGCTCCTCCTAGTGAAGGAGATGCCATCATACTCTGAAGCAGGGTATTGTACTCTCAAAAAATTCCTACCATCAGGACATTCTTTCTGATATTTTGATGGAATTTCTTTTCTTGTAGTTTGAGTCCATTGCTCAGTGCCCTAGTCTCTAGAGCAGAAGAAAGCAAGTGTGCTCCTTCTTCAATGTGATATTGTTTCAAATATTAAAGCATGGCTATAATGTCACCTTTTAACCTTCTGTTCTTCAAGCTATGAACTATGATACTGTTGAAAGCTTTCATGGCTGGAATCACTGGGTTGTTGAATGTTTTTCAGACTATATGGCCATGTTCTAGAAGCATTCTCTCTTGATGTTTTACCTGGATCTATGGCAAGCATCCTCAGAGGTTGTGAGGTCACAGGCAACACATCAGGAGAGAATGCTTCTAGAATATGGCCATATACCCCCCCCCCCCAAAAAAAAACCTACAACAACTCTATGAACCATGATCCCTATAAGGCATGGTTTCTAGACCTTTGCCCTTTTTAGTCAACCTTCTCTGGACATATTCCAGAGACATAATCTTCTTGAATTGTACTGCCCAGAACTGGACAGGGTATTCCAGGTGAGGTCTGACCAATTTCCCATTACATTTGTTATGCTAACCCCAGAGGTAGTTTCATGTGCTCCAAAGGCTAAAATGATTATAAGCCATTATAAGCCATTTTTGCTTTTGGAGCTGATGAAACTACCTCTGGGGTTAGGATAGTAATTGTCATGGGCAAATTGGTCAGACTTCAAGGCCTCTTAGTTCTACTTTTAATCAATAAGTCAGCAATGCCTCAAACCTTTAGCTTTACAGATAGTAGTATCTCTGTTTCATTGAAATCCAAGAGGGCTGTTGGCAGCACACAAGCTTCTCTTATCAATCTTGGATTCCAAAGTACTCAATATTTCTCACTGGTCTCTTCCCCACTATACAATTATAGCACTTTGATATAATTTTAACTGCCAGGTCTGTATCCTCGGATCTGGAGATCTGATCGACACCACAGCTCTTTAGCCCCGAAGAAAACTTAAATCTCCAGTTTTCCATTGGATGCATTGAGGGTGGTAAAAGTGATGTCAAAGTGCTATAATTAATTTTGTTGTACAATGTACAATGACAATAAAATTATTATATACTAATCTATAACTGTATATTGTGAAAAAAACCTCTGTTCTCTTAAGAGTATTGTCACTTGTGTCATTACTGCTTCCCACCCTCCTTTTTTGGAGGTTTTATCTTTAAAAGCTGAACAACCAGAAATCATTGTCTTATGTTGCCGTAATGTATTTTCTTGTCAAATTTGAATGCAACAAGGTTTATTCTGTTCCTAAGATCCTGTGTAGAGAACGTAATTGTGTTGTATATTTTGCATGCTTTAGTCTTCACATTACGTAAATGTACTTGAAGTGCACCATATGAAGTAGCAATTTTTCTAGTATGGAATGCATATTGCATAGTATTTATGACAGTTTTATAGGAGGATGAGAAAGGTATACAACTTTTGGTTGAAGAGACACTGAAAAAAAAACCCCACACACAGCTGATTAAATGAGCTCTTCCTCCTCCTGCTGGTCAGAGAGATGAATTGTTGTTTGTCCTCTCAAAAGCAACTGTATTCTCACAGCAACCCAACTATATTCTTTTAGCACTTTGTTATTTGAGCACATTATGTATTCAGGCATTTGTGTTTGTTATGTGCATCTGTATGCCTGAAGTATTTTAAATATTTCATCGAAAACATATAAGAGAAAACATATCTAACAATCAGGAAAATACTATTTAACTTGGATTTAAAATTAAAGGGTCTTCTTTCTGTTAATCTAATTTCATTGATTTTCTGAGCCAAAGCCACATAATAATACACAGCAAAATAATAAAATTATGTAAGATTCAAGGGATGCTCTTTCCAGCAATATAGGAGAAACCTGCATGTGTCATAAGCAAGAATATTTTGTAATAAAACACAAGCAAAATTATCTCTCTCTCTCTCTCTCTCTCTCTCTGCATACATACATAGCCACCAGACCAGCAATAGCTAAATGGATCGTAAGTATACTGTTTAATTTTTATTTTAATGGTCATGGTTTTAATTGTTATTTTTGCTATTGTATTTTATGATGGCATTGAATTGTTGCCAATTGTAAGCTGCCCTGAGTCCCCCTAGGAGTTGAGAAGGGCAGGGTAAAAATGCTCTAAATAAATAAATAAATAAATACATGCATGCATACACACACACACACACGTGTGTGTATGTTGACAGCTATGATTATCTGGAATATAATGTATATATGTGTAAACACACACACATAGTAACAGTTTCAAAGTAAATATAATAAAATATAATTAAATGGATATAGGTTTTTCAGCTTCAAGGACCTGATGTGTGAACAGCATGATACAAAAAGCTCAAGTCAGAATAAAATAGCTGAATTCACTCATGCTTTTCAAACATGTACTATAGAACATGGGTGTAAAATACATCTACAGCTTCTTTGCAAGGAATTAGAAATTAAAGTGGCAGCTTTAATATTTTCTTGTATATTTGCAGCCACATTTGGTTTGTATTTTTGGGCTGATAAAAAAAGAACCAACTGCTTAACTCAGTTGCCCACTATGAACACAGAAAATAAATATGGGAATTCATGGTCATTAAGGAGAGCAAGTTAGGTGCTCCATTTTCAAATAGTGGCTTATCTCAATGGCAATTACACCCTGGCATTTGTCATTCACCCCTAACCAGACAGGTATTTGGACTGATGACAGAGAGCAAACACCACCCATCTTCCACTGCCAACCCCCTGAGCCATCTTCATATCCACTTGCAAAGAAATCGATATCTAATTTCCCTCGAGTATCTTAAAGGTCACAGAAATATTTATTGATGTTAGTGATATCTTTACCCTGATCTTATTTGAGCTGTTGTGGGGTCATGAAGGGAACTGGATGCCTCACATTCATAGTCACAGCAGGGTTAAAATAAGGCAAGCAGATGGGGTAGAATATACCTTGCTATTTGGTCTATAGTAAAGTGGGAAAGGCTAGATGAGGTCACCTTGGCCTATTCTCTTGAGTGACATGGTGATATGACACAATTGAAAACAAGAGAGTGAGATTAAGAGAGAGGGTTGATCTTATTCAAGGGAATATTAGATGAATAGGTTACAGTGGAGCCCTCACCAAGAATAATATGGTAAGCCATTCATTTTCAGTTGCTCCAGCCATTTGGTGGAAACAAATTTGAGACAGAATACTCTCTAATGAACTGCCAATATTTTATCTCCTTCCCCCCATAGAAGGGGTCAATGATAAAAAAAATCCCACGAGACTTCAGTAATATAGGGGTAGGCATTGTGTGACTCTTCAGATATTTCTGGAGTACATCTTTTCATTTTTTCCCCATTGACTAATGTGATGTGTGCTGATGAGGAACACACCAAATTAGTGTGTTGCTCATATTATTCTCACTATTGATTTCAAATTATATTATTGCAGAAATTCAGGATTTTTAAAAAGGACTTCTTTAATGGTTATAGTTTGATTAAGTTGATATTCTTGTTTAAAATGACGACTTTAATGGTACCTATTTAATTAATGTGATATTCTTGTTATATTCTTCAGTATTGCTTCAATAGTATCGAGACTGTATTTAACAGATAGATGGATGGATAGATAGATAGATAGATAGATAGATAGACAGATAGATAGACTGAAAGACAGAGACAGCCGGATAAACAGATTATTCTGCAGATTCTAGTTTCAACTGAAGATTGCTGAGGCAAGGCAGAGTTATATGATAGAATAGGATCATTCAGATAATAATATGGGGACAAGATACAATACATCTCTGGCAGATATATCTTTCCTTCTTATTGTATGAGGAGAGGAGAGGAGAGGAGAGGAGAGCAAAAAGCCCTCTTCTGTTTTAGATTAACTGTAATTTAGTGTTACGTCCAAATCCCAATCTGTGGTTAGTTTTCACTGTGATCCAGTAAGGCAAACCAGGTTTAGAAACCATAGTTTGAAGCTGACTCATTCCAATAACAGTAGTTATGGTTTATTTTATACCATTGTTTGCTTTAGATATTATGGCAGCATGTTAAAACAGAAGGCAACAATATATTTCGAATTCCTCACCAATGTGCCACAGGGGAAGAAGAAGCAAGCAAGACACACTATAGCTTACACTCAGAATGTCCTGGTTCAGAGAAATGTAACCATGGCTTATCAATACAAGTGAACATGATCATTCCCAAATTAAAAAAATAATAATCTCTTAGCCTCTATTCAGATAGGTTTGGGGTATTTCAGCTTTCATGATAAAAAGTTAAAAACTGTGTTATCTAAACAATATTAAAAATTGACTCAAGGAAGCACGATTTAAACCCCAAAACACTTGATGGATTAATTCCACCACCAAACTGAACACTGGTTTAGCATAATGTTTTCTAAACTAATCCCAGAACCTCTCTCCTATACTGTGATGCCTTGACTTAAGAGTTTAATTTGTTCTGTGACCAAGCTCTTAACTCAAAACGCTCTTATCTCAAAGTGAATTTTCCCATTGAATGCATTGAAATGCTATTAAACCATTTCAGCCCCCTGAATGCCCCCATTAATTTTGTTGCATGTTTTAAAATAAGAATTTGTACTTTATAAATAACAAATAATGTATAAATGCACATTCACATGGAACAATAAAAAGAAAGATAAACTTTAAGCACAAAGTTGTGGCAAGGAAGCACAAAGTAAAGTGGCAGAAGCATACTTTTCTTCATATTGCACTCATTCCAGCCTCCCTCTCTCTCTTGCTCTCACTCCCTCTCTCTGTTCATGAAGCCAAACATACCAGGAATAAAATCACACAAAATCAACGAACCCAAAGTTCCTCAAAGTGAACAAGAGCAAAGCAGAGAGCATTCTCCCAAAGCAGACAAAAGCATGAGGCATGGAGGCATGAAGGCATGAGGCACGGAGGTTGCTCCCTTGAAGCCCTAAAGTCCTGTACTTTTGCACTGATGTTCCCTCTGGTGCTAGCGCTTCCTCTGGCACTAGCTCCTTAATCAAAACGCTGCTCACATGTCAAAGGAAAACCTGGGCTGAGCAAAGGCTCTTAACTCAAAATGCTCTTATGTTGGTATACTCTTAAGTCAAGGCTCCACTGTATATAAATGGGAGCTCCCAATATGTTAACTTTCCTAATACCTGCTTATTTAAACTTTATAGCTTAGCTACAGGTTCACCCCAATGTGACATCTGCCAATTAGCTCCATTTACTCAGTGGATAAAACTGTATCCAGATGGTTTAAGTGACTTGTCATGCTTAAATTTATTCTCCCTTTGGTTGGTTAATCTTTGATTAATTGAGGTCTAACTGGAAATTGCAAGATATCACTATGACAAATCACATTTTAAACAAGAACTGAAAAAGAGGCTTCATGTTCTTCTTTCTCTTTCAATTTATATGTGAACATGTCTTTCTTTCAATTTAGAACTGAAAAATCATTTCACTATAACCTTCATTAATGTTAGTTTCCAGACTGAAGGCTGAATATGCGATCAATACTAATTTGCAATTTCTTTATATCTATAGATATATATACACCCATTTCTTCTATGATTTTTGTGGAATCATTTATGTGTGATAACTATATAACACTTTTTATGTAGAGTCAAACTACATATCAGGTCAGAAGAAGTGCTCCCTCAAATGGCAAAAACATGTGTTCATCATAACATGTTTTGTTTGGTGACTGGTCATTGGAAGTCAAATCTATGTTTAATGTGTAAGTCTGATTACAAGGGGGACTCAGGGTGGCCTCACAAAGGCATCAACGATGCTTACAACATATACATCATACAAATACAATAAAATAGTAAAACAGTAAAAACATCATAAAACATCATACACATCAGTCAGTAAATTCATTTACCAATGATATTAAAATGCCAGTAAAACCAAAAATCAAGAATCAAGCCGGGAAATCCAATGTCACAAACCCAAATTCCTTTCCTATTGTCACTTTCATCTAATCAAATGCTTGGCCACAGAGCCAGGTCTTCAATGTCTTCTAAAGGACAGGAGGGAGGTGGCCAACCTGATGTCCTTAGGGAGGGAGTTCCATAGACAGGGGGCCACTGCTGAGAAGGCCCTGTCTCTCATCCCCACCAACTGTGTTTGCGAGAGTGGTGGGATCAAGAGCAGGGCCTCTCCTGACGATCTTAAGCTTCATGATGGTTCATAGCAGGAGATACATTCAGACAAGTAATCTGGGCCAGAACCGTTCAGGGCTTTAAAGGTTAAAATCAGCACTTTGAATTGTGCCCGGAAACCAATCGGCAGCCAGTGGAGCTGGCACAACAAAGGAGTAGTGCACTTCCTGAACGCTGCTTCAGTAAACAACCTGGCTGCCGACCGTAGGACTAATTGAAGCTTCTGAGAAGTTTTCAAAACCATTGATTTGTGGGGTCCCACAGGGATCAATACTGTCCCCCATGTTGTTTAACATCTGCGCAAAGACGCTGGGGGAGATCATCCAGAGTTTCGGGGTGTGGTGTCACCTGTACATAGATGATGTCCAACTCTGTCATTTTCTTCCCACATGCTACTAAGGAGGCTTTTCAGGTCCTCAACTGGTGCTTGGTCGCTGTGATGGTCTGAATGAGGGTGAACAAATTGAAATTGAATCCAGACAAGACAGAGGTATTCCTGGTCAGTTGAAAGGCTGAACAGGGCATAGGCTTACAGCCTGTGTTGGATGGGGTTACACTTCCCCTGAAGACCCAGGTTCACGGCTTGGGTATAATCCTGGATTCATAATTGAGCCTGGAACTCCAGGTCTCGGCAGTGACCAGGGGAGCATTTGCACAGTTCAAACTTGTGTGCCAGCTGCACCCATACCTTGGGAAGTCTTTGAAGAATCTTCAGAAGCTTCAAATGGTCCAGCGTATGGTAGCCAGGTTGCTAATGGGAGCTGTGCTGGTACAGCTGTACCAGGAGCTCCAATTCTGTTTGCTTTGCATTAAATGTTAGTTTGCAATCATAGGGCAAGCCACCTGTCAATTATCATTAGGTTCCCTGGTGCCGCCCCTTTTTGAGTTTTGGAGGGAATAGGAGCCTTTTTGAGTCAGTCCACACAGAGAAGCCTTTCGCACAGGACATAAAACGAACAGCTCCTGTAGAAAGCTTCATCTTTTACGGCTTGGCCTGGGAGATATACAGCCTACGGCTTGGCCGGGGAGATATACAGCTTGGCCGGGGAGAAAAGGCTCTACAGCTTGGCCGGGGTTATACAGCCCACAGCTTGGCCGAAGATCATACAGCCTTACAGCTCCTTTGCTGAAGGACTTCAGCCAGCCATCACCGAAACCTGAACTCCTTTCCCCTGGAAGTCTACAAATCTCTGCTTGGCAAGGGTCGCTCATGGAAGCCAGACACAGTTGGTACCGGGTGCAGGGGCTCCACGCCAACAGAGGCAAGTACAGACTGCCCAGATTAGAAGTTAAGGATTTCCCCATTAGTTAATTACAGTTAAGAAGATAGTGCCTGTTTCCAGTGAACAAGATTGCAAGAGCCAATAGACTGTTAAGAAAGCTTGAAAGTACCTGTTTGTTTTCATCAATAAAGAACTTTGTTGGATTTACTTTAAGCAATCTAAAGACTCTGTTTGGGGGAATCTAAGGGCCTTTAATCTGAGGCAGCCCCGGCATCCTGTTGGGCATACAGAATTTATGTCCTGTCTACAGTCTAATGCACAGGCCCAGTGTGTGACAGCACGGGAGCAGTGCTCAAGACAACTCCTCTGTTGTGCCAGTTCCACTGGCTGCCAGTATGCTACTGGACACAATTCAAAGTGCTGGCTTTAGCCTATAAAGCCCTAAATGGTTCCGGCCCAGCCTACCTAGCCTCCGAACGTATATCTCCCTATGAACTAGCTAGGAATTTAAGACCTTTTGGGAGGCAGTCGCCTTGAGTCACCTTCGAGCTGAGAAAGCATAGAAATGCAGTAAATAAATAAATAATAAATAATGGTAATAGTCCAAATAAGTATCTTATCATTTTTCTTGTTCTCTCTCTGTCTAGTGATGATCAGCATAGAAATGCAGTAAATAAATAAATAATAAATAATGGTAGTAGTCCAAATAAGGATCTTATCATTTTTCCTGTTCCCTCTCTGTCTAGTGATGATCAGCTTCTCTTGACCTAGTTTTTGAAATCTCTTGTTGGAATGATTATAAATGTCAATGTACAACTCGTAGCCCACCCGTTTGTATTGATTTAAGGGGTCTGCATTTTGAATGTTGTTATGCTACACACCTAGCTTCTATTTGGGAATCGCTTGCCTCCACAAGGTTTTTGGTCCTCAGCTGACATGCCCAGCAAACGAAATTCCAGACAAGCCTCTTCGTTTCAGAGCAATAAGCAATCTTTCATTTCACCATAAACACAAAATCCCTCAAAACAATCTAACTGTTTGAAAGCCACCATTTTCTGCCAGCTAGCAAAGCCCGGTTTCCAGTAATTGCAAAAGCCATTAGTAGAAGGGAAGAGAGGGAGGGAGGGAAGAGGAGGGGAAGAGAGCATGGAAGCAAGACACAAAAGGGAATAAATACTGTACATAGCCTGCAGCTTTTTCCCTCCCACACATATGATTCACTGTTGTTCCCTGCCTCACATGGGAAAAAGTTGTCCTGCTGAAAATATACCTTACAGGCAGCTCTGCCTCAGAGACCTCACATATGCATATTGATAACATGCACTTTGTAATGCCTAGAGTTGTTTTTAATGAGGCATACTGAAATGTACCAACAACTTTCCTTCTTCCCCTTCTGTGTGCCGCAGATGATTTTTGCATGTTTCCTGGTGGTCCCATGCCCCCTGTGAGCCAGATAAAAGATGGCAAAGACAATAATTCTGAATGGCAGGGACAGAAAGGAACAGCATATGATGCCAACTGATTTGACGAATTCAGTCACTGCTGGGCAAGTCCAGCTATTTTGAACTCTCCAAGCCAGGCTTTGCTTTGCCTTATCACTAGCAGAGGTATTAGAGAGAGAAAAACCTGAGGACTGGAACACAGTATTTGAATGGTTATTTCACATTAATGGGTAAACTCGTCTCTTTTCAACTCTTCCCATGGAAACACACTTCAACACAAGTTGTATTTGGGGCTCTTCTCCAATCAAACACCCTCTTCATATTTTCAGATGATCAACTGTATTGGCAAATTGCTAAACTTTACATAGATCAACGTATACATAACAACAGCAAGTGTGATGTGGTGGTTGATGTATTAGACCAAGACTCTGGGAGATAAGGATTTGAATCTCTGCCTCACTCTGGAAAATCACTAAGTGACACATTCATATTCTATCTACAGGAGTACAATGGCAAACTTCCTTTGGATAAAGCCTGCCAAGCAAACCCTATGATAAGGTTGCTATAAACCGGAGTGAGGTTGATTGCATATAACATTAAGAACAACATCCTCTAAATGTGTGTCTAAAATTAGAACTGACTGGTCAAAAATGGGATCAAGAATGTAAGGAATTATCAGATTTGACGCAAAATTATTATGATGTGGGTGTATGGGTTACTTTATTGTTTAAACTTTTAGCTTAATATTAACCTCATCACAGAGGCTAAACAGAGGCTGGATGGCCATCTGTTGGGGGTGCTTTAAATGTGATTTTCCTGCTTCATGGCATGGGGTTGGACTGGATGGCCCATGAGGTTTCTTCCAACTCTATGCTTCTATAATTCTATGATCACATTAGCTACCCTAACACGGGTGACAGCAGGGGGACTTGCCAAGCATCGTGGAGAATCTGTGGGGCAGCGAAAGAATCCGTTGCCATGCCTCACAGCACTTGCAGTACTGCCTTCTCCCTAACATGGGGAAAAGCATCCTTGCCCAGCTCCCCCTGCACTATCCCTGTTGCTGGTAACAAAAACACTGGAAGCCTCCCATGTTCTTACTGCTCTGTCATATGACACTGCCAGCACTGTTCAGGGACAAAAGGATGCCTCGCCGGGAAGTAGCTTTGTGTTGTTTGATGGGGTCCAGCGAACTCTGACCCTGAACGGAAAGCATCCTATGTTGGTAAGTTTGCCCATGTGGTGAAGTGGATGGTAAGCACCAGTTTTAACCATAGGAAGGGATGAAAGAAAATTTGCCCAAAATGTGTCCAAGGACCCTTTCACTCTGCCCCTTTAACTTAGGATCTGATCCCAGATTATCTGTTTATCCCAGGTTAACTATATTCCAGTTTAAGGCAGATAATCTGAGGTCACATCCTGGGATAAAGAGCAATGTAGAAGGGCCCCAAGAAGGCCAGAACTATGATAAAACTGCCCCAATGCCCTTAGGGTACTGGGAAGAATGTGGGGGGAAAGGGTTCTTTTAATTATAGCTGAAAGGGTTGCTCACGTGGTTCCCTATCTGCCATCATTTCTTTTGCTACTGCTGTAGTCAAATAATAGTAAAACTCAGATATCAAGCCCTTTAGTAGAAGTTTATTGATAAGAATGTGCCATCATATGGATCAGAATCTAAAGCAAAATATGCCTTGGTCATGTCTTTTAGTCCAAAGATCATTCAGATTTATTGAACACCTGTGATTCTGTGCAAATGAATAATAAATGCTAAACTGCATTATTTCATTAGTTAATAAATCTAATGTTTATCTTTCTTGCTTCAGGCAGTTCATGTTCTGTATAGAGTCCTTTTTATGAGCTACACATACATATGCGATTAAAGATAATGCAGTTCTTCTGACTGTTTCACAACGGTTATTTATTGTATGAATATTTGATATTTCAGGATTTCATCCGCTTGAGCCTACTACTCATTTAATTTTAGTTTCCCATGAGCTGAGTAGAAGAAGTGTTTTTATTTGGTAAATTCCTGCAAAAGATCACAAAAAAGCCCCAAAAACCCACTCCAAACCAAAACTCTTCTTTCTCACATGGATAGAAAGGGCAGTGGCATTTTCTGTGTCTTATATCTTTCATTCAAATCTGTGTCTTTTTGTCTTTATTTCTGATAATGGCTTTATTCTTTGTTACTGGCTTATTGGTGACCACTCTTGGGCATCATCTACACTAGTCGGTTGATCCACGGCCAGTCTGGAAAGGTCCCAGAGACAGCCACAGTCACCATCCTGAACCAGACTCATGGTGGTCCAGCTGAACCGAATCATATGGGCTGCACTGGACCATTCCCCCTTCCTTCCTTCTGGTTTCATGGACATCTCTGCTGAAGTCAGTATTGGGCACTCATGATGAGTGCAGGGGCAAGGGGATGACAACAGTGGCTCATGTGGACAATGAACAATTCTAAATTGGACTTTTTTCTGATATCAACGCTGCAATGAAACCACTGATTTGCTCTGAAGTTTCAGATAAACTTTGGAGCATCCCTTGTCTTTTCGTGGTGTGGCTAATCCAAGTTAATATGATTTACCCTGAGAGACTCATCCAGAAGTGGTAGTACATTGTGAGGACAGCCAAAATTGTATGCAAAGTGGATGCAGGTTTTCAGGCCTGTATAAATAAGCCTTTCATACCAAAGAGCCGTGCTGTATTATGGTGATAATAGCTCTAATAAAATTAATCAATGTATGTATTAGTCTAGAGAAAAACACATTTTGTTGTAATAACACTTGTTCTTATCAACAAGTCCTAATGCTGATCTTTTACAGAGCAATGTATTTGAGAGAGCATGACAAAAAAGATCCAAATATAATCATGTAAGTGCAGATGTGTTAAAGCATGCTAACTAAAATAATGCAATAATCTTTCAAAATGAAGAAATACATTATTCTTGGAAGTTCCCGCTGTGTCAAAAAACTATTAGACACAGAGAAATGAAGGCAACAACAGAAAATGGTTAATCACAGGGATCTGTATATGACATTTCGGCACACAAAATATAAACATAGAATTACAGTAGACTTTATTTTCATGACAGACTGGACATCTGTGATTGCTTGGGGGCACTGGAGAGGAAACACTGACAGAAAATACTTTTAAAAAAAAACTATCACTGAAGAGTGGGTGTTTCAGGATTTCCTTGAAGTAGACTGTATAAGTGCTGGAAAGAATATTAAATGCTTTTTGCAAGATTAAACTGGTTTAATAGGGTTCCATCTTCTTAAGCCACCCAGGGAGTTGGTGGATCCCTTGTACACAAAGAGAATTCACAGCTTCTCTCTGGAAATGCATGATGATTAAAAATACTACTATAAGGCTGGAATTTAGATATACCCGAGCTCCAGAGCTGAATTGTGTTAGTACAGTATGGAGAATTCTGGCATGATGGTTGATAAGCATTCTCAAGGTGCATTGCAGTATCATATTGCTCTTAGGAAAACTAGCTCCATATTTATATGCCAATTGTGGCTGGAGGCTCCAAATGACATTTGGACATCTGGATCCCACAGTTACACCTCAGTAAAAGTAACGGCAGTTTGAAGAAAGACACATTGCATGTCAAATCCTAAAGTGGTGGTTCTTAACCCTTTGGCTTCATAGACCACTTTGAGAATTGAGTTACTGCAATGAATTTCCCTTCAGAAAAATGCTCATAAATGTATGCACAGAAAGTGTTGCATGTGATTTACTACATTGCATTTCAAAATTGCCAGTATTATCTTCACATAGCCTAGTTTGGAATGAAGACAATTTTAATGAGCATCTGATTGTAGGTAAAATGTTATGTAAAATGTACCTAACATTTTAAGTGAAAATGTATATTTACTGTTACAGGAAAAATTGAAAGTACCAGGAATTAAGTTTTTAAAAACACATTTCTCTAACCAGTTCACAGCCTTCCTGAAGCCCATCTATGGATCTTCTAGCTGTGCTTGGACCTCAAGCCAAGTCCCTCTGTCTCAAACCATGTTTTATATGGAGCTGTCCAAATTCTGCTTTTATTTGCAATCCCCAACCCACAAAAAAAAAACAACCCCACAATCCACTATTATGTTCTCCTTTTTATGCAATGTTTGTTTTGTTTTGCAGTAAGCAGGGCGTGAGTGCTTGGATAGCTATCAAATGAAGGCCAGTGGCCAGCTAGAGATAAGTTCCAATTTTTATTTGAAATTCTTCCCCAATTTCCCTTTTGTTCAATTCTTTCTCCTTCTCAAACATTTTCAATTGCTTTTTTTATTCCAGTGAAAAAAGCTCTAATTTATTCAAGACTTCATTTATTCTTAGAATTAGCAAATTTTCAATGCTTATAATCACTAATTGCTAGTTTCCATTTGAGTCATTTCCTATTTGTTTGCTTTTCTGTATCTTTTGTTTTCCTGCTTTGCTCTAAGCTGCAGCTATTTTTCTTCTTCCCTCTTTCTCTTCCACTTGATCATTTATTTGATTATACACAACTTATTGTAAGTAATGCTGTATACTATTTGGAATGGGGATGTAAGACAAAGCCAGCAAATCATTCTTCTCAAAGATATTTTGGGAATCCCCCTTTAATATACAGGCAGTCCCCAAGTTACAAACATCTGACTTAAAAGTGACTCATGGTTAAGAACAGGAGAGAGACAACAGGAAGTGAGAGAAATCTATGCCTAGGAAGGGAAATTCACCCTTGGAAGAGTTATCATAGGGAAAAAGTGTCTCCCCTGAAGCTTTATCACCAGCCCTTGCTTCTCTAATAAGCCCTTTTTTTTTTCAAAATTCACAGGGACAGAAAATGAGGTGAAATGTTCAGAACAGGGGCACAGACAGCAAAATCACAGGGGTGTTAACTCTTCCTATGCTATCCAAAAAGACACACACACAGAGCTGGAGTTACACTTGAAAATGACCTGTTCCAACTTACAAAATGTAACTTAAGAACAAACCTACAGAATCTGTCTTGTTTGTAGTTTGTGGACTGTCTTTATACCACTGTATTTATCTTTGTTTTATAGTGAACAAAATTATTACTAAGTATTTGCTAAACATATGCAAGATTTTCACATGACCAAGACAATTTCAAAAGTGATAGTTCAATTGTCAATGGCAAATGTACTTCTCAGAAGAAAAATATCTTTTTTTTGAACATCTACACACACACACTGTTCCAAACTTGGTCTGCTGCTTACTTGGTCTGCTGCTTAGAAGCATTCTTTGTTATTTCATAGTTAGGTATCAATCTGTCCTTTCTTTTCTGGAAAACAAAAACAGCTGTCACTGAAGTAAACTAAAGTATGGCCTTTCCACCGCAAGGGTTTAATAACTGGAGGTAAAAAAGCTGCCTGTTTTTTTGGTGGATTTTTTGCCTCCATTGTATTAAGGTCAGTCATGTGTTCCATCGTGAACAAAGATTCATGCCTTGAGCTACCGCTGAAACTGCCATGCCAACTATGTATAAAAAATTGTTCTATTTGTGACTTTAAGCACACACACACACAAATGTACACATACACAGACACACACTCCATAGGTGAGCAGGCATTCTGGGGTGATTTTTTTTTGCCAGAGGTAGAATACATACACAAATAAATTCCAGTAACAAATACCAGGATGTGCTCATGTAGCTTCTGGGCATCATTATGAAACTGTACCCCAAGATGACAAGCTATTCTGGGAACAATCTATGCTCGGAGCAGGCAGTGCATACTACAAATCTCACTTCTTTATGACATGGCAAAGAGTGTGAAGGGGAGGATGGAGTGGTATGCTGCAGTCAGAATAAGTTTTTACATCCAGCAACCTTAAGTAGAAAAGTAAAGTTGAGCTAATTACTTCATGCTAGAGTTTTTGCAGATAACTGAAACATTTAAATCAACAGCATAATCTTCTGTAACAGAACATGTGCAAGCTAGAAGGAAACCACATAATTATCTGCTTTTGTGCAGGGCTTGGGAAAGTTAATTTTTCACATTGGCCATGCTGGCTGGGGGATTCTAACACTTGCAGTAGCTTTTTAAAGTACCTTTTTTGTGCAAGCACCATGTAGCTAGTTTCCATGTTGCATTTATATTGCTAATTGGTTTTGAATTCTATCAATGCAAAGCATTTACACTACACAGCTAATACAAAAAGAAGGGAAACAAAAGAAAAGAGTCCTCCACCTCCTTCCCACAAGAATGAAACATCCTTCACAAAGTAAATACAACTATTCCTATGTATAACACTGCATGATTACTAAGGCACAGCCTCAACAGGAAAATTCTTTACATACATAACTATGTATATGGAAAAATGTAATAGATGATCACACGTGGTCGAGTATGCTTGTCTTCCAAGGCTAGAGTCTTGGTGGTGGGTCCATAAGTGATTGTGGAAACCTACATCTTCACATGGGGCTAAAGTCTGCTGCATGCCACCAAACCGACTGGCTCACATCAGATGATGCTGGTATGGCTCCATGGGTGAAGGAGGGCAGAGCTGATGCATGCCACCACCAGGACAACATGGGAGGGCTCCCGTGTTGCCATTGAAATGCATCAGGGGAAGTCGCGTGCACCACATGCACACACATTTTCCCCTTCTGATCACCCTTGGCTGGAGCCAGGTGATGCAGGGCGTGGGGTGCCAGTTTCCCCATGCTCCTCTACTAAGCGGAGCACTGCTGCCTGCCATCTGACAAGGTCACTATTCTGAATCCACATGGTCTATTTTATTTAATTTATTTAATACATTTC
Organism: Anolis sagrei; assembly: GCF_037176765.1. Taxonomy (NCBI): domain Eukaryota; kingdom Metazoa; phylum Chordata; class Lepidosauria; order Squamata; family Anolidae; genus Anolis; species Anolis sagrei. Next base: position 57,892,151 of record NC_090024.1, on the reverse strand, counting down.
TATACCGCCCCTCTTCCGGTGACTCCAGGAGGTTTACAAGGTAAGAATTCAATGCCCCCAAGGACACAATTACAATATACAATATAAAAAACATCAGCAACAATAAAATCAAACATTATAATGAAACATACTTCAATCGATAATAATTAAAACAATGTCCAGTTCCGCCATATAGTTATTCCATTATTATATCCGTTACTCCGTATTTTCAAATGCCCGCTTAAATAGCCATGTTTAAGATTCTTCTGGAATGATAGGAGTGAGGAAGCTGATCTAATCTCCCTAGGAAGGGCATTCTATAGCTGGGAAGGCCCTGTCTCTCGTTCCCGCTAACCGTACTTGTGATGTTGGTGGGACTGAGAGCAAGGTCTCTCCAGATGATCTTAAAGTCCTTGCAGATTAATAAGGGGAGATTCGTTCGAACAGGTAAGTTGGGCCAGAACCATTTAGGGCTTTATAGGCTAAAGCCAGCGCTTTGAATTGTGCCCGGTAGCGAACCAGCAGCCAGTGGAGCTGACGCAACAAGGGAGTTGTATGCTCCCTGAGAGCCGCTCCAGTTAGCAATCTGGCTGCTGTCCGTTGGACAAGTTGAAGCTTCCGGACAGTCTTCAAAGGCAACCCTGCGTAGAGAGTGTTGCAGTAGTCTATACGGGATGTAACAAGAGTGTTGACTACTGTGGCCAAGTCAGACTTTCCAAGGTTCGGGCACAGCTGGCACACAAGCTTTAACTGTGTGAATGCTCCCCTGGTCACTGCCGAGACCTGGAGTTCCAGGCTCAGCGGTGAGTCCAGGATCACACCCAGACTGCGAACCTGTGTCTTCAGGGGGAGTGTGACCCCATCCAACACAGGCTGTAACCCTATGCCCTGTTCGGCCTTACGACTGAACAGGAGTACTTCTGTCTTGTCGGGATTCAATTTCAATTTGTTAGCCCTCATCTAGATCATCACAGCAGCCAAGCACCGATTCAGGACCTGAACACCCTCCTTAGTAGCAGGTGGAAAGGAGTGACAGAGTTGGACATCATCTGCGTACAGATGACACTGCACCCCGAAACTCCAGATTATCTCTTCCAGAAGCTTCATGTATATGTTGAACAACATGGGAGAGAGTATTGAACCGCGAGGAACCCCACAAGACAATGATTGTGGGGTTGAACAGGTGTCTCCCAATGACAACATCTGGGTACGACCCTCCAGAAAGGACCGGAGTCATCGTAGAAAAGTGCCTCCAAGGCCCATTCCAGCAAGGCGTCCCATAAGGATACCGTGGTCGATGGTATCAAAGGCCACTGAGAGGTCCAGCAGAATTAACAGGGACACACTCCCCCTGTCTAGCTCCAGTGTAGATAATCAACTAAGGCAACCAAGGCTGTCTCGGTTCCATGACCAGGTCTAAAGCCAGACTGTACCGGATCCAGATAATCTGTGTCTTCCAAGAATACCTGGAGTTGTGAGGCCACCACAAATTCCAGGACTTTGCCCAAAAAGGGTAGATTGGAAACAGGCTGATAGTTGACTAATTGAGTGGGGTCCAGTAATGGTTTCTTCAACAGCGGTTTTATTATAGCTTGTTTTAAGCTCACTGGAAAAATGCCTTCCGAAGGGAGGCATTAACCACCACCTTTACCCACTCAGCCAATCCCCCTCTGGCCTCCTTTAAAAGCCAGGATGGGCAGGGGTCTAGGATGCATGCGGTTGCCCTCATCCCTCCAAGTATCTTGTCCACATCCTCTATCACAATAAGGACATAGATTTCAAGTTGGAAGGAATTTCCGAAAAGGATTTGCTTGACACAACTTCCTCTTGGCACATTTCTCCCCCCTTGCCCTCTATTAGTGCCTCTTCAAAATCCATAGCACTGTTGGTAACAGCTGACTTCCTATTAGAGTGCTCAAGTACACTGACATTCCTTTTTTGTTTTTGAGCTGAGAACAAAGTAACTGCTTTAGGAGAAGGTGATTGGGCAATGTGGCTGGTATAGTGGATGGCAGAGAATCATAACTTTAATGCTGGTGAGAGTGACATTTGTAGATGGTCCATATTTTGCAGATGTACAACAGTGTTGGAAGGACAATAGCTTTATAAACAAGCATCTTGGTACCCTATGAATGTCTCGATCCTCAAACACACTGCTTCATTTGAAAAAAAATGTTGCACTCACAAGCTCAGGCAGTGTTGTATTTCAGTATCAATATCAACTTTTGTGGAAAGGTGGCTGCCTAGGTAGCGGAAATGGTCAATGTTTTCTAGGATTATACCATTAGGGTTTTTTTCCTAGTATTACAGAGGGATTGGTTGGTGTCTGCTGATAGAGCACTTTGATTTTCTTGATGTTAAGTGAGGCCACACTTTTCATATGCTTCCGCAAAGGTGTTTAAAGTGGCTTGTACATCTTTCTCTGCATGATCACAGATTACATTATCATCAGTATATTGGAGTTCCATAACAGAAGTTGTTGTGACCTTACTTTGGCTTTCAGCCACCTGAAGTTAGGGAGCTTGCCATTTGTTTAATATCTGATTTCCAAACATACCAAAACCAACAACAATACCATGGCAATTGGCAAGTGTTGACATGGGCAGGACTGTGAAATCTGGAAGCCTCTAGCCACAAACTGGCACATGGGCAGTGGATATGGATTCAGCCATTCTAACCTACCATTAAGATGATCTTTGGAAGTCAATCATTCTTGGTCACTACTAATCACCTATGATAATATTGTTGTTGATGATTATGGTAATAATAACAATGTGCTGCCTGCTCACACCTTGCCCTAACAAGAAATATTGGCTTCAGGTTTGCCCAGAATTTGAGATTCATTCATATTGAAATGGCTTGGGGACATTAAATTTTGGACAAAAAAATCTCACAAATGGTATAATCAATGAAGAAGCTGGCTGAGGAATTCCAGACACTGTAATTCCAAAAAAATGATTAGCAAACTATGCATCATTGCTATAATAAGTGTGTATATGTATGTCTCTCACTAAACCAAGTTACTATCATTTAGTATAATACCATTATGGCAAAATAATCACTACATTCCAAAACATATGCATGCTAGGGCTACACACTTAAAAATAACAACATTAGCTTGTCATCCTCTGAAGCTTAAAATGAAACAATGAGTATAACCATGAGGTGGCACAATATAATTGAGCAAAGCTAGGCCACAACTGAAATTGTTATTTCTCAGATGAAATTACTCACCTGCTGTGCAGGTTGAGGAAAGTGGAAGCTGAAACATTTGATGCTCTTTATAAATATCTGTTTATAATAATAATAATAATGTTATAGTTTTCCTCTGGAATCCAGGTTAAATTTGAAAACAGTTCAGTTGCATTTTAACTCCTTCTTCCCTCTCCGCTTCCCCTCAATCTATAGGTGAGAGCACATCATTAACCTGTGCTGTTTGAAATTGCCTCACAGACAGAATGTTTTTATTATACCTCATGCTGTAGAATGGTAGTAATCATTCATCAAGGATGCTATTTTCATATGGTGCAAAGCATTGTTGATGTTGGGAAAACATATCCCACAATCTAGGCACAGGACCTAGCTGGTCTCTGCTATTGATTCATTGCAATTAAAGCTGATTATCAAATCTGAGAACGTCATCGATTCTTTTGAAGGTGGCAAATGACATAAAGCCCTGGAGGGCAACCCTCAACAATACATTGCACAAAGGTCATTCCAGGAACAGAGGGAGATCAGCTACAGGTCTTTGACTGAAAAGAGCCTGTAAGAATGGCCACCTGCCGCAGTGTCAATTCAGGTTGCTTGCAGACATTTGTAGATAAAATTGGGATTTAGATGGAATGTCAAAGTAAGGTCAGTTCAGTGTTTGCGAAGTGATTTTTTTTTAAAAAAAGAAGCACTCACTTCCTGAGTGGGAAAGAAGGTCCTAAGTATAATTTAAGTTTGTAAAGAGATTTTGAAATACTCTCAATGATAGCAACATTTGTGGTGATGTTCTTGTAGAAAGTGAGTGGTTACTGCAGTTTGGAGAAATGCTTCTATGTTTTTTCTCATCCACAATGTACAGAATGGGGTGAAACTGATAGATATGTTGCGAGGAGGTTGTGGGTGGGATTTTTAAGGGGAGTGGGTGTTTTAAAATGCAAGTCACAAGCGAGTGTGGAGAAGAGCAAGTTTCACAACATGCAAGTGTGTAGAAGAGCAAACCACAAGCCACTTACTACGATACAGTCTGAGCCCTGCCACATGCACAATGGAGGACCTTCTCACGGTGACATCAGAGACACTCCAAGTGGCCAGCTTCTGGTCAAAGGAAATTTAGCATAATGCCAATTTTTAAACTTTGTGTTTGTGTTTTCTTTAATACATTATAACTGTACTCTCGATTCATTTATGGCACAATAAATAAATAAATAAACTCATAAATAAATAATACAATTATGTATTTATTGTGTTATAACTGTATTTTAACCTAACACACACAATATTGTTTAATTGTTTTTTAATTTTTGCATTTGCTTTGTTTTAAATTGCCTTGAGTTCCCTTGGGGAAGAAGGTGGGGTATAAATCAAGATAATAATAATAATAATAATAATAATAATAATAATAATAATAATAATAATCTTTGAAAAAGGAGATGGAGGGCCTGATATTCTGGCAGCCCAAGAACAAGCCATTAGAACAAATGCCATCAAAGCCAGAATTGAAAACTCGATGACAGCTCCCAAGTGTAGACTCTACAAGGAAGCAGATGAAACAATAGATCATATCCTTAGCTGCTGCAAGAAGATTGTGCAGACAGACTACAAGCAGAGGTATAACACCATTGCTCAGATGATTCAATGGAACTTGTGCCACAAATACCATCTGCCTGCAACAAAGAACTAGTGGGATCACAAGCCTGAAAAAGTTACAGAAAATGAACATGTCAAACTACTCTGGGACTTTCTAATTCAGACAGACAGAGTTTTGGAGTACAATACGATCATGTTAATAAAAAAACAAAGTATGGATCGTTGATGTTGCAATCCCAGCTGATTAAATTGCCATCTGCCAGCTGCAAAAGACCACCTTACTGGGATCTGCACACATTATTCGCCTATCCATCACACAGTCCTAGACACTTGGGAAGTGTCTGAGGTGTGATCCAATACAACACCCAGCAGAATGATCTTGTTTGCTGTGGACCCATCTTGTTGTGTTTCAAATAACAACAACAACAACAACAACAAGCAGAATTACATTTCTCTTTATTTTTGCATTATCTGAAAATAGCTGGGTGGATTTGAGTCAAATTTGGAGGAATCTTTGAGATTGCTTGACTTAAAATATGATAATGTACATGGTGTGCATGAAAATCACTTTGAAGGGGGGGGGGGGCTGGGGCCACCCTATATTTTCAAATAGGACTTTAATCAGAATGAAACAGTATGCTTGAGATGCATGCTCAGCAATGCATTTCAGAGTCACATTCCAGTCCCGTCATCACTATTGCCAGTGGAAGCTACTTTCTGCAGTTTAGGGTCCTCCTGGCCAGGAGGGTCTTTGCACAATGAAAACTTGTGTGCCAACTGCACCTCTTCTTGAGAAGCCAGATCTAGCCAAGGTGGTCAAGCCTTAGCTACATCCTGTCTGGATTACTGTAACATGCTCTATGTGGGGCTGCCTTTGAAGAGTGCTCGGAAACTTCAGCTGGTCCAAAGAGCAGCAGCCAGGTTGCTCACTGGGGCTGGCTACAGGGAGCGGACAACCCCCTGTTGCAGCAGTTCCACTAGCTGCCAGTCTGTTTCCAGGCACAATTCAAAGTGCTGGTTATGAGCTTTAAAGCCCTATGTAGCTCAGCTCCAAGCTCTTTAGCTGATCGCATCCCCTTGTACAAACTTGCCTGGGCCTTGAGATCTTCAGGAGAGGTCCTTCTCTTGGCCCCACCTTCATCTCAAGCTCAAAGGGTGTGAACGAGAGAGCTGGCCATCTCATTGACTGCCCCTTGACTTTGGAACTCCCTGGCTTAGGGAAGCCAGAACAGCCCCCTTCCTGCTATCCTTCCAGTGGCAGGCTAAAACCTTTTTATTCAGACAGGCTTTTAAAGAAGGAGGTTCTTAAGATTAAATCAGGGATTGAGGTGGTTTTTTGGTTTGAAAATGTATTTATTGATTTTAACTGAATTTTTAAAAATGCCAATGATATTTAATTCTGATTTAATTTTTATATATTTGTAGATTTTAAATTGTACTGAAATGCCTTGAGCCTTTTTGTGGGGAGAAAAAGTGGGCTATAAATAAACATAATAATAATAAGCACGTGTTTCACATATGGGTATGGGATTGGTTTTGGGTCTTTTGTTATAACTTTTTGAGGTGGTTGATGTAAGTCCTGGGTCCAGGACATCTATGGCCAAGGTCTCTTTGGCACCAGTAACAGGGTGGATCCCTCAGGGCATTTGGTGTGTGTGCTGAGTTTTCAGAATGGCCCCACTTGGGGTTTGGTATATCTCCTGCACCCACCAGTGGCAGGGGAGACATACAAGTGCAATTCATTTTTATTTATTCTTCCTACGATCCCTTGGTATCAGGCAGTGGACCACAGTTATCAGGCTTATAGATTAACAGGCAAGTTGGTTGATAGTTGCAATCAATAAAATTCAGGTCTATCTTTTCCAACCTTATGATGTGATTTCAGTGAAGTTATTCTCACTCCGGAACACACAACTGTAATCATTATTGACAAAATGCTCCATTCCTGTTCGGTTGATTTCTTTGGACTTTCCATTACTATTTTCAAATCATGAGATTCATCCCACCAGCTTTCAGTGTTGCCAATTAAATCATATTTCATTTCTTGTGTTAAGAGTTCAAGTCGATCTTATTTCTCATGCTCTCTGCATTAATGTAGAGATGTGTAAAACCATGGCTCATTCTCCCCTGCTGGTTCCTTGTTTTTTTTTCTTCCTGATCTCTCTTGGTCTCTTCTACTGTTAGCCCAATTTCCCTGTATCTCTGTAGCCATGTCTCCCAGTATTTAGTGACTCCGTGCTCTCTGGAATACTGTCTCCCTTCTCCATGTAATTCAGTTTTACATGGATCAGATTTGTGAGTCTCCTAACAAATATATTTTTCCAACTATTGTGAGATGTGATCCAACTCCGCCAGAAGTCTTTCTTCATGAAAGTAGAGACAATGGTTCAAGAAGTGAAATCTATTCCACCTCTTCCTGCACTCTTGTCTTTCAACAGGCAATGGGCATGAAATACAGCCTGTTCTCTAAGGTCCTTTATTGGAACATATTGAAAAATCCTTATGAGTTTTTTCAATATGTTGAACACTATATCTTGCCATATTTTTATCAAAAGGAAGTGGTATGGACAATTGCCTTGACTATTATTATTCTTTCGTATTAAAAGCATTGCATAAATTAGTATAAAACTGATAATATAGAAAGTAGCAGGTGGCTAAATATCTTTTGACCAAAAACAGGCAACAGCAACAGCATTGTCTGTAGCCTCCAACAATTCCTCCTTTGTACATGAGGCAGGGCACAATGGACAAGCATACAGATGCAGAGTTGTCTGTTCTGCCCCACAGTCACACAAGGTATGGGATCCTTTTAGGTAGTGCCATTTTGCCAGGTTGTCTTTTGATCTGCCCACTCCACTTCTGAGTTCACTTCTGTGAGAGAGGTTGCAGAGATTGCTATACCAGATCGTACAAAAATGGCCGTACCATATTGTCTGTGAGGTCGTTCCACTGCCAGTTGCATTCTGGGGATTTTTGGTCTTCTCATTGTGATGTCTCCCTGTGTTTCCTGTATAGATAAGATGTCACACAAAATGTCCTCAGACATTTTGGCCAATAGTTCTTCCTTAGCAAGCGACAAACCTTCTATATGAATAGAGACATTCGTTAGCAATGGTCTTGATAAAGACCTTTGGTGTTCATTCAACTGTTCATCCATATGTGGAGCGGGAAAAACACACCTCCAATTTAAAATATTTAAAAGCAATGCTTTTGGATTTGGAAAGATTAGCCATTTAAATTGACTTGATGAAGTTTGTCAACTTCTCTCTGTTATGTCATGGATCTTCACACCTCTTGAAAAAACTTATTCAGTTCACATACCACCTTTTCTATTCCTTTCACCTAGCATTATCACATCCCTCTTCCTATTATAGGCACAGACTGCTCTTCTGAATAAAGGAGAGTGTTCTCTCGACTGTGTTCTCTGTTGCATTTTGTTGATTGAAATTTCACTCTCCAAGCTTCAGTTAGCTCTACTAAAATAAATAAATAAATCACATGGTGTTTCCCTCCCACAGGGCTAATGCCAACTTCAGGCTGAGGGCAATTTTTATTTGAAATCTGGGAAGGAGAAAAATGGAAATTTGAGCATATTTTTTTCCTAGTCTTGGTTGCATTCAATACAACATTCTGCAAATTCATGTTTCTTTTTACAAAATCATCAAGTTAAATTGCTGGAAGAGTAGACATTGGACAATACCTTTGAATCTACACCCCAAGGTACCTGAACAAAACTAATTGGCCATCCATCCATGACATTAATTAGTACTCCAGTGTATATCACTATCCCTGCCTAATGTATTTTTCTGCTTCTACTGGATTACTGTTATCTTTTCAAATGAAAATGAAAGGCCCATTTCCAATAGATTATTATGACTATGTATCATAAGCCAGGTGACATTTTCTACCAAGATAATTACTCATTCTCCAAAGAGGTTAAAGCAAGTCATCACCATCTTGGGAATATGAGCTCATCTTTGAGTCTATCTTTCTAATTAGCAATGCAAACAACTCCTCACCTTTCTTGCCTCCCATGAGGTCCACTTGCTAGCAGTCATTAAGCACACAGACTGAGTCCCCAATAGAATCAATTCATTTAATAGTAACCAAAACAGCAGTGATTATAGATCTTCCTTTGCAATGAACAGCAGTTCTTTCTTTGTCAGAGGACCCCTTGAGTTCAGTAAAACCATTGTAGTAGTACATGTATTCCTTTTATAGATTGTTGAACCATGCATCTCCATATCATAGCTGCCATCAGTCAGGAGAACTTCTACAGACTAAGTGGTCTGCAAAAAGAATTGTACAGTGGTTCATGAGTGTTTCTCTTCCTTGTCATCTCCCTCTTCCCTGCCATCTTCCCTAGCTATAACACTGAGATTGAGAATAAGTTGTTTTAGAGAAATTATGAGAAATGTAGTACCAAACTCCCATCTAGAGGGATAGCATCTGTGTTCCATGTCTGAAAGAGTTATAAAAAGGAATTGCCTATGTAATTCCTTTTGTAAAAGCTGGTGCTCTGACAGCTGGAATTTTTCCATTGAAGGAAAAATGTATCTATAGCATCCATTTCTAAGGGTAGCTTGAGGACTTGATTACTTTGAGGGACATATCTAGATGGACTCTTTGACCTCTTCCTTCTCCCATGGGCAGATATCCCCCATTTCAGTTCTGGGCACTTTTAAATAGGAAAGGTTGTAGGCCACGGAGCAACATGCTCAGTTTTGCATCTGGAGGCTACAGAGGCTTCTTGTTTGTCCCCTAGCTGTGTGTGCCAGTCAGTAAAGTTGAACTGGTCTGGACAGCTGAGGAGAGTGAGAAATAACAAGTGCTTTTGAGAACGTTTGTCCTTGCTTATGTGCCTCCTGTTTGTGATGCAGCTGGTCCAAATTAGCTTTGAGAAGATGTTGTGCAGCTGTTTCTCTGAAGCATCACCACCAGGCAAACAACAGCACAGCCCAACAGCTCCCTAGTTTCTGTAGCTTGTTTTCTCCCTTCTCTGTCATATTCTATCTCTACACATTAAGTCTTGATTTTAAAAGTATTGTCCCTGGGCATGTGCTCAGAAGTTTGTAGGAACAACTTTACCATGCCATGAAATGTAGCCCCTTTTCTCTCTTTTTAAAACTTTCCAGTTGCCCCTAAGGGCTTGTGAAGATTTTTTTTTCTTATGGGAACTTGTCCTTCTTTTCTTCTGCAGTCTTTGGAAAATGCATTCAAAGTTATTGTCAGCTTCTGCAGACAAGAATACTTATAGTATATTGATGTATATAAAATATGTATTTCTTTGGTATTAATAATTATGTTCTGTACAAAGTACATAGTAGATCTTATAGATAAAAAACAAATAGCTATACTAGGTCAGATTTATGGCCTTTCATAATGGTGGTCATGGTTTTTCTGCTCTCAACTACCAAATTTTTCTCCAAATTTGCTCAAGACCCCTGTCAAATTCAATATTTGCTGTCCATCTCATGCCAACATTTTTGCAAGATTGCTTTATTGCTTGGCTCCATATACTTTCCACTTTTCTTCAAGGATTGGTATGAATTGAGAGATAATCAATTTTATCAGAAGTCAGGGCATTCAAATGACAGCTGTAATGTATTCTCTGTAACAGTCAATTTTGGCATAGGGCTGGGGTACAATTTTATGGATGATTCCAGGCTATAACATACCTGACTGATTCAAGAAACTTGAGCAGAATGTGAAAACTGAGAGGAATGTTTGGAATCTTGCTTATTTATTGGCTTGGCATGTGGATGATATTAGCACTCAGTGTAAGAATGTTGGAGGATACTCATGCTAGCATACATCGCTATAAGAAGTTTTGGGAGTGCTTTGATATTGTATTCTTGAATGGTAGGATTGGATGGTTGTTGTAGTTCTTTCCTACCTCTATAATTCTATAAGTGCTTTTAATGTGTTTCTCCCAAGGAAGGTCAGGGACATATTATGTGTAGTCCTTCATAAATTGTTAAATCCAACAAAACTGGCAGCATAGCCAGTGGTTATGGTGATAGGAGTTGCAATTCAATAACTTGCAGAAGAACATAACTTTCTTAGATGGTATTTGAAATTATTTTGGGCTTCTAAATGCCACATGACCTTGGAGGTATCAAGGGAAACCTTTTCCTTTACCTTTACTGGGCTTCTAAAACTGTTTTGTTTACAGCATTTTTGTTGTATTTTTATTCTGTTGTGATTTTATTGGATTTTATCTAATTGTATGCCCCTTTGTGGGCCTCTTGAGTGGAAATGCAATTTATAAAGTAAAATAGAGATAGACAAGTGCTGTGGTTCATTTTCCAGATAATTCCCAATGTTTTGGTCATAAGAACCTTTTCTAGAAGATGAGCAAACATGGTCATCCTTATTACATCATGCATTCATCTAGGTTCAGACTGGAGGGAAGCTATCTGAATTCTAAATCTTTTAAAAATAACAGACCCATGGAGCTATGCATCCCAATTCAATTCCTCTGAATTTGGGGATGACCTAATGTCACTACCGCTAACATCTCATTTGCCATTCAGAGAGACAACTTCTCATCAATACAGAAAGTCTACAGTTAAGCATCTCCAAGGTCACAAGACTGGAAATTATGTAAATCCAGGATAGAGGAGAGAAGACTTATGATCTGTATTAACAAAAGTTTTTTGAGAAAACCAAATGAACCTTGAATAAGCCTGACCTCCCCCAGATTAACTAATGTGACCCTTTTGACAAACAGCAATTCACACAACATACACTGAATAGCTTGGCTTCATTGGAGCATGAAGAGCAGAGGATGAACATGCCTTATGTATGCAACCATGGTGGACATTTTAAACATTTATGAAGATAATAAGTGATGCAAGTTATAACACAGTTAAATTAAGCATTTATATAAACCTCTTTGGTTTTATTAGGATGTTATGTGGACTTCATTGTGCAGTAGATACAGGCACAATGAAAGGACAAATAAGATAACCAAGAGGTAAGGGATAATCTTTCTCATAAAGGACCACAATACCAGGGCTTGTTTCCAAAGCAGAACTTTAAGGGAATAAATGTAGAGATTTATAAAATCATGGTATGGATTAAATTAACACGTAGAAGTGATACATAATTCAAGAACTTAGGGATATCTTCTTAAACCAAGAGGCAGCAAATTTAAGATAAAGGAAGAGTAATCTTCACAGGACTTGGAAATCTGTTGTGATGGTACTGCCTAGTACACTGGATTTATGAAATATGCAGTAAATCCCTTTAAGAAGCCAGAGTCTGTTGGTGGCTACTTAACTAGACAACCCGCCACACACAGACAACATAACTCTCAGCTGAAAATGCTAGATACAGAGAGTTGGGAAGGAGTATCACTGTCAATTTGCTCAGCTTGTGTTTGATTCTCAAATAACTTGGTTGACCATTATGAAATAATCAAATCTTAACTTAAATGGATTCTATGGAAATATCCTAATTGCTACAATCCAAAATCTTATTAATTAAAGATAGAAGTTCAGTTTTTTTATAAAAAGGCTAGCCACTGATTGCTTATGAAAATAACACTAATTCATTCTGAAAATATGCTGGAACACTTCATAATGTGCCCCCTGGTGGAGCAGTGGGTTAAATCACTGAGCTGCTGAACTTGTTGATCGGAAGTTTGGTGGTTCAGATCCAGAGAGCGGGGTGAGCTCCCGCTGTGAGGCTCAGCTTCTGCCAACCTGGCAGTTTGAAAACATGCAAATGTGAGTAGATCAATAGGTACTGCTTCTATGGGAAGATAACGACAATCCATGCAGTCATGCTGGTCACATGACCATGGAGGTGTCTACATACAACGCTGGCTCTTCGGCTTAGAAAAGGGGATGAGCACCACCCCCCAGAGTCAGATATGACTAGACTTGACTTAATATCAGGGGAAACCTTTGCCTTTACCTAACTAATAATACTACAAAGTTCTTCTCTGCCTGATGTTTCATGTCTTTACTGTATTTCAAAAAGAAAATGCAAAGGTGAATCAAAACAATCGTTTATTTACAAACTACAGTAATGGACAGAGCACAACAAAGGGGAAACAACAATCTATTATCGACAGTAGCATCTCTATATTAAGTAGATTATTCCAAATGTTATAATTGTGGTTTATTACAGAATTACCACATCAGTTTTGATCAAATGCCATTATTAGATCATTTTAAATAGCCTATTTAGTACTTTTAGATTCAGTTCTTCCCACAGCATTGGTCCTACGGATGACAGAGGATGTTATCTTTTGCATTCTTAAAAAGGAGTTTATAAATATGGTTTTGAGGACTGATCTGAGATTTGCTTTGTAATTTTTTTCAGATTATGATTTCAGCAATTTGCCTGCAGAGCTAAGGTGGACCCCTGCCTTTCCAAATTTACTCCAGGTTCTTCAAAGAACACCTCGATACTCTATTTTAATGTGAAAGTTTCAGGATGGTGGAAAATACTGTCATGTACTTAGCTTTCCATGTTACATGCCTGCCTTCTATGTAACAAGCATTTCATTTCAAACTCACACCACAAAATATGGGTGAATTTTAACCTGGAAATAAGGAAGGGTACATCTACACTATAGAACGAGTGCAGTTTGACACCAAGTTAACTGCCGTTACTCAATGTTATGGAATTATGGGGGTTGTAGTCTTCCAAGGTCTTTAGCCTGCTCTGCCAAGGATTGCTAGTGCCTCATCAAATTACTGTTTCCAAAATTCCATAGTATTGAGCCATGGCAGTTAAAGTTGTGTCAAGCTGCATTTGTTCTAGAGTGTAGATGCACCCCTAGTCAGCCTCACTTCTGACTAAGCATGTATAGGATTCCCTTGTAGCGAACTGCAATGAATATTTTCCAGTGAATTCCTTCTAGAGAATACAATACACATTCCACCACATCATAACAATAAGCTTACATTAGAAAGAAGCAATTTATGCCTATTTTTACCAATATAGTATAGGCAGATGTATATGCACGAATGTGAACACATAGAGGTACATCCATTTCGCATATCACAGTTCTCTATACTTTCAACATACATGTTTCAAGCTATCTAGATGAAACTCTACAGCTAGACATTGAAGGGCAGTAGGAAGTAGTATAAATTCAATTCTAACTGGGGAGTGAGGGGAGCCTGCAGTACCTTTGCTGCCCATCGAATGCCTCCCTGCAGTATGCTCTGTGGACTGGCTTGTCCTGTGACTGGTGAGAGCTCAAGCAGAACAGCCTGGAGGCATGTCAGGTCAGGTCTGCTGGATCCCAGGCTTCCTCACTCCTCTGACATATATCTCCCCAAAGGCCCACAACTACATTAGATAGCTCTGGGGCTAGCATGGTATTTTCTCTCTCTTCTGTATAAAATGGGAGGGCCAATTTGCCCTCATTTCCCACATTGGTAACAGTAAGACAATTCCAGCATGGATTCTTTTTTCAATGGTCACCACTGCTCAGCAGCTTAAAGATCATGGGGAAAAGAAGGAAAATTAAAAAGCAAGCAAAGCTGTCTACAAGTAATTTTCCCAATGTCAGTGAGTGGTGGGATGGGTAATATTTCAGCCACCAAAGGTTGCTGGACAGCAATTGTTATAGGTTGGGTATTCCATTTCCACAATTGCAAAATCTGAAATACTCCAAAATCAAAAATTATTCACATAAGTGGCTGAGATAATAACACTTTAGCTTTCTGATGGTCCAATGACCAAAAACTCTATTTAGTGCACAGACCCAAGAAAAACAAAATATAAAATTACCTTCAAGCTATGTGTGTAAGGTATATAAGAAGAAAAGATTGAATTGTGTGTTAGTATTCATCTCTAAGATATATTATTATGTATGTCCATCCATACACAGGTATTTCAAAATCTTAAATCCAAAACACTTCTGGACCCAAGTATTTCAGCAAAGGGATCTTTATCGTTTGTCCTGCTGGCAAGGACTGATGGAAGAGACAGTCCCAACAACATTAGGTAGACCACATTTTCTTCCCACTGCTGCAATGGTCTTGTTAGTTTTGTCAACATAAATTAGGGCTTGAAAACACCACTTTCTCAGGGCTAAATCTAGCATGAATACTAATTAAAGGGCTAGTCCTATTTAGATGATCCCATTGAAAGTTATGGGATTTATCAATCTCAACTAGCATAAGTTCTGCTGAAGTTAGCCATTTGTTTATGCTACTTTGTTCAACTGCCTGCTGTTCTCAACAAAGCAGCAACAACCAAAACCATCTCAAGCAAAAGATTAATATATTAAACATATATGAACAATAAGCTATCAGAACAGTTTCTAAGTTCATCATAGTTTATGAAAATACAGTGTAAAGTAGAAACATGAATTGATGAAATGTTATGAAAATACATATTTAAAGAGAACATGGGGTCAAATTTTTACTGTTTTCTACACAACATAAAGCCTCAAAATAAAACCAAAAAGCAACTGTATTGTCAGTGCAAAACAATGCAGAAGCATCATCTGAGGTTGTGGCCATTTATTCCAAATAGAGATCGAAATAACAGAATCATTCAATATCTCTGAAATTGTAAAACCTGTGAGGGAACAGCAGTGTGTCCATAGCAATCTCTCCTTTGTTGTACCAAAGAAAATGTAACCAAGGATATTTGTGCAGTTTATCCGACTACTAAAATGACAACTCAGTACTTTGTGTCTTTTCCTGATTCATTCAATATCTCTGAAATTTTAAAACTTGTGAGGGAACTCCGTCTTAGGGAGGCAGTGGTAAGAGAAAATGAGAAAAATAGTTATCACAGTTCTCTCTATATAGAACTGTGTTACTACTTTAAATACTTTTCTCATTTTCTCTCACTACTGCCTCTGATTTCTAAGGTGTGTAAAAATTTCAGCCCAACAGCTGGAAGTTCATACATTTTTCATCCCTAAGATGGAGTTCCCTCACAAGTTTTAAAATTTCAGAGATATTGAATGAATCTGTTATCTTGATCTGTACTTGGCATCAAATAATGAAGAATGTTTTGCTACACAAGTGTACATAAGTATTATATTTTTGAGCCAGTGATTTGTTGAAGATTTAGGAGCTTCAAGGTCACCCACAAAGCTTCCACCTTCATTTCATGGCAGTTCTATATTTCCAAATATTTAGTTCCCTTTATGTATGAGAATCAGAGTTTGGAAATGTAACTTTTCAATCTACAGCTCACATAATCCCAAGCCACCATAAGCATGGGGGGACTTTGAGAGTTGTAGTCCAAAAGCCCCCAATTTTTCATACTCTAATAAAAACAATGTGCAAGGCTTAATTTCTGTATCTAGTAAGCCTCACACGATCAAAAGCTGCCCAGTCTTAATTCTATTGAGATTAGAGATGGGAAGGCCTAAAAAAAAAAACCCCAGAAAAATTGAGGAAAATGGGAAAAATTGGAAAGAAACTGGAAAAATGGGGAAAAAACTGGAAAAAATGAGAAACATCTGTTTCTTCCCCCAATTCTTTCCAGTAGTTTTTCAGACCCTCCCATCTTTAATTGAGATAAACATTTGTTTATGTATAAACTCATTTATATTGCTTAACAAAAAATATTTTGCTTAACAAAAAATACCAAACATGGTGTTCAGCACTAACAAGTAACAGCACATCATTTACTATAGTGTATCATAGACTATGTCTTCTTATGTTCTTCCTTTGGAGGGACTAGCATTGGAAATTTGAATAAGGATTGCAAAATATCTTCAATTGCTTCTTTTTAATATCATTTCCTTTGAATCTGCTTAATCATGATAGCTTCACCTAAATAAATAATACTCCCAAGGAGGAAATAGCATGTAGCTCATCATGGTATCATGGTTATGTGGGACTTTGTTTTTTCTCTATCCAGAAATATCAACAGCTAGTCATTTCATATAAAAATAGATATTATCAAGATGCTTCTGTGTAATTGTCACATTTCATTAATTAATTTTTGACAGGAAGTGATACATCATGTACCAGGAAATCTCAGCCATAGCAAAATTAAGTTCTGACCACAATTAGTGTAAGTGTGATTTTTTTTTTACCAAAAGCATTTGAAACTTGTAAATAGCAGGCTCAACATTCAGTAAACATCACATAAACCTGTAAGCTAGTTTCTGGTTTCTGTGCTGGTTTCTTGATGCATTGAAAATTCACAAATTGTACTCAACTGCATGGTTATTAATGAGTAAAACAATCACATGGCATTTTCAGACACTGCTGCTGACTATACTGTAGCTTTCAAAGAAATGTACACTGGATGTGGGCAAGGCAGAGTAAACATGTCAGAGTTCTGCATACTACATAATCTATGCAAAATTTGCATCTTTGCTTTTCACAAAAATGCTTTGTATATAAAAGATGCATTGAATCTGAAGCTGCTCTAAAGTAACTGT
The DNA here is from genome assembly GCF_037176765.1 of Anolis sagrei. NCBI lineage: Eukaryota > Metazoa > Chordata > Lepidosauria > Squamata > Anolidae > Anolis > Anolis sagrei. The sequence goes on along the minus strand of NC_090024.1, from coordinate 57,874,993 downwards.
TATTAGCATTGGTGTACTCAAAAGCAAATCATCTGTTACCAAAGTGTTTTCCAGCAGTAGTTTAAATAAAATTCCTGTCTGTTATATGTCTATCTTTAAAAAATATATGTGAAAAATTGTTAAGTAACTTAAGATTACAGTTATATAAAACTGCTATAATAAAATTATGAATAAGTGCACTGAAAACAGACCAGCCTTTATCGTCTTACACCTGCATACTTTTAGCAGATGTATAATTTGCAAAATTAACCTCTTTCAAGACTCTACCAGAAAGTTAAGCACGTGTTTGAATGTCTCATATTGAAATTGATTTGCAGTGCTTAACTTTGGTTGAATTGCACCCATTTCAAGAAGTAAAATTGCATCATTTACAAGACATGTCCTTGTATGACTTCTATAGCTGTAGCAGAAGAATGTGAAAAATAGATGAATAACTTAAGAACTTTTTCAAGAAGGGATAAAACAAAAACGATGCACGTTTTTACCATGATGTTTTGGAAGCACGATAATCTTTACTTTCAAGATCTGTAGTCATAAAGAGAGGGCTTTGGGGAATGACTGTAGCTTTCAAATGGCAAATGTCACTTTCTGGTTGTTTGTGCTCTGAATTATGACTCTCCCAAATGTAACATGGAAGAAAACAAATGAGAAAGAATTAGTTTAGAAGAAAAGAAAAAAGGGGACAAGGCAATGCTTTGAAATGATTTGTTCTGTCCTACATGCTGGCCCTGTTATTGCTCAGTCTGCCATAGTCTTTGTAATTAAAATTCTAATCAGGATTGACAACAACCAATTAAGTGTCAGAAGAACAATCTGATAGACACTTCCTTCTGTGTCTATAGGCATCTTCAGATAAGTTTCATCTGTCATATCTGATTGTCAGAGATCACTTTTCTGTGCTTATAACAGCCTGCATAAAAATCAATGCTTCATTCAAAAAATTGCCCGGTATGCAGAGGGAAATCTGAGATTTCCCACATGACTATTGCCTGAGATATATTTATGAATTTGGAATAATCTGTGAGGTCTCTCAACCTAGTTAACTGCTACAATTTCAAAGGGACGGGAGTACAGTCCAATTACTCAGCTAATGTGATGTTGCCATCTCCCTAAAAATTGATACTGACGTAGGGACCTAATTTACAACAGATCTGTCTCTTTTATGGGTGGAAGGCTATCTGTGGACATGCTAGAAGGCTGTTCTCTGCTTTCAGTGCTCCTTGCTAGTCATACTGATGACAGCACTTCATTGGTTGGGTCTCGTCCCTTCTTATCATCACCTCTCTCCAGGTCAATGACATGGACGATTCCAGGCTTCAGGAGCAAGTCATCCGTCTCTATGTGGCTCCGGGTGTCTTCTACCTCAATGTATTTCCCCTTGGACTGCTGGTTTGTTTTATTAAAGGCTTCTTTGAATTTACGCTTGACTTCATCATCGGGACAATAGACGTACTCATAGAGGGCACCCGCAAGAACTGCTCCGATAATTGGACCCACCCAATATATCTGTACAAAATGGAAAGAGAGAAACACACAGGAAGGCATGGATGAGGAACAATGCTTCAGAGAAATGGCAGGCTCCTAAGAGCATTTTATCTGGAATAGCATGGTTTGCTCCCACTTCCTTGTTCCTTCCATGATTGTGAAGCAAAATATGGAACTTCACAATTTCCCTGGCTTAGTTTCTTTTCCCATGCCCACGTCACAGCCACTCATACCTTACAAAAGGAGAGGCAATAGTAGCCAAAATAAAAAAAGTGTTTCATGTTGACAGGAGGTCAGCAAAAAGGGAGCAATCTGCTCTACCTTGAAGTGAATTCCAGGATTCCAGATCTACAGCAGCCACTCAAAAGGCCTTATCTTGCATCCCCAATCAAGATTGAGTGCAACTGAGAGACAGGGACTTTCTTGAGAATCTTAGGGCCTAGAAAAGCTGATATAGGAAGATACGCTTTGACTGATACCCTTGAATTTTAGTTGGATGCTGATCTGTTTATTACCTGTATTAACAATGGTCTCAATCACTTTCATCACGACAATGTGCAATTGCTTTTTGGTCAAAAAGACTGGCCGGATAAATGCCAATTGCTTCTTCAGTTTACGAACTTCTTCATCTCCACCAAAACTTGGTGTACAAGTCAGAGGAAGCCAAAATGCTTACCTAGATTTAGGAAAAGACCCACCGCCAAATTCAGGGGTCACTTCCTTGCAGAAATGTCTGAATCTAGCTAACTGAGTGGCTTTGTTAATTACTATATAAGATTAAGTACATTTTGGTGGACATTGATTCCATTGAATGAAAATTCTCACAAACTGTCTTGATACTTTCAAACAATATTAAACCTTTATATCAAAGGCAAGAAACGAGCAACACTCTTACTATTATTGGACTGCAACTCCCAACATACTTTACCATTTCCTGTGATGGATAGGATGGTGGGACATGCAGTTCAACAACATCTAGATTTCTACCCCTCCTTTGACCAGTTACATACTTCTATACATTTCTGACCAGATATATGTTTCATTATGTTTCTGAGGGGATACTCCCAGGTATAGGATTGCAGCATATATAAGTTTGAATTTACAACCTCAAAAAAGCAATATATATATATATATATATATATATATATATATATATATATATATATATATATATTGCTTTATGGTAACAGATTTATCATTTCCCATTTATACATGTATTTGTGTGTAATTTTAAAAGAGAAAATAATAAACATATTTGTTAAATGCTCCAGTAAGCTAAGAGATAAACAAGCACAACCACTTACCCAGTGATTTTCCCACTTCCCCATAATAACTGCAGGCCCAAATGATCTAGCAGGGTTCATGCTAGCACCTGTGTAACCGATCTGCAATAAAAATAAGAAAAATGATTAATCTTATTGAAGGACGACTCTTTGGTTCTTATGGATTAAGCTTTGATAAGATTAAATTGCTATCCTGAACATATTCCATTTTACTGAATTATTTTTGCTTTATCAGGATCATATATATTGCAACCCCCCCTAAAAAAAATGGTTCACTATTTTTTTCACAAGTACAGCTTTGATGGTTAGACTGCTCTGTATGTTCAAATCCCACAAGACAAACTCACTATATTATGTTCTCCAATGCAAGTGCTATTGATATAGTCAAATTGTCCTCCAGTTGAAATTAAACCCAACCCATCAAGTATATCCAGGATAGTCCTAATGGACAATGTATTTCTAACAGTAATACATTTTATTATTCACATTATACTTTTCAAATTAATTATTAGAAATGGGCAACCAAAAAGATCAAGAAGCTAGGACAACTCTCCTCAAGAAGAAAATTTATATTGTATGCCTAAATTGTATGAAAATGCTCTGCTGAAGTTTTACATTATTTTAATGTTATGTTTGGGAACTAGCTTTTTTTCTTGAGAGAGTAGGATTTTTATCTGGGAGGCAATGCTCTTCTGCTCTTAACAGAGAACAAGAATTTTAAGTGCAAAATTTTAAAAGCCATGGAAGTAGGAGGTATCCAGTGTCAAATAGTCTATAGTAAATAAAGCTGTGAATCAGAACAGAGTCCAAGCAACCATGGTAGTAGGGCAGTTAAACAGTCCTAGAGTCATAAATGCAGTATTTATGAGTAGAGTTGTCAAGAGGTGAACTTAAGTTGCACCAGCAGTTTGGCTAGAGGAAGTTTCCTGCTTTTAAAGGCAGCATGCTCCACTGATGCCCTGATTCCAGGTAGTATTTAGGGCGTTTGTTTCATACCTAGGTTCTCCTTGATGCCTGGAAAGCAGCCTTTCATGCTCTATACAGGGATGGTCTGAGCAATAAACTGCCCATCTCAGAGATCCTCCTCCAGGTCCTCCTCTCTGAACCCTGGTGAAATGAAGGAGGATTTGGCTATCTATCTAATAGATATTCACCCTAACACCCTCACTGGGATATCTGGATATGGTATTTGCTATGGCTATGAATTACTTTCTCAATAGGATTCCTATTGAGAAAGTAAAAGATTGTAACTACCTTCGGTTTACATTTGACTGTAAAGCACAACGTAGGGAAGGAGGTTGCAACTTACTGCAAACAAGTGTCCTATTGCAACAGACAGTCCAATCGCTAATGCCACTGAACCAGTGACATCACTTCTCTTAGAATCACAGCTGGCAAAAATAGTAAAAACCAACTGGAATGTAATTATTAGTTCCACCACTAGTCCATGGCCAGCAGAGAGTTCTGAATGTACCTGGAAAATGGAAGCAAAACATAAATGCAGAAAGCATAAAGAAAGTATGAATGTGACTTGTAGATGAACATATTATATCCTCCACATGGAGAAAAGCAATTTCAAATGCATGAGTGAACTTACAAAAAGGAAAAAGCAGATAGAATGGATGGATGCAAACCACCTAAACAACATATCCTTTCTGTTGCATGGCAAGGACTGGAAAGCACTGTTTCACACGAGTGTTAGCTTTTATTATATGAAGGTAATACTAAAAGATTCCTGCTAAACACACTGATCTTATGGTCTACTAAGGGTCCTATGGTACTGCAAAATTGCAGCTCCATGATTTCAGTTTAACTCCTAGATCTGCACTCTATGAAATCTTGGATTATGAACTTTGGTAATGCATGGGGCTTTTTGGCTGAGATTTCTAAATGCCTGGCTCTAAACTGCAAATCTTAGTATTCTTTAGAATACTGTCATAGTAGTTAGTTATAGTACTTGAATGGAATCACAGTTCCATTTTGTTACCCATCTTTACAAAATTCTGTATCAATACCAAGTGAGGAAAACCTTTTTCTTTCCAAATATTTTGCCCTACAACTACTATAAGTCCCATCTACTGCAGTAGGAATTTTCCTCCAAAAGGAATTTTCCAGGAAGACTTGGATGTTTCAATGTGTCTTTGAATAATAGTTAGCTACTGACCAAGTCCGCCAGCCCTAAATTAATGTTTGTATCTAGAGCACTTTATTCCCAGCCAGGCCCTACAGTTTTATGTTTGCACTTGTCCTTGTCCTGCCCAAATAGTCTCAAATCTGCACATGCCCACATTTCAGCCATTGGTTGTTTGTTGTGTGGCTTATGTTTATGATGCTTTATATTTTATTGAGTTTACTCTTTTTAATATAGTTGATTGTTATATATTTTTAATTGTGTTACTCTGTAACCTTTGTTTATATTGGGCTTGGTCCCCATGTAAGCTGCCCCAAGTCCCTTTGGGGAGATGGAAGCAGGATATAAGAATAAAGTTATTATAGTTTATTTACAGTCCCAGTTCAAATTGTTTGACCTCTCAAATGTCAACAGGCAGGCATTTGTTTACCTTCCCAAGTATTATTGTTTTTTTTCTAGTCAGTCATTTCTTGTGATTTGAGGTTACAAAACAAGAAAAAAAATGCCTGACTTGATGACATCTTCCCAGTAACCATTTGTTTGACTCAGCTACGTGTGCTCATACAAATTGTACAGGGGTAACATTGAGCCAACCGTTACTTCCTCCAAGCACCATTATTTTTAGGAAGGGATGAAATCTTCACTGTACTACCTGAATGGGGCCCAAGTTTTAGAATCCATGATAGTGTTTTCCATCTGCACGGTTTTAGCCTACCTTCATAATTCTTCCATTTTAAAAATTCATTAAAATATGATGATCTGCTACTACAGTGCAGAGTTGTTGTAGACATGCACCCAAAGCGTACAGGTGTTTGAAAAAGTGACCTTATTTAAATGCAGTTCTCAAAAATTCCCAGTTATCTCAGGATAGTTTTTGCTCCTTGTCATGCTCCCTTTCCTGGCTTGGTAATGGCAATGTCATGCAGCTGACATATCAACTTGAAGAACTGACAGCAGTGTGCATATTCTGAGCTGGGATATTTTGCATTGGGGTAGCAAACCACAAAACTGGACTTCTGCATATAATCATATATAATAAAATCCAAATTAACAGACTCCAGCTAAAATTGATGGGATGTGCACAGTTAAGCTCACAAACTGCTTCTAGTCCCCTGGGACCAATGTGGTCTCCAATCTCTACTCCCAGCTTTCCTCCTAATTTTGAATGAAAAGTCTTGCTCAATTTCAAGATCTAGGAAAGTAATTTTGCTACAGTTCCCCTGGCTTGTTTTAAGGTGGTAGTGATTTCCAAACACAAATTTCCTCTTTTTTAATTGAATTCTCACATTGTTCACTTTTTTTTTTTGGTTTAAGAAGGCTGTAATTTAAATGTTCTATTATAAAACCATTAATTAGCTTGAACTCAATTAATTTCAGTTTCAATTAAAAACAGGCAGCATGCAGTTCATGTACGTTTTAATATCCTGCAGCAAGGCTAACTGATGGGACTGCTTATTAGCAGAGAACAAAGCTAGAAAGTGAGGCATGGTCTGTTTTAAAGAAGAGTAACATAGTGAGTGTGTAATATTGTCAGCCATCATAAAAATGACACCAATATTTAACACTGAGGGTTTCATCCATCTCCTGGTGGTGTAATGGGTTAAACCCTTGTGCTGGCAGGACTGAAGACCGACAGGTCGGAGGTTTGAATCCGGGGAGAACATGGATGAGCTCCCTCTGTCAGCTCCAGCTCCTCATGTGGGGACATGAGAGAAGCCTCCCACAAGGGTGGTAAAAACATCAAAACATCCGGGCATCCCCTGGACAGCATCCTTGCAGACAGCCAATTCTCTCACACCAGAAGTGACTACAGTTTCTCAAGTTGCTCCTGACAAAAAAAATAAAAATCCTAAAATGACATTTCAAGCCTAAATGCTATTCCTGAATATTAAATCATTTTAAAAAGATAATATCTATGAAATAACAATTGTTGAGCATAAAGTATAAACTGCCAGTAAGCCAAATCACTACCACATAAAGTCACTTCCTTCTTTTGAGAGCAAATATAAGTGTTATCTACTGTTCAACAATAGTTGATACAAATGCCTTTTATTTGTCTGCCATGAGATTTCTACTTTTATGCAGTCACTTCATAATGGAAATAAAAATACATAAGCCCTTTCTTATAAATGAAATCATGATTCGTATTGCAGCCTGCCTCTAAAAATCTGGTATTTTATAGGCTGAGCTTCCTTTATCCAAAATTCTAAAATGCTCCAAAATCCAAAGCTGTTCATATAGGAAGCTGAAATAGTAACACCTTTACTTTCTGATGGTTCAGTACACAGAAACTTTGTTTTGTGAACAAAGGTATTAAAAATATCATATAAAATTACCTTCAGGCTATGTGTATATAGTGTATGTGTATATAGTGTATGAGTCCCATCTCCAAATGAGGAACATATATTCCTATACAACTTTCAAAGCAGCACTCTTGCCCTGGGATTCCTTACCCTTAAGACTGGAGAAGAGTGGTGAGGCCCTGAGATCTGGTAACTATATTTAAGGGATAGTTATATAAATATTAATAACAAGTGAAAACACCACCCAAATTCAAAGGCAAGGGGAAACCTTTACCTTTTTATTCTGTAATTTGTGCTATGCTCCTATGCACAAGGCCTTTAAAGCAAATTTAGGGCATATTAATTTACAGTTTATACTAAATGATTTTCATTTATGAGATTTAAATCACCCAGTGACTGTGTGATTATGTTCATGCAAGCCCATGAAGCACAATACAACCCCCTCCTCCTGCCACATCCATAGGGCATATGTTCCCGGACTGCACATGGATATGCAAAACCACAGACAATAGTGAACTCTATTAAAATGAAGGACTTCTGGCCCAGGAATACCATAGAGTTGCACTGAAGTATCTCAAAAATGTCTAGAGAGATCCATGGGTCTCATGGATATTGACATTTTAATGTATCTACAGCAACAATGAACATTTTGGCCAGAGTTTATCTGATTTGCATGTGAAACTATTCTGGTAAAAATTATCCATTGTATTAAAAATAGAATGAAGCAAGAGTGGTCTTTGTATTTTTCAACCAAGGGGAAAAGTCACAGCATTTGAGTCTCGGTTACTTAACCAGTAATTTTCTGCCAGTTCCATCAAGGAACTGTAGTTCCCATTCAAACCTTTCGGTGCCCTCTGAAGATGTTCACCCTCTGATCAGTACTTAACATTTTCTAATGTTCACACAACCTAATGTTTACACAACCCCATCTTCATAATATACTAGCATATCTAGCATTGCCTGGGTCCCCTGGGTCCCCTTCGGGGTGAGAAGCGCGGGGAACAAGAACCCCAAATAAATAATAAATAATAAATCAGAGGAACCGCTACCCTCCTATTTTCATCCCATCTTTCTCTTTCCTCTTATACTTTACCCCTTTTTCTTTCTCTTCCTTCCTTCCTTCCTTCCTTTTTCTTTCTTCCCTCCTCCCTCTCTTCCTTCTCCTTTCCTTTCTTTTTCCCCCTTTCTTTTTCTTCCCCTCTCCTTTCTCCCTTCTCCAGCTCTGAGAGGGTCTACCTTCCAATGTCCCCATGGCAACATGACTCCATTTGTGGTTCTTTCCTTCCTTGCTTGCTTCCCCTCATATACTTGTCACCTTTCTTTCACAGTGAGATCACAGAAGGCCACTTTGCCTAGCCTTGGGCAATTCATAAACATCATAAAGGGCCACTGGATTGTCACCTAGCAACAGCCTTTGTGGCATAGACAGACAGACAAACAGACTTTGACTTTTATATAGATAGGTACGTCAATAGCAAGCCACTACAGGCAGGTCATGGGATAAAAATCTAAGACTTTCTGAACTGTTAAGGTTGTCTTTGATTGTATTTCTTTTTAAAAACAACCAGGTAACTTTTGATTTTCTTTTTTGCCCTACCTGTGTGACTCCTAGACTCCCCACCAGCTTCCGGGGGGTAACAAGGTAGAGAATGCCTGCCCCTGAGATGGCACCAAGGCACTGGGCTGCAATGTAGAAGAATGACTTGGCCAAGCTGATCTTCCGAGTACAGACCATTGCAACAGTCACTGCAGGGTTAATATGGCCACCACTGATGTGTCCAATGCACTGCACCATTGTTGCAATGCTGAGTCCGAAGCAGAGAGAAATAAGGACCATGTCCACAGGCAGAGGTTTCTCAGCTCCACCCCAGTTGATTGTAGAGCCAAGGCTGAGGAGCACAAAAATGAGCATTGCCATAAATTCTGCTGAAACAGCTTTCCAGAAGGGCTGAGTCCAGATGCCTTTAAATGCCACCATGATGGCCTCGCACTTACACAGGCGTCCACACTTACTGTAAAGAAAAGAAAAGTAACATCATAAGCTCATTTGGCAGTCTTGAGGTTTGCTCAAAAGGATGATGGTATTATTCAAAACGAATGGGAATAGTGGTAGGCTAAACATTTATTCATAAATAGCTAACAACACATGGGGTTATAGTTCCAGCAATTGGCTGAGCTCACCCTGACAGCTTCATCTTAATTCATTATAACTTACCAACATGATGCCAGGCAATATTTTCAAAAGTGAACATTAATTGCCAACTATGAGAACTGTGAAAAATATTTCCTCCTGTATCAGTGACAGAATGATAGACTCTCAGATGATGACTCTTTAAGGTCTTTCATTCTGAGAAAGAGGAGAGGCAATCTTAGCCTTAAATAAGCTTCTGTTCCACAACCAACCAGCTCTGGTCTTCTCCACTGAGGGATTCAACCCCTATGTATATCTTAGGCTTTGCCTGCTGCAGATGGAGCCACTCTTTAGAAAGAGACTGGTGCCTAGGGGAGATGAGCTGACACAAGCTAGATCAATGGCCTCATATTAGACAAGTGTTCAAGTCATGGCTATCCACGGTCCTGCAACACTTGTCTGGGGCTACCTCACTAAACCACTAATATTAAAGAAAGCGGGGAAAGGAGAAGGAACTTCATAGAATAGTAATGTGGTGTAGGAGTATATGTTAACTTGGCTATATTTTCAGATCCACATTTGGATTGGAGCAGTTGGTATGTTTATTCATTTATTTACACTACTTATATTCCACCCTTCTCACCTCAAATGGGACTCAGGGTGGAACATAGAACAAATATATGGCAAATATTCAATGCCAATTATACCATGACAAGACAGATGACAGATAGAGGTATATATAGGCTTTTCTCATTATTCAGCATCTTTTAGAGGCTGTGCTTGGTTCCAGCCACAGAGGGTGCTGTTGCTCCATCTCCTTGCCTAAAAGCTTTCTTTGTTCATAAACATAGTCATGAGTTTGCTCCAGATTTTCTAATCATCGAACAATACGTAAATGATTTTTATCTTTCCAAACATGTAGTGTAAGTCTTTTAGGAACAGTAAATGCATGCAGGATCCAGCCACACTGGCCATTCATTAAATTGCATGTCATGTCACAGGATATACTTTGAATGAGTGTATCTGCTAATACCAAAGGTGTTTCCAACAAAAAATTAAGATGTTGTGATATAGCCGCACAATGTGATTATGGGGTTAAACCTTCCAAATCTCCAACTTTTCTGGTAGTTGCCAGTCTGTTAAAGTTTTGTTGGCACTGTCCACATTCATCTTTTTGGTACTGCTGGCTAGGTCTGATGGGAACTAAATAAAGGCAAAAAAAACCCCAAAAACAACTATGGAGGTCCCCAGCTGTCTGCCCTTGCGCTATGCCAATGCAAGGAACTCATATTTTTATTATGAACATCACTTCCCACTTGATGGCAGCCTTCTTGTTGAGACTCACAGTCCCTAGAACAGAAAATAATAACCATTCTATTTCACACCAGTCTTCAACCTATGTTCTCCAAATAAAGTGACAGAACAGGGCATTAACCAGGCAGGAAGATGGAATAGGGAGGGCATTTGTAGATAAAGGTGGTATACAGTATACAGATATATGGTGATATACATCTTTAGCCTAACTAACACAACATATATACTCAAAACAATATTATGTGCTTCACAAATAGTTCTGAAGGACTTTGTCAATTATTAGACAACTCATTGAGCCTTATTGTGGTATTAGTCTCCTGCTCAACAGACTTAATTGGTACTGACAATCATCAAACTGATCCAGTAACTCTCAGAAAATTAAACCTTAAACTGTGATGGAAAAGAGAATGTGTGCATATGCACCTATTTATCCAAATAAGTATCAAAGTAAAACTCTCTTTTTGGTCTGAAGACCATGTGGCCATTATGGTATGGTTTTCACCATTTCATTTACTGTAGGTGTGGGTTGTATATATCCAAACTGCTGGATGATATGATTCACTCAATGCTGCCAAATGCCCTTTGGAGTTCAAGATGTGGGCAATTCATTTCAAGTGTAACTGGAAGGTACAACTTGTATAACTGATTGCCTTCCCTGGTGGTCTATCAGATTTCAGACCCAGTGAGTTTTTGAACACCACTAGAAAGGGAGACCTTGGCCAAGATTCTGCATGAAGCAAGCAGAGTGTAACATTCCATTCATGGAGCTCCGTGTCCTTTCATCACCTTGTAAAGGCCTGGGAGAGGCCATTGCAGCTTACCAGAGAGGCTATTCAGAGAAGATACAGCTAGTTTTGAACGTGAATGGAAAATAAATGAAATGGGTGTCCAGATTGGAGTGCACCCACCTTCCTTTTCCCCTTAGAGCCAAGACCAATTGCTTTGTTCTTGCCTCTTCTCCATGTATAAACAGTAGGCTTGACAGCTTTTAGGAGGAAGGTTTTGTACAGGATGCAAAGGGCTAAAGAACGGTTCCTTGCTAAAGAATAGTTCCATCTCAAAATGGGTATGCATAAGCCACAGTTACATATATACTAACGGGATGCATGACTGTATGTGGGAAAAATGAATGATCAGACTGACAGTCAAATGTATGTCTTATTCCAATACTGATTCTGTATAAATGCATTAGTGCCAATTCATTTATAGGCACAACTCAAATGATTTCTTTTGGTCTTAAATGGTCTGGGACCATGAGTCTAACTGAATATTAAGATCAACTGCTCTTTAGCTACCAGTGATGGTCGTTATACCTGTGAGAACTACGGTCATGGACTTTTCAGTGGGAACTCTGGATTTACATTTCTTTCTCCACCTGTTTGCGTCCAGTTTTGATATTATGACAACAGATAACAACAAACCCTTTAGAAATGAAGGACTACCCATGGAAGCATACCTTATAATTCCACTGGAGGATACCTCTGTAGCATTTCTAGTAGGGCTGGGCGGTTTCGTTTTGTTAATTCGTAATTCGTTAAAAATTCGTTATTTTTTTTATAACGAAGCGATAACGAACCATTCTGGAGCAACTTAAAAATGAAACGAATTTTTAAATTCATTTTGTAAATGCTTCGGATTCGTTATGTATTCGTTTCGTTATCGGTTTGAGGTCGTTTTGTTATTATTTCCGCATGTCTGGGGCAAGTTTTATAGTTGTTTTTTGTTTAATTAGTGAAAAAAAATATAATATCACACCAACAGTCAACAACAGAGGGAGAGGGAAGCTTCAGAAGTTCCCCCTGTCCCATTTGGAGGTTTTTTAGCGTATTGCGCAGTCGCGTCCGCCATTAACGAATCGATTCGTTATTGTTTCGTATTTGTTTCGTTAATGTTTCATAATTTTTTTTTACATTTACGAAATTTCGTAAATATCGAACTTTTTAAAAGAAAAATTTCGGAATTCTTTTAAATATCGAAATGCAAAAACCCCCAAAAAACGAATCAATTTTAGAAACATTTTTTTCCGTTGTTACCCAGGCCTAACTCTTTAGTCCAATTGTTCTGGATGAACAAGAAAACATCTAAAACTAACATATTCTGTCAGATGAAGGTAACTGAAACTGTGGGGATCAGTCCTACAGATAGAGGAGTTGGATGGGTGGGCTTATAGTACTTGAAAAAGTAATTAATAGTACTCAAAACAACTTTATCAACTGCTGGGTATTTCTATCATGAAATTGTATAATGTTTCCCTCTATTCAGGATAGCATGCCTTGAAACTGGGGTTGAAATCTATTTAAATGTGTGCAAGTGTCAATACTGCACTAATTTTGAATTACAGTATTATAAAGAATATGTGTTGTCTACATCCCAAACATCTGCATGTGCTCTGGCCTTCACTCTGAACTTTAAAGTTGCTATTCCATGCACTGAACCTATATTCAGAATGAGGTTCAGCACCTTGGACAGTCTCTTTAAACCTAGGGCAGGGTGACACCACTATAACTGCTATGGCTCATTTCTACAGAATCATGGAAACCAACATGCTTTTGTAGGCCCCATTTACATTGACCATAGAATGTAGAGAAGGCTAAAGACTATATAAAACTACAATTTCCACTATTCCATAGCATTGAGCAGTGACAGTTAAAATGGTGTCAAACTGCATTGACCCTATAGTGAAGATCAGTGGTTCCCAACCTGTGGTCCATGGAAAACTAGTGGTCTACAAGAACTAAAATATGGACTGTGGCCTTACTGTTACTACATCATTGCAAGAATATCGCCTGGTCTCATGAAACCATCTTATAGTGCCGCAGCTTATTAAATACGGTTTTCTGTGGGCGAGCAGACTACTGGATGGCATATGTTCTGTATCAGAAACTATAACTGATATGATCTATCCAATGCAATTTTCTCAATCAGCACCCCAAATAAGCACCCCAAATAACCAAACTGAAACTAAAGTTGACCAAAAACTGATTCGTAACCCTTTTGGTACTAATGTTGGAGGGTGGTCCTTGGTCAGGTGGCCCCGGTCAAAAAAAGGTTGGGAACTACTGGTGTGAATGCACTCCTACAGAAGATTCACAACCCCAATGATATGGGAGCCACCAATTACAATTAGCCTCTTTCTAAATGTATAACTGCAACTTCATTCAAACTCAGCTTCATTTTTAGCCAAACAGCCCTGTGAGGTAGCCTGGGTCCCTTTCATTCTGCACAATACTGGGTCACAGGCAGCAAAACAATTCCATAGAGGTGTTAACCCTTCCCTATGCTATCCAAAGCTCCCCCCTCACCCGGACTTACACTTAAATACATACAAATTCAGCTTAAGAACAAATCTACAGGACCTATCTTGTTTGTAACTTGGGGACTGCCTGTAGTTTGATGAGACTCTAGAGAAGCTCTCTGGATCGGAGTGTGAAAACCCCATTCTTCAAAAATAGATCTAAGACTGTGTTGACGAAAGCTTTCATGGCTGGAATCACTGGATTGCTGTGAATTTTCCAGGCTGTATGGCCATGTGCCAGAAGCATTCTCTCCTGAGGTTTTGCTCACATATATGGCAGCCACAATCCCTGGGGATGCCTGCCATAGATGTGTGCAAAATGTCAGGAGAGAATACTTCTGGAAGATAGCCATACAGCTTGGAAAACTCACAGTAACCCAAATCTGAGACTTCCAGTGCATGGAACCATAGCAGTTAAAGTGGACCCATACCACTATAACTCTGTGGTGTAAAGCCAATGAGATCTCCAGTTGGATGGGATTTTTCTCCACCTGAATCCAGTGGTCTTGTCCCTGCACCCCGTGCCTCAGAGAATTGTTAGAAGCAGGTGGCTTCTTCTAGCTTTCTCCTCTCTTTCAAATCCTCCCTGTGGCAAGTGCCTGCTGCAATCCCAGAGACCTCCACCACTTAAGGCTGCATCACCATGCCAGAAGAGAAGGAGTTTCCCCCTCACAGAGAGAAGACATCTGGCACCAGTAGTCGGCTGCAAAGTCCATGCCAGCAGTTCCCCGACTCAAAATGCGTGTGTTTGCTCCAGCACCAGTTCGTGTCAGAGGGAGGGAGGAAAGGCAGGAGGAGCCTGCGAGAAACAAGCAAAATATTATCTTTGCACGCACGAGAATGGCATCCTTTCCCCACCTCCTTAGGGTTTAAGAGGCCAGCAAATGCTGAGGGACGCAGCATTGGCAGGTATCTAAAAAGGACTTGAAGTTGCAGAGAGGACTTGGAAGATGGGCTTCCCACATACACCCAATTTGGAGAAGAGAGTTGACAAGCAGAGCATATACAGTGACGGCGAGGAAACTGCTGGCCCAAGGTATATCAAGTGGGAGCCCTTCCAACTAGGTGAAAAAAAGACGGGGGCTGCCCTTGACCTTTAGCAGGTACAAACACAGCCTTCGGTTTAACGTTTCAGGAGGAGAGATGCACTTCTGGGTCTCCAAATAGGGGAGGCACACAAACAAGGGTTGCTCACCATACTTTTTGTGGACTTCTTTTTGGTCTGGGGGTAACTTTATGGTGCTGAAATAGGTCTTTGATATTGCATCAACAGCTGTAGAGGATTTCTGACAATTAGTAGCAGTAGGAGTCATATTTGGAGAGGAAGAAATGCCTGCAGAAAGGAGCAGCTTGGGTGAGGGAGAGGTCATCAACTTAAAACAAAAGAGATAAACTTAAGGGTGAGTCTGTACTAGACCTGGGCAAACTTGGGCCCTCCAGGTGTTTTGGACTTCAACTCCCACCATTCCTAAGAGTCTCAGGCCCCTGGGGGGGGGGGTAGAGAAAGGGCCTGAGGCTGTTAGGAATGGTGGGAGTTGAAGTCCAAAACACTTGGAGGGCCCAAGTTTGCCCAGGCCTGATTTATACTGTAGAATGAATGCAGCTTGACACTAATTTAACTGCCATGGCTCAATGCTGTGCAGTCACTGAAGGTCCTTTGCGTTCTCTGCCAAAGAGTGCTGGTGCCTCACCAAGTTACAACTCCCAGGATTCCATGACAGTTCAAGTGGCTAATCGGCACTCTTTCTACAGTGTAGATCAGTGTTTCCCAACCTGGGGGCCAGGACCCCTGGGAGGGTTGTGAGGGGGGTCGCCAAAGACCATAAGAAAACACAGCATTTTCTGTTGATCATGGGGATTCTGTGTTGGAAGGTTGGCCCAATTCTATCGTTGGCGGAGTTCAGAATGCTCTTTGATTGTGGGTGAACTATAAATCCCAACAACTGCAACTACCAAATGGCAAGGTCTATTTTCCCCAAACTCCACCAGTGTTCAAATTTGGGCATATTGAGGATTTGTGCCAAGTTTGGTCGAGATCCATCATTGTTTGAGTCCATAGTGCACTCTGGAAGTGGGTGAACTACAACTCCAAAAACTCAGTGTCAATACCACCAAACCCTTTTAGTATTTTCTGTTGGCCATGGGAGTTATGTGCCAAGTTTGGTTTAATTCCATCATTGGTGGAGTTCAAAATGTTCTTTGGTTGTTGGTGAACTATAAATCCCAACAACTACAACTCCCAAATGACAAAATGAATCCCTCCCAACTCCACAAGTATCCAAATTTGGGCACATTGGGTATTTGTGCCAAATTTGGTCCAGTGAATGAAAATACACCCTGCATGTAAGATATTTACATGACGATTCATAACCGTAACAAAATTACAGTTATGAAGTAGCAACTAAAATAATGTTATGGTTGGGGGTCACCACAACATGAGGAACTGTATGAAGGGATCTCAGCATTAGGAAGGTTGAGAACCACGGGTGGAGATGCTCCCCAAGTCGTCCTGGCCCAGAAGGCGCGCGTGCGGGAAGTGCCTTACCCAGCCCTCCAGCCGGGCTCTTGTCAATCTTTATCGCTCGCTCTTCTTTGCTCGGCGCCCGGGAAAAAGTCTGCCACAGACCTCCTTCTCGCCCAGCTTGGAAAACAAGGAAGCCCCCGACCTGGTTTCCCGGGAGCATCCCCTCCCCAAAGCTCCGCCCGGCCTCGCTCCCCCCTCCCCAACGGAGCCACTCTGCCTCCACCGCCTTTGCCCAACTTCATGGTTTGCTTGGGGAAGTGGGAAGTGGAGAGAAAGACCCTTGGAAGGCTCCACGCCTGCCTGCCCTCCCCACGAAGGAGCAAACCTTCTCCCTCCCTCCCTGCCTCCCTCCCTCTCTCTCCGCACTCCCCGCCCCACCTGACTCGCCTTCTCTGTCCAAACCACCGCTAAGCAAACATCCCAGCGCCTTAAACCAACTCCGGCTTCGTTTTCCGCCCGCGGAGCAAGAGGACGCGCAGGACTCACCCCCAGCCTCGCGAGGCTGCTCTGTCGCTCATCTCTTCCCCGCTTTGGCCGCTCCGAGAGACGGGACGGGCGAAGAGAGAGAGAGAGAGAGAGAGAGGCAGGAGCAGAAGTCGCAGCAGCAGCAGGAGGAGGAGCAGTGGCGTTGGTGGCACGAGTGGGGGACCGGAGCGCTCTGGCTGGGGGTCGGGTTACTGCTCTGACTTGGCCCCTGGAGGGGGAAAGAAAGAATGAGAGAGAGGGAGAGGGGCGCGGAGACCCCACCAAGTTAGAGTCCAGCTCTGCATTAGAGTTTCCCTGCCTTGAGAGATGTTGGAATCTGAGCGCAACCTGGCCCAGAGGAGTGGGAGCGACTTTCTGTCCTCAGCAAGCCCTGCTCTGTCCTTGCAGATTCGGGGCCAGGTCTTCCTTGAGTAAGCCTGTCCACTTGCAATGGCACTTTCCAACTGCCAAACATTAGTCCAGTGGTTCTCAACCTTCCTAATGCCCCTTAATACAGTTCCTCATGTTGTGTTGACCCCCAACCACAGGCATGTAGCCGGGGGGGGGGGGGGGGCTTGAGGGGCTTCAGCCCCCCCGAAATTCTCATGGTGGTCCGCAAAAAGGCCTTACTGGTGCATTATTTAAACTGTTATGTTTATTCATATCATGATCTGATCACCATACTCAATATATCCCATATGCATGGGGGTATTGGGGTGATACAAAAGGTTTGCTACGGTAGACCCTCTTTCACTCAGACTCAGCCCCCCCCCCGAAACTCAGCCCCTCCCCGAAGCCCCCCCTGAAAAAAACTCAGCCCCCCCCTAATCGAAATCCTGGCTATGGGCCTGCCCAAACATAAAATTATTTCCATTGCTACTGTAATTTTTCAACAGTTATGTATAGTCATATGAATATCTGATATGCAGGATGTATTTTCATTCACTGGACCAAATTTGGCACACATGCCCGATATGCCCAAATTTGAATACTGGTGGGGTTGGGGTGTGTGTGTTGATTTTGTCACTTGGGAGTTGTAGTTGCTGGGATTTATAGTTCTCCTACAATCAAAGAGCATTCTGAACTCCACCAACGATGGAATTGAACCAAACTTGGCACACAGAACTCCCATGACCAAGAGAAGGGTTTGGTGGGCACTGACCTTGAGTTTTGAAGTTGTAGTTCACCTACATCCTGAGAGCACTGTGGACTCAAACAATAATGGATATGGACCAAACTTGGCACAAATACTCAATATGCCCAAATGTGAACACTAGTAGAGTTTGGGGGAAATAGACCTTGACATTTGGGAGTTGTAGTTGCTGGGATGTATAGTTCACCTACAATCAAAGAATATTCTGAATCTCTCCAACGATAGAATTGATCTTCCCAATATCTGATCTTCCCACACAGAACCCCCATGACCAACAGAAAATACTGTGTTTTCTGATGGTCTTTGGCGACCCCTCTGACACACCCTCATGACCCCCGTCGGGGTTCTGACTCCCAGGTTGAGAACCACTGCATTCGTTTTTTCCACTCAATCCTCTCTTCTCATGACATGGCCAAAGTATGATAGCCTTAAGTTTAATTATCTTGTATATCAACAGTTTGACAGCACAGAAATGCTGGACTACTCTATAATCTTTTCTACTCAATCATTTATTTATTTATTTCGTATCAAAAGCATTGCATAAATTAGTATAAAACTGATAAAAATAGGAGCACAGTTGGCTAAATATCTTTTGACCAAAAACAGGCAATAGCAATGCCATTGTCTGTAGCCTCCAACAATTCTTCCTCTGTACATGAGGCAGGATATAGTGGACAAGCATACAGATGCAGAGTTGTCTGTTCTTCTCCACAGTCAAATAAGGTGTGGGATTCCTTTAGGTAGTGCCATTTTGCCATTTTGTCTTTTGATCTGACCACTCCGCTTCTGAGTCTGTTCTGGGACTTCCAAGTTGCCCATTCTTGGTTTGCCCCTGGAAGAAGACCCTCATGGGGGGCCCCAGTTGGGATTTCCTGGTCTAGCTGCCCAGAGAGATACCCTTGCTGTTGCTGGGGGGATGCCAAGAGGAGTGGTAGTTCTCATAAAGCTTTCTCTTGATTTGAGTCTACTGGGAGGAGACTGGTAGCCATGTAGTGGGTGGCTTTCACAGTGTTCAAACTTATTTCTCTAATGGGTTGTTGTAGGTTTTTTCGGGCTATATGGCCATGGTCTAGAGGCATTCTCTCCTGACGTTTCGCCTGCATTTATGGCAAGCATCCTCAGAGGTAGTGAGGATGCTTGCCATAGATGCAGGTGAAACGTCAGGAGAGAATGCCTCTAGACCATGGCCATATAGCCTGAAAAAACCTACAACAACCCAGTGATTCCGGCCATGAAAGCCTTCGACAATACATTATTTCTCTAACATTTAGCAGCAACTTCTGGTCGCAGTCTCTTCTCATGACATGGTCAGAGTATGATAGCCCTAAGGTTAATTATCTTGTATGTCAACAGTTTGACAACACAGAAATGCTAGACTACTCTATAGCCTTTTCTACTCAATCATCTCTTCTCATGGCATGGTTAAAGTATGAAAGCCTTAAGTTTAATTATTTTGTATATCAGTGGTTTTTAACCTTTCTAATGCCATGACCCCTTAATACAGTTCCTCATGTTGTGGTGACCCCCAACCATAACATTATTTTTGTTGCTACTTCACAACTGTAATTTTGCTACTGTTATAAATCATAACATAAATATCTGATCTGCAGGATGTATTCTCATTCAATGGACCAAATTTGGTACAAATACCCGATATGCCCAAATCTGAATACTGGTGGGACAGAGCAGGTATTGATTTTGTCATTTGGTAGTTGCAGTTCCTGGGGTTTATAGTTCACCTACAATCAAAGACCATTCTGAACTCCACCAATGATGGAATCAAACTAAATTTGGCACACAGAACTCCCATTACCAACAGAAAATACTGAAAGGGTTTGGTGGGTATTGACCTTGAGTTTGGGATCTGTAGTTCACCTACATCTAGAGATCACAGTGGACTCAAACAATGATGGATCTGGACCAAACTTGGCACAAATAACCAATACACCCAAATTTGAATACTGGTGGGAATGGGGGGGGGGGATTGATTTTGTCATTTGGGAGTTGTAGTTACTGGGATTTATTGTTAACCTACAATCAAAGAGCATTACCAGCGATGGATTTGAACCAAACTTGGCACACAGCACTCCCATGACCAAAAGAAAGTACTAGAATGGTTTGGTGGGCATGGACCTTGAGTTTGGGAGTTGTAGTTCACTTAAATCCAGTGTGGACTCAAACAATGATGGATCAGGACCAAACTTGGCATGAATGTTCAGTATGCCTAAATGTGAACACTGGTGGAGTTTGGAGGAAATAGACCTTGATATTTGGGAGTTGTAGTTACTGGGATTTATAGTTCACCTACAGTTAGCTGACAGAGCTCTTCTGGCAGGTTGTTCCACAGTCCTGTAGTGGCTGATGAAAAGGTCCTCTGGGTTACAATCATCAGTTTGTTCTGGCTGGTTGGAGTAGCCACCCCACAGAGGACCTTAATGTGTGGAGCAGATTGTACAGGAGAAAGCAATTCTGTAGGTAGCCTGAACCCAAACTATGTAGGCTTCCACTTTGTTATCTGGGATGTCAACAACTCTGCTGAATTCTTGCAGACACAGGGCCACTGCTTCCTTGATCGAGTCTATCCATTTGTTATGCCCTGTTTTTTTCCCCCCTATGGTCTTTTCTATGTAATCATCTTTTCTCATGATACAGCCATGGTATGATAGCCTCAGCTTAGTAATAGTGGCTATTAGAGAATGTTTCGGTCTATATTTGTGGTTCTCTGAACTTCAGTGAGTACTGTGGGTACATTCGGATGACTCTCTTATTGGCTTCAAACCCTACTCAGATTAGTTTTCCCATTTCAGAAAGACTGCCTGTACCATGAGTCTGTTTCCACTGAAATCCTGCGATTCACCAATGACTTGACTGGGTTTCCTTCATCTGGGCCTTTTCTTATTAAAATTGTCATTGTCAGATACAGTTCCGGGATAGCTGACCATTGTACTAGATGTCACTCATGCTTCTTTCCAGCTCTAAGACTATATGATTCTGTGATCCTAAACTGAAGTCAAAGTATGTCTGATTACATTCCTTGCATTCTTCTTTTGGTACTGGACTTTGTAAATTCTTATATTCTCTTCTCTTAGCTTTCCACTTGTGCTTTCCCTTCTTTTTCTAGTCAAATGGATGAGATTAAAATATATAGTGATGACACTATATCAATGAAAATAACAACTAAAATCACTGGGTGTGCTACATTTAAACATGAATGCATAGCAAACCACAGTAACTTTAAAAAACTTCTATGAAAAGAGGATAAAAGGAGAAACTACAATTGTGAAGAAATTATGTGATATTGAGAATTGTGCCAGTTGGATTCTTTTTCTGCACAGCTTGCATTTTTATGTGCTTGAAAAATTTATTTTTTATAGTGTGTTCCATCAATTTATATTGAACTGTAGTTCCCCTGTGCCACTTCATTTTTAAAATCAATGTTATATTAATGATTCTCTAATCTTCTGGTCTAGAGACTGATTTTAGGAACAAGTTACATATTGTAGTTAGAAGACCATCTATTTCCCATCTGTGTTTTTAAAAAATGTCCTTCTGGACCCGATGATTTGTTTATTTGGGGTTTTGTACACTCTTCCAGAGTGAAAGCACACTCCTTCCAGATGAAAATCAGAAGTAGTAACTTGTCGTGCCCTAATCCCATCACTATCCCAAAGTAAAACCTTCTCATCACCTATAGAAATCAATGGCAACTTCCTTCCCTCAATCTGTCACCCAACCAATGCCTTTCTTGCAACATGGTTGGGAATATCATTTGAAGTGCCAAAGAAAGAAGCAACCATTCTTCTTTTTGTGGCTGCTTTCAAAACAGTATTGTTGGTTTGGTTAAGATGGAATGTGGATTGATAACTTGCTTTCCTCTTAAACGAATCTTGCTTACCCTTCACTTACTACACGTCAAGCTCACGTGTACACATATAGTTTGTATGTCTCACCAGTGGGTGACATGATAGATTCTTTCTCTACTGTGGTGCCCTGTTTGTGGGATCCCACCCCCTCCTTAAAGGCATGATTGGCACCAATTCTGGCGTTATTCTGGTTCCAAGTAAAAACATGGCCTGAGATCCTGCTTCAGGGGCTACAATAATGGAGCTACACTATTGGCGTGATGCACAGCCATACTTCTGAATTCCAATGATGCTCAGAGGCCCCCTGTTGCACTGTGGAGGCTCCTATTGTGAAACAGGATAATGATGTGTATTGAGGTACCTTGTTTTCCCGAAAACAAGACATACCTATAAACTAAGCATTTGTGCAATATAAGCCATACCCTGAAAATAAGACATACTGATAGGCAGCATACAAGGTCAGCTCCCCCTGTCAGGTCCCAGTTGTTCTGTGTGTGCTGCAAGTAGAGACATAGAGGGAGACCTAGAAGGTGAAAGTAAAAGCCACCTCAATGAAGTGAGGAGCAGGACACTCTGCTTTAGGTATTGTGTATACTCAGGGGGGAGAAGTAAAGCTGTGGCTGCCATTTTACTCAGCACTGTGGATTTCTCTCCCCCAATACCAACTAGGGCCTATGGGTCTCTCTCACCCCCCAAAAACACCAGTAAAGCTGCTGCTCCCCAGCACTGACCAGCAACAGTCTGTGGGTCTATCGCACCCCACCCAAACACCAGAGGATACAGGAAAAGCTTCAGCAAGCAGTCTGCTACTGAGTCCAGAAAAATCATCCCATAAATGCAGATTGTTGTACCATGATTAATAAAAATAAGACATTCCCTGACTATAAGCCATAGTGTGTCTTCTTGAGGAAACATAAATAAAAGACATTGTATTATTTTTGGGAAAACATGGTATATACATTGGGGACATGTTATATGCCAGTTTCATTATGCAACAGTTATACTGCTGGCTCCACTAGCACTATGGTCTCATTGGCATAGCTACATCTCTGCTCTCCTCCTGAGAAGCCCCCAGTGGTACAATGGGTTAAATCCTTGTGCCGGCAGGACTGAAGACCGACAATCACAGGTTTGTATCTGGGGAGAGCACGGATGAGCTCCCTCAGCTGTCAGTTTCAGCTCCTCATGTGAGGACATGAGAGATGCCTTCTACAAAGATGGTAAAACATGAAAAAAATCCAGCTGTCCCCTGGGCAACATCCTTGCAGACAGCCAATTTTCTCACACCAGAAACAACTCCAGAGGATACAAAACTATGTAATGATGCAATTCAAATTCATCAAATCATTTTTTGATCTCACCTTTGGGATGTGTCTGATTTAATCTTACTTTGTGCATGTCTGTTATTTTCCATGATCTTCAATGGTTTAAACTGGTTTTAAATAGGTTTCTTTTAACTGGTCAGCTCAATATGTTTTAGTCCACTTTAAGTATCCTTACTAAATTGTTTTAAACTGCTGAAATTGTTTTTATTGTATGTCTCACTGAGATCCTTGGAAGCAGGGAAGGCTATAAATATTTTTATAAAACAGCTGTAGCCCTTAGAACCATCCTATGAAGTTCAAGCTTTTTTCATGTTCATGTTGTGAGCAGTTTAAATCCATTTGCCGTGGCTTAATGCTCAATGCTTTGGAAGCCTGCGAGCTGTAGTTTTACAAGATCTTTAGCGTGTTTTGCCAAAGAGAGTTGATGTCTTACCTAGATACATATCTCAGATGCCATAGCATTGTGTTCATCTGCTCTAACTCCTCACCCTTTTCTTCTGCATGGCTGCTTCCACTCTCTTTCTTCCCATTGGGGCCATTGATCTTCTGTCCCTCCCTTAGGCCAGAAGAAGAGGACAAGTGAACCAACTGACAGCAATAGGGAAAAAGAACAGCAAGACCATGTCAGGGTGTGTGTGTGTCAGGAATGGGCATGCACCTCTACATTGTTCCACAACATCAACCCTTATCACTTCCCTGGGACATTTTTTTAAAAAAAATATCCACTATTTCTTTCCAAACAGATGGCGTAACCTCTCCTTATTGTATGTTGGGAGGTACAGCTGTGACTATGTTTGGCATCTGGCCATAGCCCAGTGGGGAAAATGCATGCTGTGCACGAAGGTTTTGCATTCTTGGCAGGGTACTGCCCGAGACTGTATTAGATTAAATGGGCCAAAGCTATAAAGCAAGTGCTCATATTTCACACTCTGAAACAAATCACATACATTTCATAAACCAGATGCATAACACTTCTGCCATATCTACAACACATCCAGTGCTAATCAAGGTTCTGTTTAAATCCAGGTTTTCCTGATCTATATGATGCACATAACTTCCAATTTTCAATGCTGTAATCTTAGCTGGGTTGGTTCATTAAGCGTTCTTAGATGCTTCGTCCCCTGACATTTAGAACAAGAATTCCATGAGAAATCAGTCAAGAGTTTTTGACAGTACTGCTGGCCACAATCCAAGGAGGTTCATTTTACTATCCTTGTCTGTGATATCCAGCATCTGATTCCATTAAAGCTGCATCTATGCTCCTATGCTATGGAATTAATTCAAAGTATGCTATATTGTTTAGGATAAAGCCGAGTCAGTTGCTTCTTAGCTGATATTGAAAATATTTGTGAATCTAAAAGGTATCTTTATTATGCAAAGACACAAACAGCCACGAAAAAGCAAAAACAAATAATATGGATAGGATGTAGAACATTGAAAAGTGTTCCATTTGGAAAGGTATTTAGTAATGCTACTTTCCTTTGTACCATAAGTTATATATAACCAAGTACTGTAGCTGCAGGGAATACAACTCCCAAAGCTGAATCCTTACATTGCTATAGTACTTAGGGTAAGAGTATTTAAGTAGACCAGTGTTCAAAATAAGAGCACACTCAACACAAGACTTGTTATGGGATCATTTCATGCATTTTAGCCCAGAAATCTACCTTTACTGGCAGTGTATTATCACACTTTGGAGGCCATTATTCATACAAAGGTGACAGAAACAATGGAAGTGTGAACACGGGCTCTGCTGTCTTCATATCTCAGGTTCTGGGTGCTCCAGGCAAAGGGATTCCTTTTGGTATAAGAAGCTGCTTTGTGGCCACTCAAAGTGAAATTCAAAGTTACGTTCCTCAGTGAGCCTATTTGTACTTTATTTATGTTGTTTCTTCTATTCTTTTTTGTTCCTATGCAAAGTCCTTTTTATTTTGTTTTGTCAAACAAAACATAAAACGCAAATCGGTGAAAAATGAGAAAGAGAGGGCTGAAAAGATACGGCATCTAGAGCTGTGTAATAAATGGGAGAAATCATTTAGAGTCAGAGGAGGGGTAAATGTGTACCTTCAAGAATTAATTTGCATTGGTAGACGTGATTCTCTCAAGCAGATACATACAGTATAATACCAAATAATGAAAACACTGACTGTAGGTTGAATATTGTTTTAAATTGCTTTTAAATTTTGTTAGATTTTAGCCATTCTTGTAAGCCACTCCGAGCCCCAGGGGAGTGGTGGCATATAAGTTCAAATAATAATAATAATAATAATAATAATAAATGCCACAAATATTTCCACTACTTCAGTGGTTGTGAAAATGTAGTTTGCAGTTCTTAGAACCCAAAGTAAGGCT
The DNA here is from genome assembly GCF_037176765.1 of Anolis sagrei. NCBI lineage: Eukaryota > Metazoa > Chordata > Lepidosauria > Squamata > Anolidae > Anolis > Anolis sagrei. The sequence goes on along the minus strand of NC_090024.1, from coordinate 57,849,369 downwards.
TCAAAGTCTACAGATTGAGAGATTTTTCATCTGAAATTGGTAATATCCAACTGAAACTAGTGGTAAATACAGGTGCTTACTTCCTCCCAAGCTCTTCAAACCCCAGCAAAAAAGCTGAAAAATGACCAAAACGTTAGCCAAAAATGAAGGGAAATTGATAGCAATGAATCTTGCCCACTCTGTAACTGCCCATCTCTGCTCTACGTCAATCTTGGCTGTCCAAACATTGTGGGACTGTCCTTTCACCAGGATTGTCAAATGTCAGGAATGATGGGACTTTGTAGTCCTACAACCTCTGGAATGCCAGGATTGCTCATCTCTGCTCTAGTTTAGGCTCCTGTTTTCAGGATGTTATAGTTCTACTTAAAACAAAGGTTATCCCTTTCATTTGTTCTTTAACCCTTTAATCGTTCTAATTGCATTTTGATTTACCTCTTATTGGGAGCTGTCTTGGGTCTCATGCTGGCAGAAAGAACAGTAAACAAACAAACAAATGCCAAAAGACTCTTCCTTTTGGATTATCTAACTGTTTCTTACTTCCTAGTTGTTTTGGAAAAGCCTGTTGCAAAGGGCTTTTCATTGTATACGGAATGCTAGGAGTACAACTTCTGAAAGGTCTCCAGAGATGCCCCAAGCACCTACATCAAGCTAGCTGGGCCTTCTAAGACGCAAGAAGTGATAAACTGGTAGCAGCCAGCTACTTTTTCTTTTTTACTTTTTTGGTTCTGGTCCAGCTTACCTGTCTGAACATATATCCTGCTATGAACCATCACAAAGTTTAAGATCATAGAATCATAGAATCATAGAATCATAGAATCAAAGAGTTGGAAGAGACCTCATGGGCCATCCAGTCCAACCCCCTGCCAAGAAGCAGGAATATTGCATTCAAAGCACCCCTGACAAATGGCCATCCAGCCTCTGCTTAAAAGCTTCCAAAGAAGGAGCCTCCACCACACTCCGGGGCAGAGAGTTCCACTGCTGAACGGCTCTCACAGTCAGGAAGTTCTTCCTCATGTTCAGATGGAATCTCCTCTCTTGTAGTTTGAAGCCATTGTTCTGCGTCCTAGTCTCCAAGGAAGCAGAAAACAAGCTTGCTCCCTCCTCCCTGTGGCTTCCTCTCACATATTTATACATGGCTATCATATCTCCTCTCAGCCTTCTCTTCTTCAGGCTAAACATGCCCAGTTCCCTAAGCCGCTCCTCATAGGGCTTGTTCTCCAGACCCTTGATCATTTTAGTCGCCCTCCTCTGGACACATTCCAGCTTGTCAGTATCTCACTTGAATTGTGGTGCCCAGAATTGGACACAATATTCCAGATGTGGTCTAACCAAAGCAGAATAGAGGGGTAGCATTACTTCCTTAGATCTAGACACTATGCTCCTATTGATGCAGGCCAAAATCCCATTGGCTTTTTTTGCCGCCACATCACATTGTTGGCTCATGTTTAACTTGTTGTCCACGAGGACTCCAAGATCTTTTTCACACGTACTGCTCTCGAGCCAGGCGTCCCCCATTCTGTATCTTTACATTTCATTTTTTTCTGCCAAAGTGGAGTATCTTGCATTTGTCCCTGTTGAACTTCATTTTGTTAGTTTTGGCCCATCTCTCTAATCTGTCAAGATCGTTTTGAATTCTGCTCCTGTCCTCTGGACTATTGGCTATCCCTCCCAATTTGGTGTCATCTGCAAACTTGATGATCATGCCTTCTAGCCCTTCATCTAAGTCATTAATAAAGATGTTGAACAGGACCGGGCCCAGGACGGAACCCTGCGGCACTCCACTTGTCACTTCTTTCCAAGATGAAGAGGAAGCATTAGTGAGCACTCTCTGTGTTCGTCCACTTAACCAATTACAGATCCACCTCACCGTAGTTTTGCCTAGCCCACATTGGACTAGTTTCCTTGCCAGAAGGTCATGGGGGACCTTGTCGAAGGCCTTACTGAAATCCAGGTATGCTACATCCACGGCATTCCCCGCATCTACCCAGCTTGTAGCTCTATCGAAGAAAGAGATCAGATTAGTCTGGCATGACTTGTTTTTGATAAATCCATGTTGACTATTAGCGATGACTGCATTTGTTTCTGTTTGCAGACCGCTTCCTTAACAATCTTTTCCAGAATCTTGCCCGGTATCGACGTGAGGCTGACTGGACGGTAGTTGTTTGGGTCATCCTTTTTTCCCTTCTTGAAGATTGGGACCACATTGGCCCTCCTCCAATCTGCTGGAACTTCTCCCGTTCTCCAAGAACTCTCAAAGATGGTTGCCAATGGTTCCGAAATGACTTCCGCTAGTTCCTTCAATACTCTGGGGTGTAGTTGATCTGGCCCTGGGGACTTGAACTCATTAAGAGCGGCCAGGTATTCCTGGACGACTTCTTTCCCAATTAGGGGTTGGATGTCCTCCAATCCCTCATCCACTCCATCTTGCTGAAGTTGAGGACTCTCTTTTTGTGAGAAGACCGAGGCAAAGAAGGCATTAAGTAGTTCTGCCTTTTCCCTATCCCCTGTCAGCATTGCCCCATCTTCTCCTCGAAGAGGTCCTATCGCCTCCTTGTTTTTCCTTTTTCTACTGACATAAGAATAGAAGCCCTTTTTATTGTTTTTAATGTCCCTGGCAAGTCTGAGCTCGTTTTTTGCTTTAGCTTTGCGGACCTTTTCCCTACAGGTGTTGGCTATTTGTTTGAATTCTTCTTTCGTGATTTCTCCCTTTTTCCACTTCTTGTGCATGTCTCTTTTGTGTCTTAGCACAGTTAGAAGTTCTTTGGACATCCATTCTGGCTTCTTTGCACTTGTCCTATTTTTTCTCTTTGTTGGGACGGTTTGCAATTGCGCCTTGAGTATTTCACTCTTGAGAAATTCCCATCCATCCGTAGCTCCCTTGTCTTTTAGTATCTGTGTCCACAGAATGCTGCTCAGCGTTTCCTTCATTTTTTGGAAATCAGCTCTCCTAAAGTCCAAAATGCGGGTTTGACTTGTCTTAGTTTCGGCCTTCCTTTGTACCTCAAATTGCAGGAGCACATGGTCACTTGCCCCTAAGGATCCTACCACTTCGACCACATCGATCAGGTCCTCCGCATTTGTTAGGATGAGATCAAGAGTAGCCAATCCCCTTGTTGCCTCTTCTACCTTCTGGACCATGAAATTGTCTGCAAGGCAAGCGAGGAATTTGTTGGACCTTGTACTCTTGGCCGAGTTTGTTTTCCAGCAAATATCGGGATAGTTGAAATCGCCCATGACTACTACATCTCTTCTCTGTGCTTGTTTGGTCAACTGTTGGCAGAAGACTTCATCAAGTTCTTCCTCCTGGCTTGGAGGTCTGTAGTAGATGCCTACAACGACATCTTTTTGAGTCCCAGTTCCCTTGATTCTTATCCAGATGATTTCAAGCTGGTTTCCCAGATTGCTGTCTTGAATTTCTTCTGCAGCATAAGAGTTTTTGACATATAAGGCTACTCCGCCTTCTCTCCCCTTTGTTTGGTTTCTGTGAAAGAGGTTATACCCCTCCATATCTACATTCCAGCGATAGGAGTCATCCCACCAGGTTTCAGTGATGGCTATGATATCATATTTGTGGTGTTGTGCTAGAAGTTGGAGTTCGTCTTGTTTATTTCCCATGCTCTGTGCATTAGTGTAAAGACATGTGAGCCCCTGGGATCTTCCCTTGAGCTGTTTAATTGGGATTCTTGTGCTTTTGGTCCTTGGTTCTTGTTGTGTTTGTGCAGCCCTCCGTTTAGCCTTCTGGCGATTCCCAGACATTATGGGTAAAGTAGTGTTCGCAAGGCTGTTGTCCCCCTCCCCCGGTGGACCTAGTTTAAAGTGCGTCTAATGAGGTTTGCGAGTCTGTGAGCAAAAAGGTGTTTTCCTACTTGTGTGAGATGCACCCCATCCCTTGCCAGTAGGCCATCCTCCGGGAATAGCAGGCCATGGTCGAGGAAGCCAAAGCGTTCCTCCTGACACCATTTTCTAAGCCAGTCATTGACCTGTACTATTTTTCTGGCTCTTGTGGGTCCATGTCTTACAACAGGGAGGAGGGATGAAAAGACCACCTGTACATTACATTCTTTTAGCATTGCTCCTAGAGCTCGAAAATCATTTGTGATCTTTTGAAACGTATGCCTTGCAGTATCATTGGTTCCTACATGAATCAACATGAATCATCAGGAGAGGCCCTTGCAAATGTGATTGGTGGGGATGAGAGACAGGGCCTTTTCAGTGGTGGCCCCTTGCCTGTGGAACTCCCTTCCTAGTGACATCAGACTGGTCCCTTCCCTCCTGTCCTATAGAAAGAAACTCAAAACCTGGCTTTGGGACCAAGTGTTTGAACGGAAATGGCAGCAATGCGAGAATGAGACTCAATTTGTATGGCTGACAATGGACTGACCTGGACTACTATTTTAAACTCATGTGATTTTAAATAATTGCTTTTGTAATTGATGTTTTAATTGATTTGTTTTAATGGGTTTTTTTATTGTGTATTCATTGTTGGCATTGACTGAATGCCTGTTATGAAACTGCTCTGAGTCCCCCTTCAGGGGTGAGAAGGATGGGATACAAATACTCCAAATAAATAAATAAATACTTTTTGTACTACAATTGCCAGACACCTGCTAATCTTGCTGCCTGAGAGACTTTTGCTATTGGCAGTGCAAAAAGGTAACCTTCTCAAATACCTTCAAAACAGTCACCATTTACTACGTGGGTAACATAGTAAAGGCTGTCTCACTTTGAACCTTATTCCATTTGAAATCTGGTGGCTGCTTCCTGTAGAATTCTGGGGTCTGTAGTTTAGAGATGGGGATTTTAAACCGCTCAGACAGAGAGGTCCTGGACCTCACTAAACTACAAACCCCAGAATTCTGAAGGAGGCAGCCTCATAATTCCAAATGGGATGCACACTCTTTACCTACTCTTTAAGCTGCAGTGTGAGCAAAAGATTGAATTCAGCAAAAGCAGGCACTGAACCAAATGTTGCTTTCTTTGTAGATTCCATTTTCTTGTGTTGCTCACTGGTTTCCATTTCAGAAACAGATGTTGAATCTCTCCTGGGTTTTGATCCACTGCAAATCCAAATCCACTTTTAATCCTAGCTCCCAAATAGGCTTAATACTTTGGATGCCTCTCTTAAAATTCAGACTAAATCCCTGAACAGATTTACAATCTGACTGACCTGGAAGCTGGCAAAAAAGACAACAGGGAAGAAAATGGAAGGTCATTCTATAATTTTGAGGTGGCCACTAAAAAGGACCTTTCTTATGTTCCCTCTAAATAGATCTCTGAAGAACTGAGATTTCCTGTCTTGTAAAAAACTGGGAGGCGCATATGAGAACACAACAATTCTGTATCAGTTAACCTGGACCTGGACCATATTAGTGCAAGGATTCAGAATACACCGTAATAGATTTGGAAAATATTAATCAAAGGATAACATAGGGCTAAATTATACATTTTCGATTTAAATATTTAAACAGTAATTCTGTAAATTTCAAAAGGGAAATTCTACTCAATCACAAAACTCTCTCCTGCATATAGTAAGAGAATTAGTGAGGAAGATACCCTTTAGGAAAGTGACCTTGAAACAGCCCCAAGGGATATTGCAATCCAGGGGATGAGAAATACCATTGGATTTCTGATGACATAGTTTTCCCTGCCCCCTCCATGCACATATTTTTACATACCAGTCACTCACAATGCCTAGCCGCTTCCAGTTAAAGCTGTGTATCTGCTTAATTGACTGCCAGGATTCAGTTTTTACTACCATTACCACTGAAAAGCCAAAGTTAGATTCTTTTCAACTACACGCATCATTGAAACAATGATCTATAAGCATCCAGTTGTGAAACCTTTAAACTGGAAGTGGGAAGACAAATGATCTGTATGTTAAGCAGCATCTTCACAGGTTGCCTTTAGATATGGGGAGAAACATGGTTTAGGAATGATTGGGAATATACCTATCTAAAATGTTAAACTGGTTATTTCAGGGTGTGATCTATGATGACCAAGGAGAGTTTAGTGTACTTGCTTGATAGCACATTTATTTCCTGGAAGTGTTTTGCTAGTTTGTGGATAGCTAAAAATTCCCCTCTTTGCCATCACAGCATCCCAGAGTTATTCCGATGTTCAACTTATAAAAACCAAATGATGAATCAGCTGACGGGGGAACTGTACCTGCTTCTTTTTGAAATGATACAAACTGAACAGAAAATGCATTGTTTTGCTTCAAAGTCTAGGCTATTACACAAGTGGGAAATCACTCCTACAATGACTGTATATAGGAAGTTCACTTCAAGTTTTCTCCTTGGGTCTAGATAGGAAAGGACAGTTGGCCTTTGGCCTTAGACAGGGAAGGAATTATGAAACAGATTGCCAGTTGCAGCCTCCAAGACACAATCAAACCTTTCCTGAGGGTGTCCTGAAGAAATGAGAAATATTTCTTGGGTGGTTCAGAGTGGTAGGGAGTGGCGGAAGGAAGAATTCCGTGTTTCTCAAATGATCTTCAATTTAATGTGACTATTTTAACAATTTTCTTTGCTATGGATGTTTACATCTATACAGTTGGTCCACATAGTATGCAAGTTTGTATTACATGGTTTCAGTTAAATGCAGTGACACCCACTGTGGACAAAGGTGAGGGCAGAAGGTGATCAGGTTGTCCATGCTGAACTCCTGAATATAACCCTCTGCCCAAGGAACAAATGCCAGCTGCATTTCTCTCAGCAGAGAAAAAAGACAAACACCTTTCTCTGCTAGGTTGTTGTAGTTTTTTCAGGCTGTACGGCCATGTTCTAGAAGCATTCTCTCCTGATGTTTCACCTGCATCTATGACAGGTATCCTAAGAGGTTGAGAGGTCTGTTGGAAACTAGGAAAATGGGGTTTATATATATCTTATCTATGGAATGTCCAGGGTGGGAGGAAGAACTCTTGTCTGTTGAAGGTAGGTGTGAATGTTTCAGTAGGCCACCTTGATTAGCATTTGATGACCTGCCTGACAGTTTTTAGGTGTGGCTTATTACTGCCGGGGGAATCCTTTGTTGAGATGTCCCCAGTTGTCCCCAATTGTTTTTTGTCTGGAGCTCTCCTGTGTTTGAGTGTTGTTGTTTTTTATTTACTGTTATAATTTTAGAGTTCTTAAATATTGGCAGCCAGACCCTGCTCACCTTAATAGTCTCCTCCTCTCCATTAAAACTGTCCACATGCTTATGCAGCCTGACATGGTGGCCATCAGAGCGGTCCAGCATCTCTGTGCCCTCAAATAATATGCTATGTCCAGGTTGGTTCATCAGATTCTCTGCTATGGCTGACTTCTGTAGTTGAAGTAGTCTGCAGAGCCTTTCATGTTCCTTGATTCATGTTTGAGTGCTGTGTTTGGGGGTCCCTATCTAGACTTGTCCACAGTTGCATACAGTAAACTCCTGCAGATGTGAGTGGATCCCCTTTGTCCTTTGCTGAATGTAGCATTTGTTGGATTTTCTTAGTGTATCTGTAGATAGTTTGTATCTACAGCTTCCCACAGGATTTGAGAGGGGTCTGATTTTGGGAGCTCAGCACAGGCAGCCTATGCCCCAACGTGAGTCTTTCCTTTAGTTACTCTTCCCGACATGAGGCAGCAGGTGTGGTGGCAACAACAATGACATTTTGACTATGTACAGTAGTTTCACCTTTTAGAAGCATGTCAGCTGGGGGAAGTCCAGCCAATGTTCTAGATTTTCTGCAAAGATCATATCCCAGAATGGATCCCTTATGTCAACTCCTATTGTATACTAATTTATATATTTAGCATCTGGCATTATTTAGCCAGATCTCAATAACACAGCCAGACCTCAATACCCCCAAAGCATTAGATATCTGACCTGGTTAGTACTTGGATGGGTGACCAGCAATCAATATAATGTGCTGCAAGTTATATTTCAGAGGAAGGAACTGCCAAAAAACACCTATTGAATATATATCTATTAAAATTTTGTGAATATCATGAAGTTGCTGTAAATTAACAAGTGACCTGAAAACATGCACCTATAACACAGCTAAAGTGACAGGAAGGAGTGGTGTGGTGACAAAGAGATAGAGTTTCCAGATCTTGCTGTCTGGGCTTTTCTATACTTTCTAATTTCTGTTTTAGGATCCAGTATTATTTATAGTCAAACACATGCCTGACAGTGGATAGATAGCTATGGAAACTCAAATGTTATGCCAAAACTGAAGTCTCTGATTCTTTTGTCTCAGCCTCCATGGCAATAAAATGCTTTCAAGTGGTAACAGTTGGAAAGATACCTATCCTGAGCCAAGTTTGTATAGAATGTATTCAGGAATACATGAAAATACTTGTGAAAATAATTCATCCATGTTCCATTGGTGTGGAATTGAAGAACTGGAGCCACAACTAAGAAAATTGAAGGGGAATATTTTCCTTACAATACATAGAATTCCAGATTACCTTTGAGGCCTCTTAATGCTGAAGATGAAAAAAGTATTGCTTGCTGTTGTAAAACAGCCTTTTGTTGTCTTCCAAGAAGTGGTGGAAGATTGAAATAAAAAAACCCACCACTTTCCGAGTTCTGAAAAACTACCTCAGAGTAAAGCAAAAGTATTGTTTTTGTGGATTCTTACCATTGTTAGAGCGAGTGGTTTTGCACCTGAGCCAAGATGCCGAGCCCAGGCATAGCAAGTGTGAATAGAATAGAAAGTCCAAGTACTACCAGTTTTCCATGACAAGTACCCAGTGTTCCTCTTTCGGTGCATCCACATAGCTCAGCAAGTAGTACAGATCTGGCAAAAAGAAAGCACTGAGCATTTAGTAGGCTTTACCCCATGAGAGCTTGATTTCTTTGGCAAAGGGAAGGCTCAGGGAATAAAAGAGATGTACTGAAGGAGAACTGCTCCCCACATTATGTTTCTGCATGTTTCTCTTAGGCCTGAAAACATTTGTATGGGAAATCTTTAGAGAAGACTCTATTCATAAGATTGACCCATGTATGCTATGAATCGAAAATGGGGTTGGCAGTGGCTGTACAATTCAGCATTTGTTTCTGCTCTAGTGCATTCTTCTGAAAGTCCAATATGGCCTACATGGATATATCAATGGCAGAAAGTGATGTGGCTAGCAGCTGCTATTTTGACTCTCACAGTTAAATTGATCATGCTGCTGTTACCTCTAAGCAGACCTGTCATTATCACTGTTTTGCTCTAATGACTGCTTTGCCATGATTGAAGATATGCAAAACATTTGGGGTGGGGGATGGGAGGCTGAGGATGGTTAAAATGTGCACAAATACCAGCTGTCTAGCTCAGTGTTTACCTGCATAGCCTATATTTACCTAAATAAATTTGGGCAGCATCATATCATTTGTTAGGGTTTTCACATTAATGGGGAACTCTGGATATTTTTTTCACAAAATAATATTTTACTTACAGTTATAATGCACCATAGCTTTGTTACATGCAAATACTTTGCTTAAAGGTACATAGTAACATATGTTTTGTAATATTGAAGTTTTTAAGTGTTAAAAGAATTCAGATGGGAAAAGGTATCAAATCTATTTAAACACAATTTACAGGAATTGGAAAAAAAAAATATACCGAGGATATGCATTGTTTCCAAGCCCCGTACAAAAGTGATCTGATACATTTTGATAGTTTTTATCTGCTCCTGCTGTTAGCCCCAGCTTCTGCCAACCTAGCAGTTCAAAAGCATGCGAATGTGAGTAGATCAATAAATACTGCTCCGGTGGGAAGATAAAGGCACTCCATGCAGTCATGCCAGCCACATGACCTTGTGCTGCCACTTATTACTCATTTTTCATTTCTAAAAAATTGTTACCTTCTGAAAATACACTCTACAGATTTTATTTATCATGTCAGAACTGAATTGAGGGTACAGTTATAATGTATTTAAATCAAACAAACTTAAGAACTTGGCATTATACTAAATGTTATTTGACCAGAAGCTGGCCTCTTGGAGTGCCTCTGGTGTCGCTGTAAGAAGGTCCTCCATTGTGCATGTGGCAGGACACAGACTGCACTGTAGTAAGTGGTTTGTGGTTTGGTTTTCTCCACACTCACATGCCATGAACTTCACTAATGTTTACGTGTGTTATACTATGTTGCTTGTATGTGTTGGCATTGAATTGTTGCCAGTTGTAAGCAGTCCTGAGTCCCCCCTCCCCCCAGGGGTTGAGAAGGATGGGGTACAAATGTTTGAAATAAATAAATGTAATACATTTGTAGGCTCATTTCTGAAGATTGGCTCTGTGTCTTGTGCTGCCAGAGCACAGTCTGTTCAGTGCCTTTCAAGTTGCCCAGTCTTCTGTGTGTCCAGCAGGGAGTCTCTTATCTGGTATTAGCCATGGATTGAGGTTCTGGGTTTTAAGCCACCACTTTTGGACTCTCGCTTGTTGAGGTGTTCCTGTGAGTGTCTCTGTAGATCTTAGGTAGCTAGTTCTTGATTTTAGGTGTTGGCGTGCTGGCTGATATCCCAACAGAGAACAGGCCAGAGATGTCAATGCCTTTGTCCTTTCATTAAAGGCTGCTACTTCCCAGCGGATATCAGGTGGTACAATACTGGCTAAACAGTATAGTTTCTCCAGTGGTTCTCCTACACCACTGGAGAACTCTACAGATGTTTTGGAGCAACTCAGTTAAGAGGAGATTTAAAGAAAAAGAATAAAGGAACCTTATTTAGGAGTGTTATTTGCTTCTTGGCTACAAAAATAATTTGGGGAATTATTCTGTGCATAAATATATAAGGAGTCCTTGTGTGAAAATAATTTCTTTTATGTGCAAACTTTGACATCTGGATAGTTATGTGGGTTTTTGTGTGAAAGATTGTCTGCTTGTGCAGAAATCTTGCACAAATAATAGCCACTCCCCGGGGCGGGGGGGATATTGATAAATTTTGCAGATTTTTGTGTGTGTCCCCTCATCACCACCACGTGGCTATCTGGAAAGTGTACGACACCGCTTGTGTATTTCTGTGCAGAATTATTTTGCAAAACACTTTGGAATGTGAGACCTACTCAAAAATATCAATTTTCTCTGCAATTGAGAGAAATACTTGAATATTCATAACCCTGAGTCACTATCTGCTTTGACAGATAAACTTTATTTATTTAAATATACAAGAATATTTTTTTATATGTGGCAAGTGCACGTGCAGTGCAGCTTTTGCCCTTTTTCATCACTTTATACACAGTAAGTGACAAAAAGCATTGAAGTTTCTTTTACTGCTTTTTGCAATATGCAAATAGTAAATGATATGAAGTGAGGAATCTGTTTTAGATTTTCTTATCAAGATTTCAATGTGACTTAATCATCAACATGCATTTGTCATCTTCCTTTTCTGGAAAGTATTCTTTATGAGTAATGACCTTATTTTGGAATTTTTTTTAGAACTGAAGGAATAAGTCAGAGTTATTTAGACTATATTATATACTATTTATTAACCAATCATTTAGCCAAAGTATCTATTATTACATTTATTTGGATAGCTTTCAAAATACATTTTCCTTCCGGTGGACATGGCGACGGGACTGCCTCGCTGAGAGTGAGCTCCCAGCGAGGACCTGTGTTGTGGCGGCTAGGTTGAGCTGAATGCTCCCCCCTTTGCCTGATTGAGTTTGCAAAGGTGTCGCGAATCCCAGTGTGGGCTTGAGACCCCAAAGATCTCCCCCCCCCCTCAAGGAGGAGAGGTCGAGTGGGTTCGAGCAACACAGGGGAAAGCGAGCCGCCCCACGAGGATCGAACCGCAAGGTCCGTTTAACCGCCGCCGATCCATTCACAAAGTAGAAGAAGAAGTTGAAACAAAGAAAGCCCAGATTGGGTGGAGAAGCAAGAAAGACCCCAACAACAGGTAACGGGACTAGATCCCACACTTTTAAAGAACAAATAGCCAAACCGCAAGGGCTTGGAGAGAGAGAAGGAGAGAGAAGGAGATAAGAAGAAAAGAAGCCGCAGGATTTAAAGAGGAAGAGACCGTATTTTTGGTCGCCGGTCTCTCGGTAGCAATACCTGATTGATCGATTTAAATATATATATATAATTATAAAATTTAATTTAAATTGGCAATCTAAATTGATGAATTTAAACCATCCAAATTAGAGGCAAAATTAGAGGAAAAGCCGCTCTGAAAAAGTAGATGAAAATGAAGCTGAAGATGGAGAGATAGTCCCCTTTCGTACCCCCCCCCCCGAAAACCTAAAAGAAGTGGAAAACTGATAATATTGCCGACCTTGACGCCATAATTGTTGTGTCTATCTCCAGCCTTCTTTATAAACAAGTAGGTTGAGTTGGCGGGAAGGAAGTGACGGAAACGGAAACGGAAGGTAGATCAAAGCGACGGACGAGAAGGTCGGAAGAAGCAGAGAAGGGACAGAGGGGCGGAAGTGACGGGGCGGAAGGAGGGAAGACGCCATTTTGAAAACCATAGAGAAAGTCCGATACAGAGCGGCTAGAGAAAAATTGGAAATAAATTGAAAATAAATTGAAAATAAATTGGAAATAAATTGGGAAAAGCCCAAAAATCCGATAGAGAAGTAGAGGGCAGGAGGAGACAGATCGAGGACAAGAAGCAGACGATTCGAGGACGAGAAGCAGACGCCTGAGGTGAGGAGACGCGGACGAGGCGAGGAAGAGAAGTAGACGAAGGGCCCCAAGGACTAGGACGAGAAGTAGACGAAAACAGATAATTCGAGGACGAGAAGCAGACGAGTTGATAGAAATGACAACTCCAGGCAAACCAGAATCCCGGAGGGGGTCTCTGGATATAAATCCAAAAATGGACAATCTATTAAAAGAAATAAAAAAGATCTCGGAAAAACAAGATGCTCTGAAAGTGGAACTGAAGGAGGAGGTTAAGGCTAAATATGAAGAATATTATAAGAAACAAGAGAGAATTATTACAAAGATGACAGAAGAATTTAAGGTCTTGAAGTCGGAAATAAAGCAAGAGTTTGGCCAGATAAAAGAAGATATATCGCAATTACATGGAGAGGTGAAAGAATTAAAAGTCTCTAAAGAGAAAATTGAGGGAACACAATCAGAAATGGCACAGAAGATAAAAGGGTTGGATAAACATAGGGAAAAAATGGAATGGGAACAAGAGAGATTACTGCAAATGCAAATGGACTTCCAATTAAGATTCAGAAATATAGCGGAGGAGGATAAAGAAGACATAAGATCATTGGTTATTAAAATGTTGGCAAGTTGTATGGAGTGTGAGGAGGATGAATTTGAACAAGAGGTGGACCAAGTGTATAGGATTTCTTCATTTTATGCAAGGAGGAATAAAACCGCACGGGATGTGATTGTAAAATTTACAAGGAAGAAGGTGAGGGATGACATTTTGTTTAAAAGTAACAGAAACCCAATCTTCTACAAAGAAAGGAAAATTGCAGTTTTGAAAGAATTTCCACAGATGACCTTAGTGAGAAGAAGAAAATACTTCTTTCTAACAGAAGAGTTGAAAAAGAGAGAGATAAGATTCAGGTGGGAGAGAAAAGAAGGAATAATGGTGACATATAATGAAGAAAGATACTGGCTAACATCTGAACATAAGGCTAAGGTGTTCTATGATAAATTAATGAAAGAACAGGGAGAAGAAGAAGAAATGGGAGAGGAGGAGGAAGAAGAAGGAGACGAAGCGGAAGGAGACGAAGAAAGAAGACTATCTACTCCAAGAAAGGGTATCAAAGAGAAAAAGGCAAGATATAAGTCACCAAAGGATTATAGTTACCTATTGAAAGATCCCAAACCACAGAGAATGACACCAAGAATGACACCACGGAAAGAAGAAAAAGAAAAAGATGATCAGAGTACGGAACAACAGGCAACTGGAACAGCGGAAATGGCTTTTGGCCATATAGGATTGGGACTGGATGGGAATGAATAGGATGATGGAACGACAAATAAAATGCTTTTCAAATAACATTAATGGTTTGAACTCCCCCCCAGAAACGCAAGAAAGTATGGAACAGCTTGAAGAAATTGGATTATGACGTAATAGCGTTACAGGAAACGCATATCAGTGATAAATATATTGCACACCTCCCAAACAAAAAATTAGGAAAAGAATATCATTCCTCATATGAGAAGAAGAAAAGAGGAGTTGTAACCTATGTAAAAGAAGCAATAGAATCTGAATTAGCTTTTAGAGACTTGGAAGGAAGATGCATTGCGGTAAAGATAACAATTGGAGACTCAAAAATATTGATATGCAATATTTACGCACCAAATGGTCCAAAAATAAAATTTGTTGAATTTTTGAACTCTAAACTAAAAGAAGTAGAATTTGATGATTTGATTTTGTTAGGTGATTTCAATGGAGTGATGGACCCTCAAATAGACAAAAATGCGAAGAAAAAGAAAATAAAGGAAGGTAAACTCCCTCAAAAATTTATAGAGTTGCAAAAAGAATTTGATTTAGAAGACACATGGAGAACTAGAAATGAAGATAAAAAAGATTATACATTCTTCTCGAATAGACACCAATCCTGGTCCAGGATTGATATGGCCTGGATAACTAGAAAACTCTCCGCCAAAGTGAAGGAAATTAATATTTTACCACGAGACTTGTCAGACCACTGCCCTTTAGAAATTTGTATTAACCATAAAAACTACTCTAGGAGATGGAGATTGAACGAGAATCTAATAAAAACAGAACAGGATAAAGAACACTACAACAAAATAATTCAAGACTATTTGCAAATAAATAAAGTGGAGGAAATGGACCCACGTGTGGTGTGGGATGCCTTCAAAGCAGTTCTGAGAGGACACTTTATACAACAAGGAGCTAGGAAAAACAGGGAAAGAAATAAAAGACTAAACGAGTTGGCGGCCGAAATTGCAATTAAGGAAGCAGAATTAAAAAAGAGACAAAGAAAAAAAGTAGAGAGGCAACTTTTGGTGTTAAAACAAGAGAAAACTCATGTAGAGTTAGAATCTCAATCAATACAACTGAAGTTTTTAAAACAACAGACGTTTGAAAATGCAAATAAACCTGGTAAATGGCTGGCGAACCAAATCCGGGAAAAAAGACAAATAAATCATATATCTAAAATAACTACAGTGGATAAGGATTTGAGGACTGATAAAGAAATTATAGAGGAATTCAGGAGATTTTACATCCAATTATATACAAAGGATAAAATAAAGAAAGAGGAAGTTATGGAGTACATTGGCCAAATGAAATTAGACAAAATAACGGATGAGGATAGAGAAGAATTGAACAAAGAGATATCGGAGGAGGAAATAGAAAAAGCAATTAATAAAATGAATGGAGATAAAGCCCCAGGGCCGGATGGATTTACGGCTGGATTTTATAAATCCTTTAAACAACAGCTACTCCCAATACTTAAAACTATCACAAATGAAGCGATGAAATATCGGAAAGTTCCAGACTCATGGAAAGAAGCGGAAATCACAGTGATTCATAAGGAAGGTTCTCCGGAAAATGATATTAAAAATTACAGGCCGATTTCTCTCTTAAATACGGATTATAAAATATTTGCAAATATTATGGCCACAAGGCTAAAAGTGTTTCTTAATAAATGGATTGGAGAAGAGCAAACGGGTTTTCTCCCAAATAGACACATGAAAGAAAATATCCGCAACGTCCTTGATATTTTGGAATATTACGAGACAAATCATCAAAAAGAATTCGCCATTTTAGCAATAGATGCCGAGAAAGCTTTTGACAATTTAAATTGGGATTTCTTTAAGATATTAAACAAGAATTGGATATGGGAGCAAAATTTAACAATGCAATTAATGCTATTTACAACTACCAAAAAGCCAAAGTGAAAATAAATGGACAACTGACACAAGAATTTGAAATTGCGAAGGGCACGAGACAAGGATGCCCACTATCCCCGTTGATTTTTATAATGGCTATGGAGATCCTAATGAAGAAAATTAGAGAAGATGAAAATATAAAAGGAGCGAAAATTGGCAAATTCGAATATAAAATACGGGCGTTTGCAGATGATTTATTAGGAACAATTGAAGATCCAGATAAAAATCTACAATATTGGATAACGGAAATAGACCAATTTGGAAAAGTGGCTGGATTCAAAATGAATATGAAGAAGACAAAACTGTTATTCAAAAATGTGAAAAAGGAGAGACAAATAAAGATTCAACAACAATTGGGGATAGAGAGTGTAAAGAAAATTAAATATCTAGGAGTCTGGATTACCGCGAGAAATTGTCAACTTTTGAAGAATAACTACGAAATAGTTTGGAATAAAATTCAAAAGGATTTACAGAAATGGAACTACTTAAATCTGTCACTCCTGGGTAGAATATCGTTAATAAAGATGAATATTCTTCCAAGACTTATATTCCTATTCCAAAATATACCGGTAATAAGAAATCAAACCTTATTTTAAAAATGGAAGAAAGATCTACTTAAATTTATTTGGAAAGGGAAAAGGCCAAGAATAAACTATACAAATTTAATTGACAAAAAAACGAGAGGAGGTCTGGGATTTCCAGACTTGAAAACTTATCATGAGGCTTGTGCTCTATCATGGATAAGAGACTGGATGAATCTGAACAAGGAAAAGTGCTTAAACTTAGAGGGCCATGATTTGAGGGTAGGCTGGCACGCTTATGTGTGGTATAATAGAGAATCTAAGGAAAAAAACTTTGGGAATCATTTCGTGCGAGCCTCCCTACTGAGGACATGGTTAAGATACAAAGCCCTCTTTTATAAAGTTACACCTCTTTGGGTCTCGGCGATGGAGGCCCATCAAAGAAGACTTTTAGGATGGAGGATTTGGCCAAGATATAAGGATATTTTGTTGAAAGGAGAAATGAAGATTAAATCGTTTGAACAACTTAAGAGCATGTTCGGAAATATAACTTGGTTACATTACCTCCAAATTAAAGAGCATTTCAAACAAGATAAAAAAATTGGATTTGACTGGGAAGAAAACACATGGGACAAAGTTTTAAAAACTGAGAAGAAGGTAGTCACAATTCTTTATAACAAATTGATCCAATGGCAAACAGAAAAGGAGCAAGTTAAAAATTGTATGATTAAATGGGCCGAAAATTTAAGACGGCCCATTCAATTTAGAGAATGGGAACAAATGTGGAATAAAAAGTTGAAATATACTTATGCCATGGACTTGAAGGAAAACTGGTATAAAATGTTTCATAGATGGTATTTGACTCCGAACAAACTAAGCCATATGTATCCAAATGTCTCAGATAAATGTTGGAAATGTGGAAAACAAACGGGCACATTCTTCCACATGTGGTGGACGTGCAAAGAAACAATTAAGTTCTGGGCATCTATACATGAAGAAATACAAAAGATATTGAAGAGAAGTTTTAAAAAGAAACCTGAATACTATTTACTAGGATTTACGGACTCTGACCTTAAAGTAGAGGAAAATGAAGATAAATTATTTACGTATTTTACTACTGCGGCAAGAATTATTTTTGCCAAATTTTGGAAAAATGAACAGATACCTACTACTGAAGAATGGTTGGAGAAAGTTAAAGAAATTAGAGACATGGACGAATTGACATTTCTAATGAGAAGAAATACCGGGAAACCGCTAAAGAGAACAGATTGGACTTCTTTTTATGATTATGAAAAGAAATTTAGAAAAATATTAGAGGATAAGAATATATAAGAGTAGAAGAAGTTGACGGAAAAGATCCTGATGTTGGAGTGGAAGTCATTTTAGAATAGTTTAGGGTAGTTTAGTTTAGTTTTTTTATTATTTTGTTTTGTTTTGTTTTGTTTCTTGTGCTCTTTTCTCTTTATTCTTACTTTTCTATCCTCTTTTTATTGTTCCCCCTCTTTCGTTGTTCTGTTTTATAAAATACTCAATAAAAATTATTTTAAAAAAAACCAAAATACATTTTTTAAAATTTTGGAATTGCAGTTTTATAAAGTAGAATATCATTCCCACTTCTGCACACATTTCCTTATATAGTAAACAATGAGGCAGTAAAGATTTTATAGTAAGTATGCTACAACTCCCAGCTTTTGATTTCTGAGGCTTGAATACTGGAGGTTTCTTACAGAGTCCATTATTACTAGATGTTCTCAGTCTCTGATACAAAACATTACTATGCAGAAATCTTACTACACTAAGCTGAGCTGGAAATTTGGAAGCTACTCTAACCTGCTGGCAACAAGTAGGGAACAAAGAAGAAGCTGAAAGCAGGAGAAATTAGCAGACAAAGAGAAGCTTAAGAAAGGGGACACACACAAAAAACCATCCCTTCTGAGAACATGATGTTTTGTGAGCTGCTTTATTATTGTGAAGTCAGTGCCAAAACTGAATCTGCTGAACTGCCCCAAACATAACTTACTTCTGCACAAGAGGAGAAAAGAAAGATGTGAAACCCTGTTGGAAACCTTAAAACCCAATGCTTCAGTGAACCCAACAACCATTCATGTTCTAGATAACAGTGTTGGATTTTCTTCAGGCAGACATTACCATCAACATGTGTCCATAGTTGTCAGTAAGAATGAATCTCAGCAGTGGAAGGATTCTGAATTCATGAGGGATTTTCAGATTGCTTGTGTTGACTGAAAAGGTCCACTTTGTGAGAATTATGTAAGTTTCTTCTCAAGTTCTTTTCAGACTAAGAAAACACAAAAGTTTTTAAATTGTATGATGATAAATCTAATCGTAATAGAAAAAAACTGTATATACTCATGTATAAGCCATGTACAAACCATCCCCTTCTCTGAGTAGTGGGGTGAAAAGTGAGAATTTAGCACATCACAGGGAAACCAAAAAGAGACAGCAACCCCCCTGCTCTTTCCACCATGGCACCACAATGCATGGGTGGGAAAATTGTGGCAGTGGTGGATCTTTAGTACTTCTCCTAGTAAGAGAGCTAAAAGAGTAGAAGGAGTTGGTGCTTCTTTTAGGTTCTCCAAGGATGGACTAAGCTCTTGTCTTTCAGCATTCAGAGAAGGAGATGATTCACACACCTATCTATCTATCTATCTATCTATCTATCTATCTATCTATCTATACATCTGAACCGTAGCATTCTCTGATAATGTGGTGAAAGGCCTTTTTGAATGCTTGGGTGGAAAAATGGTGGTGACAGCAAAGGGTGGATGGTGCAAGGAAGTGCTGTGGAAAGTTATTCTCCTCTCTTTGACTTATCCATGGGTGATAGCAAAACCCATTATTTTGGTAATAAAATCTGCTCTCAACTTATACATGAGATTGGCTTATGCATGCGTATATATGAGTATATCATATATATATTGACTTATACATGCATATATACTAGTATATACTCATACAGTATATCAACCAGAGTATAATAGGGCTACTGCAACATGAGCTTATGGTAAAAACAGAAGAAATTGCTCTGGTATTCATTGTCTCATGAACTCCATGTTTGGATACTGAAGGATACAGGCAAAGAAGTTGATCTATACTTGGTCTGTACTCTTGATCTATACTCTGAAAACTGGCTGCCATAAGTGGGGATAAGTGAATATTAGAGCCTCATGAATGCTCCTTCTTAAAGGGAAGAAAAAAACTAACATCTTCACAGAAAGGATTAATAGGAAGCAAAATATTTGAGCACATAGACAAAGGTTTCAGGACTGTATGATAATATGTATAAAAAATAAGAACAGGCATTATCCAAATATCTCAGTAATTACTCTATACAAGCTTTGTTGCCTCTTCCAACACAAGATTTAGGCTCACTGCGCCCCCTAACCTCTGCAGAGGTGGAGGACCCATTAAGTTGGTCCGCCCCAGGAGGCTTATGGATCCGGATGGATTCCTGATGGCTCTTGGGGAGTTTCCTGCCGCCTCGGTAGGTGATCCTGTCGAGGCCCTGGTCACTCTCTGGAATGGGGAGATGACTAGGGCAATTGACACGATCGCTCCGGAACGTCCCCTCTCAAGTAGCCGAGCTAAACCAGCTCCCTGGTTCGCCGAGGAGCTGGCAGCGATGAAGCGAAGGAAGAGGGAACTAGAGAGTGTGTGGTGTTCGGATCCGAGTGAGCCAAATCGAACACGGTTTGTGTCCTTTTTAAGGGCATATGCTGCGGCAATAAAAGCCGCAAAGAAGGCCTTCTTTGCGGCCACTATTGCGTCTGCAAAGAACCGTCCGGCTGAGCTGTTCCGAATTGTCAGAGGCCTTTTAAATCCCACCACTCAAGGTGGGAACCCTGACGATTTGACTTCTCGCTGTGAAGCTTTTGCTCAGTTCTTTGCAGACAAAGTCGCTTTGATCCGTTCTGGTCTGGATACCATGTTAATGGCAGTCTCTGAGGATGTAACACGAGCACCTGCTTGTCCAGTTTTGATGGATTCATTTCAATTGGTGAAACCCGAGGATGTGGACAAGATACTTGGAGGAATGAGGCCAACCACATGCATCCTGGACCCCTGCCCATCCTGGTTTCTAAAGGAGGCCAGAGGGGGATTGGCTGAGTGGGTTAAGGTGGTGGTTAATGCTTCCCTTCGGGAAGGCAAGATTCCAGCGAGCTTAAAACAAGCTATAATAAAACCGCTGTTGAAGAAACCATCACTAGACCCCACTAAATTCGACAACTATCGGCCAGTTTCCAATCTCCCCTTCTTGGGCAAAGTCTTGGAACGTGTGGTGGCCTCACAACTCCAGGTATTCTTGGTAGACACGGATTATCTAGACCCGGCACAGTCTGGCTTTAGGCCGGGACATGGTACCGAGACAGCCTTGGTCGCCTTAGTGGATGATCTGCGCCGGGAGCTCGACAGGGGGAGTGTGTCCCTGTTGGTGCTGCTGGACCTCTCAGCGGCCTTCGATACCGTCGACCACGGTATCCTACTGGGACGCCTCGCAGGGATGGGTCTTGGAGGTACTGTTTTGCAGTGGCTTGGGTCATTCCTGGAGGGTCAATCTCAGAAGGTGTTGTTGGGGGACACCTGTTCAACCCCGCAACCATTGTCTTGTGGGGTTCCTCAGGGCTCAATATTGTCTCCTATGTTGTTTAACATCTACATGAAGCCGCTGGGGGAGATCATCCGGAGTTTCGGGGTACGGTGTCATCTGTACGCGGATGATGTCCAACTCTGTCACTCCTTTCCACCTGCTACTAAGGAGGCTGTCCAGGTCCTGAACCGGTTCTTGGCTGCTGTGACAGTCTGGATGAGGGCGAACAAATTGAAATTGAATCCAGACAAGACAGAGGTACTCCTGGTCAGTCGCAAGGCCGAACAGGGCATAGGGTTACAGCCTGTGTTGGATGGGGCCGCACTCCCCCTGAAGACGCAGGTTCACAGCTTGGGTGTGACCCTGGACTCATCGCTGAGCCTGGAACCCCAGGTTTCGACGGTGACCAGGGGAGCATTTGCACAGCTAAAGCTTGTGCGCCAGCTGCGCCCGTACCTTAGGAAGTCTGACTTGGCCACGGTAGTCCACGCTCTGGTTACATCCCGTTTAGACTACTGCAACGCTCTCTACGTGGGGTTGCCTTTGAAGACAGCTCAAAAGCTCCAACTAGTCCAACGCTCGGCAGCCATGATTTTAACAGGAGTGGAGCGCAGGGAGCATACAACCCCCCTGTTGCGCCAACTCCACTGGCTACCGATCTGCTACCGGGCTGAATTCAAAGTGCTGGCGTTGGCCTTTAAAGCCCTAAACGGTTCCGGCCCAAGCTACCTATCTGACCGCATCTCTGCCTATGAACCCACCAGGACTTTGAGATCTTCCGGGGAGACCCTGCTCTCAATCCCGCCTGCTTCTCAAGCTCGGCTGGCGGGGACGAGAGATAGGGCCTTCTCGGTGGTGGCTCCTCGGCTGTGGAACGCCCTTCCTACGGACATTAGACTAGCACCATCTCTAATGGTATTCCGCAAAAATGTGAAGACCTGGATGTTTGTGCAGGCGTTTGAGTAATTTAGTGCAATCTGGTAATGGAACATAGGAATGGAACAATGGACAACGAACGTGGACTACGCTTGGATGATGAGAAGATTGGGTACGGTTGTTTTTTGTAATAATTGTGCATTGTAATTGCTTATTGGTAATTTATGGATAATGTGTTAAGTCAATTGTTATATGTTGTATGGAACCACGGCTGTTTCTACAGTTTTTACTGTTTGTGAACCGCTGTGAGTCGCCTTCGGGCTTGAGATACAGCGGTATATAAGCAAAGTAAATAAATAAATAAGTCTCCCCTTTCCATCAAACCATTTCAATAAAAGAACAGAGCTTGGAAATATCGCTGTTCTTTTACTGTAAAAGTCTACAGGTTCTAGAGATCTAGGAGGTGGTCTGAAAAAAAATGTCTTCAAGTGCTGCAAAAGACCAAACATGCTTGTCTCCAAAATTGGTTGGCAGCTTTGTCTATATAACTAAATAACTTTTTTATATAAGCAAGAATAGTATGTTCCTGATGCCATGATATCTTAATACAGTTCCTCATGTTGTGGTGACCCCCAAACATAAAATTATTTTCGTTGCTACTTCATAACTGACATTTTGCTACTGTTACGACTCGTAAATATCTGATATGCAGGATGTATTTTCATTCACTGGACCAAATTTGGCACAAATACCCGATACGCCCACATTCGAATACTGGTCGGGTTGGGCGGGATTGATTTTGTCATTTGGGAGTTGTAGTTGCTGGGATTTATAGTTAACCTACAATCAAAGAGCATTCTAAACTCCATCAATGATGGAATTGGGCCAAACTTCCCACATAGAATCCACATGACCAACAGAAAATATTGTGTTTTCTGATGGTTTTTGGCAACTCTTCTGACACCCCCTCATGACCCCCAAATTGAGAAACGCTGTTCTAGAGGCACTGTAATCCAAAACTTCTCCCAAGCTATGACCTTTTTGACAAAGGCAACATTGGCTGTAAATAGCTCTGATTTTATAATCCTATATCAAGGCCAATTCTTCACCATCCACCTTCTAGTGAAAAACTGATAAATAAGTGCTCTCCAATGAGGCAGAGAGCAACATATTCTGATACAAATTTTGTTTCAGACCAATTTGTGATGTTCAAAAACATAACAGCTTTAAATCAGGGACAGATTAGTATTATTGCTAATAAACAACTATTGCTATAAACCAGCTAGGAAACATATAGAAACTGGCTTTGGTACAATTATTTCTAACAGTGAAGGGGAATGTAAGTTAATGGGGTTAACAGAAATTGATCCAATTTATATGCATGTGAAAGTCCTGCTAGAAAAAATGTCAACATCACTGATCAAGTAGGAAGAGAAGCAGTTGTAGTAAAATGTGTTTTTGTGCTACTAAAAAAAACCCTGCTTAAATTAACTGCCAAATTTCTAATGGGGTTCCGTGCACATGCAAGATTTGGATCAGGGCCATTTCCTCATGCCTATTTGGAACAAATCCAGTACTTCCATCTTCACATATTATGGATGCTTTTTTAAAAAAGAAAGCTTGCTTTTAATTGATATTCCCCAGAAGATTTAAAAATATATTCATGATACATGACAGATGAACAAATGCAAATGAGGGCATGCTATTTTGAAGGTTTCTGAATCATTATGATATAAATGCTTCATTTAAAGACATTCACATTAGATCTGTAGATCCTAAGGTTAACTAATATAAAAGTGTTTTTCCTCCCAGACATTTCAGTGCAATTAATTTTTCTCCTCTGTGATTCTATAATATGAGCTAGTTGGTGTCACTTCAGCTTATGAAAACATCAGTGAATCAAAACATTGCCATTTAAGAAGCTACATGTTTTCTACTCACAAGCTAAATGCTAACATTGCTTAAGCATTCAGCCAATTCAAGGTTCTGTATATGGCACAGTATAGTTAAACATCAGGTAGTCCATATAGTAGAAATTGTATGTCTGTTGCCTCTCTCTGTTAGGTATATCTTCTAAGTACTTTCTCACAACTTCTGAGTTTGTTCTTCTGTCAGTGGAATGTCTGTCTTTGAAATTAGGAAATGTTAACCCTTCTGGAGCACCTATCAGTCTCAAAAAATAATTAGCATCTTCCTCCAGTGTTTCAAATTTGCCAATGAAATCATAGCTGATAATGCAAGGATAACAAAGTTTGTTTATCTGCTCCCAGTGAGTATCCATACCTACTGGTCGATGCGAGTCTAATAAGTAGTCGATAAACTCTTTAAACTTGACTCCGGATCCTGTTTTCAATGCCTCTTTGTCTGCATTGAGTCTGTATTTCTTAATAATTGCCTTGCCAAAGACAGGGTGGTAGTAGCTGTTTGGATGCTCAAATTTATCTCTAAATGCAGACACTAACCTTTCCATGGGATCCCGTACAAATATAACTTTGGTGTATGTCTTTAAACGCATGTGTATGCCTTTCAGGTCATAGCTGTCCAGTTTCTTTAGATGCTTTCCATAGTGCACAGTGTCATGGGTAATATTAGCTGCTGATTTAGCAAGGCCACTGAGAACCATCAGAACTCTTTTCCAGTTGGAGCAGCCTGCCTTAGGGACTTCACAATACAGGAGTTTGTGTTGCTCTTCCACATAGATTCTGGACACCATGCGCACTAGATGAGCCCGGGGTCTGTGTTCACTAACATATTTTTTGCAGAAATCATACAGAAAAGACCTGCGTCTTTCTTGCATCTCATCTGTGGCTTTCCAGTGATCATCTTTGATGAAATTCTTGTTGAGAGGGTGCATGATTGATGGTAAATTCACTTGTTTGAATTGTTTAAGCAGAAATTTAATCTTCTGTGGCTCTTCAGATAATTTGGTGGTCAAGGAGTCTTTGCTCTGCAGGAGAGGGCCACCTTCTCCTTGATAGTGTCTACTCTTAGCAAGAGCTTTACTTGGCTTGTCAAGATTCCCAGCAGTGATCCAATTTCTTGTTCTGGTGGTTTTCTCTGTGGAACAGAATTTGAAGTCCTGAAAAAAATAAAAGAAGTTTAGCATGTCTTTATAGAAGCCAGATTCAAAGAAAGTAAAAAGGGAATGAAGTGTGAAAGTATTGTGTGTTGTATTGTCTTGCTTCAAATAAAAAGCAGCAAAAATCATCTGACATACATGAGGTCAACTCCAACCTGTATATTTACTTCGTTTTATATGTACTGCATATCCTGCCCTATATTCAAAGATCACAGAACAGTATACAATGGAACTCGTTTCAAACAATTAGGATAAATAATAAATGTGTCTGGTGAACTAGACCTAGGATATATCTACACTACAGAATTAAGGAGGTTTGGCAACACTTTATCTGTCAAGGCTCAATGCAATGGAACCATGGGAGATACAAATTTGACAGAGAAGTCAAACTATATTTCCCATCCTTGAAATACATACTTGGCTTTGTAGGTGAGTGGGTAGTAATAAGTAATCTGAGAGAATATATATTACCACAGAGCTGTTCGATAATTACAATTGCTTCTGTTAAGGTAATGATAAAGATTTGTACCTTTTGCATTTGAAATATTCTGAAACAACACAAATAGTTGCTGAATTTGAGGACAGACAAGGGATCTTTTAATACAAATATTAATAGTACTCGAACAAAGAAACAAATCTCTAACTGGCTGGCAAAGCAGCAATAATATTAAATTACTATATTTAGTATTTGAAAGGTTTGAATGATGGATTGACCATTGTTATGCTCTCCAACTGGAATATGGGTGGCTGGCCAAGCAGTAACAGAGAGTGGCCAAGTCGGCAAAAGCTATTCTTGAGAAAGGACATATGCATTGGCTGCAGAAGTTTACCTTTGCTGAGCCAGTGGAAAGCAAAAGACTCTTCCTCTATCTCTCCTATCTGCCATGTCGAATAAATTGAGGGCAAATTAATTTTGCCCTTTGGTCTAAGTTTGCAGCAAATGAAGTGAGATGAGGACAGAGAGGAATAGTGATAGGGGGAGGGAGAAATGGGGATATTGGAAAGCTTAAAAAGTGGAACAGCAGAAGATTAATTGGGACTATCTCTGCCACACTGAGAGAGTAGGAGGGCACGACCACTTATATTTGGGGGATTCTGGGAACTAGATTCCAATAAACAGCTTTTCCAATCTCTAAATACAATATAGAATACAATACTTCATTAAACTATAATATAATATCTTTAAACCAGGGAAATGAAGATATTTAGAAAGCCAAGAGAGTTATTACCCAGGAATAATTTAATTTATGTAAGCTGGGACCCCTGACTGAAGCTCAAAGTTATCCCTAAGGGCATTGCGTAGAGGTAACCGAAAGTGACCAAAGGACTTCTAAAGCAGTTACCTGAGTAGGAAAGGATGTACTTGCAGCAAACAGATGTTGAACTACTTTGACAGGAGTGACTTTTTTTTTGCTAAAACAAGATCAGCTAAGCTTCTCACAAGCGCCTCAGGTAGCTCTCCCCAGGTTCAACTGACAAACACAGCAGGAGTGCCTTGAAACCGCTCCCCTCCCAGCTCTCAGGGAGAAATCATCAGTCAAGAAGAGGGCAGCACTCAGTAGATGAAGAGAGCAAAAGAAAAGGATGTTGCAAAGTAATGATTACATTATGCAAAGCAGTCTTTCTGATGTTTTGTTCCATGGTTTTTATACTTAATTTTTCTATAGTGCAAACATTAATGATGGGACAGGCATACCTTGTTTAGCAAGCCTGGCAGTGAGGTCCCTTTTATAGAATTATAGTATTGGAAGAGAACAGAAAGGCTATCCAGTCCAACCATGTAGGAATATACAATCAAAACACTTGGACATCCAATCTCTGTTTAAAACTTCCAGAGAAGGAAACTCTAGAACACTTTGAGACAGTGTTTCCTGCAGCCAAATAGCTCTTAATTGTCAGGGAGCTTTCCCTAATGTTTAGATCGGATCTCTTTTCCTGCAGTTTGAATCCATTGCTCTATAGCAGTGGTTCTCAACCTGTGGGTCCCCAGATGTTTTGGCCTTCAACTCCTGGAACTTCTAACAGTTAGTAAACTGGCTGAGATTTCTGGGATTTGTAGGCCAAAACACCTGGGGACCCACAGGTTGAGAACCACTGCTCTATAGGTCTTTAAAGCAGCAGAAAACAAGTCTGCTCCATCTTCAATATGACATCCTTTCAAATGTTTAAACAAAGAAAGTTTATGTCTCTTAGCCCCCTTCCTCCTTTTCTGTCTAGCTGGATTTCTTTTAGTAGCATTGGCCTTGAAGGGAAGATGGAGAAACAGTGTTGGGTTGCAGCACTGTGCCAACAGTTTTGTGTGTGTGTGTGTGAGGAGTGACTTGAGAAACTGCTAGTAGCTTCTGGTGTGAGATAATTGGCTGTCTGCAAGGACATTGCCCAGGGGATGCCTGGATATTTTACTATCCTGTGGGAGGCTTCTCTCATGTTTCTGCATGAGAAGCTGGAGCTGACACTCCCCAGATTCGAACCACTGACCTTTCAGTCGGCAATCCTGCCGGCACAAGGGTTTAACCCATTGCACCAATGCGAGCTCTTTGTGTCAGCAGTAATAAAACTTGAGCTGAGAGAGGGTGGGATTCTATTTGTGTGTGTCTGCCTGCAACAGGCAAGGTAAAAAAAAAATCCCAGCTGCCTCAAGAAGCCTTTATTGTGCATATGGACAAAGGGAAAATAGGCTATCTTGCTAGCTATGTCCAATATGTTAAAAATAGATCTTTAAGTTTGGTATCAAAACAGAAAGCATATGAAAAGTAGTGTATAATATGTTTTATCTCAGCACATAATTTTATATTTTGTGATGTATTGATGTTATAATTTAATATGTTTATGGCTGCTTTTGTTTTTGTACTATGATTTCTTGATTTGTGTTGTTTTGGTTGTTGATTATTGCTATGTATATTATATTTTTGTTGTAAGCCGCCCCTAGTTCCTTTTGGGAGAGGGCGGGATAAAAATAAAGTTTATTATTATTTATTATTATAGAGGCTGGTGAAAGAAAAAATCATCCAAGGATGCATTTTGGAAGAACCCTTAAATTGGCTTCTGATTACTTATGCAAATTTCACCTGATCTCATTGTTCCATTTCAGTGTGCAAATTATTAGTTTTGAATAGAAAAAAAATGAAATGCTCTTCCTATTTGTGGTATAAGAAGCTATCCCTATTATTTTCCCATTATTGCTGACTATGGTATCAATCTTATTATAAATAATGTCCAGAAACACACATATTTTATTAACTGTATTAAGGGGAAATGGAAAGGGCTCATCAGAACCGAGAAGGAACACCAGACACTCATTTCTTAGGAATACTCATAAGTTCATAATCCCAGTCCTGCTTAAGAATGCATGGAAGGGATATGGGAGAGAGAAGATCACAGCATAGGCATTTGTTTGTCATAGCATTCAATGTACAAATACCAAAAGAGGAGCTGGGGACACTTTATTAAACCAATGTTGGATAAGTCAATAGCATCTGCTCAGGCCACAAGCTCTATAGGGTGGATGCTTACAGCAAAGGTGAGAACCATGTTTTCCTCCAGATGTCGTTGGATGGCAATTCTCAATATGCTCTGCTATTAGCAAGGCCTGCTAGAGATCATGGAAGTTGCAGGGCGCAACAACATCTGGAAAGCCAAGTGATCCTCACCTCTGGTTATGCCCTCAGCATCTCTCCTGCAATCATAAGTTGAGAATCCCCCTTATGCACATCTTAAGAATATGGTGCTTTGTTGGATATTAAATAACACTAACTGTGAACATCTATTATGTACTGGTATTTATAATTTGGGAGAATCAGAAGATTAACGGTGTAACCCTATAATGTCTACACAGAAATACTCTCCGCTCAGTTCAATGGGCTTCACCCTCAGGCAAGTGGGTGTAAGTCTGCAGCCTCAGCATAACTCTTAATGTTTTATAAATTGTACAAGGTTCAGAGGGAAGTTTTGCTCGAGACATTTCAATTGACAATAGACCTGCCAGCATGTTGGTTATATTTTTAATTATTAAATGATGAGCAAATTGCTGAATTTGCCATTCAAAATAAAGGACAATTAAAATTGTATGACTGTTCATATGACCACTTTCTAATGGCTCTTATTTTGTTCTTTTTTAATTGGTTAATTAACTACAGTGTTAATTGGCAATATCTCTAGACTTAGATTGCCCTGCATGCTGCTATTATGCTTTATGCTTCTCTATTATCATCAGATTGTGGGCCAGTCAGAGATGCTCTTATTGCTTTATTTTTGGCAATTGAATGTGCATTGATGGATGATAATTATGATGATACAATGACATACTGGCATTAGTGAATATAACTATTTTCCCACTACAATATGTTATTTTCTTTTAAGGGCAAGAAGTTCTGTGTGACTGCTGTTTTTGAAACTCATTGATGCTGCAAGTTCTCAGCAGCTACTACTAATATTCATGTATAGTAGAGTTAAGCTCTGTTAAATGCCTTGTCTTATCCAATCTATTAGTAGGAGAAAAAAAATTAAACCCCCAAATGCACTTTTTGCAGTTTTAAAAATCAAATATTTTGCTAAGGCTTCTATTTTCAAAGAAATGTGAGAAGAGTGTTCTCTTTTGCACAATGACAGTAAGACATTAATACAGTTGTGCGTACTTATGCAATATATAATGACAGCAGCCAGAGCACTGCTCAAGCCTGAAAATGATCCATAGCAGCAATGATGAAAGAATCAATTGTAAAAGTTACAGAGTGATCCCAAATTGTCAAATTAATATGGGTTTTAAAAGATAGCACAGCAGGTGAAACTGCTGTGGTGCAGGAAAATCTGTTTGAGCCCGGGTCAGAGTGAGCACTCGCCGTCAGCCCCAGCTCACCTGCCCACCTAGCTGGTCGAAAGCAGAAATGCAAGTAGATACTGCATTTAGCAGGGAGGTAATAAAGGCACACTTAAATGGACATCAATCAAAGGAAAGCTCCTCAGCATGGAAGATGGAGCAATAGCACCTCCCACCTGCCCATGGCTGGAGTTGAGCACAGCCTCCAAGATGATGGAAATAAGATGGGAAAACCTGCCTTTACCTCTGTTTGTGTTGTTTGTCCTTGTTAAGTGTATACTCGGCATTGAATGCTTGTCATATGTGTGTTCTGTAAGCCCCTCTGAGTTACCTTCAAAGTGAGAAAGGTGGGGTATAAATACTGCAATTAAATAAATAAATAAAATGTTTGAATGACTGGAAACTATGTGTGATCCTTTTGAGCAATCAGAACTCTAATGTAATAACTTGTGGCTATGGTTATTAGTATTAGTAATTCTATTAGGTATTTTAGTTGGATCTGAAATGGCGGAACAATATACTCTTTTCATTTTTACTTTTTTCCTATTGCAGTTTAGATTGTGAAGGGTCAGAATTCTTTAATGTGTTGTAGTTTCCATTCTAGTTAGTTACTGTTTGGTGGTTTAGGCTAGGGATTTGATAGTTTCTTTTAGCCCTTGTTATGTTTAGTCCTAGTTTAGTTTTAGCTTTACTTTGATACCTATTTATATTGATGCAAGCTAGAGATATTTGGTTCCATTTAAAAACTTTCAGCATAAACAGAAAAATACATTGAAAAACAGTAGTTGCTTTGGATCTTAGAGGACCCATTTCCACCGTCATATAATGCAGTCACAGAATGCAGTTTAACTGCATGGAACTGAATTATATGGCAGTGAAGACCTAGGTTTTAAACACATTCTATATTTTAATCTTTATTCTGTGTATTTTAATGTGTATTTTGTAGAAATAATATGTTTTAATATGTGTATTTTAGATAATGTTTTAGATGATTATGTGTTTTAATTATGTTGTAACTCATCTCGAACCACAAGGAGAGGTGGGTAAGAAATTGTTCCACTCTAGCCTGAATTTACCTTTGCATCAAACAAGAGTCCAGTATTATTAACTAAACAGTTTAATGAGAAAAGCAAATATAAAAAAGCAAGAGGCAATATAGAAAAAGCAATGTCCAAAAAGGAATAGGAAAAAAGGAATTCAAAAGGCAATAGTCCAAATAGCAAAGTTCTGTTCAAAAGTGGCAAAGTACATGAAAAAAACAGGGATCAAAACATAGGCATACATCCATTACCAAGAATACAGAACTTCTTTCAAAACACGAATCGATGAACATGAGTACAAGACTTTCCCAAAGACCTTAGACATAAATGTGAATGTGGGACATGGCCCAAGATGTACACGGTAATGCAGTGTTGTCTGCTCTGACCCTTAAGTAAAGAATCCTTTAATTTAAGGACCACAAAGCCATTAAGACATGCCTTTGACATCTGCTCTGTTGCTTCAGGGATTTCTCACTCAGTTGTTTGGATTTCTCACTCTGTTGTTTCTCTGTGACCACCATAATCTGGCTCTCTCCTCCTGGAGTTCATGCTTCAAACTCCTACTAACTTCAGATATGTTTCAGCAACTTATCCTCCATTGCCAAGGAATGGCTAAGGAAAAGGTTTTCCCTGTCTTCTGATGCCACAGCATTTCCCTCCCTCTCTGCTCTGCTTTGAAACTGTTTCTCTCTCACCAGACACAGACCCCATTATCCCAGGCAGAATCGTGATCTAAAACCCCTCATTTCCCACACTGGAAAACCCATCAGTCCTCACAACCTCTGATAAAACAATCTCATCTTCTTCAGCCTCCGGCTGAACTATAACAGAAATAATAATAATAATAATAATAATAATAATAATAATAATAATGCAATGATAGCTTAAATATGTGGTGAGTCAAGAAGGTGCTTCATGCAAGTGGCTACTATACTAAGGCTCTTTCATGCAGCTTTTATTTAAGAAGGGAAGGCTAGTTTTCTAGGTTCTTATG
The DNA here is from genome assembly GCF_037176765.1 of Anolis sagrei. Taxonomy (NCBI): domain Eukaryota; kingdom Metazoa; phylum Chordata; class Lepidosauria; order Squamata; family Anolidae; genus Anolis; species Anolis sagrei. The sequence continues at coordinate 57,817,656 of NC_090024.1, read as the reverse complement.
AGCAAGGTAATGTTTGAGAGAGGAACTTCCCCACTGTATAACAAAGTCTTATAAATGAACTCTATTTCCAATCTTCCATTTGATTCCTTATGGCATTTCCCCTGGACTTGACAGTATTGCTTCTATATAGCCTACTTTCATCCAAAATCTCTTTTGTTTTGTTTTCTTCTTAAACTGGGATTGCTTTAGTTGTGCTTATCTAATAGTGAGAAATGTATAGGGAAAGACAAACATGTCTTTATATAAATTCATTAATGAATTTCAGCCTTTGTTCATCATATAAACTATGAAATTCAAAGAAAGGTAAAATGATTGAAATACCTGATTGAATGCCTGCTGTTGTAATTTTTCTTCAGAAACTGGAAAAGAAAATTAATAATTATTATACATGAGAAAATGAAATCATGAAAAAGGCTGTGAAACAAAACTGAAAAATATTGCAAAATAAAACAAAACAAATCCATACATTAAAATTATACTGTAATGAGTATTTTGGATTGTATACTGAATTTTAAAATACTACTTGCACATTGAGTTGGATCCAGACTAATTTAGTTGAATGTAGTTCTCACTGAAATCAATTGAACTGAACTCACAACTAATTTGCCCAGCTGATTTTAGCAAGGCCTAAATTCGACTAACGGATCTCACTAAGTATAAGAAGAGTCAAGATGTAACAACGTGAAATATTAAGTAGGTGGTCCTTAAAATATCAGTTGAATTATTGTAAGAAAATTAATAAGAAAACTGGTTTTAATCTTTATAGTAGACCAGTCTTTGACAATGTTTTGTTCAATTTTTGCTCCATCATTCTATGCTGACTCTTTTAAAATCTCTTCTCTGAGAATTAAATTATGTTATCAAATACAAAGACAGTTCAATGAACAGAAAAAAGCATTACAATAACTACCACCTGCACAGCATTTAACATTTTATAACATAAGGAATTTTCATATACCACTCACGGCATTCTGTAAACAAGTCATATCTTAACCATTCCATTCCTCTTTTAAGAGGATGCTCCCAGAGGCTGCCTTTTGCAGCCAAAGCAGACACAAAGTAAAGGTTTCTTGGCCATTTACTTCCAGCTATGAAGAGCGAAGTCATAGAACATTTCCTCTGCCAGAGCATGGAATATCTGCTGTAATAGAGGCTTGCATAGGCAAAGAGATATAGTGGCATATTCACACATTTCAACCATAATTATTGAAGGCACACATTCAGAAATTGAATAGACCCAATTAATACCAATGCCAGAAATTGGAATTGTGTATGTATGAGTCGCAAAGCACTTGAGCTGTATATTTCACTATGACGTGTACACACACACACACACACACACACACACACACGGCACCATTAGGAGAGGCAGCTAACAAATAAAAAATATTATATTTTGATACACACACACACATTTTATAAAAGAAAATATCTCTGCCTCATTTGAGGCAGGTAAGATGGAAAAATGATTTGTCAGAGTCAGGCATCTTGCTCGTCTAATCAAAAATGACAAGAGAGAGCCAGTAGGGTCACTTAGAGAAAAAAATAAGGTAGAGAGAGACTAAGATGCTTTGCTCCCTGTTATTTGGTTTTAAAAGATGCAGAACACACTGAAAATTAAGGCAACAAAGGGATATTTTTTGCTTTTCATGTGGACTACATTGTCCTTACTACTGAAAGGCATTCACGTCGTTTGTGGGAATTTCAGTCGAACTTCATCAATCACAGATTTCTGGGGCAAGGATATGTGGATGGCACTCCCTTTACAGCTTGTCAGTGTCACAATTTGTGTAGCTAGAGGGATTGCTGTGGAGCCACATGAGGCAAACTATCAAACTGGCAGGTTTAAAGGCATTGACAAATGCTCTCACTTTTGTTCTTGTTCAAATATAGGAGGTTGAGGATTTGCTGTCTTGTTTACAGAAATGCAGTTTGCCTCTGCATAAAGACAAATAGACTAGGCTTCTTACTACAAATAAAATTAAAATGTTAAGAAAATATAATTTTCCCCATCTAAAAACAGGTGCTAACCTATCCACAGGGTGGTAATATCATTACATTTGTGACTACTTATATTTTCGGAGCATGATACCCTTACTAAGAATTGTTAAATTAACATCTCTTTCACAGAGTTCCTTCAGACCATTGACACTTGATTTCTGCATACATTTAATCAATCAGATGATATATGCCACACGCACCTTGTTATTCTGGCAGAAGGCAAATATTTTGGATGACATTCCTTTGTGCGTGGAGAAAACAGGATGGCTCATGTGCACTTTGTATGTACTCACAGTGGTGTAAGACATCACTATCCCCAAGCCTTCATACACAATATTTGTATGCATGATCAAATCTTCCCCAATGCCTTCTATATGGGTAGAAAATGATTTGTCACTGGGTACAGCCAATGCAAACAGATAAATCATTGCCTGACTTCCCCAAACCACGGCAGAAGAGCCATTGTCAAGTTAGACAGTTTTGGGTCAGATCAGTGAACATGCAGCAAGACAATAAATGACTTTCTCTTTGGAATGTATGAGCTTCATTTGACAGCTAGTGTAGTATAGTGCTTAGAGAATCAGACCAGAACTGGAATGACTGTGCTTCAATTTCCAACTAGGCTGTGAAGTTCATTGGCTCACTTTGTGATAGGTACTACCTACCCTTTCCTACAAGTCATTCGAGTAGGAGGGGTAGGGATAAAAGCTGAGCGGAAGAGGCAAAGCTTGAGAACATTTCCTTTCTGGGGACTCCAAGAATATTTGAGCCATCATGGCTATTATCTATCTAAAAGTACAATTGTTTAAAGCTCAAGCTATTCATGCTGCCTTGAACTGCTTGGAAAAGCAAGGAGGTAATAGCCATAAATAAAATACTTCTGTGAACTTCAAGGCATGGAAGGGTCATTAAAAATGAGAGGTTTTATTTACTGTATGGAATCATATACCTTATAGTTTTCTATTATTAGCTGTGAAACAGTAACACCTACATGAGAATTCAGCCATGATGTTAAACTGCCAAATCATCATTATTCCCTGAATTACTGAGGGCTTGAAATGTGGATTTAAGTTTCCAAACCACTTATTTCCAGGCAAGTTGTTTAGAAACACAATGCAGGTAATTGTTCTGATACCTACAGACTTGAAAGTGGAAACTTATCTAATGATCTCTTACAATAACTATCTTCCTAAAAACAAAAAGAAAAAAAATCAAGATGACTTACTGCTTTAAGCGATGGCAGAGGATTGCCTCTTTATGGTAATTACTTCCTGCATAATGGTGTACTATTTTGTTTTGTAGATACAAGTGTTACTTTTTTGCTTGGAAAAGGAAAATTAAACATTATTTAGGCAGACTTTCAGTAGGCAGTGCTGCGTTCACTGAGAACCTCATTGTGACAATTGAAATCACATCTTGAGGCTAATTTCTTTTTACCAAATAAGGCTCCCTCTCTCTGTTTTCTGTTGTAATAAAACATTGAGGAGTGTATGTTTTAAGCATCCTTTAATGATGTACAAGATGCTAGGAAAGACCAATGTTTGCAATCTCTAGTTGGATCAACTCTTATTTTGCTCAAAGGTTTGTGGACTTTGAATACTGATGCTTTCCTGCTTCCCAGTACATTTGTTTTTAGGCTATTTTGATTCACTTTAAAGGAATTTTAATAACTTTGTGTTGACAGCATAGACAGCTGGGGCTGAGAATTAAAGAAAAACTCACTTGCTGATGGAGGAAGGAAGTGACATCAATGAGTTTCTAAAGACAGCCCAGAGGGGGAACTGAGCTTGTGCATGTGGTCTCCCATTTCACATATTTACAGAGATGCCTATAAATGCAAATTGGATTATTAAATTTATGGTATCTACCTCAAACCAACAATGTAACAACAGAACTCTGGAAAGACTTCTGACAATTTCATTGGCAAAAGGACCAATAACACCAAGGGCAATTTCTCCAGATTATTTCTATAGACACCAGTATCAAAATATTCCTACACTTATGAGCTGGTATTCCTTTTTAAAAGTGAGTATTACAAAATGAGGGATTATTTGGAAAGGGGATGCATTAGTATAGAAAAAAGTTTTGCCAAATTCTGGAGACATAACTTAGCCTGGTCAGTAGATCCATATAATGCAGTTTAATGGAGATCAAAATACATTATATGGCACTGTAGATCCAGCCTTGCTGTGCTAACACATTCCCCCTTGCATGCTTCTTCCATAAACACCAAGGCAACACGCTCCAGCCACACTGCTCTGCAGACAAGTTAAGAATTTCACACCCCTAGGCTAGATAATTTGCAGCCATTGTTTCTTATAGCTAGATCTCATAGTTCCATCTAAAGCAAAAACAGGAACAGTTAACTTAAATAAGTTTTGTTACAATGAGCCTACTCTAAACTGAGCTCATTGTGGATTTAACCTAATATGAACAGCAATCCACATCTCAAATAGTTTCCTTTGTTTTCTGCTGGAATTTTAAGTTATATCATTAACAGGTCCCTTATATTTTGATTCCCAAGCCAACACAGCTGGTGCAGGAAAGCCTTTTGCTACCCTCACCAAGAGGAGATCAGCCCTGTTAGAGATAGTTCCATTGGAACTATTTCCAAGGGGGTGGGGCTGCCTTAGTGAGCACCTTGCCCCTCCTAGCTCAAGTTGAGCTTTTTGTTGACCTTCCCTCCCACCCATTAACAGTATAATATATTGGTTGCCTATTGGGGCCGGGTAGGATTTTTTCTCCCCTATGTTCTTGGGGTGTGCGCGCGTGTGTGTATGTGTGTGTGTGTGTGGGGGGGAGGGGTTGACTACCCTATACTGTTTGCAAGAGTAAATTGGGAGCTTGGGGCTATAAATAGACCTTTCTCCAGAAAGCAGCCATAGGTTTACATTTCGTCTACATCTAAGGCACCCCCTTTTTTTACGTAACCAGGGTGAGGGCAAATGGCCTTGGAAATGGCCTTGAAATTGGGAGAGTTCTGGCTCTGTAAAATCCTTTGGACTTGAGATAGAATTCGTTGTACATTTTCTTGAGTAGTCACCCTGGAGGTGTTAACGTTGACTATATATAGGGAACCAGGTGTTTCACCCAACTTAGCCGAGGGGTAGGTCAAGAAGGGCCACTATCTTGATTTAAATACACACCAGGTTCATGCCCCTTTAATTATATGTTTTAAGTCAGAAAAAGTTAATTCAGGTAACATTTTAAATAAAAGTTGCCCAAATTTCAATCCACACTGTTGTCTGGTCTCTTATTGCGGTGGTGGGATGGCAATGTCTTTCTGACATTTTTTTAAGGAGTATGCAGTAGCAGTTTATATTAGCAATGCATTCATTCCAGGTTTTAGACTGAACTTTAAAAGAGTAATCCAATGTATTAATCCTATTGTGAGAAAAGGATAGTTTTGCATAGTTCCTTTGATGTTGGGACTGAAACCCAGAACACGGAAGCCCTCCTCTGCCACTGTATGTAGAGACATCTACATGGGCTGCCTTTATGAAGCTCTGTTTCTTCTGATGCTTATCATGGGGTAAACGTCTTGTGGGCTTGACCCAGTTTAGCCACACATTAAGAAAAGTTGTGTGTACGTGTGTGTGTGCACGTACATGGCAGAGTTTGGTTAAAATTCTGAAACCAACTCCACAGCTTTGAACCATTGTGGACAGTAGGACCAGGTTCAACGAGGACTAGTTCACTGTCCTCACATGCCACTGCCGTCTCCTTTTCTCTGTTCTTATCAGAACAAGGGGAGGGATTAGACTCATGCTGCCTCTGTTGCCAGATTGCTGCAGAGTTCTATAAGAATTCCTGGCCATCATGGAATCCTCATGCTGACATCAGCAGACATACCCAGGCATCCAAGGAGAAGGAGGGGATATTACCGGGACTCCCCCCCCCCCCAAGCCCCTTCAGCCATCAAGCAGTGGTGATGGCAACACATACAGGAAGCTGATGGTCCAAAGCAATCAGTCAGACTTTCATGATTGCCATGTATTGAGGATGGAATGTATGCCCCATGTTAAGGAGCCTGTGTAAATGAGGCCTTGGTGTCTTAAACAAATTCCCCACTTAGACAATAATTTCATTAGTTGTTTTTTTGCTATTTTGAAAGCACCCGTTCACTACACAGTGCATTCTAAATAGTTTGAAGTAGCCTTGAGTAATGGGTTGGCCTTTAGGCAAATGGCAAATAATGTCCATTTTTATGTTTTTATTTATTGTTGATGCAAGCTGGGAGACCAAGAATCCACCCCAAATAAAAAAAAAACACACACACATTTAAACAGTGAAATATTATTAATTGCTCCATTTTCCCTCAGTATTGAAAAACATACTTCTGCAAATGCTTTAGAATGTGTTACAGTCTTGTCATGTTTATTCAAAAAAACCTCTGTGCCAATTATGCAAGTGGGTATGATGAAAAGGTCCCACAAAGCATTAATTACCTTTTCCTGCGTGTTGCATAACCCCAGCAAACTGTCATAATGCCAATTTGCCAATTACTCTGGCAGCGTTAAACAGAAAAATGGATCCCAAGTTGATACTGATTGGACCAAATGAAAGTACGTTGGACCTTTTGGAGCAACTGAATTCTCACCGCATTCTGGTTAATATTTGGTGATTACTTTTGATATGAAAACAGTCTTTTAATTGTCAGACTCTAATAAGGATGCAGAGCTGTTCCTAGGAGGTTCAAATAATCCTGGGAGCATATAAACATTTGCTGAAGCTAATGCAGCCAAAAATCTTGTGCTAACCCACGTGTCCACTCTGAGCTTCTAACTAATGAAGTCATTATAAATAATACAAACAAGAACAAAATAAGATGTTCTCATCAGTCCGACAAAGCGGATCTCATGTGAATAGAGTACACATCTTGGAGTACACATTCATTAATGCTTCTGTGAATAAGAAAAGGAAACTGAAATTAGAGCCAAAATGCACATTGACAGAGTAACAATCAAATATGCTCTATACATAAATATAGAGAACAGGTGTAGCACTGTGTTTAAGAGACTGAGCTGTGAGAGGTTGCATCCAAGAACAGGCTAGCAGAAAAATGCCAGCAGTTGTGTAAGAGCTAAAAGAGCTGGCTAAAAAAACATAAATCCCAACGAAGTCAACAAGAGCATGCAGTTGCTGATGGAAGCAGAATCAAAGCTCAATACCAGTGGGTTTGACACATGCATGAAAATGAAAATAAGGTTTCTATGAACAATGTAAACTTTGTGCTAGATGTATGACACTGGTAGATAGATTCCAGGAAATCTCTGCTTTTCCTGTATGGCAGGTGGTTGGACTAGATGGCTCATGCGGTCTCTTCCAACTCTTATGATTCACTTAAGAGTGCATCTACACTGTAGAATTAATTAATGCAGTTTGATGCCGCCTTAACTGCCATTTCCCAGTACTATGGAATCCTAAGATTTGTATTTTGTGAGGCGCCAGCACTTTTTGGTAGAGAAAACTAAATACCTTGTGAAACTACAACACCTGTGATTCCATAGCATTGAGCCATGGCAGTTAACATGGTGTCAAACTGTCTTATTTCTACAGTGTAGATGCATACTATATAGCTTCAGTCTCATTATCTCTCCCACCCACTTGCATTTAGAATGTAATTGATAATAATACATTTACAGCATGGATGGTAAACATCCAGTATAGAGGCCAAATAAAGTCTACCCACTTCCTTCTGTCCAAAGCTTCCTTCTGCCCAAATCCCCATGCCCTACAGAACTGTTTTGGCTCATCATTACAGAAAGACTGTGTTTCTGCCTCATTGAGCTGGTAATCCCAGATTCTACCTGTGATCAATGAGCTGGTGTGGCATGTATCTCTTGATCCATCTTTTGTTCATCTTTAGATTTATTTTTTTCCATTCTTAAATTAGGTTGTTACTCAGTTCTGATTAAACATGGAAGCTAATGTTCCATTGTGATTTCCTTTAGTACTATTGAACAGATTTTTGTGTTTTGTATCGGTGAAGTATGTGTAAAATGTTTTAAAAGTCTATGAGAAGATTTTAACCCCCTTCTTACTGTTTATTCTTTATTGCCCAAAGAATTCTTACTCAGTCACATATTTTAAAATGGATATGTTAAAGCAAGTTGCGGAAAAAAACTGGAATGGAGCAAATCTGAAGTCTTTTTTTTTTTTGCATTTTGAATACAAAATTTCTTTAAAACCAGCATACATTTTAAAAGCTTTTTGATTCTCATTTTGCAAGCCAGTGAACATGCTCTAATAAAACTAGCTGATGGAAGAATCGGCATCTAGAAACACCAGAAAATTGTCTGTAATAATATAGACAACAGATCTGCAACCTGGCTTTTTTGGGACAGGTAAATCACAATTTTCTATATTGATATAGACAAATGGAAAAACTATTGATTGTACATCTCAGAGATAAACATTTTTGCCTGTTTCAGAATAAAAAAGGAAGGAAAACATCGACCTGCTGGCACCTTGAATTTGTTTGATCGTAAGGTTTTCTTGAACTCTAGCTCACTTTTTCAGATGCAAGAAAAAAATTGGTTGTAGCCCATAAAGTTTATGCAAAGATTAAACTGTTAGTTTCCTAGGTGGAACCAGATTATGTTTTCTTTTTGCTCAGTTTGAAACATGCTATAAATATGACAGCTGTGCTCATCTTTTGTGATATTCGGTGTTCTTGGCAAAAGGTTGAGGTGGTCTGAGTGTGATATGGAAACACTTACATACATTATTTATTACTATGTTTATTTATATCCCACGTTTCTCTCCACAAGGAGACTCAAAGTGGCTGTATGTGTCCCTTAGTGCCACGTTGCCTCAACCCATCATGACCAGATGGAACAAATGTGAATGCAGATTCTCCCTCATATTGAGGCAGTCATGCATAACTCTGACAAAATGTGGATGGAGATGCCTATTCAGATATACATCTAGATGTTTATGTCATTTTAAACACCTCAGTGCCTTCAATAAAGCCAGCATTGTCTATTGATTTGAGAGGACTTACATATGTATGTGATCTCCCTATAGAAACCTGACTGGCCACTGTATGAACAGAAAGTTCAAGTAAATAGGCATGATTCTCTGGAGGAGTAACGTCTATGACATACTGCAAGTCAGTGAGAACTTTAGATTGTTGGCAGCAGCTTTGAAAGCACAGTCCCAAAGTGAAGCCTCCACGGGATGCCTAATGTTCAGCTAATTCGTTTCAGAAATAAAATCTGTCAGACTGCCAATAAAACAATGTGGAAAAATGAGCAGCAGGAGGGAGAGAATCTGCTCTTTCAATTTACTACTGTTGGCTCTGGCAGACAGAATCAGATTTTAGTCGCCTGTTCCTGTATAGGTCTCACCAACAACAGTCAGGACACCCAAACTTCTAGGCAATTCTGGAGTGACCAATCTGTGTGACAGAGAAAGAGAGAAAGAACAAGGTCAAGTCTTCTACACGCTTTATTTATGGAAGATCCTTTTCGTGGTTATTACACAGGTTAAGTACCCCTTGTCCGAAATGCTCTACACTAGAAATATCCCATACTTATTATTGGATATTGAAATACTTGAATGTGCATAATGAAATATCTTGGAGATTGGACCTATGGCTAAACATGAAATTCATGTATGTTTTACTTAAATGGGTAGCTTAAATGGGTAGCCTAAATGTAATTGTATATACATTAAAATAATTTTGGACATGAAGTTAGGTTTGTGTACACTGAAGCATCAGCAAGCAAAGGTTACACTGTCTCAGTCTAGCAAGATACTAGAGTTCTCTGGGAGAGAATTCTGGTTGCTCCTCCCCACCCCAAACTGCAAATCCCAGGATTCCATGGGATGGCATGGCATTCAACTTGGAATGTAATGCTCTAATTGTACAGTAAATAATCAAAACATGCCCATCTGATGAATGGCAAAATGCCCCCCCCCCCACACCAAGCCAACATTGTTTATTGTAGTGGCATATGCTGCCTGTACTGTGGTTGTGCAAGGAAACAACCAGTGAACAATGCCTGTGAAAGCACAACTGGAAAACCACAAATATAAGTCCCTTTATCCCTCAGGCAATTTCATGATTATCTCAATATGCCTGCCATAATTCATGTAAGGAATGAGTGTTTTTCTAGATACTAAAATGAAATAATGTCCATGTGTTCTTTTAAAAGAACGATATCAGTCTCTGAACTTTTCCTGTCTCCCTTTCTTACTGCACATTTCTTTCCATATGGCCATAATCATAAGGAAAAGCAATGAAAAATGCCTCCCATTCTCTATTCATTAGCCAATGAGTTGACTGCACTTGCTAAGCAAAATTACTTGCTAATCAAAATTATTTAGGCAGTGTACTGTCCATTAAAAAGATAAAATACATCAGCAGATAAATAAAAAGCCACAATGAAAAAGAACTAATGTGAGATTTCACATTGATGTGGAACTGGGGACTGTGAGATGGCAGTTGGAGTGTAGAGGGATGGGTACGTTTTTGTGATGTGTGCTGGGGAAAGCATCTAATTTCATTGTACAATGTGCAATGATAATTAAAGTTATTATATTCTATTTTAAAGTTATTTGATTTATTATCTAGAAAAGCCTGTTACAGTTGACGTTGTTAGAGTACATTTTTAGTTAACTGGCACCCATTGATAGATGCCAAATAAATGTTGTTTCTGGCTGCTTGAGAGTTACTATTAAAATAGGGTTAACTACAGTCTGGCTTTAGGCCCGGACATGGCACTGAAACAGCCTTGGTCACCTTAGTAGTAGTAGTAGTAATAATAATAATAATAATAATAATAATAATAATAACAACAACAACAACAACACTTTATTTGTACCCCGTTACCATCTCCCCAAGGGACTCGGTGCGGCTTATATGAGGCCGAGCCCAAACACAACAATACAAGCAATAATAAAAACAATACAAGCAATTTAAAAAACATAGGCAATAAAATACACAGCGTTATCAATAAAACAACACATAGTTAAAAACAGTGGGAAGGCCAAATGTAGGGTTAAAATTGGAAGTAATGCTGGAACATGAGCAAAAGGTGATACTGGTGTTTGTGGAACGGCATACGAGCAGACTTAAAGAAATGTAAAGTGCTTTGGAGGACAAAGTGCTATGGGATCATTATTCTGGGAAGGCACACTGGAACTGCCATGTCTTCAAGCTCCTCCTGAAGACTGCCAGAGTTGGAACCTGTCTGATGTCTTTAGGGAGTGAGTTCCAGAGTTGAGGGGCCACCACCGAAAAGGCCCTCTCTCTCGTACCCACCAATCGTGCCTGCGATGCTGGTGGGATCAAGAGCAGGGCCTCTCCGGATTATCAAAGGGACCGTGTGGGTTCGTATAGAGAGACGCGATCACACAGGTAGGTGGGTCCCAAACTATTCAGGGCTTTGTAGGTAAGAACCTACACCTTGAATTGGGTCCCGTAGATGAATGGCAGCCAGTGGAGCTCCTTGAACAGGAGGGATGACCTCTCCCTGTAAGGAGCCCCAGTTAACAACCTGGCTGCCGCCCGTTGGGTCATCTGAAATTTCCGGGCTGTTTTCAAGGGCAGCCCCACGTAGAATGCATTGCAATAATCCAGTCTAGAGGTGACTAAGGCGTGGACCACCTTGGCCAGATCTGCCTTAGTAGCTAGCCAGTAGTAGACAGCTAGCTATTAAGTCCCCTTGGGGAGATAGGGCGGTATAGAAACAAAGTTTATTATTTATTTATTTATTTATTTATTTATTATTACTGGATGACGCCTGTTTGACTCCACAACCATTGTCTTGTGGTGTCCCTCAGGGTTCAGTACTGTCCCCGATGTTATTTAACATCTAGCCGCTGTTATTTAACATGAAGCCACTGGGGGAGATCATCCGGAGTTTCGGAGTAAGGTGTTACCTGTATGCAGATGATGTCCAAATCTGTCACTCCTTCCCACCTGTCACTAAGGAGGCTGTTCAGACCTTGAACCTGTGCTTGGCTGCTGTGTCAGACTGGATGAGGGCTAGCAAATTGAAATTGAATCCAGACAAGACAGAGGTCCTCTTGGTCAGTCGAAAGACCGAAAAGGGCACAGGGTTACAGCCTGTGTTTGATGGGATTACACTCCCCCTGAAGACGTAGGTTCGCAACTTGGGAGTGATCCTGGACTCCAAGCCCAATTCAAAGTGCTGGTTTTAATCTATCTTTATAGGTTAAAAGAGCTTTCTCTATACAGTTTGGGCCCAGCTTACTTGTCCGAACGCATCTGCCCCTACGTCCCACCTCGCAATTCAAGATCATCCAGGGAGGCCCTGCTCTCACTCCCATCAACAGCACAAATGCGGCTGGCGGGGACAAGGAGCAGGGCCTTCTCGGCTGTGGCCCCCTGCTTATGGAACACACTCCCAAAGGAGGTAGGATCTGCTCCCTCGCTCCTGACCTTTACAAAAAAAATTAAAATCATGGTTCTGGGACCAGGCCTTCGGACAATAGATGTATGCAGCTTTTAGTGGGACAAGGACTGGAACGGCGACTCGACTGATAACATTGTTTTATGGTTTTAATAACTGTTTTGATATTTGATGATGTACTGTTTTTAATATGATTTATGTTTAAAGTGTGGCTTTACTGTTGTAGTTGTAAGGCATTGAATTTTTGCCATTATCTATGTGTAAACCGCTTTGATTACCCCTAGGGTTGTGAAAAGAGGTATATAAATACTGTAAATAATAAATAATAATAATACTATACCCCATACTATACCATTCCATCAAATCTGTATTGATTTTATACTAATACTAGTTTGGGAACCTGGTGATACACAGGTTACTTGAGAGAGGCATTGTTTATTTTGGTAAGTTTGGTAATACCTCTGGATACAGGGTGAACTACAATTCCCATGCAGGTGGGTCATCCCCCCCCCCCCCGCTGCCGCAAAAAAAATCCCTCCAGTACATTATGTTGACCTGGGTTATTTGAAAAAGGCACTGTTTTATTGGGGGAGTTAGGTGTATCAGTTCGGTAATTTATATCTTTATTTCTTAGGAAAAAAACACTCTTTCTTGTTGTTTTTTATGAATGCTACCATTAGAAAATGCATATTGATGTGGGTGAACTACAGTTCCCAAAATCGTGGGCCAATCACCCCAAACCCCACAGTTGGTGATGTTGGGTCTGCATGTCAGGTTTAGTCCAGATCTGACATTGGCTGCATTCAGTGCTTGCTGGATAAGGGTGAATAAGGTCATTCACCCCAAAACCGGCCTTATGCAGAGTTTTCCATGTTGGGTCTGTGTGCCAAGTTTGGTCCAGATCCAACATCGGCTGGGTTCAGAGCTTTCTGGATAAGGATGAACTGCAGCTCCCAACATCAAGGTCCATTCTCCCTAACCCCTGCAGTATGTTGAGTTGGTCATGGGGGCTTTTCTGTGCAAAGTCCTGTCCCAATCCGTTGTCGTTGGAAGTCACAGTTTCTCTGGATGCAGGTGAACTATAACAGCTTTGCGAATGCAGAATACAATTTCAGTTTTTTCCTGATTGCTTGAGAGTTCTAATTGCTGAGTTTTGGTTAACCAAGAACATATTGTGTCATGCCACATAACTCCCACTTCTCCATCAATATTGGGACTCAAAGTGATAAAGCTTTTACTTTGACAACTTGCATAGGAGAGTGAAAGAAAATAGCCATTATAACGAATACCTATAAAATAGACCCCCTAAAGGTAAATAAACATGGATCCAAACTGTACACTTGTTGATGTCTACAGAGCTTTATAACCATTATAACCAGTGGGAGACTGGACTGGAAGGAAAGGAACAACCCTCACTACCTTTGAGGATGCTTGCCATAGATGCAGGCGAAACGTCAGGAGAAAATGCCTCTAGAACATGGCCATATAGCCCGGTAAAACCTACAACAACCCAACCCAATATTTCATGAGCAAACAGAGACTAAATATTAAGGGATATAGTTAAGTGAAATGGAAGTGAAAATGCTTCCACTGAAGGTCTTTTTTTTTTTAAATAGAAAGCATTACACAAAATATGTTATGTATAGAGAAATATGGCTTACCTCTGGAAATTGGAAGCAAATAAATTTGGACCATCGCCTTTAGATCTATTTATTCCTAGTGCATGAATTTAAATGAAGATGATTGGACCAACACCCTACAAAGAAATTTCAGTGATATCAAATGCTGCCAGCAGAAGGGAATAATTTTACCTACATTTCACAAACTTGCGATTATGACCTTTCAGGGCTTTTATTTAGATCCAGCTGCATTTATTGGAAATAATTTGTTAAAGGTCACTCATGAATGAGAACACTGGCGTTTATATATGCAAGAGAACATGCTAGGAGTGCTCTACATACCAAGGTTCAAAAAGAATAAGGAAGAAGATGATAATTATAGCAGATGTCTGTTCTTTGGGAAAAAAAAACCTTTAGAAAAAATGAGAATTTAAATTCAAGCAAGAGAATATTATTATTTTTAAATGCTATAGATAACACACTAGAGAATTGCATATTTTGTGATGCTCCCTATTTCCGTATCTCATGGTTTACACCTGAAGCTCACATTGAAAGGGCTCCCCACCAATAATTATAATACTTTGCAGTTTTAAAACTGACAGTCTGGCATTTTTAAAAAATGCAAAATCAATAAAAAATTATATTTAAAAAACTGACAGTCTGGCAAGGAAAGACTTCCCCACTTTAGACCCTGAATTGGACTCATCTAAGGAAATTTGATTTCTTTTTAGTAATGGGATGGTTACTTCCTTAAGTTCCCATAGTTCAGCAGCTGAATGTTCACTTCTCACACAGAATCCTTCACATTCAGTTCCCTTTTCAGGGAATTCAGTGGGTAACTACTGATTTTTACATGACCCCAGACAGGCCCTATATCCCAGGATCTGATCCCAGGTTTTTAGTTTATCCCAGATTATCTGGTAGTGGGGACTCCTATAATCCAGGTTAAAGCAGAAAACCTGGGATTAGATCCTGGGATATAAGGCCTTTCTGGAAGGGCCCTTGGACTGCAATTCCTATAAGACCTGGGATAGCACAGTCACTGTGAAGATTTTTGAGAGCTATAGTCTAGAACAGGGCTTCTTAAACTTTTCCACTTGCAACCCGTTTCCACCTTAGACATTTTTACATGACCCCAGAGATATAGGTTAATATAAAATATTTACTGATAAAAAAAACATCATTTGCAAAGCTCGCTAAACAGGCAGATTTTACTTTTTATGAAGTATAGCTGAAGCATCATCTACAGAGTCCACTATAAACAGTATAAACAGATTTGTGTAAATATCTGAAACAGCACTAGATGACATTCAAAAAACCTATGCTGTTGCCTTATTTTTCAGGAACTCAACACTGAGTGAAGGGTACCCCATTTGGGTCCGGGACCTACAGTTTAAGAAGCAGTGGTCTAGAATACCTGGGGGATACTGAATTTCTAAACTGCCTTTCTGAAATAAATCCAAGTAGTTTATAGACCAGTATTTCTGAATGAGGGTACCCTAACCTAAGGCTTTCAAGAACGGTCACTAGAGATCTGGATTGGAAAAAAAAGAACTGTGGATGTAATATTTTTGCAGAGCTCCCCTGAGACCTGAAAATTATGTCAAGGATTTCTCCAGGGGAAAAAACGGTTGAGAAAGGTTGATAGCATCGTAAGTCGATATTATGAGAAGTTTTCAAGAACATTTTGTTATTTTATCAGGTTTAGGGATTCCGTAATCTATCTGACAAATGTTAGGACCCGAGAACTAAAGATACCAAATCCTACTTTATCTTGGTTCGTACTTGGATGGGAGACTGCCTATGAATACCAGGTGCTATATTTCAGGAGAAGAAAGGGGAAAACTCACTTCTGGGTATTTTTTTGCCTAAGAAAACCCTATGATTTTCATAAGTTTTCCATAGGCAACTTGAAGTCACATACACATACGCAGAGCCCAAAAGAGGAAGTGAAGGAAGAAACTGGTGTCTGAATGCAGGGAAGTTCTAGTTGTGTAGGGTTTATGTATCGAGTTGGTTTGTGAGAGTCTTAAAAATCAAATGATTATTCCACATTTGAAATTAGGGTTGTGGTCTGAAGTATTCTCAATAGGTAATAGATCTGACTAAATTCAGCAGAAATTCACAGTAAATTAGTAGTGCTTTTCTTCTAACCATATTGAGAAAATATTTTGACTTTGCTTTCTGCCCCACTGTTATTGGGGACCAATAATGTGGTTCTGCAATCACAAACAAGAAATTAGAAATTTCTAAAAATGTATCTGAAGCAAACCATAAGACCACTTGCATAAAATATGAGCAGGTTTTAAAATAACCTTTGGAAGAGCTAATGCAACAAATAATGGAAAAAATTAGCACTGATGAGAAAATACTGAGCAAATGCCAGCAGAACCTAACAAGTGATATCTTGACAACTTGAGGCTTCTTTTTATCAATCTGGAAGAGTTCTAAGAATAGCTACTCTTAAAAAAAAGACACGCTACAAAATAGTTCTTTGTTGTTATTAAATAAAAACAGTTATTTTATAAAAATCGATGGGCAATTACATTAAGATTAGCCTCAAAAAACAGAGGTTTGTTATACATGATCAAAGGAAAACATCTGTTTCTCTAATCCTCTATTTAGCTAAACAATGCTGGAGATGAAAGTGTGAAATGCACACTTTTTTAAAAAAGTAATTCTTCCCTTATGATGCTCATCCTATATACCAGTGGTTCCCAACCTTTTTTTGACCAGGGACCACTTTGACAAGGGACCACTCTCCAACATTAGTACCAAAAGGGGTACAAATCTGTTATTGGTCAATTTTAGATTTGGTTTGGTTATTTCCATTGAATAGACCACATCAGCTCTAGTTTCTGATACAGAACATATGCCATCCAGTAGTCGCCATCTGCTTACCCACAGAAAACCATATTTAATAATCTAGAGCCATGACCTTATTTTAGGTCTCATGGCCCACCAGTGGGCCATGGCCCACAGGTTGGGAAGCACTGCTATACATACTTGCATGTGATTTCATTTTCACTTGTTTCTGCCTTTTATACAAGGTCCATTTCCATTTAGGGAAAATGACATATTTTCATATCTGGCATATGCCTCAGTAAAAATGGAAAAAAAAAGTAGCATTTAAATTATTCATCCAAAACATAATGATTTCAATTAACCTGTTAGAGTGATACTTTTTTAATCAGTTGTGCTACAGAGATGTTCACAAAGAAGTTTGTTTAAAACATATTTCAAAGATAACTAGCTCCCAAGACCATAGTAAGAAGACATCTTTGCTTATTGTGGCATAGTCCCATGATTGCAGGGAGTGGAAGCTGTGTAAAAAATTAAAGTAGCTGGACAAGATAATCCAACATAAAAGGCAACATGTATGACACCAAGATGTCGGATGTATCTGAAATAGCCTTTCTATATTTCCTCTAACCCAAAATGAACACTTCTGATTTTCTTTGCTCTGGCTGTTCTCTACTATTTTTTAGATTGAATTTTCAGAAATTATAAAGACTACTTCATGCCCATAGTTTGTATTTGTAGTAGTTTTTTGTTTTTTTTCTTTCCAACATTACTAATGATAGACTTTCTAGACCCCAGTTAGCGGTTGTCCCACTCAGGCTGCAATTTGCAAAGCTAGGGCTGTGGTTTCCTTGATTGAATCAACCCACCTGTAGTGTCATCTCCCTTCCTACTAATTCCTATTTTATTGCTAAAGTAGTAGATTGTAGAAATAAATCCAAATTTCATTTTCTATGAAAAAATTCAAGAACCCATCAATGCAGATAAAGATTACTATTATTATCTGATTCATTAATAAGTATTGATACTTTCATATTTTTGGCAGGAACCACAGCTAGAAAGAGAAGCATTCTTAACAAACACATTGTTTCAGTTGTATCCCAGGAGGACAAGAAGACTGGAAGTCTTTGCAAATTAACACTTCAGTTGATTGCATATCTCCCCATCAAAGTCAAGAGCATTAAAATCCCAATAGGCATTATTTGCCCATTTTGACTGGCAACAACAGCAGATTGGCAAAACACAGCATGGAACCAAAGTATCTCTCAATTTACTTCTCATAGTTCAAATCACTTGCTCACAGGGCAGGGTAACAGGAGGAAAGACTTTGGCCAACTGCCCTACAGTGGCCAACGGCCAGGTGCTGTGAACTAACAGACACACAAAGACAGCTTTTCAGTCCAGCCAGCAAAATACTGTAAACAGTTGCAAAATTTCAGAAACTTTGTGTAGTTTTTATTGGTAGAGTCAAAGTAAAATCCAAACAATACCTGAAGTAATTTTTATTTTGTATCCAGTTTTAGTGGGCATCACTGCTCCAAGACCAGCAAGAGAAGAATCCTACAAAATATGAAGTTTGTTTTGTCTGAATTAGAGTAGCAGTGTCCCTTTGTACAATGCATCAACCATAAGGACTAGTCTGAGAGTAAGCTCTTTCACATTACATAATTATAGTGCCTTTATTCCTCTCTACAGACTGTGACTTGGAAAGTGCTGTACAGGTTGTGCTCTGGCATGACAAGATTCAGAGCCACCATTAAGAAATGGGGCCACAAAGTGGAGTCAATGACATGTGAGTGTGGAGAAGAGCAAACCACAGACCACCTATTTCAATGCAGTCTGAGCCTGGCCACATGCACAATGGAGGACCTTCTTATAGCAACACCCGAGGCACTCCAAGTGTCCAGCTAATGGTCAAAGGACATTTAGTATAATGGCAAGTTTTTAACTTTGTATTTTTTTAAATACACTACAACTATACCTTTGGTTCACTTCTGATATGATAAATAAATACAGACTGCCCCCTTTGCCATCGGGGGATGTGTCACTTGATGAAGCATTAGAGGTCTCTGAATGAGATTTCACAGAATCATAGAGCTGGAAGAGACCTTATCAGCCATCCAGTTCAACCCCCTGCCAAGAAGCATGGAAATCACATTCAAAGCACTTCTGACAGATGGCCATCCACCCTCTGCTTAAAAGCCTCCAAAGAAGGAGCCTCAACCACACTCCGAGGCAGAGAGTTCCACTGCTGAAAAGCTCTCTAAATATATTTCCCTAAACTGCCAATTCAAGATTTTTGTTGACTGGAACTATGACATCTAAGGTGGAATTACAATACAACAAGAGGTCCAGTTTTATCATTCAGAAGGATGGTAAAAACTTGGCTGTGGGACCAAGCGTTTGGGACAATGCAAGAAGGCAGCAATAGGAAACCTTACCATGACAACCGGATTCAATGCGGATGATTGAGATGGTTTTAAACAGTGGAGTTTAATGCTGAGATAAATTATTTTAATTTTTAAGTATGTCTATAGTCTATTTATTATGGAATGTTTGCCATTTATATGTTGTGCTCTGTCCTGAATCCCCTTTGGGGTGAGAAGGGTGGAAAATAAATGCTTTAAATAAATAAATAAATAAATAAATAAATAAATAAATAGTATTTCCTCTACTTTTTATGTGAGAATATTTTTTCTTAAATTCCTTTCTTCCAAGGATCCTAAAACAGTGTATCTATTTCATTTTCAAACATGTCTCTCTTCTTATTCAACCTGCATTTTCCAACTTTTTAAAGTTTGTCTAAGACACATTTATGGTTGTCTTCCTCTACTTTAAAGCCATACACTATCTTTTCCTATTTTTTTCTTGCCTTGATTACTGTAATTTTTCATCTCTCTGGTATGATTATTTCTGATATAATGTTGCAAAATCCAAGATCTGATCTCCAGCATTTTAATTAAATATGTAAAACTAGCCGCAGGGTAGTGGGGGCGCTAATCAGGATAGGGTCATGGCACCATTTCACTAATTAAATCAACCCTGAAAATATTGGCTCAGCAGAGGAGAAGGGCTAAATCTCCTTACCCAAATTCCATGGCCTTGATCTGAGTTGATATACCTACTTTCCGCTGTCAACTTCTAGCTGCTTCAAACCATCATGGATCAAGTATTACATTCAGTCTGACTCCAAGTTTCACTTTTCATCATTAATTCTCCTACCCATTCAGTTTGTTCAGCATATTTCTTACATTTCTCTATCATTATATTTTGTTGAAAAGGTACAATTTCCATATCATATTCAGATTTTTAAAACAGAGTGATTTAATTTCCTGCTTCTTGGGTTTCTTTTCATCTACTCTCTTCTTCCTCTCAGCCTTCATACCTGTCTTGACTTTTCCCTCATCTAAACCTTAGATTACGTCATGTATTTTACAACTATGCAACCCAGTATTTCCTATCACATCCAAATATGTCCTTGGTTGCAAGCATTTAAAGTTCAAAGCATATGTGTAACCACTTGGATATAGCTCCCATGAAACCCAGAACAACTTCCTAAAAGATATTCACTTAATTGCCCCACAATCCAAGTTTTTCTTCTGAACCTTCAGCCTCTGATCTTCCCCTATTTCCCCTTCCATTTAATACTGTAAAGGGCTTCATCCCATGCTGTAAAATCAGCATTTCTTCACAGTTAAGAAACGGTAACCCATGGTGCCCTTTACATGATGGGTAGGGTTGGCAATCAATTTACTTTTAAATTCCCCACATAGAGATGGGCAAAATGGTCAATTTCCCCATGTGATAATAATAATTATAACTTTAGTTTTGTACCCACCTCCATCTCCCTGAAGGGACTTGGGGCAGCTTACATGGGGCCAACATGTAAGCCCCATGTGATGTTAATCCCAGTTGCCTGCTTGTAAATAAAATGATGCTGCCATGTGTGGGAGGATCTGAAATGCCCACTTTCCCAATTGTAAACCACTTCCTTTGATCACCAGTGCTAAAACCACTTTCTACAATTGGGGAAAGATCAGGGGTAATTTGAAACCAGTTCCTATGATTGCCAATGCAGAAGCTTGGGGAAAAATCAGGGTTAATTTAAAACCACTTCCTATGATTCAGGGTGATTTTTTTTAAAAAAAAGATAATCAAAATCCTGGAAGGACAATGGGAAGAAACAATTCTCTACAGTGTGATGGCAAATCAAACAGATAAATCCTACAGAAAGTGGTGAAAAGGAGAAGGTGTGATGGGGGTTGGAAAATCATCCCTTTAAATTTCCAAATGAGGCTTTGAAAAGCTTAAGGGAAAACTAACAATCCCAAATGCTTTACTTATCCTGTGGGATGAAGTCCTTGGTCAGTTGGCAGGGTCTGTCCTATCAGAAAGTACTTTTGGTTTTCCACATGACAGATCCATTTTTCATCTCTCATTCATTCTATTTCATCAATCATTCATTTTTCCCCTCCATACCCAGGTTCAACTGTTCTTCATAGGGCTTGGTTTCCAAACACTTAAGCACCTTGGTCACTCTGTTCTCTCAACTTTCATTTCAAACATGTATACACAAACACAAACTGGAAGCTCAACAGTGCATTACAGTCATTCCCCTACATTTGTGGTCTTGATTTTTGTGTTTTGGTTATTAATGGAATTGATTAAAATGCTGCTTCTATGAATCTCTAGGTCTTCCAGTATTATAGTCATTGGTCAACTTCCTCCAGGCATGCTGAAAGGCAGTGTGATTCCTAGAAAGAACATCTCTCTTAGTCTTTCAGTGCATCTTCCAGTTGATGACAGCACCATGCTGGATGACCAAGACCATTCTGGAGAGGTATTCTCTACAACTATTTCCATATTTGTAATTTTTCAGTTGCACAGGGACCCTGTGCCCTTAACCCCAGTGAATGTGGAGGACTGACGGCATCTAAGTAATAATGTGCATTGTTTTCCTGACTCCAATCAGAATTTTTTCCTTTTTTAGTTTACAACTCCCATAATCTTCCAACCAGTTTGCTCTAGTGCCTATTTTTATAAAATTACCTGCAAACTGTCTTACGTCCTTCCATTTCTTAGAATTATCCTTATTGTGCTGTGTATCCTGGAAGTTTAAAATACTTGGAAACATAAAATGTAAAAAGAATAAGAATGCATTCAGGTTAAAAGTAAAGGTTTCCCCTGATATTTAGTCTAGATGTGTCCGACTCTGGGGAGAGGTGCTCATCTCCATTTCTAAGCTGAAGAGCCAGTGTTGTCCATAGACACCACCAAGGTCATGTGGCCAGCATGACTGCATGGAGCACCGTTACCTTCCCCAGAAGCAGTACCTATTGATCTACTCACATTTGCATGTTTTTGAACTGCTAAGTTGGCAGAAGCTAGGGCTAACAGCTTACAACACATAAAACATATATATTGGAAGTAACTTGTCAAATAATTGCAAACAGCTCTTGTAGTAACTTAGAAACTGAGAAAATAGAGACTTGATCTACAATAACATATACTACCAACTTTGTTCTCTCAATCAGTTTCTAAGGTGCTGCAAGTATCCTTTGCATACAGATATTCTAGACTAACATGGCTATATCTTTCGATGTTAAAAGTTTGTTCAGGTTGTATAGCTCCAGAAAAGTGTATCTTTGTTTTTATGAATCACATGAAAGTGAATTTTGATATTAATAATGTTGAAGATTGAACAGAACAAGCTTTCAAGCGAAATAAATTAGATTTCCTATTTTTGTGCATCACAAATGAAATTTAGCAGAATAATTTGATGAGCACTATAAAGTGATTTCTTACTATGTGCTCAGAAAGGGAGAAGCCCATGCTGTTATCAATGCTGCATTTTAGGCATAGCACTGATCATTTCTGCATCCAAACAAAAGACAGGAAAACCTGTCTGAAAAAAATGCTCCATTTTCAAGGAGCAACCCAGAAAAGCGATTTGGTGTGGTAAGGTGCCCTCTAGTGACAAAATAAAAATGAGTTGTTCGTTTTTTTATTTTTTTTAACTTTCATTTGGTTTTCAGTTTTTAACAAATCAATTTCTCTGGAGCAGTCTGCATCATTTTTCTCCATTTTCCTTCACATTAAACCAACTCTTAAGGATTATGTTTATCCCATCTTTGAAATCCATTTCAATAACCAAGTATGTGCAGTGAAATTACAGCACCGTTTGTTTTTTAGTGGGGAGAGGATGGATACATTATTTTTTAAATCAGACCGTTTCTATATAGAGCTAAGAGATCTGCTATCACTGGCCAAATATTCTACCCATGTCCCCTGATGGGTATAGATGACTTGGGGTTAGATTCAATCTCTTTATGAATGGAAGATGCTTTCAGCTTAGTGCAAAATTATATCCTAGACTCTCCTTGGGGTTTTTGTATGTGCTTCAGGAATCTGGAATAGCTGTGGGATGTTTCTCTTCCCCACAATAAATACATGGAGAATTTCATCCATTTCTATGTTTTTTTGTGGAAAGTGAAGTAGAAGTTATAGGTTCGCTGGTCTACAAATAGAGGGGAACACTTCTGGTTGCTGGTGATGAGTAAATGCTGGTATATATGTAACCTGGATCAACAGCATATTTAAGAAGTGGCATAAAAGTGTCCAAAAATGCAGAGTTCTCCCAAGAAAATGGCTGATTTGTGCTTGAATGCTAGGAGGCTTTTCTTCATAGCATGAGAAAAGATGTCATGAAAGTGGAATTGTAACAAGTGGAATATTTATGAGATGATGAGTGAGAGGTATTGCTCTCACAAAAAGGGTCTAGCAAGTGGAAAGAAGAGTCTCTTTCTTTTGCCTCTTTCTCTCTTGAAAACATTGGCATACAGCTTCTACCAACAAAAATTAAAATATATTTTATAAAATAATGCAAGTGAAAGGCACAAAATAAGTTGAGCAGAATAGGTGGCATCACACCCTTTAAGTCTTCGAATGCATGCATCATGTAGAATTAATGCAGTTTGGTACTACTTTAATGGCTCAATGTACTATGGAATTGCAGGGATCATATACAAAGTCTTCAGTCTTCTTTGCCAAATAGTGCTGGTGCTGTACCAAACATCAACTCCCAAGAGTCCACAGCATTGCCCCATGGCAGTTAAAGTAGTGCCAAAAGGCATTAATCTACAGTGTAAAGGCAACCATTCTATTATGGCTATTTCTAGGATTTGCCAAATTGCCAAAGAGGGAATGGAAATTCATACTGATCAAGCCATAGTTTAAGGTGATCTTGATCACAGGGAACCCCCTGTGGTTCGGCGGGTTAAAGCACTAAGCTGCTGAACTAGCTGACCATAAGGTTGTTGGTTGGAATCCAGGGAGCGGGGTGAGTTCCCACTGTTAGCCCAAGCTTCTTCTGACCTAGCAGTTTGAAAGCATGCAAGTATGAGTAGCTCTATAGATACCACTTCGGTGGGAAGGTAACAGTGCTCCATGCAGTCATGCCAGCCACATGACTTAGGAGGCATCTATAGACAATGCTGGTTCTTCGACTGAGAAATGGAGATGAGCACCACCCCCTAGAGTCGAACACAACTAGACTTAATGTCAAGGGGAAACCTTTACCTTTACCTTTTTGATAATGCAACCTTAATTTATTAAACCTCATGTCCATGACTTATTCTGTTAATATAAAATTATAAAGTTTGGTCTGGGCATGCTCTGAATTCAGAAGCATGTCCTAAAATATCCTAAAAAATAGTAGCAGCAACTATGTGGTTCTTGATATTGTATTAGACTGCAATTCCCATCAGCATTAGCCAGCATAACTATTGTTGAGGGAATGATAGGAGCTGCAGTCCAATGATACATGGAACATTACAGGATCTCCAAAACTGTAGTAGAAGTAGAAGGATACAGTTGGGTTTTATACACTAGGTTATTCAGCTGAGGAAAGTGATGGGGAAAGCACTGTCGTCCATATTATGCTCTGTAGCTCCTATTATCTCTTACCATTGCCAATCCAAGAAAAGAAGAATTTAAATGGAACAAAATAATGTTTATCTACATCTGAGGACAATCCAATTAGACATAGAAAATATAGGCTGTAGTTTCAGACACTTTCAAAAGCAGTTTTGCATGCACGTTCTTTTGGACCTCTCTACACTTAACTATAGTTAAGTGAGATGCTAGTGCACAGAATTAAACAGTATGGCTCAAATATACTTGAGGGATCAGATTGTCTCCATATCAGTTTTCAATTTCATTAATCTATGAATATCAGAGCAGAAGATTTTAAAGTGTAGTGCTGTAGTTATGAAGAATTCTGTTTAATTACCTGCTTGATTTTTGACTTTTCCCTTGAATTTGAGAAAACTGGTGAAAAAATATTCTGCGAGGCATATTTCTCTTTTCAGACACTATAATTTTATACTTGTGTGTGCACTTCTCTTCCCCAAATGGTAGCAGTGAAAGCTGATCTTCCCAACTCAAATTCTACCTATATATTCCAATTCCACCCGGCCCCCTATATTTTGTCCTGAAATTCTCCAGCATATCCACTAGGGGTAATAGGGTGCATTTCCACTTTAGGCCTAGGATATGCCTTTGCTGTAACCAAAAACATGATGAACGCTTCTCCTTATGCCCTAGAGTCATTTGGGGCATATTTTTCAATTTTGGGGTGGGAGCACCCACCACTCTCATCTCCTAAGAGGCTAATGCAGTCTTATAAAGTCTTATAAAGTTATCAACAGCAATAGCTGAAATAATGAAAATATATCTGGCTCCCTCAGCCCTCTCCATCCTCTTTTAAACATCTCACACACTACATATAAAAACTTTCTGTTGGAATCCATCGTGCTTCCTGCATTCTGCATTAAAACTGTCAGAATTCCAAGATCTGATTTTTTTTCTCCTACTGTTTGTAGGTTTCTAAACATCACACTGAATGCAACACTCGGGATCAAAGAAATTCACAAGGAAAATACAGGGATGTGTTGTAGCAACTTGTGCTGAATAAACATCATATTATTTTATTTTTTTTACCTCTATACAGCTGTGCTCCCATTTGGAAAAAAATGTCACCCATGTTTGGAAACTGGGCAAAAGCAATAAATGTCCATTCTGATTTTGCCCAGGTTTTACATATTTCTTTTTCTTCTACATTGCAGTACAATCGTTTTATGATGAAATACTTTAAGCTATAGCCAAGTCATGTTATGACTTCAAGGTACCAGCAAGGGGAGTAGTTACACTTTCGGAAGCTCTCTCTGAGTGAAGAAAATTACATAAAATAATAAATATATTAGTGTTGGGATTTATAAACAATGGGAAGGACAGACATTTTGATATGCCAAGAAAACCCACCAAAACTGTGATCCTTTAATTATTGCTCCTGAATGAGAAGGGTAAGCACAAAGGAAACAGAAATGCATCATTAGAGCAATAGCAGTGTTAAGGGAAAGAAAATGGGGGAAACCAGCATGTCATTTAAAAACTTTTTCCTTTTTAGCTATAGTAGCAATAACTATAATAGCAAGAGGTATATTTTATATAACAACATTTTTATTGATTAGCCATTTGGCCTTATCAAAACAGACAGTGTAAACACAACATACATCTAGTCTTCTTAAAATAAAATAAAATACAAATATACAGGTGTTTGTTAGCTTGAAACCAATGTGGTTTACCCATAGATATATACATCAACTATCCTCATCTCCCCTACACTGCGCCCCAATCTGATCTATGTACTTTGATCTCCTTTTAGCAGTGTTAAACAAATAAAGGACAACTTTTGTTGTCAGAATGGGGTTGTAACTGGCCAACAAAAATAAGGTTTTGGCTGCTGTATCCCTGTTTGTTTTATTGCATACTAGCTTGGGGACCCGGCGTTGCCCGGGTTATTAGAGAAAGTGGGTAATGGCAGTTCTGTATGCCAAGTTTGGTCTTTATTGGTGTTTGGATAACGGCTGCATTATTTTCAGGAAGTGGGTGAAGGTACTTGAAGTCCCTTCATCCATGGCCCATCCTCCTCCAAACAGCAGCAGGATATAGAGTGGGTCATGGGGGCTCTGTGTGCCAAGTTTGGTCTTTATCAGTCATTAGATGAGGGTGGCAGTGGTGTCAGTAAGTGAGTGAAGGTACTGCAAGTCCCATCATCCGAAGTCCATCCTCTTTCAAACTGTAGCAGGATGTAGAGTGGGTCATGGTGAGTCTCTGTGCCAAGTTTGGACTTGATTGGTCATTAGATGAGGGTTGCAGCAATCTTGGGAAGGGAGTGGAGGTACTTGAAGTCCCATCATCCATGGTCTATCCTCCTCCAATCTGCAACAGCATGTAGAGTGGGTCATTGGGGCTCCGCGTGCCAAGTTTGGTCTTGATCAGTCATTGGCGAGGATTTCAGTGGTCTCAGAAAGTGAGTGAAGTTACTGCAAGTCCCATCACCCATCTCCAAATTTTTCCAAACAACACCAGGACGTAAAGTGGGTCATGAGAGGTCTCTGTGCCAAGTTTGGTCTTGATCAGTCATTGGATGAGGTTCGCAGAGGTCTCAGAATGTAAGTGAAGGTACTGAAAGTCCCATCATCCATGGTCAACCCTCCTCCAAAACTGCAGCAATATGTAGAGTGGGTCATGGGGGCTCTGTGTGCCAAGTTTGGTCTTGATTGGTCATTAGATGTAGGTTGCAGCAGTCTTGGTGAGTAGAGGTACTTGAAGTCCCATCATCCATGGTCTGTCCTCCTCGAAAGTGCACCAGGATGTAGAGTGGGTGATGGGGGCTCTGTGTGCCAATTTGGCCTTGATTGGTCATTGGATGAGGGTCGCAGTGGTTTCAGTAAGTGAGTAAAGATACTACAAGTCCCATCATCCATGGTCCATCCCCCTTAGAACTGAATCAGGATGTAGAGTGGGTCATGAGTACTTTGTGTGCCAAGTTTGGGCGTGGTCTGTGATTTGTAGGGGCTACAATGTTCTGTGAGAAGTGAATCAGGTGAAGGTACTGCAAATCCCATCATTAGTGGCCCACACTGCCCTGAAGCACACTGGAAGTCCCATCATCCATGGTCCGTTCTTCTCCAAACAGCATCAGGATGTAGAGTGGATCATGGGGGCTATGTGTGCGAAGTTTGGTTTTGATCGGACATTAGATGAGGGTTGCAGCAGTCGTGGGAAAGGAGTGGAGGTACTTGAAGTCCCATCATCCATGGTCTGTCCTCCACAAAAGTGCACCAGGTTTTAGAGTGGGTCATGGGGACTCTGTGTGCCAAGTTTGGTCTTGATCAGTCATTGGTGAGGGTCTCAGTGGTCTCAGGAATTGAGTGAAGTGACTGCAAGTCCCATCACCCATTGTCAAATTCTTCCAAACCGCACCAGGATGTAGAGTGGGTCATGAGGGTTCTCTGTGTAAATTGTGGTCTTGATCCATCATTGTTGGCAGTTGTAATGGTCTTAGGAAGGGAGTGCAGGTATTGCAAGTCCCATCATCCATGGTGCATCCTCCTCCAAACCACAGCAGGATTTTGAGTGCGTCATGGAGACGCAGTGTGCCAAGTGTGGTCTGTATTGGTAATTGGATGAGGATTGCAGAGGTCTCAGGAATGGAGCGAAGGTACTGCAAGTCCCATAATCCATGGTCCATCCCCGGTCAAAGCACACCAGGGCGTAAAGTGGGTCATGAGAGGTCTACATTGGAAGAAGAGGGGAGATGGCTGCCTCTTTTGGGGCCTAGCTAGGAAAAGGCAAATTAGAAAGCCTGCAAGGATTTGGCAGAAGGGTCAAAGGAGGCCGAGGTGAGGGGGCTTTGGGGGCCAGAAATATTCAGAAGCATAAAAAGGCATCATTAAAAATATAATTATTGTTTTTCTCTGCTTTCATTGGAATAATGTAGTGCCATACCTTGTAGAAGGACAATGCTTTTTCAGATCACCCAGTTAGAAGCTGCCTTCTTGGACACAATGTAGAAGAGGGAAGGTGGCTGCCTCTTTTGGGGCCTAGCTGGGAGAAGGCAACCTAGAAGGCCTGCAAGGACTTAGCAGATGGCCAATCAGAAACCATATGCAAATTTCCTTCTCTCATGTCCCTGCAGCTGTCATTAACCCTCTTTGCCAACAGGGGGCCCTGTTGAGGTTGACCAATCAGAAACCATATGCAGATTTCCTTTCTCCTCTCAGCCACTTGAGAATCTTGGAACTTTCAGGCTGGCCAATCAGAGGCCATATGCAAATAGCACCACAGTGGCAGCCAATCAGAAAGCTGCCACAAACTCCTACCTACGTCCTCCCTCTGTCCTCCCTCGCCCACAAACACTCTCTTTTATTATATATATAGATAAAAGGCCATAAGTATTGTTTCCTTTCTTTTTCATATAGATTGCAGTTATGTAAAGTGTGGTTCAGAGTTTTGACTTTGGAGGCAACACAGATACAAAGTCTTTCTTCATGTGGGATATGAATGAATCTGCCAGGTCTCTCCATGGACTCCATTTGTTCAAATCCTGCCCTGGTAAAAGCGATTCTTATGTGTATATTTTATATAGTTCCTTAAATTATTAACTCTAAAGAAGAATTTGCTATATATTACCATCTCAGTTTTTGCTTTCATGTATATGAATTATGGTTACTGCTAAAGAACCAAAGATTTCAGCAAGAGAAGGTAGAATCCCAAGTTGGTCTTAATACTGTTATGCTAATGCTTCAAAGTGATTTGCACTTATTACTTCCTCTTTCAAACCTTTGAAATGAAAATGGCAATTACTATTTTGTTGTTTAGATGGAGAGTGCATACTAAAATGCCGAAATGTCCAAAGAGCACTTACATGCATCTTGGGACTTGAACTTGAGCCCATTTCAATGTCTCTATCAAATAGATTAATTCTGCCTCTGACAAAGATGAAATAAACCATTTAAAGGTTGAGGGTTTTAGATTAATGCAGATTGACCTTGCTAGAGCTTTTCCAGTTGGAAGATACAGGAGGAGAGCAATCAGACACAAAGTCTGCTATCTCTTAACTTCATTTTTTTTAAGTCTAAAGATTATGGTGCCTTGTCTGATGTTGACTTTAAAAGTCCCAATATTTTGTAGCCAAAACAGACACAGCCAGTGTGTTTTTGAGGGGAAGACAAGTGGTGTAATCTACCAAGAGGTCTAGCTACATTGCAAGATAGATTGAGAAAAGTAAACCTATTAATTTATGGTGGACTGCTGAAATCTAACAGCAATGTACTGCTCAGAGGATTCATGAGGAACATGTGTCTCTCTTCATGCTGCTGGTTTTGCAGGTCCCATGATACGCACATCGCTGAGAATGCTGGCTAATGCTGATAAGCACTGCAGTCCAATAGCATCTGGACAATCACACTTTTCTCATCCCTGTTTCAAAGGCTCTCCTGTCTCTTGCTCTGAGAAGTCCAAATAAGATAACATTTGTTTATTCTTTAAAAAAATAACCACCTTTTCAGCTATAACACAACATGAGAACTATCTAGGGGAAGGTAGGTGCAACTAGACTGTAAATAAATATGGTAATATTGTATCTACTCAAGTACAAGCTGACCAGAATATAAGCTGAGGCATCTAATTTTTACCATAAAAATCCGGGAAAACTTATTGACTGTAATATAAGCCTATTTATTTTATTTATTATTTCGAGCATTTCTACCCCGCCCTTCTCAACCCCCAAAGGGGGACTCAGGGCAGCTAGTGTGGGAAATGCAGCAGCTACTAGTACATTTCAGAATAAAAATAGAACCCAATAAAATTACATTAATTGAGACATATAGCTTCTCGTCTCCTCTTGGCACAGCAACCAAGGAGAGGAGAGGCTGTGTGCCTTTCTCTCATAGAATCATAGAATCAAAGAGTTGGAAGAGACCTCATGGGCCATCCAGTCCAACCCCCTGCCAAGAAGCAGGAATATTGCATTCAAATCACCCCCGACAAATGGCCATCCAGCCTCTGCTTAAAAGCTTCCAAAGAAGGAGCCTCCACCACACTCCGGGGCAGAGAGTACCACTGCTGAACGGCTCTCACAGTCAGGAATTTCTTCCTAATGTTCAGATGGAATCTCCTCTCTTGTAGTTTGAAGCCATTGTTCCACGTCCTAGTCTCCAAGGAAGCAGAAAACAAGCTTGCTCCCTCCTCCCCGTGGCTTCCTCTCACATATTTATACATGGCTATCATATCTCCTCTCAGCCTTCTCTTCTTCAGGCTAAACATGCCCAGTTCCCTAAGCTGCTCCTCATAGGGCTTGTTCTCCAGACCCTTGATCATTTTAGTCGCCCTCCTCTGGACACATTCCAGCTTGTCAATATCTCTCTTGAATTGTGGTGCCCAGAATTGGACACAATATTCCAGATGTGGTCTAACCAAAGCAGAATAGAGGGGTAGCATTACTTCCTTAGATCTAGACACTATGCTCCTATTGATGCAGGCCAAAATCCCATTGGCTTTTTTTGCCACCACATCACATTGTTGGCTCATGTTTAACTTGTTGTCCACGAGGACTCCAAGATTTTTTTCACACGTACTGCTCTCGAGCCAGGCATTGCCCCCCATTCTGTATCTTTGCATTTCATTTTTTCTGCCAAAGTGGAGTATCTTGCATTTGTCACTGTTGAACTTCATTTTGTTAGTTTTGGCCCATCTCTCTAATCTGTCAAGATCGTTTTGAATTCTGCTCCTGTCCTCTGGACTATTGGCTATCCCTCCCAATTTGGTGTCATCTGCAAACTTGATGATCATGCCTTCTAGCCCTTCATCTAAGTCATTAATAAAGATGTTGAACAGGACCAGGCCCAGGACGGAACCCTGCGGCACTCCACTTGTCACTTCTTTCCAAGATGAAGAGGAAGCATTAGTGAGCACTCTCTGTGTTCGTCCACTTAACCAATTACAGATCCACCTCAACGTAGTTTTGCCTAGCCCACATTGGACTAGTTTCCTTGCCAGAAGGTCATGGGGGACCTTGTCGAAGGCCTTACTGAAATCCAGGTTCGCTACATCCATGGCATTCCCCGCATCTACCCAGCTTGTAGCTCTATCGAAGAAAGAGATCAGATTAGTCTGGCATGACTTGTTTTTGATAAATCCATGTTGACTATTAGTGATGACTGCATTTGTTTCTAAGTGTTTGCAGACCGCTTCCTTAACAATCTTTTCCAGAATCTTGCCCGGTATCGACGTGAGGCTGACCGGACGGTAGTTGTTTGGGTCATCCTTTTTTCCCTTCTTGAAGATTGGGACCACATTGGCCCTCCTCCAATCTGCTGGAACTTCTCCCGTTCTCCAAGAACTCTCAAAGATGGTTCTGCCTTTTCCCTATCCCCTGTCAGCATTGCCCCATCTTCTCCTTGAAGAGGTCCTATCGCCTCCTTGTTTTTCCTTTTTCTACTGACATAATAATAGAAGCCCTTTTTATTGTTTTTAATGTCCCTGGCAAGTCTGAGCTTGTTTTTTGCTTTAGCCTTGCGGACCTTTTCCCTACAGGTGTTGGCTATTTGTTTGAATTCTTCTTTGGTGATTTCTCCCTTTTTCCACTTCTTGTGCATGTCTCTTTTGTGTCTTAGCACAGTTAGAAGTTCTTTGGACTCCTCTCCTCTCCTTTGGACTCCTCTCCTCCTCTCTCAGTACAGAGATCCAGCTGGGTTGCTGTGCTGAAAGGGGAGGAGGCATGCAACTTGTAGAAGCCCTACAAAGATCTTCTTTCAGCCCCACAACTTCCCGCCAGGACCCTCACTTGAGTATAAGCCAAGGGGGCGTTTTTCAGCACTAAAATGTATTGAAAGACTAGGCTTATACTCGAGTATATACAGTATATGTAGTTGCGATTCAAATGTGTTAGGACTGCCATGTTTGAGTTTTGCAGAGATGCCCTAGATCAGTGGTTCTCAATCTGGGGTCCCCAGCTGTTTTGGCCTTCAACTCCCAGAAATCCTAACAGCTGGTAAACTGGCTGGGATTTCTGGAAGCTGTAGGCCAAAACACCTGGGGACCCACAGGTTGAGAACCACTGCCCTAGATAAACTATACACATACACCCTTCTTTATTAGAAAATTCAGTAAAACAACAATTTAATTATCTGCACATGAAGTCATGAATGAATGACTACATATGAATGAATTACATATAAGAAATTTTCAGCTAAGAGGATATGAATAAGGGATATAAATAATATCTATTTTTTTTCTCATTTTCAACAAGAAAGAGTGTATAACATGTAAATAGTTGCTAACCATGGTGATAATTTTTGTTCCCATCCAATGAGAATGAAACACCAGAATCTTTTCTGATATCAATAACAAAACACAAAACTTCCATGCTATGATTTGGTTTTTCAAATCTACAAATCATTTTGTGTGTGAATGAATTCAGATTTTAGCAACATTTCAGGAAAAAGATAAGAAATCAGAAAAATGCTTGCCCAACAAGGAGGTCAGGCAGGAGTTAACACACTGCTCCTCATAGAGGCAAAAAAGGCACCTGGAGTGGCCATCAGTTTGCCATACCCACCCCGCACCCCAAGTGGTGCAATTCTTAAACAGGGTCTTAATTCTTCAACAAAACTTTGACAAAACCACCAACAAAGTTGTGGGAAACCAGGGAGAAGGAAAAGAGTGGACTTATCACTATGGGAATAATCTATATAGAGAACAAAAGACAAAGAAAAATAGAAGAATTTGAAGAAAGCTGAAACAAAAAGACAGTTTGAAAACAATACTATAATAATAAAACTTTATTTGTAACCCACCCTATCTCCCCGAGGTCTACTCAGCAATAGGCTTGTGCATTTCAGCTGAACCTCGATCCATTTCTTCTACCCAAATTTTGAGGGACACCCATATGTGTTTTCACACATCTTCTGAAAATGGCTGGCTGGTCAAATAGCAGTTTTCTTCCTGCAGCTGGAAAATACAGTTAGATCTGGCCTATGGGTGGCAAGGGGGAGGGCTTTCCTGTCATCTTCAGGGCTATTGGGATGAAAATGGCCACTCTTAGAGGACACATCTACCACTGCTGGCCCACCAAGTTTCATAACGTTTTTAGGATTTTTTTCTTTCTAGAAATAATATCTCATTTAAAAATTTCCCAAAAAGGTATCCCTTGCTGGCCTGGCCCTGTAACTTTTCCTGAAGCAGCAGCAGGGCACCATTCCTTCCTGCCAAATGTCAAAGATGCACTTTCACATCACACTGTTCATCCATTATTACACTTTCTTTACAAATAAAAAAACCCAGCAACTTCTTTCAAAGCTTTTGCAGTTTCCATTTCTTGTTCTCACACCATGCTGGAAGAGGTCAGCAGCCCACCACCCACAAGCAAGCAGCATGTCCCCTTATTAGAAAAACACTCCTTATTAGAAAAACACTCCCCTTATTAGAAAAACACTGGGGAAAAACATTTTCAAAATGTATTGTTTTTGAAGCATATTATTTTAAGTCTTAGAGCAGTTCATCAGCTTCACTGAAGAAAGAAAGGTAGACATTGGTGTTTTTCCTGATATAGTTCTTTGGAGTAGTATTATCATTAGCAGATCACATAATATCTGAATGAGTCAGAGGTTAGATCTTGGTATATAAATGGGTAAAGTTTCATGTTCTGCTTGAGGATTCCTCATAGGACTAAATAAGCTTCTGCTTTGATGCACCCACCCTCTAATATTTTATGTCACTCTCCATGCCCCTAGTAAAAGTAATATCTTGAAAAATATTGTTAAAAGCTTTTATATGTATTTATAAATCAATACAGTTTGCAAGCCACAGCATTATGTTTGTCTTTCTTCCACTTTGTGGACAAGTGCTAAACAAACTGTTTGCTTGCTCATTTGTGACACTAATGAAGATACTAATTGTTCATTTAAAATCTGGACCCAAGGATCATCTTTACATTGCAAGATTATCTTTCCCCAACCCAGTCTGTTCATTATCATTTTTCAATGTCATTTCATTTTTACAACTAATTCACTGTTTACCATACAAATATCTTGCCATTTTTTCATGGAACCTTCCATGCAATAAAATTTAAGTTATTGCTAAATCTGGTTATTTTATACTTTAAAGTTGCCAAAAAATTGAACAGTTTTAAGGGGTTATCTAGCTATGAATCCTCATTTCTCCCAGAGCATAACCTCCAGAAATGAACTGAACTCAAGGTAACCTTGTTTCCAGCAGAACCTGGTTTGAGGTCTTCAAATTTTTCTAGAGAAGAGAATCTTCAGTGCACTTCTAGTGATCTCTTTTCACTGGAGGTAGAATTAAAAGATATAGCCATGAGTCTTGACATCTCACCAATAACAACATCCAATTTGCCCTGGCTCATAGATCTTACATTCCAGGTTCCTACGGTGTGTTGATCTTTAGAGCATCGGATTCGTCGTTCACCTCCAGTACCGTTGGCAGCTAGCCTTCCTTTCGGCTTTGAGCTAGCTGCGTCATCACATCTGGGGCTAGTTGAACTTATCCTCTGCTCCTCCCCAGTAGCATTTTGGCCATCTTCCGACCTGGGAGTCCCATCTTCCAATGGCATACCGACATATCTCTGGTTGTACTGGTCCATTTAGTTTTCTTGGCAAGGATACTGGAGTGGTTTGCCATTGCCTTCCCCAGGGATCACGCTTGGGTCTATTTAGTTTCCAAATGGTAGAAGCCAATTCAAACCAAGACAGTTGGTAGTTCTACTTGGAGCTGGTGTACTTGGTGACGGCCTTGGTGCCCTCCGAGACGGCGTGCTTGGCCAGCTCTCCAGGAAGCAAGAGGCGAACGGCGGTCTGGATCTTGCGAGAAGTGATGGTGGAGCGCTTGTTGTAGTGCGCCAGGCGGGATGTCAAGACTAAAGATAGACGTTCTGGGGGTCAGCGAACTGAAATGGACTGGAATGGGCCACTTCACATCAGATGACCACCAGATCTACTACTGCGGACAAGAGGAACATCGAAGAAATGGAGTAGCCTTCATAATTAACAAGAAATTCGCTAAAGCGTTGCTTGGATACAACCCAAAAAATGACAGAATGATCTCAATTCGAGTGCAAGGAAAGCCTTTCAACATTACAGTGATCCAAATATACGCCCCAACCACAGCTGCTGAAGAAGCAGAAGTAGATCAGTTCTATGAGGATCTGCAGGACCTACTGGATAATACACCAAAAAGAGACATTATTTTCATTACAGGAGACTGGAATGCCAAGGTGGGAAGTCAAATGACAACTGGGATCACAGGCAAGCATGGTCTGGGAGAACAAAATGAAGCGGGATGCAGGCTGATAGAATTTTGCCAGGAAAACTCGCTGTGTATAACAAACACTCTCTTCCAACAACCTAAAAGACGGCTTTACACATGGACTTCACCAGATGGTCAGCACCGAAATCAGATTGACTACATCCTTTGCAGCCAAAGGTGGCGGACATCCATCCAGTCGGTGAAAACAAGACCTGGGGCTGACTGTAGCTCAGATCACGAACTTCTTATTGCTCAATTTAAAATAAAACTAAAGAGATCAGGGAAAATACACAGACCAGTTAGATATGATCTCACTAACATTCCGAGCGAATATACAGTGGAAGTGAAGAACAGATTTGAAGGACTAGATTTAGTAAACAGAATCCCAGAAGAACTATGGACAGAAGTCCGCAACATTGTTCAGGAGACGGCAACAAAGTACGTTCCAAAGAAAAAGAAAAAGAAGGCAAAATGGTTGTCTGCTGAGACACTGGAAGTAGCCCAAGAAAGGAGGAAAGCAAAAGGAAATAGTGATAGTAAGGGGAGATATGCCCAGTTAAATGCGCAATTCCAGAGGTTAGCCAGAAGAGATAAGGAACTATTTTTAAATAAGCAATGCATGGAAGTGGAAGAAGACAACAGAATAGGAAGGACACGAGACCTCTTCCAGAAAATTAGAAACATTGGAGGTAAATTTCAGGCAAAAATTGGTATGATAAGAAACAAAGATGGCAGGGACCTAACAGAAGCTGAAGAGATCAAGAGAAGGTGGCGAGACTATACAGAAGATCTGTATAGGAAGGATAATAATATCGAGGATAGTTTTGACGGTGTGGTGAATGAATTAGAACCAGACATCCTGAGGAGTGAGGTTGAATGGGCCTTAAGAAGCATTGCTAACAACAAGGCAGCAGGAGACGACGGGATCCCAGCTGAACTGTTTAAAATCTTAAAAGATGATGCTGTCAAGGTGATGCATGCCATTTGCCAGCAAATATGGAAAACACAAGAATGGCCATCAGACTGGAAAAAATCAACCTATATCCCCATACCAAAAAAGGGAAATGCGAAAGACTGCTCCAACTTCCGTACAGTGGCCCTTATTTCTCATGCCAGTAAGGTAATGCTCAAGATCCTGCAAGGAAGACTCCAGCAATACATGGAGCGAGAGTTGCCAGACGTTCAAGCTGGGTTTAGAAAAGGCAGAGGAACGAGAGACCAGATTGCCAATATCCGCTGGATAATGGAGAAAGGCAGGGAGTTTCAAAAAAAACATCTACTTCTGCTTCATTGACTATTCTAAAGCCTTTGACTGTGTGGATCATAATAAATTGTGGCAAGTTCTTAGTGGGATGGGCATCCCAAGCCACCTTGTCTCTCTCCTGAGGAATCTGTACAAGGTCCAAGTAGCAACAGTCAGAACTGACCACGGAACAACAGACTGGTTCAAGATTGGGAAAGGCGTCCGGCAAGGCTGCATCCTCTCACCCAACCTTTTTAACTTGTATGCAGAACACATCATGCGATGTGCGGGGATGGATGAATGCAAAGCTGGGGTGAAAATTGCTGGAAGAAACATTAACAACCTCAGATATGCAGATGACACCACCCTGATGGCTGAAAGCGAGGAGGAGCTGAGGAGCCTTCTAATCAAGGTGAAAGAAGAAAGCGCAAAAGCCGGGTTGCAGCTAAACGTCAAAAAAACCAAGATTATGGCAACAAGAATGATTGACAACTGGAAAATAGAGGGAGAAACTGTGGAGGCTGTGACAGACTTTGTACTTCTAGGTGCAAAGATTACTGCAGATGCAGACTGTGGCCAGGAAATCAGAAGACGCTTACTTCTTGGGAGGAGAGCAATGTCCAGTCTCGATAAAATAGTGAAGAGTAGAGACATCAGACTGGCAACAAAGATCCGCCTAGTCAAAGCCATGGTATTCCCTGTCGTAACCTACGGATGTGAGAGCTGGACCTTAGGGAAGGCTGAGCGAAGGAAGATCGATGCTTTTGAACTGTGGTGTTGGAGGAAAGTGCTGAGAGTGCCTTGGACTGCGAGAAGATCCAACCAGTCCATCCTCCAGGAAATAAAGCCCGACTGCTCACTGGAGGGAAAGATACTAGAGACAAAGTTGAAGTACTTTGGCCACATCATGAGGAGACAGGAAAGCTTAGAGAAGACAATTATGCTGGGGAAAGTGGAAGGCAAAAGGAAGAGGGGCCGACCAAGGGCAAGATGGATGGATGGCATCCTTGAAGTGACTGGACTGACCTTGAGGGAGCTGGGGGTGGTAACGGCCGACAGGGAGCTCTGGCGTGGGCTGGTCCATGAGGTCACGAAGAGTCGGAGACGACTGAACGAATGAACAACAACAGCCATGAGTCTGGATATAAGGATATAAAGGGACCTTGTAGCCTCTTAGAAACTGACAGAAAAAGTTGTAGCATCGGTTTTATAGACTGAATTTACTAGCTAATAGACTATAGTCTACTTGTTCAGTAGACGTAGGTGTTCAGTAATCTTGGTCTGCTTGCTCATATAAACAAGTAGACTAAGTCTATCAAAAGTTATGCTACAGCTTTTTTTTTCTTAGAGCACATCTACACTGAGCACTTAGGTCAGTGTGAGCTCATGTCAGCCTGTCGGCAGCTACAAAACATGCAGGGCCTGATTTGGCTTAACCTGTGTCCTGAGTTACAATAACCCGATGTGTGTGTGTGTGCGATAAACCCTGCACCAGGATTCAGGTTCTCCCCAATGTTAGGGCAGTTGAGTTAACTGCAGCCCAATGCTGGGCAAAACCAGCTGGCTGTCCCTTCCCATGTTGCCTTCTGTGTGGCTGCTAACTACAACAGTAAGACACCAATGTATCTGATGCTTAAGAACCCCCTCCCCCCACTTCATTATTCTGTTGTGATTTGAAAGGCAGCTGGGAGGGGGGAAAGGGGGTCACTAGCAGTGATACCCAGGAATGGGGGTGACAGTTGGGCCCCTGCCCAGCAGTGCTGTACCAGGTTCGGCATAGCTTGGCAGTGGGGACTTCTTGTCATCACCAAGGCAGTTCAGGGAGTACTTGTTAGAGCACAGAGGCTCTTAGATGTTGTTTCCATCCCGCTTTATTTGTCACTCTAGAACTGAACCATTATTTTTAAAAGTGCTACAAGATCTCTTTATATTCTTCCTTTTCACTGTATTCACTGACAAGGAGTGTTGGACCCCTTGCCTTCACAAGTGCAGCTGATGGGGACAAGAGACAGGGCCTTCTCAGTGGTGGCCCCTCAGCTATGGAACTCCCTCCCCAGTGTCATCAGACTGGCCCCATCCCTCCTGGGCTTCAGGAAAAAGTGACTTGGCTTTGAACACAGGCATTTGGGGAGTAGTGTGATATGGAGTCCGACTGGAATGCAGCAGCTTGAATAATAACTATCAGACTTGGCACAATGTATGTTTTTAATCTGTTTTATTGTATTTATGTTTTAACTATTTTAAAATTGAAATGACATATTTACTATTGTATGTGTAATACAGCATTGATTTTTGCCATGGTATGTAAGCCGCTTTAAGTTCCCCTCAGGGTAAGAAAGGTGGGGTAAAAATATAGTAAATAAATAATAAATTCTTTATCACTGCCTTTTGTTTGATTGAAAAGCAGAGAGAGCAATCAAAGAAGATTCATCTTACCATCACAACTATATAAGGTAAAGCTAGGAAAAATTACTTCTTTGGTCTAAAATTCCCTTAATATCCCAGCCAGCATGGCCACTGGTGAAGTTGGAAAGCTGGTTTAGGAGTCTCCTGTTAGTGGCAGTGGGTCTCTTTTAGATAGCCCTAGTACAGACTAAAGGGCAATCCTTGTAACAGTCCCAAACCAACCTAGTTCCATCTGAATATAAATGCCAGGTGCTTGGATTTCAGAAAGAAAGGGAGAAAAATATTAAAGCATGGGAGAACAGTAAAATCTATGATAGTTAAGAAGCAAATGCTGGAGAGAAGACATAGTAGTTCCCATCGGCATGAGCACATTTGGTTCCAATTTCAACTAAGCTTCTTCCTTCTATTGCCAAAAGATTGAGATAAATGAGTTGGAAGGGATTTTTCTCTTTTGTGCTGCAAATCAAGTTGCAATATATCCAACATGTCCTTTTAAAAATACACCAATGATTTCATTATTGTAAGCTTTGCAATCTGCTAGGGGTATTGCCTAGAAGTAACCTTCTCACATTAGATATGAGGTAACTGAGGCCCCTTCCACACAGCTGAATAAAAACCCCAGATTTTCTACTTTGAATATATGGAATATATGACAGTGTGGACTCAGATAATCCAGTTCAAAGCAGATATTGTAGGATTTTCTGTCATGATATTCTAGGTTATATGGCTGTGCAGAAGGACCCTGAAAGTGAATGTCATCAGATAAGGTGAAAATGAAATTTAAAAAACCAACCCAAACATAGGGATGGCATTTGTACTGATATTCATATTAATGCTACCAACTTAAAATTCTGCAGACTATGTCATCTCAGACCTATGAAATACCTGTTCATTATTTGGAGGTTTGCATTAGACATATCCTTCTTCAACAGAAATGTTCTTTTGTGGGAAGAAATCTCTTCTGTCAGAAATGTCAGTGAAATACCCACAGAGAACTCAAATGGTAAAGTAAATAAGGATTTTCTAACTCCAGTAGATAGTTTCACTACTTTCAAAGACTCATCTGTCAAAAGTGCTTTGATTCCATGGCAGGAGATTGGACTGGATGGCCCTTGTGGTCTCTTCCAACTTTATGATTCTATGAAAATTCAAAGAACAAACTAAGGGCCCATCCAGAGATTATCTTTATCCCAGGAGCTCTCCCAGCAAACAGCGGGGTGACCAAACACCATTCCCTGTAAACATGGACACAATCGCTACACACAGTAAAAATCGTAAGATTTTCAGGTGTAGGAATATCCGGGTTCTGAGCTGAAAATCTGCATCTTCGAATGTCTGTATGCCCTGCACTCAGAAATCACGGGATTTTTAATCTGGATTTGTTCTTGGGTTTTAGATATATGTTCCTGATTGGTCGATCCTAAAAAGAAGGTGACAGTTGAGAAGAATGTGAAAACTTTGTGTGCCAGAAACTTCGTGAAACATGTGGAGGGTACATTTTCTCTGACCAGAACAAAGTTGCACATCCTTTCACAAGAGCAATCTGGAACAGACATGCATAACCCAGGAACAACACCCTGTTTTCACAGATGGCCCTGCATAACCCAGGAATGGAAGTTATACAATAATTCATATATTCACATATTCATATATTCACTTTTATTAAAAAAAGCTGAAGTTTCCAGCGGACGTCCCACAGCAGCCATCTTGGGGGCTGCAAAATCCCGCAACAAAGCAGCAAGTGTGGACAATGGAGGCAGAAATCCTGGGATCATCAGATCTGTATCTGGACATCTTCTCAGGTTCCAGGTTTTTTTCCCCTGACAAAAGGGCATTTGGTGCTGTCTGGAACCACCCTAAGAAGGTCACATAATATATAATAGCATGTATGTAAGTAAGTGCCTTCAAGACACCTATCAACATATGGTAACCCATGAATTTCACAAGGTTTTTGTTTGTTTATTTCTGAATACATTTCAAAGTAGTGGTGTATGCCTTTATAATATAAACCACCTGGGACCAAAATGCCTGGAATATACATTTTTCTAAAATGCATCTTTTCTCACCCCTATCCACAAACGTTACCTACAGTATAATCAAGTTCACACCATACTTTAATATCTCTCTCATGCAACCTGTTAAGAACAGGTTACTCAAACATTTTCAAAACGATCTTCTCTAGAAATCACACTTAGACATATGGAAGTTTCTTCTTTTCTGTCAGACATATGGGAGCTTTTTCCATTCTCTGCCATGAAGTATCAGTTAGGTCTTAAGCAAGGTAAATATAGACTCATTTCCAAGTTTTTGAGGAGTTACGCAGAGAGAATTAAGAAGGGAGAAAGGTTTGGGAAGGAGAGAACTGGCAGCACTTTTGAGACTAGTTTGTTTCTACTTAAGCTTTGACTCTACTTCATGGAATGAATCTGCTATATAGATAGACATAAATCCAGACCAGGCCATGGAAGGAGATGGAGTATGAAATGTAACAGAAATGCAAAACATGTTGGTGTGGTGCCAAGTATCACCTTAAGAAATGTCAAACTTCAGCAAACGAGAGTCCAAAAAAACAAGTTAAAACCCGGAACCTCAATCAGTGGCTGACAACAGATGAGAAACTCCCTCCTGGGCACTCAGAAGACTGGGTGACTTGGAAGGTGCTGAACAGATTACATTCTGGCACCACAAGATGCAGAGTCAACCTTAAGAAATGGAGCAACAAAGTGGAGTCCACGATATGCGAGTGTGGAGAAGAGCAAACCACAGACCACTTATTTTTTTTATTTATTTCATTTACTTATACCCCGCCCTTCTCACCCCGGGGGGGACTTATTACAATGTAGCCTGAGCCCTGCCACATACTTAGAAGATATGCCTGGCAAATGAATTCCAGATCAATGTGCCATTACAGCTTTACAGTCCCTCACTAAACAATAGAAAACAATAGAAATGTCCTGTTGCCTTGTTTCAATTCACCAGGCTGGTTAGAGTCTGTAACAGACAAAGTTGATAGTGGGGTATTCAAGAGCACCTACAACTGGGAAGTGTGATGGAAGGAGAGTATGAAAGAGGTTCAAAATGAAATGTACACAAATGAAAGGCAGTGAAAGAAAAATGGATCAAAGGAAACCAAGCAATTTTGGGTGGGAGTAGGCAGATACCAAGAGTTTAATAAAAGAGCCTAGCATATAAAAGGAGGTGGGGAAGCAATACAAAAACATTAGATATGTGTGAAACCTTGGGTGCTTAAAAGTACCATTAATTTTATTTCACCGTGAATAAGATAAAAGTAGCCACCAATAGTCTCATTATGTATAACCAAAGAATCAGTAGGGGTGAATAAATGGATGAAGGTTTACATAGTTCTGTTCTCAAACAGGACACCCCTTGTTCTTCTTCTTAGAACAGTGGTTCTCAACCTTTGTGTTCCCAGGTGTTTTCCAGCTGTTAGGATTTCTGAGAGTTGAAGGCCAAAACATCTGGGGATCCACAGGTTGAGAACCACTGCCTTAGAAGAAGGGAGGTGATTCTTGCTCCTTCTTTGTGATCATGCAGATGCAACATTCTGACATCATGTACTGATGTCAGCAGAGATGCCTGTGATGGTCAAACACTACTGCCCACTGTCACTGTTGCATGGAGTTATGTGTGAACTACTGGCCATCACTGGCGCCTTTGCTGAGACTAGAACATGGCAATGATCCATCCCCTTTGCTATGCTGATGAATACAGGAAAAGGGGTGATGGCACATGTGTCCAAGCTGGACAGTGGCTCAGGCTGAATTAGACCCAATCCAGCTGTCCAGACTGCCCCAAAGCCATGGTATTCCTCAACCTTGCCTAAAGACGAAAATATTGATTCAAAGTAAAAACTCAAGGATACTTATTGGAAATATAAATGTGTCAAATAGAGATAGCCTTCTGTTTTCAGTGAGCTTAGGGTTTTTGACTTGTGTAGACAAGGCTCCAGAGAGGTATAAAAGGATTAAAGACAGAGAAGGGTATAAATCCAATTGCTAATTCCAAGTAGAGTGCATTTTCTGAACCAATGGCAATTATGTAAATGTTGATTCACTATGCAGCAATTGATTCAAATGGTCTAATCTAAATTAGGATTTAGAAATCAGGGAATATCCAGTTGCAGAGAATACATGCCTTCCATATTTGAAACAACCTCACAGGCTACTGGTTTGTTTCTGGGTACAATTGTTAAAAAGCCCTTCCCTGAAGCTCTCAAAACACAGGAAGGCTTGCGTGGAGATTGGGCCTAACCCATTTTGATCTTTATGGGTCACTGTGAATTGTATCCAGAAACAAACCAGTAGCCTGTGAGGCTGTTTCAAATATGGAAGGCATATATTCTCTGCAACTGGATATTCCGTGATTTCTAAATCCTAAGGGCTGGGGCCTTGCTTTAGAAAGAAAACATTTGAGCAAAGCTCATCATTCAACATGAAACTACCTTCTATCTTCTGAATTTCAACTAACTTAGTATACAAACAGCCAGATTGAAAAATTCAGTAACTCAAGTAGAAGAACTGCATGAAATGTCT
Organism: Anolis sagrei; assembly: GCF_037176765.1. Taxonomy (NCBI): domain Eukaryota; kingdom Metazoa; phylum Chordata; class Lepidosauria; order Squamata; family Anolidae; genus Anolis; species Anolis sagrei. Next base: position 57,773,477 of record NC_090024.1, on the reverse strand, counting down.
TCCGAACTGCATTTTGTCAGCATGAAGCAAAATGACAGTTTCTTCTGCTTTACTCATTTATCATTTCAGATTTGTTTTGCTTGCATAAACACAGCCATGTTAAAATGATCAAACTGCTTGCTTTTGTAAAATTGTGAACCAGAGTCACATTTTTAAAATAAAAAATGCTTTGTGTCTTAGAAGTGACTGCTGAGAAAGTAAAGTTTGCTTCTGAAATATTTTTAGGAACTCCTGGATGTCTTGGCAGGTGTCTTTTAAGAAAATCTTTTAAAAATTGCTTTGTTTAAATGAGGAGCGCATTCCATACATAGCAGTGTTTGCTGGTCTCTTTTAATATTTTAACCTTTAAGGAATTACTTGCTCTTTCAGGATAGAAAAGGGTGCACATGTACTGAAACAAGAGACATGGTAGTTGGTGATACAGTAGTCTCCCACTTATCCAACATAAATGGGCTGACAGAATGTTGGATAAGCAAAAATGTTGAATAATAAAGAGGGAGTAAGGAAAAGCCTATTAAATGCCAAATTATGTTATGATTTTACAAATTAAGCCCCAAAACATCATGTTTGATAACAAATTGACAGTAAAAGCAGTTCAATACACAGTAATGTTATGTAGGAATTAACTGTATTTACGAATTTAGCACCAAAACATCGTAATGCTTAAAACAGCTGTGGGTCCGGGCAGGAGGCAGATTGTGTTGGATAATACAGAACATTGGATGAGCAAAGGTTGGATAAGCAAGACTCTACTGTACAAGGAAATATTCACTGAGAGATAGGTTTTACTTCTAAAAGAGAACTAGCCCGTTGACTGCATTATAATTATACAAGGCATTTAAAATCCTTTGAACAGTCATAGAAAAAAACAATGAACCCTTAGAAAGACAATGAGAAATTGTGTAAAGTTATTGATGTTGCCAAAATCTAAATACTCTTTTGAGAATGTTAGAAAAGCTGCAGACATTTTGGAACTTATTCTGTACAAAAGTTGTATGTGGCTGTTTCACATAGGAAACAGCATTTTTTTGCACAGAAAAATATTTCTATGCAGAAATATTATTTCTTCCACAAAAATGCTTTAATTGGGGGTTTTTTTCTCTGCAAGATTTTCAGGTTTCTATTTGCATAGAAAATAGTTTTCTTTCCATATAAGAAACAGCTTTTTAAATATTTTATGTGAAGAAATATTATAATATGCACATAAATGCTGTGAATTTGGCAAATGTGTTAAAAAACATTTTTTTTTTGGGGGGGGGGGACTCCCAATTTGTGAAAAGGCTAAATTGTGAATGGTTTGTAGTGGGACGAAAATTGCTAAAATAATTCATTGCTTCCCTTGAGAAGAAATCAACTGAAGAATTACATCACTACATTGAGCAGTGCTTGATTTCATGCACTGTCACATTTCAAAGATATTTTATACTAATAGCTACTACTAATGGATATTGGTTTGCATATATTTATTTTGTTTCCAACTTATAGCAACTCTATCATGAGACGTCATAGGGTATTTCTTGGGAAGATTTGTACAGAAGTTTACCTCAGCCTTCCTCTGGGGCTGTGAGATTGTAACTTTTTCAAGGTTATCCAGGGAGTTTCCAAGTCTTTGTGGGAATTAGAGCCATGTTCTCTAGAGTTGAACCTAACTCTATACCATGGCAAACACCATGCCAGATTAAAATTGAAGGGCATTTCTAAAACATTTCAATTGTTTTGTGCATTCAGTATCTTGTGTATTCTTAAAACAATTACCCGACACTAAAATCACTGAAATTCACACTTTTATTCCAAAAGAAAAGCAGCAGCATATGTACACTGAACCCTCATGTAAACATTTTTTTAGCAGTTTGGCAACTGTAATGCTCTCAAAACAACAATCCTGGGGGAGAATCCACTGAGCTACCTGGATTTCTGTGTATACTGAGTGAGATAAAAGTGGCCATGAAACTGAAATCAGATAGAGATACACAATTATTCTGAAATGTGACATTTTCAATTTAGACCCCTAAAACCCAGATACAATGAAGTGCAACTACTGACCAAATTATTTCTGTCAGCAGAATGAGGAGATTAGCTCTCTTTCCCACTGCAGCTCTGGAGAACTGGGTAGCCCTCCCGAGCTTACTTGTTGCCCTAACATTGAATGAGGGAGAAGAACAATATTCCAACAGGTGAAACCAGCATGATAGTGGATTTAAATTGTTATTCCATAGGAAAGGTGGTTGGAGAAAGTAGGAATCAGGTGTTGAATGTACACAAAACAGCCTATTGCGTTTCTGATTGTGTTGTCAGATATACAGAGTGTATTAAGCAACAAATGTTGTGTCCACTGAGTCATTTTACACGTCCAAACAGGAAATTAGCATCATAGACTATCCTAGACAGGCTCATGTAACTTCAGTTCAGCATCATGTAAATACCTCAAAACAACATCATCATCACCATCAACAACAACAACTCTTCAATGCCTTTGAGGGACATAAAGCAGGACTAGGAATCACATGACCTTCTCTAGACATTGTTGAACTGCAATACCCATTAGATCTAGCTAGTATAAGCAATTGCAGAGAATGCTGGAGTTAACAGTTCAGCAACATGTGAGAGGCTACACAATTTCCACCCCTAAATTGAAAGAAGAAATAAAACCAGACCAAACCTTTATTTTGGGAGCGGTGGATAAACCCAGTAGTGGACTGAACTGCCACAAAGTTCTAAATAAGAGTAACTTTTGATGAACACAACCCAGGCATCATTTCAACTGTTAACCATGCATGATATTTCCCTCATCACACCCTTAAAAACCTTTGCAAATCATGAGTAATAAATTGAAATTGCTGCTTTGACATTGAACAGCAAGTAAACAGTTCTCTGCTTGTTCCACACAGGCGAGAAGCCAGTATAATTAAACACTTCATAAAAATGGATCTGACAGCAGCTGATCTATAGTCTTTGTGCACATTGTGCCCCTGAACTGGAATAGTTTTATTTCTGCTCTAGTTATGAAGGCTGATAACACATCTAGGCTTTAAAATAATAATACACTGTGGAAGAAAACCCTCTGGTTAATGATCCATGCATTTGATTATCAGATCTTGAAATCTCTGATAAGGGCAACTTAAACAATGTCCATGTTTTTGGATGTCTCTTATTGCAAAAGAATTATATTGTTTACTTCAGCAAACTCCCCCCCCCCCTTCACACACACACCTTTTATAGGGTACTAGCTGTGCCGTGCCACGCGTTGCTGTGGCCTATAGTAAAACTTATAAAAGTTGAGGTAGATATCTGGACTATTATGAAAGAGAGGTCCCTACCTATTCCTTCCCCCTTTTCCTCCCCCTTTCTCTCCTTTCTTCCTTCTCTACCTCTTTCTTTCTTTCACTGCTTGGTTTCATCCTTCTCTCTTTCCTTCATTCCCTCCCCCTTTCTTCCTTTGCCTTTCTTCCCTCCCTGTTTGCTTCCTTCTTTCACTTTTTATTTCTTTTTATTTTACCACCATCATAACAATAACAATAATGCAATGCATTGCCTCTGGGACCTGACACTTCTCCCATTCCCCCAGGGTCTCATAGGAACAATAGCATAATAATAATAATAGAAATAACAACCTTTACCCGCCACGTGTTGCTGTGGCCAATCTTCCCTCTTTCTCTCCTTCTTTCCCTCCTTCCTTCCTTCCTTCCCTCCCATCTTTCCTTCTCCTCTTCTTTCTCTATCTCTTTCCTTCCTTCCCCCTTTTTCTTTCTTTTCTGCTGTCTCTCTTTTCTTTCCTTCCATCTTTCCTTTTCTTTCCTTTTCTTCTTCCTTCTTTCTCTAACTTTCCTTCCTTCCCCCTTTTTCTTTACCTCCCTTTCTCTTTCATCCTTCTTTCCTTCCTTCCTGTCTTTCCTAGATTTTGACAGGGCGGGAAGGGGCGGGGTGGGGTTTGGAGGTGGCGTGAAGTAAAAGGAGGTAAGATTGGGGCGGGGGAGTGATGGAGCGTGGGGTTGCATGTGTGTGTGCGGCGGCGGGGGGAGTGATGGAGCGTGGGGTTGCATGTGTGCGTGCGGCGGCGGGGGGAGTGGGGTTGTGTGTGTGCGTGCGGCGGCGGGGGGAGTGATGGAGCATGGGGTTGCGTGTGTGTGTGCGGCGGCGGGGGGAGTGGGGTTGCATGTGTGCATGCGGCAGTGGGGGGAGTGATGGAGTGTGGGGTTGCGTGTGTGTGTGCGGCGGCTGGGGGAATGGGGTTGCGTGTGTGTGTGCGGCGGCGGGGGGAGTGATGGAGTGTGGGGTTGTGTGTGTGTGTGCGGCAGGGTGTGTGTGTGTGCGGGAAGCGGCGCGGCGGGGCTTGGAGTGGGCATGGTTTCTGCAGAGGGAACGTTGGCCGGAAGGCCATGTGCGCGCGCCAGGGAACTTGCAGCTGGGCGCCAATGCGCATGCTCAGTTGGTTAAGTTTCGTTGGGGTTTTTTTGAGTTTTTTTTGCCGTTTTGTGAGTGTGTTGTTTGTTGTTGTTTTTCATTTTGAGTAGATAGGCTTGTACCTTGTGGGTTGTGTTATGGGCATGGGAATTTTGGTTAAGTTTCGTTGGGGGGGGGGTTGAGTTTTGTTTCTCCATTGGATGCCCCTAACAAATTTATATATATAGATTATGTAGGCTTTTATTTAAGAGTACTTCAGGTCTAAAACAATGGCAAAATTTTTCAAGTTTGTTTTTACTAGCATGGTTCTTGAAAGCTTAAAATAGTCAAAGAATATGAGCTAAAAGTTAAATAAAGACATTTTTAAAGGAATACCATCACAAGCTCCTTTGCATATTTCTAGGAATCCTATAATTTTAAACATAACAAGTCAGTATCGAAATAGGTCATCCTATATTTCTTCCACTTTCAGTTTACATTGAATGAGTTAGTGAAATCTTAATGAAATATCTTTGCCCTGGACAGAACAGCATATGTGTCTATGTGTATGCATATGCGTATGGACAATGATGTAAGATTATACTATGATGACATATTGCAAGGGTAGGAATTTACTGGCCAGGGGGAGGTGTGTAAAGAAGTATCCAGCTGTGCTCCTATATTTGGATGCATAGTAGGACGCTACCATTGGCCAATGCATGGTCAGGTAGAGCAGTGTTTCTCAACCTTCCTAATGTCATGACCCTTTAATACAGTTCCTCCTTTTGTGGTGACCCCCAAACATAAAATTATTTTCGTTGCTACTTCATAATTGTAATTTTGCTATTGTTATGAATTGTAATGTTAATATCTGATATGCAGGATGTATTTTCATTCACTGGACCAAATTTGTCACAAATACCCAATACTCCCAAATTTGAATACTGGTGGGGTTGGGGTGGTTGATTTTGTCATTTGGGCATTGTAATTCCTAGGATTTATAATTAACCTACAATCAAAGTGTGTTCTGAGCTCTACCAATGATGGAATTGAACCAGACTTGGCACACAAAACTCCCATGAGCAAGAGAAAATACTGGGTTTGGTGGGCATTGACCTTGAGTTTTGGAGTTGTAGTTCACCTACATCCAGAGAGCACTGTGGAGTCAAACAATGATGGATCTGGACCAAACTTGGCACAAATACTTAATATGGACAAATGTGAACACTGGTGAAGGAACACTGACAAAAGTATTCCTAAGACCATCAGAAATATGTATTTTCTGATGGTCTTTGGTGACCTCTTTGAAACCCTCTCATGACCCCCCTCAGGGGTCCTGACCCCCAGGTTGAGAAACACTGATATAGAGGCTTCAGAAATTAAAAGGCCATTTGAAGATGTGGGAAATATCATGTAGCTTTACTTGGTGTAACTTTATACTTTACATCAAAACTCTAAAAGTTTTTTTTTTTTTTGCCTTGGCAAAAATTAGAAGTTTTGTTCTGTATTCAACCTGGCATTCCTAATATCAGAACTTCACAATTTTGCCCATTTGGACAATAATTTCTAGGATTAAAAAACAAGAAAAGTCATTTTCCCAAGTTTTAGTTTGAATGTGACTGATTCCTGAAGAAAACTTCATGAAAATGTGACTGAGAAGAATCACAGTTTCTGTCTTTTGAGAAAGCTGTTTCTCTTGAAAATGTAAAATGTTGCTTAATTACCTTGTCTTGGACTGTCATTGGAAGAACAGTGAAAAGCCAGGAATCTGAATTTGCCTGGCTTCTTGTTCAACTGCTGCAGCATTCTTAGTAAATAGGTCCCTGTATAATCATGTGTCGTGAACATTTTGAGTTTCATATACTGTAGATCAGCTGGTTAAAGGCAATGACAGCATGCATGAACAAAGTTGCATCTGTCTGGTTAGGTTTACTGCTTACCTCATTCATCTGATTAGCCAAGGCTTTCTGTAGGCTATGATCTGTGTCCCAGTCAACATATGTCCTGACCACCCTTAGAGACTAGGAAGAAATTTATATGAGATCTTAGCAGGAGTGCATGAATTCATTTTAATATGTGGGAAAAGGTTAAAGAGCTCATCTATCCAAGGTTTAGCATGCTGGAACAACACTCCAGAAAGTCTCTCAATTCAATGTAAATGATGCAAATGTACATGCAGTAATGAGGAACCTGATCTATCAACCCCTCCTACCTAAAAAAAACCAGAAGTTATTGTTGTTGTTATTAATTGTTGTAGTAGTAGTAGTTCATCTGGAATAATGTGTCCAGTTGTGGACACTACAATTCAAGAAAGATATTGAGAAGCTGAAATGTGTCCAGAGGTAGGTGACCAAAATGGTAAAAGTTCTGGAAACCTTGTCCATGAGGAGCAGCTTAGGGAGTTGTGTGTGTTTAACCTGAACAATGTTGAGTGGTGAATGAAAGCCTTGTTTGAAGATGGAGCCAGGTTTTTTTCTACTGCTGGAGATTGGGGCATGGAGCATTGGATTCAAACTACTGGAAAATAGATCCATTTAATCATTAACATGACAATAGCTAATCAACAGAAGAATATGCCGCCTCAGAGTTTCCTTCTCTGTAAGTTTTTAAACAGAGTCTGCATGACCATGTGTTGGGATGCTTTGATTATATTTTTTTTGCATGGCAAGGAGTTGGACTAGATGGCCCTTGTGATGTTTGCTAACACTATGATTCTATCTAATTTTCATCACATAGTCCTATGTATTTTTGCACACTGTCAGTGACTACATCAAAAACTGAAATACTTTTTTACCAGCTAGCTAGCACACATCAGAAGCTGCAGATGTTCTGCAACAGAACAAAAATGCTGAAAATGCTGCAACGTCTTGTCCACTGAGTGTGAATTTATAAGGGAAATTGACTTTGGGAGGTTAATACATGAAAAAGACCAGGAAAATGATTTTTTTTAAGTCAATTGGTCTTATATATGTCAAAATATTTCTCCTTAAGAATTAAAAAAATTAAATATACTGGCCAAGTTGCAAAATAATTATGCCTATCTCTCTCTCAGATTTGCTGTTACTGTTACATAAATGTAGCAAAGCTAATTTTTTCACATAAAATGTATAACAGTACCGTAGTTTCATAATGAAAACAAGCTTTTTCATGGCTCTGGTAATATATATTCAGGATGGGACCCTGCAGTATCAATGCGGTAGGGCATGTAGAAAGTTTGTATTGGGATCTCAAGAAACAATTATTCCTTCCAGATTAGGCTTGCTTTATGAGCCAAAGTTCCTGCCTTTCCATATCACAAATTATCTTCATTTTGATTTGTTTTAGTGACAAGGAGGCATGACTTGATGGCAAAGGAGGCATGACTTGATTACATGCCCAGCTTGGCAAAGCACAAGCTGAGCATGCAAAATATCCCAGGTTTGGATCCTGGCATATCCACATTAGGCCAGGGGAGACCATTGCATGAAAAGTTATATCAAGACCCAGTAGAACTGAAGAAATAAATCTCCATGAATTGTTACCCAATTGATTAAGTAAAAAAAACACAATGTTGATGATACCAGGAACACTGAGAGATTTAGGAGGGGACTGGGAATGAAGAGAAAGCATGCTATACCTTTCTCCTGAATCATTGGACCCTCAGCCAGTGAGGGCCCTGGAGCAATCACACCAGTTGAACCATTGCTATTCCAATCCTTTACAAAGATAAATGCAAAAACATTTGATAGCATTGACTATGCCATCCTTTCATATTGCTTCTTTGGATTAGGGACTGAATATTGCATTTCCAGTAGTCAATTCTGACTGGAACAGGTGCTGGATTTCTATTTATGGTGGAATTTGCCCTGTAGCATCCATCTCCTTTCCTATGCAATAGTTGAAGGAAATACATATGCCCAGATATTTACATGCTGTCAGCTCATTTTTGAAATGAAATCCATCTCTCTGTTTCACTAGATCCAAGAACAGGAATGGCTGACTTCAACAAAACTTAGAAATCAGTGGTGGCTGGGGATGCATGCAGTTGACATGAAGCTCAATCTCGATACTTGGCAATGTTTATTGGTTTCATTTATATTCTGCCTTTTCTGCAATAAGCCCAAGGCAGCATTCATGGCTAATCTCCTCCTCCACATTTTGTCCTCACAAAAGCCCTGTGAGGTACATCAGACTAAGAGAGCGTGGTTGGCTCAAAGTAACCCAGTAAGGTTTATTTTTCAACAGAGATTAAATTTGCAGTCTTTACCTAGTATACTACACTGGCTTTTGATGGCAGGGGCCTCAATGAACTAGGAAGGCAGTACTTTGCCTACTTGAGCTGAACTCATACTGTCTGCTTGATTCCATATTATTCATGGATTACTGTACAGAGCTCCAGAACAGCTTTAAATATGTAGATAGGAATGGATAGCTCTTATCATTAAAAAAAATAAAACAAACCAAAATGTTAGGCTTGTTTGCCAGCTATGCCACAACATGTTGCTATTTTTACAGATGAGTTTGTAATACTAGACTACTGTGTAGGGTTACTCTAATGGAGACTAAAATATTTTTACTAAAAGTGTAATTGTTAGGCCTAATTTAACACAAATCCAGGTAATATGTTGTACTCTGTGAAGTATAGCACACTTCTTTTGAACTTCAGGCACCTTTGAGAACACAGTTATTTACTCTTCTTTGTCCAGCAGCAAAGACACAGAGTTCCCTTCCATCTGGTTTAATCTTTTAATGTAAAAAAAATGCCTATTTGCAGTGCTGCCCTTGTTGTGTAATGCATAATAGAAAACAGGAAGAATAAAACATACAACAGTATGTTTCTCCCCTTTTGGATATTTTTTAAAGAAATGTGCAATTCTAAGACAAGGCACTAAGGGATTGGCTATTTGAACAGGTTAGTCTTCTAAAAATGTAACCTGGAGTACTCCAGAGCCAGCATGTATGTACTGGACCTGGGTCTGTTGTTCAGATCAGGGTTCCACGGACAAATACTCATGGGCAAGATGCAACTTTCTAAGGTCATTTACATAACCTTCACCCTAAACTTTAGACTTAGGACCACTCTAAGTCTGAAATAACTTGAAGGGATACAACAACAATATAATTAAATTGTCTATCTCATCAGCCAAAAACAGGCCACACTTCCCTCTGAAATATTGGTGATTTTATGTTGGTTAAAATTCTTCTTCATTTTAAATATTGTATTGTTCTTTCATGGTTTTTGCTCTACACATGAAATATGTGAAGTGTGCAGCCTATACTCAAGCTCCCCAACAGGAACTGTGAATTGACCCTCTGCTTAAAAGTTTGAGGAACTTGGTTTAGATCATCCAGGACTGCATCAGTCCCACTGCGCTGTCACCTCATCCTTTGTGTGCTTGCGCCTGGCTGTTGTGGTCATATCTGTGTTGACAAAACATGTTAGCATTGCAACCAGCTCCTCCTCCTTGCTTGTCACATGGGCATCCTGTTCTGACACCAGAAGATGTCACAGCTTGCATGGAGCTCTGTGGCCAATGGGAAGCTGTAAACCATAAGCTGAATGGGATACAGAAATCCCAGCCTGGCTCTGCTTTGCAAGGTATTCAGCTTACAAGGTATGCAATTTAAACTTACTCTGCAGATTCAGCCTGCTCTTCTAAAGGCATTTAAATCCAACATTCCATTTAACATACGATGCACAATAACCTAGACAGTTCATTCATCACATAGTAATTTGAAAGTCAGGAATGTAATATGGATGTAAACTCCTACGTGAATTACTTAACAAATATTGAAACCAAAGGCATTGTGATTCACATTCTGTCACATAGTATGGTAAATAATTGAAAGTAAAACATTTACAAATATATTTTTTTCTGTGATTAAAGAACCAAATAATCATAGAATTCAGTCATTGCAATGGATTTCATCCTATTAGAGTGGATTAGAGCGGCTTTTGTGCACGATAAATGGAATCTGTATCCCATTAAAATGACTATATATTTGTACACATTCTAACAAATACTGGGAAAAGAAGATTTTGTCACTTGCATTCATATCTTCTATTTTGAAGTTGTTCTGGCAAAACTTCAAAATAGAAGATACGATGAAACAATTCTAAACACAAAACATTTTAAAAAGTAATCATAAGAGACCTCTCCACATATGATAATCCCTTTTAGTCATTTGAAAAAATAGACAAACATGACTCCAAAAACTACACTAGTTTCAAATAAATTTTAATTTGGGGGAAAGAGTGATAAAGCAGTTTCAGCATCACAATCACCATACTTTTTTAAACCAAAGCAGTGAACATGTCATTCAGCATGAAGCAGACATCCTTAAATTTGGCCTATCTTTTGATTTCTCAGACAGCATGATTATATGAACTTCTGCCTGTCCATTTCATTTCTAACCTCATTAAGCAAGGCAGAATACATTTCCTGAGATCCATGCTATGCTTCTTAATCTTCCACTTGCAGAAATATGCTGTTCAGTTGACCCCAAGGTCTCCAGAGCCAGAGAGATTCAATACTTTAAACGCTGATACAAAAATAGCTATGAACTGCATAACAGAAATATTAACACCAGGGAAAAAGAAAGCCTAGAGTAAAAATGGAAGTGTATCTCACTGCTAATTATGAAATAATGATCCCTAGATGACCAAGATAATTTTTGACATGTTACACATCCAATTTCAGAAAACAGAACATTAATCCTATTAACAACCACCAGAAACAAATATATAACTTTTTAAAAGATGAAATAAAAAAACCCTCAAATAAAAAAGTACACCAGAACTGTTTAATATGCATGCTTATTTGGATTAAAAATATCAGTCTGAAGAGATCACTACCAAAGCACTCCTGAAAGATGGCCAACCAGACTGTATTTGAAAACTCAAGAGAATAAAATTCTATCACTCTCCAGGGCAGCATGTTCCACTGCTCTTACCATCAGGATGAGCCCCCGGTGGCACAGTGGGTTAAACCCCTGTGCCAGCAGGACCGAACGACAGGTCGGAGGTTCGAATCTGGAGAGAACGCAGATGAGCTCCTTCTATCAGCTCCAACTCTCCATGAGGGACATGTGAGACATCCAGGCGTCTGCTCGCAACATCCTTGCAGACAGCCAATTCTCTCACAACAGAAGTGACTTGCAGTTTCTCAAGTCGCTCCTGACATGACAAAAAAAAATCAGGAAACTCTTTTTAATGTTTAGGTGGAGTCTCTATCCTTACAATTTATATTGATGGCTTCATGTCCAAGTCTCTGCAGCAGCAGAAAACAAACTGTCTAGATTTTCAGTATCAAAGTGTTTCCAATTTTTAAATATGACTATCATGTCATGGAGAACCTTCTCATGGCTAAACATACCTAGTTCCCTAAGCCACACCACAAAGGGCAAAGTTTCTAGATCTTTTACTGTTTTGGTAACCCTCCTCTGGAATTATCCAGGCTTCTTCAATTGTGGTGTCTAGAAATTGATAACAGTATTTCAGTTGAGGTCTGACCAAAGCAGAAAAGAGTGTAACTAATATTTCCCCTGATTTAGACACTATACTCCTGTTGATGCAGCACAGAATTATATTGTTTTAACTGATGCATCACACTGTTGACACATGTTTAGCTTGTGGTCTACCAAACCTCCACGTCTCTGCAGCATACGTTTTATTGTCAAGCCATGTGTTATCCATCCTATCTGCACGTTTCATTTCTTCTGCATATTTGTAGTACTTTACATTTTTCCCAATTGAAATTCATTTTGTTAGTTGGGCTCTTGTCTCTCATCTGTTTAAGTTATTTTGAATTCTGGGGTATTAGCTATCCTTCCCAAATTTATGTCATCTGCAAATTTGATAAGCAATGCATTTAGGTTTGGTCAGTTAACCACTTACAAATCCACCTAACAGTAGCATAATTGAACCCACATTTTATTAGCTTGCTTGTTAGACCTTGTCAAAGGCCTTACTGAAATCAAGGTGTGCTACATCCACATTAATAATTTCATCTACCATGCTTGTAACTCTGTCAAAACAAAAAAGTGATTAGTCTGATGATTAGGCTGGTGTGATTTGTTTTTGAGAAACCTGTGTTTCTGAGAAATCTTTTAGTGAGCAAAGAGCTTACAGATTGTCTTTTTGGTGATCAGCTCTAGAATTAAGTAGTAATTGTTTCCCCCCTCTTTTTTTTGTTTGGTTTTGAAGATGGGACATCATTTGTCCTCCTTCAATCTGCTGAGACTTGTTATCATAGAATCATGATTTTTTTTCTATTTTCTCTAGGACTGCCACAAGCAGACCAAAAGCATTTCCTTTCATTGGAGATTAACTCCAGTTTACCGTGTCATCTGAATCCTAGACAGCAATTAATCGTAACTGTGATTAATTCGCAGTGCTTAGCTTTGTAAATTAAGGGTTAAAAGACTGCTTGTTTCTATTAACTGTTACTAAGAATCAGCCTAGTCATGGTTTGTCCAGTTTTGATAACACAGAGATTAATGAAATTCATCAGGTAGTTTCCATTATTTGTTTTTTTTTGGAGAAAGAAATTAATCAATTTCTTTCCTCATTCCCTTCACAAAACACTTTCAGAATTTTAGAAGCATTTCACTTGTATAGTATAGGATTTATTGCAAACTTTATTAAACAAAATAAGATTTGTATTATGCAGAATCCAGTTTAATATGACAAATTATCATTCTAAAGTGACTTATTGGAAAAGCATATTCCTTCACCGACATTAAAAGGATATTCAATCAGTACCTATTAAATAAGGAATTAGAGTAAATGTATAATTTGATAAATGATAGGCAGCAGTGTCCTCTAAAATTTGTAGACAGTTCAAGATGTGTATCCCAAACAGGAGCAGGTGTTTAATAAATACATGAATGTTTGCTACATATATAAACCTAACTGAAAAGGCTTCAGTTAAACCAAAAATATACTTAGCAGGAATACTTTGTTAGCTAAAGATAATACTCATCTGAGCATAAGAAACAGCTGTTAGTTTCCCCTGAGTTAGATAGACTCTGAAATACATTACAGTAATGTCTTTTCACTGCAAATGTACAATTTGGTTCTTATGCACCTTCAAATCATTTCCAACTCCCTGTTACCCTAAGAGAAATTTATCAAAGGTTTTATTGGCAGATATGTTAAGAGGAGATCTGTGATTACCTTCCATTGAGAGTGTGTGACTTTCCTACCTTGACCAAATGTAAATGAAGGAGGAAAAATTGGTTCAAAATAAGGTGGAAGATGCATACAATTTACAAATCTGTTGGATTCAAAGATGTTGTGCTGGATAAATGGGCACAACATTGGATTGTAGAGTAATATCCAATTGTAGGTAAAAACGACATTTCCAAACTTTGACAAGCCTAAGAATGCTCTCCACAGGCTATGAAATCACAACCACTATGTATCCGATAGTTCAGGCAGGAAATAACAAATAATAAACTCTGGGGGGAAAGAAATATAATGCTTGTTATTGATGAAATGTCTTTCCAGCTTCACTGTCAATCTGAATTTCAGGGAGAGGTCATTATCTGTGCAGGCACATTACGGACTTTATCACACAAATCTCCCATTACACTATAGTTGTGTTACAATTGATAGTTGGTATATAACGGTTGAACAATCACACAGTTGCACTAATTAGCTGATAGACTTTATAAGCTAGTTGGCATCCCCCCCCCCCAATGTGTGATGGAAAATTGCTGCCAATTGTGAGAGAAATAAGGTTTAACACTGTGAAAGTGACCCACTGTATGGCTATCAGCCTCCTCACAGTAGACTTAAATCAAGAAAAAGTTTCATGAGAACCACCACTCCTCTTAATGTTCCTCCGGAAACAGCAAGAATATCCCTGTGGGCAGCAAAATCAGGTTATTCCAACTGGATGGCCCCCTACGAGGGTCTTCCTCCAGGGGCAAACCAAGAATGGGCAATTTGGAAGTCTCTGAGCAGACTCAGAAGTGAGGTGGCAGATCAAAAGACATCCTGACTAAATGGCACTACCTAGAAGAATCATCCACCTTGTGTAATTATGGAGCAGAAGAAACAACTCAGCATCTGTATCCTTGCCCACAATGCCCTGCCTCATACACAGAGAAAGAACAGACAGTAAGGTTGCTGTTGCCTGTTTTTGGTCTAAAATTATTTAGCTGCTTGGACTCCCTTTATCAATTTTCTTCTTATTTATTTATGCAATGTTTTTGACATATATAAGTAAAACCAATAAGCCATTTCATGGTCCTGCAATCATACTTCTTCATTCCCTTATAATCCCACCTTACCACATTGCTGCTGTTCTGATTTTTATTGCAACCGTGCTATTCCAGAATTTTAAACAACCCGAAAAATCAAATATAATCATCATAATATATAAATGTCCAACTTGGGAATAATGAGGAGGGGAGAAGAATTCCATCTCCTGATAACATTTTATTATCAGCACACCATCACAAAAGCAGAAGGGATGTATTGCATCAAGGGATTGCTATGACACTGGGTGTTATTGACAACTTAGGAGCTATTGATGATTGTTTATCCTGTTGAGCCAGTATTATCATCTGCAGGTAATGGATGGACTAAAGACCAATGTGAGTGTACAGAGATATTCATTTTCAATCTGGGGTTAACCTCATAATTTACTCATATGACAGAATTTTTAGGGATACTGGAGAATACTTATAACAAGCCAAACCACTGATTTAGCTAGCTTAGTAATACTGACATTAATTGGTAATAGATTTGAGTGTTTCAAACAGTGTGTCTTTCCCAATTCTCCCAGGAAATTCCAAAAAATAAAACTTGGGTCTCTTCCATTTAAAGTGTTATATCAATGAGATATGCTCCTTTCCACATAGAACATAAGTTGCTTGACCTTGAGATCAGTCTATTCATCCATCTAGCTTGGTAATATTGATGTTGAATGGAAGCAGCTTTCTAGGTTCTTGACCAGATGTCTTTAACATCACTTATTTCCTTTTCCTCTTCAAACTGGAGATGCCAGAAACTTACCTGGGGACCTTCAGCTTGCAAAGTATGTGCTCTAGTACTAAGCTTTGTGCCTCTCACACATACCGAGGGTCAGATCTGGTCTTAAGTTCCCTGTTCCCCCTTTACTATAAACAGGTTGGAGCTGAGGTAAGTGATGGAATGCATATGAATTTTCCCAAGTCTTAAGATCATCACTGGAGACCATTCTTCAGACCTTTATATTTTCAGGCATTAGCTATGATGGTCATAAAGAGGGGCACTGTGTTTCAGAATGTTCTCCACAGATGAGTTTGCCTTGCACTAAGTCTGATATGTTTTTGTATAAGATGTCATGCTCATTTGCCAGAGCCTCTTAATGAAAATTAGTGCTGTCATCAAATTGTTAATGTTATTTATACTTCCAAACTGTAAGCCAATCTTTGTATGTGAGCTGAAAATCACCTAATACACACCGAAAGAAAACAGTTCCTATATTCCTGAATAATTCAAATGAAGTTTGAAATGCTTCTGACTTGATGTTTTTCCTTGCTGTAGTCAGAATACTCCATTTGTAGAGTAAACATCTCTATAACATTGAATGTGTGAATTAGTAAAATCAATTCTTCCACTTCAGTCTAATTTTTGTTGGCATATTCTTTCCCTATATTATAATTTAGGGTGTTCCACCCAGCTAGATTCTCCAATTCCCTCTTTAAATCCTCTTCTTTTCTACTTAAAACCAATTATAGAAAGATAAACATTATGCACGCTGGGTGGTCTATTCTGACCAGAAGGTTAAATACCATGTAATTCTGCAAATTCCATTTAATCAGGATCCATTCATTTCAGATAACTGACTAACAATAGCTGCTTTGAGATTCTTCAGTGTATTAGTTATTACTTTTAAATACATACAAATTTGGCCACATCTAGTAATTGCAGATTATACAACTGCTATATTTGGTCTCTTCATGTTTATGTTTTAAGTATGTGTCAATGCTGTGTCATTTAATGCAAACTAAGCTACTTATTCAATGTCAATGTGGTGTGATTTAATGCTAACTAAGCTACTTCTTCAATGGTTACGGTTTGTCTTTTCATTTTGTTTCTTTCTTCTGGAGTGAGTTGTATGGCAAGCCTCAGGCAGATGTATACACATGTGTAAAGATTTTTCTTTTGACAGATTTGCAGAATCAGGAGATTAAGAAAAGCATTTAGAAAAAAAACAGAGGGAAAAAAACAGGAAAACAGTTAACAATACTATGAAGTTTTTGAGGTCCCGTCTGTCTTTAGAGACAGTGAACAATTATACTTTCTTGATTTCTGAACTTAAACCATCAACAAGCTGATGAAATAGAACAGGGGATCATGCTATCCCTCGTTTTTGATCATGCTATCCCAATACCGGACTGATGGTCTGAGAAACAGCAACAATTTCTCTACCACCTCTCTTCGTTTGCTTTATTCTATGCTCAGCAACCACAAAGTAAATATCTGTAGGGAATCTCTCTTCAAATCCCACCTCATTTGATGCAGAACTTCTAGAGCAAATGCATCCAACATATGATTTTAGATATTCCAATTTAAAGTGAAATATATGTATAATTTTTTTCAAAGGGCTGTATCTCTTATTCTAATCAACTTTTTGTGAAATGTGAACACAATATATTTTATTATATAGTTTCATTTGTTTGTACCCCATGTAATAATCTTTAATAGTTTTTGAAATATTATTTTTAAAACCCTGAAAGTAGTCATATCACTGCTCACTTGCTCTTCTCCTTTTCAGAGCTCTGTTACATCCACCTTCTTGCTCCTCCCCTCCCACTGTGGTATAAAAGGAAGGCATGAACTCAGCTGTTGGTCATTCCAAACACAGCTACCTTACTGTGCAATTGTCTGCTAGCTTGAGTCACTGTTCTGATGAAGATCCCTGCATTGTAGGTGACAACTGTGGAAAATGAGGTGTCTACCACTGGTTCATCTAATGCAAACCCTACCAAAAGAAACCATGGAACAGGAGCAAAGACACAGTGAAAAATGTTTTGATGTCACCCATCATCAAGATAAAGGAAATAGAAGAAAGCAGAAGACAGAAAGAAACTTCTGCCAATTGTGGAAACGATTGTGACTGTCAAGAACTAGCTTTAAGAGGGAGCAATGATTCAGGTTCTTGGTGGTATGGGGATACCAAGCCACCTTGTCTGTCTACTGAGGCATCTGTATAACAACCAAGTAACAACATTAAGAACAGACCATGGAACAACAGACTGGTTCAAGATTGGGAAAGGAGTACAGGAGGGCTGTATACTCTCACTCTACCCATTCAACTTGTATGCAGAAACATCATGCGATGTATGGGACTTGATGAATCCAAGGCTGGAGTTATAATTGCTGAAAGGAACATTAGCAACCTTAGATGTGCAAATGATACCATTTTGATGTCTAAAAGTAAAGAGGAGCTGAGGAGCCTTATAACCATGGGGAAAGAAGAAAGTGCAAAAGTTGGGTTGCAGTTAAACATAAAAAACCAAGATTATTGCAACCAGACTGATTGATAACTGGCAAATAGAGGGAGAAAATGTGGAGGGAGTGACAGACTTTGTATTTCTAGATGCAAAGAATTCTGCAGTCCAAGATACTCTCAGAATTTTCCTCCAGCACCACAGACTGCAGCCAGGAAATCAGAAGACACTTACTTCGTGGGAGGAGAGCAATGACCAATCTCGATAAAATAGTGGAGAGACATCACACTGGCAACAAAGGTCTGCATAGTTAAAGCAATGTTATTCCCTATAGTAACCTATGAATGCAAGAGCTGAACCATAAGGAAGGCTGAGATAGATGCTTTTGAACTGTGGTGCTGGAGGAAAATTCTGGGAGTACCTTGGACAGCAAGAACAAACCAGTCCACACTCCAGGAAATAATGGCTGAGTGCTCACTGGATGGAAGGATATTAGAGGCAATGATGAGGTACTTTGGCCACATAATGGGAAGACAGGAAAACTTGGAGAAGATAATGATGCTAAGGAAAATAAAAGGAAAAAGGAAGTAGGGCTGACCAAGGGTGAGATGGATGAATGTTATCCTTGAAGTGACTGGCTTGACCTTGAAGGAGCTGGGGGTGGCAATGGCTGACAGGGAGCTCTGGTGTGGGCTGGTCTATGAGGTCATGAAGAGTCGGAAGTGACTGAACAAATAAACAACAACAATGTTTCAGGATCTATTACCTGTGAAGAAGCTTTGCACAATGATTGTAATTTCAGGGCCTTGTTGAGATCTTGTGCCAGATCAGGAGACACTGACTTGAAAAGTCTTCTAGACATTCTATAAATGTCTAGTATACTAGTCATCAAATATAGAATGAACTAATAGACAATTGTGATAACAAGATAATTGAAAAAAAAATTGAAAGATGCAATGCATCACTGTGTTTCTCTGTTTTGGAAGATGAAACTTTGGGTGTGAGTGGCTCAGAACAGTTATCACTTCTGCTAAGGAACACCAATGTTAAAATGCAGAAATAAGAGAAGACTTTATAGGCTTTATGAAAATAAGTAATATGGCAGGTGGAGGACTTGCAGGCATTATTTTGAAAACACTGGAAAAACTGAGCTGAACTTGCAATACTTGAGTAGACAGGATTATGATGGAGCTGCTAATATGAAGGGTCATATTAGTGGTGCACAAGCAATTATATTGCAGAAGAATCCAATGGCTGTCTACATCCACTGCAGTACTCACTCACTAAATCTAACCTTAGCAAAGACTTGCAGCATGCCACTTGTCAAAAACTGCCAATGAACAATATCATCTTGTGCAGTTTCTTCAGAGCATCATCTATCAGATTGGACCTGTTGAAGAAAAAATATAAAAGACCTGCTGCCGCTTTGTGAAACCTGTTGGGTTGAGTGACATGATGTCTTACATTTTGTTGAACTGTGCAGTGTGGTGGTGAGAACACTTGAAGAATGAAAAGAGAGTCCTCAATACAACAGTGAGACTTTTGGACACCTTATTTTAGCTGTTTTGAATGTTAAATTTGTAGTAACCATGTCATCATCCCTTCAGCATAGCAAAACATAGCAAGAGTAGATATAAACATTTTCTGTAGTCTGCAACATGTTGACAGTCTCTTAGAAAAAGCCAAAGAGATGCACACAGAATCCGTGAAAGAATTTCAGGAGATCTTTAACACAGCAAGATCAGTGCTGAAGTTTATGGGTAGAGAAGTTAGGATTCCTTGCATCTGTTCAAGACAGAATTGGAAAAGCAACATTCAGGCAACTTCACCAACACCAGTGGAATGTTATAGGCTAAATGTCTACATCCCATTTCTATACTTTTTCTGCAGTCATCTACAAGAAAGGTTTACAAGGCACAGGGAAGTAGTTCAGGAACTGCAAGTGTTCCTCCCAATTAATTGTGTCCATTTAAAATCCAACTTGAACAAGTGCTCAGAACTTTACAATGAATGCCTTCAAGATACTGACACAATGATGGAAGAATTTGAACTGTAGTGTAAAAAATGAAAAAAAAAAAAAAAAGATTACACCTGCAAGAAAAGCCATCAAATGTACTAGACATATATCTTGACTGTGATAGACAGGTTTTTTTCCAAATGTGAAGAAACTTCTTCAGATATCTGCAACATTGCCAGTGTTAACAGCTACACATGAAAGGTTGTTTTCAACTCTTAAGCATTGGAAAACGTACGTTAGAAGCATAATGGGGCAAGAAAGACTGAATGGACTTGCACTGAAGTTTCTCGATGGAGTCTGATTTCTGTCAAAGTGTATTGACACTGTTTTCAAGTGTTTACAATGGGTTGTGGTATTCTTTTGTAACCACTAAATTACCAATTAAGAGTCATTTTTAGATTTTTTTTGTCTTGAAACTTTGTAGCTAAAATAGAAATTTGATTTAATTAAGTCTATATAAAATACAGAGTGAGTCATAGAATTTTAATTTTTCTTTGTTATGGACCTACTCTTCATGATTTGCTTAAAAAAAATTGTTCCCCCGCTTTCCAATTTTTTATTTTTTTTTAGGCAACAGGCTTGTATGTAACACTATTTAGCATTGCTTTAAATTGATTGAAACCAGCTACCTGGTCATTCAACGTATCTACAAATCCATCCACTTTTATAATTTTAATAAAATTATCCAGTCTCCACCAAGCTAATCCCATCTCTTCTACTAGTTGAGAATGTCACCATGGCCTGAACCCAAGTGCCAATCTGAAATGGAGCATCTCAGCAAATCAACTTCTTATATCCAATTAGACCAACACTTATATTAATCCCATTGTTTCAATTGATCAATTCTGTCAAGGACCAGCTTTTTATTTAGGACAATACTGCATAAACAACAAAGGACTAAGGTCTCTAGTTACTTGCAAGGGGTTTCCTTCTATTGGAAGGGTAAACAGTACTTTTTGATTCCATTAATAAAAAATCAGTAACCTTTGATCCAGTAATATAAGATGCCATCGATACTGAAAGAGCTAAAACAGAACAAAGAAAATTATTTGTTAATCCTAATTGATCAGTTATGTTACCTGTATGTTGTTCATCAATCCAGGCTTGCAGATACATGAAGAGGAGTAGACCTGCTACTCCAAACATCAGTACAGATATATAGATTAATTGTAGGTTCATGGCCCTACCAGAGGACTACATTTCGACCCACTTCAGAGGTGCATGTAGCTCACTTCTTACAAGTGTTCACTTTGCTTTCAATATTTTTCTTCTGTTTCCGTTTCTGTTCTGGAAAGG
Organism: Anolis sagrei; assembly: GCF_037176765.1. Taxonomy (NCBI): domain Eukaryota; kingdom Metazoa; phylum Chordata; class Lepidosauria; order Squamata; family Anolidae; genus Anolis; species Anolis sagrei. The sequence continues at coordinate 57,752,356 of NC_090024.1, read as the reverse complement.
TCAATCTGTAAAGACATGAGAAAGATGTTAATTTTTTAGCATGCTGTTCCCCTATGATTCTTATGCAATGGCAATTTTGCAGCTTTTATCTGCTTTCAATCCAAGGAAGATGGCACACATCCATTTCTTTTCTCTGTCTGCAAATAAATTAGACCTTCTACTAATTGTTGGAAGCTTCAGAGTGTTCAGACTTGAATATACATTTGTGGTTCTGAAAGGTCATAAATTGAAGGAATGTCTCTATATCACAAAAACTAGTGAGCAACCATTCCCATAATTCTATACCAGGAGTGCAAAAGTGAACCCATCTTGACATTTTATGGCCTCTAATGCCTCTTTTTTGTTGATAAATGCCACAAGAAGAAAAGGAGGAGGAGGAGGAGGAGGAGGAGGAGGAGGAGGAGGAGGAGGAAGAGGAAGAGGAAGAGGAAGAGGAGGAGGAGGAGGAGGAGGAGGAGGAGGAGGAGGAGGAGGAGGAGGAAGAAGAAGTTTTATTTATATCCCGCCCCCTCTCTTGGAAAAGACTCAGGACAGCTTACAAAAAACAATAGTACCTAAGTCATAAGTTAAAATACTGAAAACATAGAAGAACATAACACAACATCAACAATAGCCATTCTTGCTGGAATAAAAGCATTAAAATGTTAAAACCATTGATCTCACTAAAATACCTCCACTGAAGACTGATCGTCTCCAAGAACCTGCTTCCAGAGCCAAGTTTTAAGTAGCTTTCTAAAAATCAGCAATAAGGAAGTCAATCTAATTTCCTTGGGAAGGGCATTCCAGAGCTGGGGAGCTACCATTGAGAAGGCCCTCTCTCTCGTTCCCTCCAGCCATGCTTGTGATGGGAGGAGGGCTCCCCCCACTGTGAATGTCAGGGCTCAAGCTGGTTCATATGGGCGAATGTGTTTTGTTCAAATAAGTGGGACTCAAAACATGTAGGGCTTTATAGGACCTCCACTTTGAATTGGGCCCTGAAACAAATAGGCAGCCAAGATCTTGGCCTATTAAGTCCTGTACAGTTCCGGCCCAGCTTACCTGTCCAAACATATCTCCCTCTACGACCCACCTCAGAATTTAAGTTCATCTGGGGAGGTCGTGCTCTCGGTCCTCGCCTCTTCACATGTGTGTTTGGCGGGGACGAGGGACAGGGCCTTCTTGGTGGTGGCCCTCTGCTTATGGAATGCTCTCCCTAGTGAGACTAGGTCTCTCCTCTCTTTTAGAAAGAAGCTCAGAACATGATTTTGGGATCAGGCCTTTGGTCAGTAGGTTTGGTAGTAATCATAATGTTGGAATTTTTACTATGGCAGGCTTTGGACTGGGTCATTGGTTGCTATATCAGATTTTGATTCAGTTACATGATAATAATAATATTCCAAATGTATTTCAATCTAATGTTTTATCTTTTGTATAATGTTGTACATAATGTATTGTATGTTGTTGGCATCAAATTGCTGCTTTTGTAAGCCACCCTGAGTCCCCCTTCAGGAGTTGAGAAGGACAGGGTAGAAATGTTGGAAACAAGGGGCTGTGGAGCACAATTGCAGAAATTCCTCATCTTGCTCAGGTCATTTTAGCCCAGAAGAGGCCATTCTTTCCTATTAGAAGATACAGAAGTAGAATTTCAGTTTACTTACTTTTGAAAAAGCCCTTTTTTAGGCCTAAAGGTGACAGGAGGTGGGTGGGTGAGAAAACTGAGTCCCAGATCCCAAGGATGTGTTGGAGTAGTTTGATGACCAACCTTTTTTTCATTTGGTGCAATGAAATGTGTGTGGCCTTTCCCAATAAGTCAATTAAACCATTTAATCCCTGAAGGTTGCCCATCACATGTTGGAAATAATGATATAAATCCTGAAGGGTCATCTTTGTGGCAACAGTTCCTGGTCCATTTCTGGGCATAATTAAAAGTGATGACCTCTAAAGCCATGCGTGGCTTGGATCCTGGCTACTGGATCCTGGCTATTTGAAGGACCATGTCTCCCTTTATGTACTAATGTCACCCAAAGAGGCCATTCTCTCTGTTGCAATATCATCTTAGGCTCATTTGAGAGCAAGGAAGAGAATGTCACAGTTGCTGCTTTCTATGATGACCCCATCCTTGCTCTGCTACTATCAGCAAGTGAAAACATTTTGGAAACTGACTGGAATGACTTTTAAATACTGTGCAGTGCTCTTTTAAAAATGTGTATAGTCTTTGTATAGTTTTTAATTGGTATTCTTTTTAAGTATGTTGTTGGCCACACTGAGTACTATTACTGGGAGAAATGTGGGCTATAAACAAATATAAATAATATCATGTTTACAGGAGCAATTCTTCAAATAAGTCCAATGTTTTGGATATCGTCTTTTAAGCTCAAGCCAGAGTAGCTTTACTGCCCCATTAACATGGGAGGCACCAGTTGATACTGGAAAGTATTATCCTCTGGTCATACCTCTCACTGGCTCTAACTCTTTTATTGGGAAAGATAGAAAGCCTTACATACAAGATTGTAGAATACCATATCAAATCACCAACATCCAATGTCAAACCAATATGCTCAAACCTATACTTATAGTTTCTTAGGACAGGATAACTCTTCTCCCATTCACTCATGTGTCCATTTCTGAAATTGAAAAACAAAACACTCTGATTTCTAACCAAACAAGAGGTGTTTATCAGATTTCTTTATCACAACTCTTTCTGATCCCCCCCCCCCCCAAACATTTTGTTTGGGAAAAAACATTTTGTTTTCTAGATCTACATATTGAAGGGAAACTTGTGCCAGTTCTTTGGAGGCAGAGTGATATATTGATGCAGGCTTAATTTACAGCACTATAACAGCTGTGCCTACAATAAATCATGCATTTTCAATTTACATGATATTTGCATAGTCCCAGCAGGTTAGATGAATTTTATACTAACTGTATACAGGACTGGTCCTGCGAAATAGATAAATGAAGGGAGGAAACCTTCTCATACTTATAGATGGCACAGAACTTGGGAGTGATAGACAATGTCTCAATATATTTTAAACATTTTAAAATTCAAAGTTTTAACAGTGAAAAACCAAATGAAAACAAAAAGGAATTCAACAAACAAATGAAAAACTTCAGGAAGAATAGGGAAGGAAGGAAGGAAAAGTTCAGTAGTATCATATGAGAAGTGTCTGGTTTGGGAGAAGTTTATATGAAATGGATCAAGCCTGTGATCAGTCAGTCTCAAGGTGGTTAGAAGTCAGCAGTGTGATGGAGCTGCAAAAAAGGCTAATTCAATTTTAGGCTGCATTTGTATGACCATCATTTTCAAGTTTGAACAAGCAGTGATTCTACTCTATTCTGGGCTAGTCTAATCCCATCTGGAATATTATGTCTACTTTGAGATGCTGTATTTTGAGAAGAGCAAACACAAATATGAACAAGTTCAGAGAAGGGCAACAATGTTAGGTCTCAGAAAGGCTCTGTTTATTAATTTGTGTTCAACCCTTTGGCTGTTGACAAGACAACTGACATAACAGCATCTAGCTAGCTATTCTCTCATGTGGAATTTCACCGTCATGACATCAGAGAGAATCTGTCTTGCTACTGATGTTGCACCAGTCTATGACTTGTGCTCAGAAGAGATTTACAGGCCTTGTTAAAAAAGAAAGGTCCTGTGTTAGCTTTGATACAAATAAATAGGTACTGTGGCATAGCATCACTCTTTTGGAGATTTCTTGCAAGCACTCCTTTGGAATGAAAACAATCTGTCCACGTTTGCTTTATCAAAAGTAGGGCACTGAACAGTCATTAGTTCAAGGAGCTACTGAAAGGTCTCAAAGCAGAGAACAGGGATTTGGTTTATTATTGTGAAGTGTGTTGGATGAGCCAAAGAGATAGGCTGACATGCTTAAGAAGAATACAGAACTTTTCACTGAGATGAAATGCTGACCTGCAAATAATCTGACAACCAAAAGAGGCCACAAGACCTGGCATTCTTCATGGACATCATGGGGTATTCTCAAAGTTTCAGTGTGAAACTGCAAGTCAAAATTAGAGATGCTCTTTGTACTTTGTACAAATGTAAGGATGTTTGAAACAAAATCAATGCTTTGGAAAACACCACTATTAAAGAACAATAGAACTCTTTTTCTGGCTCTTGAGGAATAGAAGCCTGAATCAACAGCAAAATACTCAATGGAATAGGAGAAAAGTTCAGTGAGATTAATGTGTTCAAGAAATAGAATTACATGTTTTTAAAACACTTTCTAGTAATGGAAGTAATGTTCATAAAGAATTTCAACATGCAAAACTGAGTTAAGGGCAAAACAAGATCAAATAACCAGTACCGTAGGTTTCCAGTCTTTTGGGTTTCACATCAGAGGTGAACATAGCAGTTGTTTTGACTCTTCCACCAACCTTACTTCCCAAGCTGTCTACATGTCCTTGGAGGGGGCTAATATTACCACTTCAAAACCATAAAAATGAGACCAGGGAGGGAGAAAGAATGTGTGTGCATGATAACTGGCCATTTAGAACATGGATTAGACTTATATCTTGGCAAACATCATTATATAGGCAGGGGAAAAAATCACAATCATGGAATTATATGGGCTGAAAAAACTGCTTTTTTTCCTTGCCTGGTGATAGTTTATGATGGAATATGTACAGCCTTATGTGGGAAGGTATAAAACAAGAGCCTGTGTGATATGCTGCTCAGTTAAAATGTTGAACAAAGCATTTAAATTTCAAAGAGTTATAGCTTCATAGTGTTGGATAGGGCTCATGGGCCATCAAGTCCAATCCCCTGCTCATTGCAGGATCTCCAGCTACCCAGCCTCTTTTGACAATATCCTGAGATGGGGAACTCACTACCTCTCTAGACAATTATTTCACTGCCAAACCATTCTCACCATCAGGAAAGTCCTTCTAATGTTCAATCAAAACCTACCCTCCTTCTGATCAGCAATGCAGCATTGGTCATAAGGTCATTAACAATATCAATATTAAATATCCTTAAATATTAAATAACAACATTACTTTGTTGAAGATTACATATATCTCTCAACTAGCAGGGCCATCTTTGAAGATAAAAACTGGGATTATGAGTCAAATAAAAGTAATATTTCCAATCTCTGCTAACAAAATCACTGGAGGCCAATTGATCCAAAGAAGAGGTGTCCATTGTATGAATGACTAGTAAACATTGCTTTCTGTTTCCAGCTTTGGATTTAGAATACTTGAGAAGATGTGTTCACAGACAGACAGCATGCTATTTGCATCTGAGTATTTTGGAACATTTTTTTGCTATATACCTTGACTGTGAATTGGCTGTGCTAACCTTGGATAGATCAGCAGGATAGGGCCTTGGATTGAAGTTAAACTTTAAAAAAGTATATTCATGATAATTGATCAAAGCCAAGGAGAAATGTTACAATATTATTGTGAATTTCCTGATAGTATGGTCCATAAGAACTAAATGTTTAGCCTTTGGGTGCATCTATACTGTAGAATTAATGCTGTTCGACACCATTCTACTTGCCATGGCTCAGAGCTATGGAATCATAGGAGTGGTAGTCTGGTGATGCACCAGGACACTTTAGCTAAGCATCTTGAAAATTACAAAGCCTATGATCCCATAGAATTCAGTTGTAGCAGTTAAAGTGGTGCAAACTGCATTAATACTACAGTGTAGATGCATCAATTTCATGTGCCCAGAGTAGCCCAGCAGCTGGCCTGACTGAAAAATATGTCCAAGACATATTGGTGCCTGCCTATATCACAGGTGCCTGCCTATATCACAGAGAACTGTAGACAACATGAACAGTTATCTTGAGTTCTTTGGAGGCAGAGTGATATATTGATGCAGTTGTATAGGAAGCAAAAGCAACCCTACTTTCTGAACAATATTCATGTGCACCTTCAGGAAAACTACAGCAGCTCCTATTTAAAGCACAGAGCTCTATGAGGCATACCCATCAAGGAGTTATTTTTTATGTGCCGCTTCAGCAGTCATTGATTTTAAACTACACAAGAAACAGCACTGTTAAGAGGCACATTCTTACTAGTGGCTTCAAGTGGAACAGGCTCAAGCCCAAATCTTTCTGAAGAATAATCTTACGTGCAACACAGAGCCTGAGGAGAAGGAAATCATTAATTTAAATGCCCTTCACCTGCCACTCAAAACCAGCAGGATGTTAGGTTACAAAAATGCAATATAGAACCTTTTGTAAAAAGCAGGGGAAAGTAAAGCTACTTAGATTGCTTTTAAATTCTAGCACATTGTAATTCAATTGAGTATAGTATGGAGGGAGTATTAAATTGGATGAGGGGTGGGGAGGGGGACCCAAACCTGTACTGACAATCGGTACAATGAGGCCCTTGGAAGGGTTATTTGGGTAAGAAAAGTTTCCAGTGAACTAAAGCAAAAGTAATAAGGTAAAATAAGACACTTGGGAACAATCATTTGGGGGAAAATAACATTTGTTGATTTGTTTGCTGTTCTGCTAGAAGAGTTTCTATTTCTAGCCCTAGATCTCTGCAAAGAAAAAGCCCTATAAACAAGTTATTATCAGATTATCTGTTGAACACCATATGGTTTGCAGACAAATGCAATTACATGAAAACACCAGATTTTTAATCATTTTCAGCCTTTTGGATTTTATTAAGCAAACTGTCAGCATGTAAACAATAGCTGTCAGAGGAGTGCCTTTTCTGTTTTACTTTTTTAAAAGCCTACCTTAGACATCTGCTAGCACAATGGTGATGCACCAGTAAAATATGCAGGGAGACCTAACATGGTGCAGTGATGTGACTATTGGGATTGAAACTCCAGGAGACTATTATTTAAAATTTTACTTGGCCATGGAAACTCATGGGTGACCCTCGGAAAATCACATTCTCTCAACAAAGGCAACCCACATATTCATAATTTCAGAAGAAAGGAATGGGAAACTCTGACTGCATACATAGTAGAGATAGAATATTGACATGTTAGGGAGGGTGCTAGCCAGCACTTTGAATGGAATAAACCTCCCTATGTGTTGGGAGGTTCTGCAACACCCTTGCCAATAGAGATGAAAATGTTTCCCTTGCTTGTATGTGTACACAATGTTATTTTCCAGTACATGGTCCTTGGAAATTGGGACTACATTTTGGAAACTTCCAGCCTGCATTATGGGATCATAGTATTTGTAGGCCACCCATGTCTAAGGAACAAAATCAACCACTGTACATGGCATTCATTGACCTTGCAAAGGCATTCGACACAATGGATCGCAGCGCTCTCTGGACCATCCTCCAGAAAATCGGGTGCCCTAACAAATTTGTGAACATCCCGTGGCTCCTCCATGATAACAACAGTCTTGAACAGCAATGGCTCCCAAAGTGACCCATTTAGGGTGGAATCAGGTGTCAAACAAGGATGTGTTATTGCCTCTACATTATTCTCCACCTTCATCGCTATGGTACTTCATTTTGTTGACGGGAAGCTTCCCACTGGAGTGGAAATCATCTATCAGACAGATGGCAAGCTATTTAACCTCAGCAGACTGAAAGCCAAAACCAAGGTTACAACATCTGTTATAGAACTCCAGTATGCTGATGAGAACGGCATCTGTGCGCATTCAGAAGAAGACCTACAAACCACTCTAAACACCTTCGCAGAAGCTTACGAGAAGCTCAGCCTGTCATTGAACATCAAGAAAACCAATGTGCTCCTCCAGCAGTCACCAGTCAATCCCTATCCAATGCCAGAGATACAGCTTAATGGAGTAACATTAGAAAATGTCGACCATTTCCGCTACCTTGGCAGCCACCTCATCTCCATGAAAGTCAACATCGACACCGAAATACAACACTGCCTGAGCTCTGCAAGTGAAGGAGAGAGTTTTGAGGATTGGGACATCCGTAGGGATACCAAGGTGCTTGTTCATAAAGCTATTGTCCTCCCAACTCTGCTATATGCCTGTGAGATGTGGACAGTCTACAGACGCCACATGCAACTCCTGGAATGATTCCATCAGTGCTGCTTCCGGAAAATCCTGCAAATCTCTTGGGAAGACAAGCAGACAAATGTCAGCATGCTGGAAGAAGCAAAGACCACCAGCATTGAAGCGATGGTCCTCCACCATCAACTCTGTTGGACTGGCCACGTTGTCAGGATGCCCGACCACTGTCTCCCAAAGCAGTTGCTCTACTCTGAACTCAAGAATGGAAAATGGAATGTTGGTGGGCAGGAAAAGAGATTTAAAGATGGCCTCAAAGCCAACATTAAAAACTCTGGCATAGACACTGAGAACTAGGAAGCCCTGGCCTGTGAGCCCTCTGGCTGGAGATCAGCTGTGACCAGCAGTGCTGCAGAATTTGAAGAGGCACAAATGGAGGGTGAAAGAGAAAAATGTGCCAAGAGGAAGGCACATCAAGCCAACCCCAACTGGGACCGCCTTCCACCTGGAAACCAATGCAGTTTAAGAATAGGGCTCCATAGTCACCTATGGACCCACCCTGGAGAATTATCCTACTCGGACAATGAGGGATCGCCTAAGTAAAGTAAGTAAAGTAATATCTAAGGATGCGCTGTTGGCCATGGACAATTGTGGTAATCTGCGCAGTAAAAGCAGCCACACAGCTGTCATCATGGAACAAGTTGGAATAGAGCAGACCATCAGAACCAGGCATGTAGCTGGGAGGGGGGGGGCTTGAGGGGCTTCATCCCCCCCCCCCTGAAATTCTCATGGTGGTCCGCGAAAAGGCCTTACTGGTACATTATTTAAACTGTTATGTTTATTCATATCATGATCTGATCACCATGCTCAATATATCCCATATGCATGGGGGTATTGGGGTAACAATACAAAAAGTTTCTAGGGTAGACTCTCTTTCACTCAGACTCAGCCCCCCCAAACCAAACTCACCCCCCCCCCCAAATCAAAATCCTGGCTACAGGCCTGATCAGCACTATAGCAACATATCTTATAAATGCGAGCCTCATTAGAAAAATCAAAGCCAAGGTCAAACTACATGTTATGTTAAACAAGCCTTCTGTTACATTATTTGTTTGTAAAAAGACAGTTTTCTTTTTACAGATGCTTTCCCTCATGCCACAGTCGTGATCAAAATCTCTTCATCAAAAGAGACTATTTCTGTCAGAAGGGAAGCTGCTATAGGACATAAATTACATTTTATTTCATATAAAGATCCAAATATACATACACACACATACATATATATATCTTCAGCACAACTCTCACCAAGGCCAAAGATCTGTCTCAATCATGCCAATTGAAGTTCTCTTTTTCCTACTGATTTATCAAGTTCTAGCTCAAAGGCAAACATGTCCCTAGATACAGATTTGTGATGAGATGTGCTTGCCAGTGATAAACAGCATCACATAAAGTTGGGCTGGAGTCAGATATGTTGCCTTCAGTAGTTTAGATGACTTTAGAAGGAACACAAGGTAAAGTAAGTCGAGTCAACAATTGTCTTTAAGAGATAACAGCATCACTGTATCATCAGCTATATTCATTTATCTGTCAGAACAGCTGCACTGATGCCACTTGCCTTGCCTGCCCTATGGATTTTTGCAACAAGTCCGCTGTCACTGGTTCCATGTAGTTTTCTAATTCTTCCTTCTGCTGTTGTTTGTACATGTGTTTTTATTCATTAATATAATGGCAAGGATCAAAAAGAACTTGCAACAAACTCCATCTGATGTGTTGTGCTTTTAAAAAGCCTTTGTGTTTGTACTTTGATCACCATAATCAGCATGTACCAAATTGATTTAGAAATTGGGATTAGATGCTAGGCTGTTTTTATATGGCACAATGGTCAGTTGACCACAGGGAGAAGTCAGAAATCTCACTAAGCCTTCTCAAATCCTCTTGCATGGTGACTCCAGGTAGATCACAGATGGAAAAACAGAGACACTCTTATGACCTTAGGAATAAGCATTTATAACTTTAAGTGACTTGTTCAGAAAAATTAGTCAGGACCCCCATAAAAGTGAAAAACCACACATTTAAAAAGGATCTAAATATTTCCAACTCTCTTTGAATCTCTAGGCAAGGCGTGGGCAAACTTTGGCCTTCCAGGTGTTTTGGACTTCAACTCTCACAATTCCTAACAGCCAGTTGAAATCCCAAACACCTAGAAGGCCAAAGTTGCCCATGCCTGCTCTAGGCCCTTCAGCATGTCAACTTCCAGCAGATGTTGGCCACAGGGGTGCCCCAGAGGTCCTAGAGATTCATGGAGAAAACATTTTAATCAAACCTGTGAATACTCAGACCTACAAAACTCAAATCCATAAATGTGTAAAGTTGAGGTACTTCCATCAGATTCAATTAGGTTCTACACAACACTTTAACACAAAATGAATAACAACAATTTTAAAAGGCTGAATTGGCCACTGTGATCAATGTCTGAATAACTTCTTACTTAGACTATTCTCGAGCATTCTACATGAAGCTGCTCTTGAAAAGGGTTCGTAAGCTTCAGTTTACTGCAATATACAGAAGCCCAACTGTTTATGTAATGTGCTCTGCAGAACATGTATTTTGCAATGGCTTAAAATTTGTTTTTAAGCTCAATGCAAAATATTGATGGTGAGCTATTGAGCTTTAAATAATGAAAGAGCAGTGTTGGCCTAAAATCTGAGTTTTTCAACAGAGGTCCTGCATCATATCCCATCGGTACAAGTGGTGAATTGGGTCAAAACAGAAGAAAAGCCCTTTTCTTTATAGCTATGCCTCAATCCTGGAATTTCCTTTGAAAAAAGTTAGGCTGATGCCATCATTATAGCTGTTTGCGATGGGCAGCCAAAACTAGATTGTTGCATCTGACTTTGCTTTTCTAAAGATGAGACTAACATTGCTTTCAAGTTGTATTTAAAGACTGGTTTGATATTTTATTGTACATTACTTTGTGGGGTCCTAGTGGCCAGGAACACCAACAATACTTTTAATATATAACAAAAAGAAGCTTTAATGCACTACTGAATTTTTGGCAGCCAAGGATTGTTGAATAATAATGAATAATACAAAGATATTGTCTCTGAGCAGCAGCTTATTTCCACAATTGTTCTTTAAGTGCTCCTCAAGAAATCTTCCTTATAATTCCATATGTTGAATGTTTTAGTATTTTGTGAACATTACTTTTTCAGCACCAATTTGAAGCTTTGTACTCCTTTGAATTTTCTCTCTGTTTAGCTTAGTGCTGTTTTTCCCCTCCCTTTCTTGGAATGCAGCACAAGAATAATGCAGACAGACTACACACAGAATGTTTGTTGGCATGGTCAACAAGAAACTCCCAGACCGACATGTACCAGTTTTAACTAAAGAAGTCCAGATATCATGTAGTACAGATTTCACTTTGGAACACCATCCCGCTTTGATGCAACTATGAAGTCAGCCCATGATTCCTCTTTCAGAGTTCTGGCAGCAGCAACCCTAATTAAAACATGTGGTATTTAAATTTTATTGTGCTAAGGCAGAGTTTTAATTAAGGCTCTCACACTTCTAGCTCAGACTTCCTGCACATTAGATGAAGCTTTAGAGCTATTATTCTACATAGGATTTGAGAAAGTGTCAGCCTGATTAATTACTGCAGTTAATACAATGATTTCTGATCTACAGCCTATGCTTATAAGCTTCATTAAAACTGTGACTGTGACACCAAGATAGATCATTGCCTTCTGTGTCAAACACAACAGGAGGTGACTTTTCCATTAGAGCACTCTGTAAGGAATCTCTTAAGTTGATGCCACTTGCATCTTGATAAGCAGTAGTACCGACCCCCCTTTGCTTAATACACAAATCCCAGAAATTCTACACTCATTCTCCCATCACCTGGGAAATCGACCTCTTATGACAAACATGCTTCACTTGAAGCATAATACAAATACATTGAAACATCTATATCATTTTGAAGGATATGAAAATGATAACTAACCTTGGTTGGAAAGTGGCATGCTACGGAACACTGTAGAGCATGCTAGGCAACCTGTAGATTTTGAGGGATTGATGGACTCCATTGGCAAATTTCACAACAGTGAGGACTGGCATGAACTGGAGGTCTACAATAGGTTTTGCTATCTCTCTTTCTCCCTCACTGTAGAGAAACACTGGCTCTTACCAAATGGCAGAAGACTAACAAAGGTTTGAAAGGCCTTAAAATATTATTAAAAGTATGAATATTCGGTTATTGATTTTTAAATGCATGAGGTTGACAATGTCAGTATCTCAGTACCTACTTCATCATAGTACAGTGGGTGCTCATTATCCATTCTAGTTTGGTTCCGGGACAACTCAGGTCCAATATACACTACCCTATAATGTGGTATAGAGGATACATTATCCTGAGGCGTCCAGGTCCAGGTCCCAGGTCCCAGATGTTAAAAAACATCTGGGAGACTGCCTCTTGGGACTACCATGCACTATCCCAGAAGGCAGTCCCTCTGCGGGATCAGGCAGCCTGGGTAGGTGAGTGGAAGGGCACTGCCAACCTCTCCTCACTACCCTCCCTTTTGCCCTGTTCTAATCAGGTCAAGCCTCTGACAGAGGCATGAACATTTCCCTTTTCTTTCTGGCGCCTCAAACTGACACCAGGGGGCTTTGGAGAGGAGAGGAGGGAATTCCCATTCCAAAGCCCTGTAACATCATTTTGGGTACAGAGCAAAAGGGAGCAGGTGCCCTTGCTCACCCATGCTGATTGCGGATCAGCACGAGTGGGTGTGGCCACTCTCAGTCAAAATGTTTAAAACTCCCAATTTCGTTAACATTTTGGCCAGTGTAGAAGGGTCCTCAATGGATACTGAAATCTGTGGATGCACAAGTCCCATTATATAAAATGGCATAGTAAAGGATTTTCACTTATTTAAAACCACAAACAGCTTAACTGGGTATCAGAGATAGCCTGAGGATCTATGAAATGCAAGGCTACAGCAAGGTGTGCCTACACACCAGGATAATGTTTGCACTGCAGCATAATCAAGGTTTGCTTTTTTCAAATTTCCCTCCTGAATATTTTTGAGCATGGCTGGTTGAATCTCTGGATGCAGAATAAGAATAATAATAATAATTATTATTATTATTTATTGCTACCCTGCCACCATCTCCCATAAGGACTCGGGGTGGCATAAAAAGTAATAATAATAATAATAATAATAATAATAATAATAATCTTTATTTATATCCCGCCACTATCTCCCCAAAGGGGACTCGGGGCAGCTTACATAAGGCCAAGCCTGATAATACAATTACAATAAAATGAATACAAAATAGCAAAAATAACAATGCAATAAAATAAGGCAATAACATAAGTGAACATAAGAACAAAATAGAGCAGTGCAAGATACAGTAACAAACACACACAATGGGTGGGCCAAATGTACACATAAAGTGATAAAACCCTGGGTGATATGGCAATGAAAAAGATGTATTTGTAAGGGAGGAGCGCGTGGAGGACGGAACAGTGGAGTCAGGCCTTTAAAAAGGTGAGGGGAAGGGCTCTGTATGAGGACAACTTGAGAGAGAAGACAACAGGAAAGAAATATATGGTCACTCTCCAAAGACACACAGTGGTGCCACACAACATAAAAATACAATAATCAGCATATATCAAATCAGTAACACACCCGTTTACATAAAACTACAACATACAGAAATTAACAAAGCTCAACTCAAATAAAGTGCTCAGTAAAACACAGCAATAGCCACTGATATCAAAGGCATCATACAATCAATTGAACAAATAAATTGTTCAATTTATTGTGCCAAAGTAAACAGCAATAGGTTTGGCTAGTACCTAAACATTATTGAAGCCTGCTGGAAAAGGCACGTTTTTAACTCTCTTTTTCATTAGAATCCATGAATATATACACTGTCCCTATCCAAACCACAGGGCTCAAACTCCTCTTAAAAAGAGCTAATGGTAATTTCATTCTATGTCTACAACAATAAATCAATTAATTCATAGACCTGTTTTCCATTGGCAAAATTATCAAAGCAGTTCACAAAGCAAGACAAAGGAATAATGTATGCCTATCTATAAAGTACTATAAAGTACTATCTATAAAGTTAACTTACTTTTTAACCACAAAATCTCAGAAACTCTCAGCAGCACAGTCAGTGGTCATGCTGGTTGAGAGAAGGAGGGAATTCTAACAATTGTGTTGTAAAAGAGCAACTTTTCTCAACTTTGCTTTGCTTTCCAAGCTTTTCAGGACAGAGTAATCTTTTATGGAGTTTAGAGTAGGGATGGGAATCATGTAGCCCTCCAGAATCTTCTTAGCCCACAACTCCAGCTGTTCTCCTTGCCAGTAAAACCAAGAGTAAGGTGAGAACCAATTATGTTTAGAAAGAGGCAGGACCAGCTGCCAATCCTAGATATTAATAAGATGAAATACCCTCTGGTGTAGAAAGTAAGTACAGATAGCAGAGATGTCTCCGCTGGTAAATGTGAGGAAAGTACCTCTGGAAGGAATCCATTTTAACCATTGTAAAGGGAGACAGAGCCAGTCCACAGTGAGGAAAGAAAAGGTTGAAAAGAATCCTCATTGCAGACCCATCCCATCAAAAGAAGATTGTTTCAACCATCTAACCCATTCAGTGGAATAAGATGTCACTATTCACTATTAAGCATGTAGGAAACTAAAACTGACTTGCCCACATGTACCCAGAAAATTCATCACAAAGTTGGGAATTTAATCAAACTCTGATTTTTATGTGATACCACTAGAAAGCACTGGCTAAAATGTATCATCTGGAATGTTGGAAGACAAAAGGGGTTTCCTTCTTGCTGCAACTGCTTATACTTACATGAGGAAGTCCGCATACTAGTTACACTATTGAAATGCACTTGGGTGGCCATCTGTGTGCTGTGATTTTACTATAAACTCTAAAAGATAGAGAGGAGAAGAAATCTAAAATGTCCAAGAGCAACCAGTCTAAGTAGTAATTTTGGTTGTGTGATGGCACTTACATAGGAATTTCATTTCAAATGAATATGTTAACAAAATGGGACCAGGCCAACTTTATGTACACTTCTACAGAAGATAAACCTCATTTGTGTTTCAATGATATTCATCCCCAAGTGATTAGACCTATGACTGCAATCCCAAAACTTAATGCATCTTTCTTTCTATACTATGTGATGCACTAGTCTGTAAAGGTGATCATGTACAGTTAGTAATTGTAACTAGAAACATCATTTCAAGCAAGAGCTGAAATAAGATCTTAAAAGCTTCAAAACAGTCCCCTTCTCATTTATTTTTAATAGATGTATCCATTCTAAGGCTCAAAATACTCATTTACATTTGTCAAATTCTATGCAAGAGTCTTAAATTCCATCCACATCTATTATTTTAATTCTTCATTTTTTTACTGGGCTTTGGACATTTTAAATAATGGGATATAGTGCAATAATATAAAAGGAAAATGTAATGTATGGATATATTTTACAGTTGAGCCTCAAGAAATGGGAAAGGGCCTAGATTTATTTGCCCCATGTACTTTTCCCCAAGAACGGACTAAAGGTGGTATACAATTAAATAGAGAAAATACAGCTAAAACTTAAAACAAACCTATTAAAAATAAACATAATTTGATTTATATCAGTTGCATGACATAGAATGCATCTCTGTTCTCAACTCCTACTCAAATGCTCTCATCATATGGAATGAATCATGTTAGTTCTTGAAAATAACTCAGCTGGTGATATGGCATTTTCACCATTCTGGTTTTGCTAGATGCTTGGAGAAAATACAATGGGTGAAATTGTCTGTGACCACCAACAACCTCTGAGGATGCCTGCCATAGATGTGGGTGAAATGTCAGGAGAGAAAGCTTCTGGAACATCTCCATACAGTCCAAAAAACTCACAGCAACCCCAGCATTCATGTAAGTTGACATGACTTCCATGTGGCTAAAAATTCATATCCTGTCTTCAAATATCTGCACTTGAAATCAGTAAAATTCACCATGAGTATTTACATGGCTTTCATATAAATCATTAAGGTGGGAAGTTGGGAACAAGCCAGCCTGCAACAGCAGGACATCTTAATATCTCCCATTGAGTAGTACTTCCAGTGGAAAATTATTACATCAGTCATCGGACACCAGGAGATGTTGTAATTCTTTGCATTTGACTATGGGGATGCAACCAGATAATTCTCCAATTTGTCACAATATAGTGAGATGTAAGGAGGGGACTCCTGCAGCTATACAATACACCCAGGAGGTAACAGATGGCTCAGTGTAATGTTTGTTTCAATTTTATTGAGAGCCAATAAGAAAAATCAGCATTCATGAAATCTTTAAAAATTCACTTTATTTTTTTTAAAAAAACTGATATATATATATATATATATATATATATATATATATATCATAGAGTTTAATCTAATTTAGCTACAGCGTTGTTTATCTGGTTTGTCAGTAGTGAAACAAATAAGAAATTGTGAGACTCCTTCGGTATAAATAAATAAATAGGAGGAGGAGACAACATGGTTGTTCAGATTGTTGGAAGTCAACCACATCCTGCACAAATTTCGAGTCCTCAACAAGGAGTAAACAAGCAGCTAAGTTAGCTGGTAGGAAAAGCCCTTCCCTCATTGCCCTCTTTGTTGACCCCCTCCCCCCACCGCCTCTCCCCTGCTGTCTCCTGTTTGTTACATGTTATACTGATACTTCTCTTTTTAGTCTAAGTTTCTAGCTACATGATGAGCTTCTGAGACTTCATTTTCTTCTTTTCCTCTGAACATGGATGTCTTCTGAAAGATAGACAGATAGCTTGCCCCTAACTTTCCTATATAGACATGTAATTCTTTTCATAAAGTATTTTATAACTTTGAAAGCTTGACACTGCTCCTGTATGGCTGAAGCCCATTTGTTCTACTGCTCTACTGCTCAAGACACTTCCAATCTGCTAAACTGCTGCTACTACTGTTGTTGCTGATTTACATTTTTCCATTTTGAAATTACCCAAGAGAGATGACATGATAAATCAACTGTGAAGTGAAACAAAGTTCTGTCTGCCTACCTACTCTCACTGGAAACAGGATGACCAAACATCATTTATCAATGTGGAGCCCCTAACCAATAAATGTAGTTTCTTGAAGATCCTTGGCTTAGCATTGGTCCATTTACTTGATATCTGTCGACACCTTCAAGTTAGGGTTCCAAGGTGCGCAGAACAATGTTTCATTTTAATTATTAAAACACAGCTCTGGGGTGGGAAGTGGCTCACTTAGGTAGCACTAGAGAATGGTTTAATTTAATATACACACACATAGCTAGTTAGTGGGGGGAAACACAGAGAAAGACTTGGAAGGTTACATAATGAAAAGTTTAAATGCTCCACCCTCACATGCTGCAAGCAGACACAAATCTGTCAATACTACATTTCATTTTTTAAAAGAAAATTCCAACCACCTCTCCCCCCCCCCCCCATTGGTCTATTTAGCTAAAAGGGAGGTGCCCCCTAAAATACTGCACTATAGACTTGGTAAAATAGGCATGAGTGTACTTGTTTAGAAGCAACTCCAGCGCAATCAGTACAGAAATACCCTGTTTGAAATCTTTCATGACAAAGAGAATTATCAAATTTTTATCTTGTCACATGGATCATAAACCTTGTTGTGCCTCGTGAAGACTCTCACTGTTTACCCCTAGTTAAGCTCTTTTTAGTTAGAGGTATTAATATTTTATGTTCAGTTTCGGGGGGGGGGGGTCAGTTCTGGTTCTTGGACCTTTTTGTGAAGGCCAGAAGGTCTACAAAATAGCAGTTGGAGCTGTATTCAAGTTCAGTCAGATCTACATTCAAGTCCAGTCAGAGTTAAATATTAAGACCATCTTACAGACAATTGAACATTATACAAGACAGAGACAATAAGAAGAAACAAAGATTAAATAGCCTCAGTTTCACCAGAACTGTGTCTATCTCTCAAAGACTTACCTCTCCTCATAAGGACTTTGTAGTGAGATTCAAGAGGAGAGAAAGTCTAAAGTTCTTGACAGTTAATAAACTCTTGTTTGATTCAACTATATTGTCTCTGATTTGTTCCCTACACAGCCAGTTCACCATCCAAGTAGTTAAGATAGTGGTGGGGGGCGGGGGGGGGGGGGGCGGAACAAACCTTATTTAGTAACATTCAGTTAATCCAAATTGCCACACATTACAATACAAGCATAATTCATAACAAAGTTTCTTACTTGACTGTGATGGAAATTATGGCCAAGATCCTATATATACACTTTTAGTACAGTGGAAATATTCCCTTGTGTAGTTATGATGGATCCCCCAGCCATGCAACTGATTATGAATGATTTTGCACAATGATTGATTACTTCCCCATTCACTACACACACAAAATGAGGAAAAAGCTCTTTGTGTGCTTAGAAAATGTTGGCTATACTATGGACCTCACTGATGCAAACTCTAAGAGAGCACATTTTTACATTTCAGTAATTTTCCATTATGGTATAGTGGTTCTAGTAGTGGACTAGGGCCAAGGTTCAAATCCCCACCCAGCTATAGAAACCCATTAGATACCTTGGGTAAGTTACAGGGTGGTATATTTGGACTGAACATCAGAATAAACTTCTTGACAGTGAAAACAATTTGACAATGGAACCAATTATGAGATAAGTTGAGGCCTCTTTTTCTAGATGTCTTCAAAATGAGGCTGGTTAGTTGCTGGAGATCCTGCACTGAACAGGAGACTGAGCCAAACGACCCATATGAACCTTTCAAATTCTTTGATTAGAATACCTATGTCAGAAATGACTCAATGGCACAAAACAATAGCTATCTAATAACATTACAGTCTGTATTTTTGATCCTATAATGAAAATTGCATGGAAGACTTTTCAGACATGTCTATTAAGTTTGTCAAAGGAGTGATATAACTGTGGAAATGTAATAGAGTTACACTCTTTCCTCTAGAATTTTTCTTAAATTAAATATGATTCTCATCTATAAGCCAGAGACCCTTACGCCCCGCATCTTTCTTTAAATTTAATAATTCATTGTTCTTATCCCTCTCAGAACTGATTGTTACTCACTAGGGAATGCTGAACCATTAGAAAAATCAGAGAGGAAAGATTTGTCAGGTCAGGAGGAATTGAAATGTTCCTCTATCCCTGCCTGCCCTCATATATTTAAGTTGATTTGGGGGATAAATGAGACAGGAGGAGGAGCAGAAATCACCTTTCCCTATTCTGCCGACAGAAGCTTTTGATTCTGAAGCTGGAGCTAGTGGGAAACAGCATTTTGTTATAAGTAAAGATGCCAGTCCCAATCACCGAAGACTTTCAGCATCAGATTCATACCTCAACACTTACATAATTTCTACTGATTTAATAGGGCTGCTCTCATTGGAACTACCAGATTGGATCCATGTCATTTATTGTACTACTGAAGACTCTGTAAAGCTTACATATTCAACAAGAATAAATTAATAATGGAATTGATCCAAGACTTTTCAGGATTCAGAGCTAGAATGCATTCTGGGGAGATCCCCTCTCAAGTCTTAGAAGGTGTTTAATTAACTGCTAGAAAGAACCAGGCAGCTCTGATAACTAACATTTCACTTAGAACAAGCAATCACATTTAATTCCTAAGGTAAAGATGACAAACTAGCATTAAAGCAAGACAGTCACCTCTAGGGATGATCCTTATTACAAAATGCCATGTAAAACCTATTGTCAGTTTGCTACCTCACAACTGATGTAAAAACCCAACAGTTACAATTGTGCCACATTCTCATCACTTCCCTAATGTGATGAGCCCTTTGTGCTTTTGTGCCAGCATTCTACCACTGAAGTGACATCTGGGGTGAGATTCTCCTCCTCTCAAACCCCTTGCTATTCCCAAGGTAGTAAATCATTGATTCCAAGTTTTTTAAATTAACCTCAGCTGTAATTGTGATTTTGTCCTATAAAGATTTTTTTAATACTATGGCGTATCAGAACTATGGGATGCTGGCGTTATGAAGCCAAGCACAGTTATAGGACCACAAATTGACATAGTTGCTGATAATTGTAATTGCGTGACTGCTATGGGGCAGTGGCTTTGCATGATAAAGTCCTATATCTGTAGAATTAGGAAAGATCCAACTTTGCAGAGTGTGCCTTTCCATCAAAATTGGAACCCAGATCTTCTTTCCTACAGTTAATTATAGAGCAAGTTTAAAGTTAGTTGTTTTATTATAAGTAAACAGAATCAATATTCACTACTAATGTTTTTAGCTTCAAGCTACAACACAGTCAAAATGAGGCACACACTTTTGTCAAAGTCAGTGACAGAGGGAAGACCCATCAAATTCAAGACATCACACAGGTATGCTTCAGTTAAGAAAGCCTCCAGCAGAGAAGCTCCTTTTAATGATGGCCCAGCCTCTCCCCCTTTTTCCTCCTTTATTTCTAGCTAGCTAGAAGTTATGAAACAGTATCAGCTTTTGGGGAAATGACAAAGCAGCCCTGAAGAAACACTGACTTTCAGTGACAGGCTGCAGCACTGAGTATGCAGTAAACAATACATATAAACAATAAAGTTTCTGCTGAGAAGTAGCAGGTCTTCACTCCAGCCTGAGCCAAGGACTTGCTAAACTTTTCTACTTGGGACCCCCATTTGTCCAAAGAAACCTTCACGTGACCCTGGATATATATGTATATAACATTCATTGATAATATATCAGCATTAGCCATGCTAGATAAATAGGATTTTCCTTTTTATGGGGCACAGCTGAAGCATCTTCCTCATAGTCCATTGTAAACAAAGCACAGCAGATTCATGTAAATGTCTGAAACAGCCACATGGTGACATTCAGGAAAAAACTTTGGGACCCCAACATTGAGCTGAAGGGACCCCATCTGTGGTTGTGACCTGTACTTGAAGAAGTTTTGTTCTGTCTAGCCCATACTGCTCTAGCTCTGTGTGCCTGCATGCAACAAGTAAGATAAACAGCAGCTGCCTTCATAATCTCTTACAAAGCATACATAAAAGTAAAATAGAGAGAAAAACTGAAAACAGAAAAGCCTACCTAACTAGCTACACCCAACATGCTAAAATGGCAGGTATTATCTGCCAGTTAGGCCACCAAAATCAAAGTATAAAAAGAAGAAAGGGCAGTGAAAGAAAAAAAACCTGGTCACATTTTGGACAAATTTTTAAGAGGTTTCTAGAAGATTAAAATGTTTTTATTTACTTATACTGTACAAGCCTTATTTGACTTGGTTGTTTCATTTCACGTGCCCATATTGTTAGTGAATAAAGCATTTGTTGAAACAGGCTGAACCCAATTTAATTTTGGGTTGGGTTTATTTGTTTGTTTTTTATATGATGTAGAAATCCATCTTTATTCTTTCCATGACATTTATCTAATAAATCAATTAACTCACATGGCATCTTTAATCTAGGATTAGGTCCCAAGGCAGCTCCTAAAAAGAATTAGCTACAAACAATAAATTATTAAACCTTAATTAAGATCATCATATGAAAACAACAGACTTAAATATAACAATATAAAATCATTACATTACATACCAAAATTATAAATAAAGCACACATTCACCCATTAAGAAGCCTCTCTCCAAGTACACATTAAGAGCCTGATTGAACAAACAGATTCTTTCCTATTGGTGAAGGAGAGCAAGGAGGGAGCCAGTCTGGCCTCTTATAAAAGGGAATTTCAGAAGGTGGTACCAGCCACTGATAAAGTTTGCTCTCGTGTCCTCACCAAACAAGCCTGTGATTATGGAAGGACCACAAAAAACCCTTCTCTGTGGTTCTTAAGGCTCTGAGAGATTCCTACAATGAGACACAATCTATCAGATATTCTGGACCTAAGTCATATGTGGCATTACAGATCATGACCAGAACTCTGAACACTGCTGAAAGTGGGTTTAAAATCCTGGGCTCCTAATCCCTGTGAATGTGGCGCCAGAAAGTATTCCTTTCACATAATTTCAAAAAAGAGTGAGGATTTTTGAACAAAAAACCAACCACAAGTTTTTGTGCACACCAAAGAGCCCCCAAAAGCAAAATGAATGTGTAAATCAATGAATATTGTATAATTCCTTCTGTCACTCATTCTTATGGGTTTTATTTTCATGCAAAAAAATAAAATTCATTTTCTACACATTGGTTGGAGGCATGAGAGGGAATACATCTGAAGGAGGTCAGGTAGACTTCTGAAAATGCTTTTGCTACATGGCTGTGAAGTTCTCATCCTCTACTTCAGTCCTCAGACATTATTTCATTTCCGAGAGTTCTTGGAAATGGGAATTTTAATGGCTGGGCTGGGTCAAAGTAAAAAAAAAAAATGGAACCAAATATACCAGCACATTGTTGACTTAAACTTCCCCCTTCTGTACTTGAGCTTTTGGAGATAAATTTCAGCATTTTATAGCTTGGTAGAAAACATACACAATGGAGAAGCAACAAATACTAGATTTATATGAAAGGGGACACTGCAGCCAGACCTTGAGGCAAACCAACCTTTATATGTGCACTTCTCTTGAAATTCAATCCCATTAAATTCAATGGAACTTGCACTGAAGAAAAATAGGAACTATTTCCCTGTAAAATAGTTTTTTTTAAAGGGAATACTACTTCATAGTAAAAGCAAAAGGTAGCTTAATAACCTACATAATTATAGAAATATTAGTATCAATGACATTTACAGGTGACAGTGATTTTGAAGATTAAAGGATACTTTTTAGATATTCATACAAATGTATTCCAACATAATTTATCATAGACGAGGCAGTATCAATTGTAAAAGTGAAGAGGAAATGTCTCACGTGTACAGGCTTTCAGTATATGCACAATACTTATCCTCACACATGTTTATGTATGTGTTAATGCATGTGTCTCTGTGTGTAGACAGATGAATGATATCCCTTACCCATACAGGGACAAATATTTGGCCAATCAATAAGTGATTAAACTGATCAAAATTTGGAATCCTAGGGTACATCGACACTGAACATTTTGGTTGATCAGCCCCATGGCAATTACACACTGCACAAGGGCTGATTCAAGGTTATCTTGGGGAAAAGCCACCTTAATGAAGCCTTGCCCCAGGTAACCTACCTTAAATGCTCCTGTCTCTAAGTCAGGTTTTCCCTCTGACTTAGAGACAGTAAAGGCAGCTGGACTGGTTCCCAACCTGAACCAGTTGCAGCTGTCCTGTCTGCCTGCCATCCTGAGGAAATTGCATGGTACTTCCCTGTGTCTTCTATATCACTATGGTCCCTGACTACACCTTGTCATCTTCCGTATCCCCTGTGCTTGTTTTGACATTAGAGGAGGGGCTTTCCACATCTCCACCCTAGGGATAAGATAGGTGGTATGTTGTGGCTGGGACCTGCCATGACACAGGGGGTGGAGAGGGACATCTAGCATAGTTGGGCAGTAGAGACTTCCCTCCACTTCTGGTTGAGGGAATCCCTATGAAGATTCCAGTTGGGCCTGATCCAGTGTCTAGCATGTGGCATTGGGCTACCATTTGGATTCAGTGTAGAAGGGATCCAATTCTCAATGTAAAATATAAACATTTAGATGAATTGAAACAGAAAAGAAGACGAAGGTAGATTGAAAGAAGATATAACATTAGTTGCTGGTTATGTGATCCACATTGAGTGGTGTCAGAGGTCAAGGGGGATGGGTTCACGGGTGTGGAGTGAGACGTGTAAGGACATGTTAAGGTGTGATAACTACAGCTAATATCTGCTTTTCATATGTTTTACAAATGTTTGCTGTATACTACTTTCCCAACTTTTTTGTATGCTTGCATTTTTGTATGCATTTCTTTTTCTGTTTCGGCTACTTGCTTTTTATTGTTTGTTTTATTTTTATATGCGCAATAAAACAATAAAAAGTTATTTCCAAGGAAAGTGCTACAGCACTAAGCAATCACTTCCTTGTAACTTTAAGTTTTGCTCCTTTTTGAGCAATTGCTACACATTTATTTTAAAAGTTAGGTTCTTGATCCTTCTCTAAAATATAAATAATGGAAAAGAAGACAATCAAAGTGATTTGAATTCTCAAAACAACAACAACACACAATTCTTACAGTGTCTGTCTTGGCTAAGGATGCAGTCTTGACAGCATTTCCAAAAAACTTTGTCACTGACTCCTGCATAATACTAACATAATTTGCTCTGAGACTAAACATTTGACTTTGTTGCACAATACTGTTTGAAGAACCCAAAGTGACTTTTCCTTTTAAAGCAGGATGATGGGGGAGTATAAATTCAAGAACTTTCACACTTCATGCTGAAGCCCATAAAAAGTAAAGCTTGCTTTTATGAGTTTTCTGCAGTGGTTTAGTCATTCCAGTCTCTTGTTTACACCATAATAAGTGTTATGTGCATACTCAGAATATGCCAGGGAAATGCTTAAATTACATCTACCACATTTCTACTTCTCTCTGTTAGACCCAAATGCACATTCAGACTTCAAGGAAGAACCATCACCGCAAACAAAATACCTGTTTGTTGGGAAACAGAAGTTTAGGCCCACTAATTCATGAAAACACAGTCAAAATAAGGACTAACTAAAATAAGGACTAAGGCAAAATCCTTAAGAGAAATATGCAAACTCATTCCATAAATAGTTGGGGACAGAGCTTCTCAACAATGAAATAATTTTGAGGGGGTCTTATGGATGGGAAGCAACCCCAAAACCCTTGTAAATAATAAATAAATGTTCTTGATTAGCCCTTAAGCCATATCACCATAGGTAAAAGGTAAAGGTAGTCCCCTGACATTAAATCCAGTCATGTCTGACTCTGGAGTGTGGTGCTCATTTCCATTTCTAAGCCGAAGAGCGAGCGTTGTCCATAGACACCTCCAAGGTCATGTGGCCGGCATGACTGCATGGAGCGCCGTTAACTTCCCACCGGAGCGGTACCTATCACCATACCGGACTCAAAAACAAAGCTTTTAAAGTAAAGGCAAAGGTTTCTCCTTGACCTGTACATGTCTGATTCATGTCCGATTCTGGGGGGTAGTGCTCATCTCCATTTCTAAGCCAAAGAGCTGGCATTGTCTGTAGATGCCTCCAAGGTCATGTGGTCGGCATGACTGCATAGAGCGTGCCAGAGCGGTACCTATTGATCTACTCACATTTGCATGTTTTCAAACTGCTAGGTTGGCAGAAGCTGGGGCTAACAGCAGAAGCTCAACCCACTCCCCAGATTTGAACCACCAACCTTTTGGTCAGCAAGTTCAGCAGCTCAGCAGTTTAACCCACTGTGCCACCTTGGACTCCAACAAAGCTTGCTCAACTTAATAAAACTCCATATAGTAAGTTAAATAAGACACTTATATATAGGTGTAAATACTTGGTATGATAAAACTGAATATATACATCATATTTCCCTAACCCCTCTACAATTCACTCTGATCAGCCCCACGTATGTGGATCTCAGATGTATTGCTTTTCTTTACAGAGCTGTTTTAGATGTTATTTTTGGGTCTTGGCCACATATAAAATATGTTGTTCTGAATTGATAGTCCCAATAAATTGTCTGTTTGGTATATGGGCCAAAGTACAAGCTTCTCACCTTCTGATACAATCTACAATCAAATAATATGCATATGATATCCTCAAAACCCTTGTCATGGATCCATAGAATGTTGAAGTCCTTAACATCAAGAATAGGACTTTGTTCAAATACACACACTAAAACAACTGTATTCACACGTCACATGTCAAGGATACCAATTCAAAGAAATAGATGTGCAAATCCATTTTAGCACAAAAAAAACATCTTTGAGACTAACTGGAAAGAAAAACATGCTAGCATGTCCACTTCATCAGATGCTCTGAGGGAAGCCACAGTGGACGAACAGGAAGAGGTGTGAAAAAAGCCATGGAAATGCAAAACATATTGGAAGAATATTGATTGTCCTAAAGGATAGCGGTGAGAGACAGGTTTTCCAGAAAAGCTTATGTATAGTGGAAGGAAGTTTTTGTCTAGTGCATTCGTATACGTGCAGGACCAGCAAAATACTGTTGCAAACCAGGCATGAGGAGATTTTTATGTGTGGGTGGCTTGCTGAAAACCATTGATCTAATAGCTGTAATGTGCCAAGAGCCTAAGAAAATGCTGTGAAATTCAGTAGGTTGCCATAAGTGGAGAAGCGGAATAATGAGATCATAGAGTTGGAAGAGACCCCAAGGGCCATCCAGTACAACCACTGCCATGAAGGAACACATAATCAAAGTACTCTTGACAGATGGTCATCCAGCCTCTGCTTAAAAACTACCAAAGAAGAATCCATCACTTTCCCAGGCAGACAAACAGCCCTTAACATGAGGAAGTTTTTGCTAATGTTTAGGTGCAATTTGAATCCATTGCTCCATGTCCTAATCTATAGAGTAGCAAAAAAACAAGCTTGCTTCTTTCTGAATAGGGCACCCTTTCAAATATTTAAATATCATATCCCTCCTCAACCACCTCTTCTCTAAATCACACACATACAGATCCTCATAGGGAAGTTTCTCAACCTGGGGGTTAGGACCCCTGGGGGGCCATGAGGGGGTGTCAGAGGGGTCATCAAAGAACATCAGAAAACACAGTATTTTCTGTTGGCCATGGGGTTCTGTGTGGGAAGTTTGGCCCAATTCTATCATTGGTGGGGTTCAGAACGCTCTTTGATTGTAGGTGAACTATAAATCCTAGCAACTACAACTCCCAAATGTCAAGGTCTATTTTCCCCAAACTCCACCAGTGTTCACATTTGGGCATATTGAGTATTCATGCCAAGTGTAGTCCAGATCCATCATTGTTTGAGTCCACAGTGTTCTCTGGATATAGCTGAACTAGAACTCTCAAACTCAAGGTCAATGCCCACCCAACCCTTCCAGTATTTTCTGTTGGTCATGGGAGTTCTGTGTGCCAAGTTTGGTTCAATTTCACCATTGGTGGAGTTCAGAATACTCTTTGATTGTAGGTGAACTATAAATCCCAGAAAGTACAACTCCCAAATGTCAAGGTCTATTTTTTCCGCAAACTCCACCAGTGTTCACATTTGGACATATCAAGTATTTGTGCCAAATTTGGTCCAATGAATGAAAATACATCCTGCATATTGGATATTTGCATTACGATCCATAGCAATAGCAAGATTACAGTTATGAAGTAGCAATGAAAATGGTTTCATGGTTGGGGGTCACCATAATATAAGGAACTGTATTAAGGGGTCACGACATTAGGAAGGTTGAGAAATACTTTTATGGAATAGCAAAAAAAAAACCAAGCTTGCTCCCTCCTGAACAGGGCACCTTTTCAACTATTTAAACATCATATCCTTCCTCAACCTCCTCTTCCCTAAACCCCACATATACAGGGACCCATAGGACTTGGCTTTCAGGCCTTTGCAGTGTATCAATGTCCTTCTTGAGGCCACCACATTCCCAGGCTGCTATACGCCTGTGAGACGTGGACCATCTACAGATGTCACATGCAACTCCTAGAACGATTCCATCAGTGTTGCCTCTGGAAAATCCTGCAAATCTCTTGGGAAGACAAGTGGACAAATGTCAGCATGCTGGAAGAAGCAAAGACCACCAGCACTGAAGCGATGGTTCTCCAGAATCAACTCCGCTGGATCGGTCAGGTTGTCCGGATGCCC
This sequence comes from Anolis sagrei, assembly GCF_037176765.1. NCBI lineage: Eukaryota > Metazoa > Chordata > Lepidosauria > Squamata > Anolidae > Anolis > Anolis sagrei. The sequence goes on along the minus strand of NC_090024.1, from coordinate 57,724,760 downwards.
AAAGCAGTTGCTCTACTCCGAACTCAAGAATGGAAAATGGAATGTTGGTGGGCAGGAAAAGAGATTTAAAGATGGGCTCAAAACCAACCTCAAAATTTCTGGCATAGACACTGAGAACTGGGAAGCCCTGGTCCTTGAGCACTCCAGCTGGAGGTCAGCTATGACCAGCAGTGCTGTAGAATTTGAAGAGGATCGAAAGGAGGGCGAAAGAGAGAAACATGTCAAGAGGAAGGTGTGTCAAGCCAACTCTGACTGGGACCGCCTTCCACCTGGAAACTGATGCCCTCACTTGCAGGATTACATGCAGATCAAGAATAGGGCTCCACAGTCACTTATGGACCCACCGCCAGTACACCAATCTTGGAAGACAATCCTACTTAGAATCATAGAATCATAGAATCAAAGAGTTGGAAGAGACCTCAAGGGCCATCCAGTCCAACCCCCTGCCAAGAAGCAGGAATATTGCATTCAAATCACCCCTGACAAATGGCCATCCAGCCTCTGCTTAAAAGCTTCCAAAGAAGGAGCCTCCACCACACTCCGGGGCAGAGAGTTCCACTGCTGAACGGCTCTCACAGTCAGGAAGTTCTTCCTAATGTTCAGATGGAATCTCCTCTCTTGTAGTTTGAAGCCATTGTTCCGCGTCCTAGTCTCCAAGGAAGCAGAAAACAAGCTTGCTCCCTCCTCCCTGTGGCTTCCTCTCACATATTTATACATGGCTATCATATCTCCTCTCAGCCTTCTCTTCTTCAGGCTAAACATGCCCAGTTCCCTAAGCCGCTCCTCATAGGGCTTGTTCTCCAGACCCTTGATCATTTTAGTCGCCCTCCTCTGGACACATTCCAGCTTGTCAATATCTCTCTTGAATTGTGGTGCCCAGAATTGGACACAATATTCCAGATGTGGTCTAACCAAAGCAGAATAGAGGGGTAGCATTACTTCCTTAGATCTAGACACTATGCTCCTATTGATGCAGGCCAAAATCCCATTGGCTTTTTTTGCCGCCACATCACATTGTTGGCTCATGTTTAACTTGTTGTCCACGAGGACTTCAAGATCTTTTTCACATGTACTGCTCTTGAGCCAGGCGTCACCCATTCTGTATCTTTGCATTTCATTTTTTCTGCCAAAGTGGAGTATCTTGCATTTGTCACTGTTGAACTTCATTTTGTTAGTTTTGGCCCATCTCTCTAATCTGTCAAGATCGTTTTGAATTCTGCTCCTGTCCTCTGGACTATTGGCTATCCCTCCCAATTTGGTGTCGTCTGCAAACTTGATGATCATGCCTTCTAGCCCTTCATCTAAGTCATTAATAAAGATGTTGAACAGGACCGGGCCCAGGACGGAACCCTGCGGCACTCCGCTCGTCACTTCTTTCCAAGATGAAGAGGAAGCATTGGTGAGCACTCTCTGTGTTCGTCCACTTAACCAATTACAGATCCACCTCACTGTAGTTTTGCCTAGCCCACATTGGACTAGTTTCCTTGCCAGAAGGTCATGGGGGACCTTGTCGAAGGCTTTACTGAAATCCAGGTACGCTACATCCACGGCATTCCCCTCATCTACCCAGCTTGTAGCTCTATCGAAGAAAGAGATCAGATTAGTCTGGCATGACTTGTTTTTGATAAATCCATGTTGACTATTAGCGATGACTGCATTTGTTTCTAAGTGTTTGCAGACCGCTTCCTTAACAATCTTTTCCAGAATTTTGCCCGGTATCGACGTGAGGCTGACCGGACGGTAGTTGTTTGGGTCGTCTTTTTTTCCCTTCTTGAAGATTGGGACCACATTGGCCCTCCTCCAATCTGCTGGAACTTCTCCAGTTCTCCAAGAACTCTCAAAGATGGTTGCCAATGGTTCCGAAATGACTTCCGCTAGTTCCTTCAATACTCTTGGGTGTAGTTGATCTGGCCCTGGGGACTTGAACTCATTAAGAGCGGCCAGGTATTCCTGGACGACTTCTTTCCCAATTTGGGGTTGGATGTCCTCCAATCCCTCACCCACTCCATCTTGCTGAGGTTGAAGACTCTCTTTTTGTGAGAAGACCGAGGCAAAGAAGGCATTAAGTAGTTCTGCCTTTTCCCTATCCCCTGTCAGCATTGCCCCATCTTCTCCTCGAAGAGGTCCTATCGCCTCCTTGTTTTTCCTTTTTCTACTGACATAAGAATAGAAGCCCTTTTTATTGTTTTTAATGTCCCTGGCAAGTCTGAGCTCGTTTTTTGCTTTAGCCTTGCGGACCTTTTCCCTACAGGTGTTGGCTATTTGTTTGAATTCTTCTTTGGTGATTTCTCCCTTTTTCCACTTCTTGTGCATGTCCCTTTTGTGTCTTAGCACAGTTAGAAGTTCTTTGGACATCCATTCTGGCTTCTTTGCACTTGTCCTATTTTTTCTCTTTGTTGGCACGGTTTGCAATTGCGCCTTGAGTATTTCACTCTTGAGAAATTCCCATCCATCCGTAGCTCCCTTGTCTTTTAGTATCTGTGTCCACGGAATGCTGCTCATCGTTTCCTTCATTTTTTGGAAATCAGCTCTCCTAAAGTCCAAAATGCGGGTTTGACTTGTCTTAGTTTCGGCCTTCCTTTGTACCTCAAATTGCAGGAGCACATGGTCACTTGCCCCTAAGGATCCTACCACTTCGACCGCATCGATCAGGTCCTCCGCATTTGTTAGGATGAGATCAAGAGTAGCCAATCCCCTTGTTGCCTCTTCTACCTTCTGGACCATGAAATTGTCTGCAAGGCAAGCGAGGAATTTGTTGGACCTTGTACTCTTGGCCGAGTTTGTTTTCCAGCAAATATCGGGATAGTTGAAATCGCCCATGACTACTACATCTCTTTTCTGTGCCTGTTTGGTCAACTGTTGGCAGAAGACTTCATCAAGATCTTCCTCCTGGCTTGGGGGTCTGTAGTAGACGCCTACAACGACATCTTTTTGAGTCCCAGTTCCCTTGATTCTTATCCTTGGACAACAAGGGATCACCTAAGTAAGTACTTGTGCAGTCCACCTGGGAATACTTACTTAGGCGATCCCTCGTAGTCTGAGGATGATGTTCCTCCAAGTGTAGTATCCTGGCTGGTCGGGGTTGGCTTGACGTGCCTTCCTCTTGGCACATTTCTCTCTTTCGCCCTCCATTCGTGCCTCTTCAAATTCTGCAGCACTGCTGGTCACAGCTGACCTCCAACTGGAGCGCTCAAGGGTCAGGGCTTCCCAGTTCTCAGTATCTATGTCAGAGTTTTTAAGGTTGGTTTTGAACCCATCTTTAAATCTCTTTTTCTGTCCTCGAACATTACACCCATCTTGGAAGACAATCCTACTCGGACAACGAGGGATTCCTTAAGTAACTATTCTCAGGTGGACTCCACAAGTTCCTTCCTCATCACACTAGAGGGAAAAAATCCGCTTAAAATCTGTTTTCTGCCTCCTGCAGGATGCTCGGGTTTGTAGTTTAGGGAGGAACCTTTAGCAGCCCCACTAAACTACAAACCCCAGAATTCTGCAGGAGGCAGAAACTGGATTTTAAGTGGATTTTTTTTCTCTAGTGTGATGAAAAGTTTGAGAAAGCGTTGATATGCTGCTGCCGCCGCAACTTTCCTTTGAGAAATTCAAGAGAAAGAGAGGGAGAGAGGGAGAGAGATGACAATCCTTGCTGAACTCCAAGCAAGGACCAAAGAAAGGGAGGAAAGCATCCTAAAACACAAGCCAAGGCAACGTGAAGGGCCGAGAGGCAGAGCGCTTGCAAAGAGGAGGAATGCTGTCGCTCAAACAGTGAGGGGAGAGAGGCTGAACTGGAGAAACCGTCCAACAAGGAGCTGCTGAAGCAGAGCAGGGCTGAAGCAGAGCAGCAGGAATGGACACATGGAAAATGGGACGGGAACAGCGACTCGGGGGAGAGAGAAAGGCAACGTACCTGGCGGAGGAGCCAGTCTACCGCGCCGGGAGAGGCTGGGCTTCCCCGTCTCTCTGCTTGCCGCCTTCCTTGGCGCTCGCCAACTTCCTCGCCTCCCGAGAGAGACAGAAAGAGCCGGCCGATTGCCTGGGACTCTCCGGGCGGCGGTTTCCAGGACAGGACGGAGCCAGCCGGGCGAGTGGCTTCCTCCCTCTCCTTCCTTCCTCCTCCTCCTCCTCTTCCTCCGCCACCACGCCTCCGAGTCCGGCGGGAGGGAGAGCTCACCTGGATCAGAAAGGGGGCCAGGCAGAGAGAGGGCCCCTTTCAGTGCTCCTTGACAGCCTAGAGGTGTACCTTCTTGGGTGGCTTCTTCAGCGTTGGGCTTTGGGTGCATCTATACTGTAGAATGAATCCAGTTTGACACCAGGGGGACTGCCATGGCTCAGTGCTAGGGATGGAGCAGGCATGGGCAAACTTCCTACAGTAAATAAAGTAAATTCCAGCAGTAAATAAAGAACAACACTCAAAAACAGGGGAATTCCAGGCAAGAAACAATCAAGGCCAGCTAATCACCTCCTAACAAAGGATTCCCCCCAGGCGGAAAGTTGCCAAGCTTTGAAACTGCAAAGTTATTCAATGCTAATTTAGATAATGAGACATGCCGCATTATCACAGGATGTCTACGCATCCATCTGACATCTGTTGGGAAGTAGCAGCCAATAATGTAAGGACCAGGTAAAGGTAAAGGTTTTCCCCTGACATTAAGTCCAGTTGTGTCTGGGGTTGGTGCTCATCTCCATTTCTGAGCCGAAGAGCCGGTGTTGTCTGTAGACACCTCCAAGGTCATGTGGCCAGCATGACTGCATAGAGAGCCGTTACCTTCCTGTCAGAGCTGTACCTATTGATCTACTCACATTTGCATGTTTTTGAACTGCTAGGTTGGCAGAAGCTGGGGCTAACAGCGGGAGCTCACTCCACTCCCAGGATTCAAACCTGTGACCTTTTGATCAGCAAGCTCAGCAGCACAGTGGTTTAAACGACTGCACCACTGGGGGCTCCTATGAAAGGACCAAGGCAGTGACATCTCCTGCCCATTCTCTGTTTGGATATCAGCCAGAATGTCAATGTCTTAAATCAAGAAATAGCTTCCTAAGATCTACAGAGATACTTGCAGGAACACTTCAGCAAGTGAGAGTCCAAAAGTGGCAGGCTAAAACCCATCACCTCACTGCATGACTGATACCAGATGAGATACTCCCCCCTGTGCACACAGAAGACTGGTTAATTTGGAAGATGCTGAACAGATGGTGTTCTGGCACCATGAGATACATAGCCAACATTACGAAATGGGGCCACAAAGTGGAGTCCACAACATGTGAGTGTGGAGAAAAACAAACCACAGAACACCTATTACGATGCAACCTGAGCCCTGCCACATGCACAATGGAGGACCTTCTTATAGCAAAACCTGAGGCACTCCAAGTGGCCAGCTACTGGTCAAAGGACATTTAGTATAATGTCAAGCTTTCCAACCTTGCTAGTGTTTTTTAAATACGAGCATTCCAATTGTACCCTCAGTTTGCTTCTGATACAATAAATAAATAACTTGCCTCAAACAGACAAGAGTTCTTTCTCCCACCCTAGACATTCCACAGATATATAAACCCCACTTGCTGTGTTTCCAACAAACCTCGCAACCTCCAAGGATGTCTGTCATAGATGTGGGTGAAAAGCCAGGAGATAATGCTTCTGGAACATGGCCATACAACCCAGAAAACTCACAACAACCCAGTGATTCCAGCCATGAAAGACTTTGACAACAGCCGATAGGGTGTTAGGAATTGTGGGAGTTGGAGTCCAAAACACCTGAAGGGCCAAAGTTTGCCCATGCCTGGTGTAGATATACTCTTGAGCTCTGGAGGCCAGGCTTTGAATCCAGGCTCAAGCCACAAAAACTCATTGGATGACCATAAGCAAGTGTTTTGTTTTGTCTTCTCTGCCAAATTGTGAGGGTGCCTCATCAAACTACAAGTCCCAAGATTCCAAAGCATTGAGCCATGGCAGTGAACGTAGTGTCAAACTGTATTCATTCTACAGTGTAGATGCAGCTTCGAGGAGGGCCAAGGCAAACTCTCTCTGAAGAGACCTTGCAAGAAGTTGAAAGTGACTTGAGGGCAAACAACAGCTTTCCGCTTCATCCCTCTGTTTGTTTTGGCATGTGAAATGCCTTAGTAAAGGTGAGCTCAAGTCTGCCAAGCCTTTGCTTGCATACCAGTAAGGGGAGGGAGATAGAGCAGAAAAGCACAGCCTACATCTTATGGTTTGTGCCATGGGAGAAGAAAGTCTCCTGAAGTTCTGAGAAGTTAGTAAAACAACACTTTATGCAAGATTCATCCATCCAATGGGACTAGCCATTGGATTTTATCTTAAGTCTTTTATACCTGTTTCTGTGTGGTGGATTTTGGGGTTTTGGTTTTTAAAAATACCCAATCAACTGAAATAGTGCCAGATTTTCCATACTTGGCTCAAGAAATAGTTCAAGATTTTCCATACTAAGAGACTGCAGTCAAAATAGTAGAAAAAGACTAGGAAAATGGAAGAGCAGCTAGATGCGATACTGAAGTGTAAAGATAGATGATTGAATTTTAGGACAGGCATCACATTTATTATTTCTATGCATGGTTGTGAAAGCAGGACAATAAAGAAAGCTGATAGGAAGAAAATCCACTCATTTGAAATGTGATGTTTGAGAGGAGCTCTGTGGACACCTTGGGCTGCTAAAAAGACAAATAAATGGGTTTTAGAGCTAATCAAACATGAACTTTTTTTTGGAAGTCACAGTTATTGTACTTTGGCCATATCATGAAAAGAAATTGCTCACTAAAAAGACAGCAATGCAACAGAAGAAGTGGGAGACAGCATTCCAGATAACGATGGTGATGATAATGTTATTATTAACAGTAATAAATTTTATTTGTTACATGGCTCAAGGTGGAGTACAACAGTCAAAACATAAACTAACATAAAATACATACCTGGTGGCGCAGTGGGTTAAACCGCTGAGCTGCTGAACTTGCTGACAAAAGGTTAGTGGTTCAAATCAGGGGAGAGGGGTGAGCTCCCGTTGGTAGGCCCAGCTTCTGCTAATTTAGCAATTTGTAAACATGCAAATGTGAGTAGATCAATAGGTAGCACTTCTGAGGGAAGGTAATGGTGCCCCATGCAGTCATGCTGGCACATGACCTTGGAGGTTTCTACGGACAATGCCGGATCTTCGGCTTAGAAATGGAGATGCCCCCCCCCCCCCCAGAGTCAGACATGACTAGGCTTATTGTCAGGGAAAACCTTTATCTTTCCCTTACATGCAACTAAATATAGAAACCAGATTCAGTCAAGGATGCCACAGCCGTGAGTCTGAAATAAACTGAGCACAGTTGTTGAGCATAGGGGGGGGGGGGGGCTTGGAGGTCTTTAATTCATGATCTGAGCGTTAAGTCAAAGTTGACATGACAGCAAACAATACATAAAAATCAGACTACGTCCCACAATCCTCAAGTCTGCAATCTCAGTCTAGGGGTATTGAAAAGTGTTCACTAAACTGAGGCAGCCAGATTGGAGAATTGTGGGATGTAGTCGGATTTTTTTATTTCTTGTTAACTGCTGTCAAGTCAACTTTGTGTTAGCAGTTGGTAAAAACAGTTGGGACTGAAAACAGGATGAGAACCATAATTATTCTTAGCCAGAATTCAATTGTTAGTCCCCACAAGAGTTAGACTCGCTGAATCGATTGCTGGTAGTAAATCAACTCCTGTATCAACCCCTTTTTGTCAGTGAGTCTCCTGGCATTGAGATTTGTTGCTGTTATGTGCCTTCAAGTCAGTTTCAATTTATGGTGAGCCTATTGTGGGGCAAGATTGATTCAAATGCAGTTTACCATTGCCTTCCTCTGAGGATAAAATAGACTGTTTCCATGGCTGAGTGAAGATTTGAACCCTGGTCTTCTGAAGTCTTAGTCCAATGGACCACTTATACCTAGCAATGAATTGGAACCTTTAAATAAAGCTGATCATGTTCATGCAGAAAAACAAATTGTCATGCCCCATAGGTATTGCTCTCAGATGAATGTATATAGGATTTCTACCAAGGAGACAAGGTCAAAGTTCCATTCCATAGTACCAGAACCTTTCTGTAATTTAAAGTTAACAAAGTTTTTCCCCTTGTAATCCAAACTAAATCACAACAGTACAGTATTTCCAATCCTGTTTCTCTTGCCCTTGCCCTTCTCTCTGTTGTTTTCTCTCATGGCTATAACAGCCCCAGGAAGCTGTTGTCCTGTTATCCCTTAATCTTTTTCACTCCAGGCAGAGAGAAATATGGCAGAGGATTTCCAAGCCATTTTTATCTCTCACTTCTCAACAATTTATAGATATGGCAGTCTGCTGGCCCCGATACTCCTGGCAATACTTCATCCTGCTGAGGACAGAACTACTTATTCTCCATCTTTCAATTACATCACAGATCAGCCCAAAACAGAGCCTTTGCAATATAAAAACACATACAATTCAACAAATTCTTTTAGATAAGACATTTGTGTTGTTTGAATAGTAATGCATTTTGAGAATTTAATTCCTTGTACTTTGTCTCTGTTCTAGGAAAGATTTTTTGTCTGGTAATTCATGTTTTCTTTCAGTATTTTGTTCTTTGCCTTTAGTATTAATGAACAGGTAAGAGGGAAAGTAGTTTCTTTTTTCTAAAACACTTTTCTAAACATATCAGAGCATGTAACCATTTCAAAACAAACATCCAATTTATTTATATACACAAGTAGGATCATCTGCTGGCTTTATTTTAAACCTCTCAGGAGGTTTGGGAAAATACTTAGTTACATGTCTCTTATGTCATAGTATAGCATGTTATATACCCATCGTCGCAAGAACTATATATGAATTATTCAGGCCATGGATTGTTTTCTTCTTTCTATATCAATTACTTCTCAAATGGAGAAGATCTAGCTGTTGCTGATGTCTGCAAATCAGACCTTGTACGGGCTTATTCTTTCTAAAATTATGAAGTTTTTATAACACAATTCTCTGTGTGTTTATTGAAAATAATGCAGCTTACTTGCAGAAAAATGTACAATTACTGCCCTGCATTTGTGAAATTGTATAGGCACTTTTACATTGCGGAGTTATAAGCCCTATGATTCTGCTTTAACTGCCACATTTCCATCTATTGGAATCCTACAATTTACCATTTATGGAGGGTTATTTACAACTCTCAACCAGAAAACTCTAATGCCTCACTAAATTACAAATCCCAGAGTGGGTACAATCATGACATACTTTCAACATTTTACAGATGAAAACAGGGACATGTGTGGCCAAACATCAGACTGCGGTCAAGATGCTAACAGGTTATTAATTAGGATGAACACAGAAGCTAAGAGGGGCTGCAGCAGTTTGCTTTTGGATGAGCCTTCTGGGAAGGACAAGATTTTACTCCTTCTCATCTCTACTGAGTTAACTGCATGCACACTACTTCTGCATTTTGAACTCACTTACTCTTTGGTAACTTAAAACCATTAGGCCTGGCCCTTAAAACCATTAGACTGAACACAGCCAGCTCCTTCAACCTTTCCAAGTTCTCCATACATTTTAGAATCCTTGTTGCCCTTCTCTGAACTTTCTGCAACCTGTCTATATCCTTCTTAAAATGAAGCACTCAGAACTGAACACAGTACTTCAGATGAGACCTTGGACATCTTCACATGGGGCAAAAATGCCCCGTTTTGCTGCTTTATTTTGTGGCCTGGACTGGGCCTGCCATGTGCCATCACATGATGCACAGCAGGCACTGCCTGCTTTCTTCCCAAAGTGGAGGCTTTGTCTTCCACCACAGGGAGGAAAGTGTCATTCAGACGGAGTTACCCGCACTTTCCTCCCTAAATCCTCATGTGATGGCCGAAAGGGCGGCAGGGCAACACATGTTACCCTTCTTTCCACCATCTAATGGGGGAAGGGAAAGGATGCCAAATGCACCCTTTCCTGTCCCCACCATGTGATGAGGGGAGGAGGGAAGGTGCACAGGGTGCCACAAGCCGGGCACCTTCCCTTTCACCTGTGAAATGGCATGCTTGTCAGTGCAGATATAGTGGGACTATTACTCCCTTTGACATGTAAACTAAGTATGCTTCTATTCCTATCCAATTTTTCATCAGTCCACTCCTTTCAGCTTCATGCAAATCTCTCATTTGTCAATATGTATGATCCTGTGCTTTTCTTTTCCATTTCTGGCCAAATAGCTTAACCATTGGTTCATCCCATCAAATAAGAGGTCTGCCCAAGGGCCACTTGTGGTTTCTTGATATCCAGTTTGTTAGTCATTTGTTAGTCCACTGGTTGCCTTTTCTTCATGCTATATGCCTTGCCCATCTTGACTATATCATGTATCCCGGTTCTTTGATGCAGCTCTTTACTAATGACTTTATCTCTTATTGTCATGCCACACATGTTCCAGATACATATAATGTACCAGTAAAATTGTAGTGTTGAAGATATCTTCTCTGAGTTTCAGAGCAGATGCTTTATTGGTGCAGTTAAAATAGCATTCGCCTTCTTTGCTGCAGTATCACAATGTTAAATTTATAATCAACAATAATTCCGGATTCTTTTGCTGAGCCACTTATTCCACAGTTATTCAATTTGCTAATCAAAATTTTATGGGGGACTTACATTGAATCCTTTGCTGAAATCCATGACATTCATAGAGTTTCCAGCATCTACTAAATTAGTGACCCAATTAAAAAAATGTAAGATTTATTTGGCAGTATTGGATTTGGGCAAGCACATGCTGGCATCTATTGATCACTGTGTTGTCATCAAGATTCTAGCAGATAGCCCTTACATAATACACTCTACCACTTTTTCTGATAGGTCAGGTCTGTACTTTCCTGGAGCATTTTGTGTGTATGTTTTCAAGAGAGAGATAATGTTTGCCCTTCTCTGGTCCTCTGGCACATCACCTATTCACTAAGATTTCTGAAAAATGATGGCATGTGGTATAGAGAGTATATCAGCAAGTTCCTTCAGTACACTTAGATGTATTTTATCTGGCTCTGCACATTTGAATTTATTAGATTAGCTATATTATTCCTGACTAAGTCCCTATCAATTTTGATCTGAAATCCAAATTCTGCAGCAAGGTCTCTTCTGCTGCATGGAAGCACACAGTTCTTTGGGAGAAAACGCAAATGAAATATTTCCTACCATTTCATTGGAGGGCTATTGGCCAGCAGTTCTGGGTGTTAGGCAGTAATCTTTTCTAGAACTACCTGGGCAAGTAAAAAACAGAACTTGGAAGCATGTGGCAGTAGCTTTCAAAGCAACATATACAGCTATCCAATATGTTTCTGCTAGTCCATTAACAGAAACAGCTCCAGAGGGAAAAAACTTAAAACATTTTGGTTCCTGGAGAGAACCAAAATGTTTTCAGTTTTTAAAAAACCCATACTTGGCTCACAATACTGAGGGGAAAAACCTGCTTTTCCAAGATCCTGTACTCACAATATTCAAAGAAAACTATTTTAACCTGCACCATGGAGACTACTATACTTTCATAACATTACGTTGACAGATGTGACATGCTATTTCTTGGAAAATAATGTAAACACACTGTTTGCCCCTGCAAACACTTCATCTGAGATATAGCATTCAGTTCTGGATATTATGGCTCAGTGTAGTCTGCAGTTTTATTAAAATATAAAAGCATTGGAGTAGAGGAGTAGGACTTTTGCACAAGAGAAGAAATATAACCCCCTTTCTTGTATTATTTTCCTGATTTTTGTGGTACTGGTTAATAACAGAGGGACCTTCCTTTGCAATAGAGGAGAACCCTGTCTAATCAGAGCAGGGCAGTTGATGACAAAGTGTCTTGGAGATCTCTCATTCATAAGGTCCTTGGGAAGAGTGAAAAGCTGGCAACAGGCTGTTAGGTTGCCCAATTGCCAACCTCCACCCCCCATATTCTTCCTTCCCTGTCTCAGTTGCAGCAGTGTCTGATATTGTTTGTCATTCCTGCCAGCTGGATACAGCAAGGTGGACACTTGTCACTTGTGATCACAGCACTCTGGACAACACCCTAGCAGTTGATGCAGACATTGTTTCAAAGGGGCCTAGTGTACCTAAATGAATTTTACTTGGTCATTTGTTCTTTTACGTTAATTGTAAGGGTACCTAGAGAGGCCAGCTTGTTAAATAAAGCCGCAAGAATAAGACATACATTAATGTGAATTTTAGAAACCTCTTGATACACTTATTTTCCCTCCCAGAAAGATGTTTCTCCAGCAACCAGAATTATAAATTAAGGCTATGTTTATCATCCAGTATCCTATTACAAAAAAGCACCCCAAATATAAAATACAGAGATATTGTATCATATGGTAATTGTGTGCCACCTTTCTCCTGGAGTGCAACCCAAGGAGAAGACATGTCCCTTACCTCTTGAGAGGCATGTCTTACAAAGACATACTAAGTTAAGGTTTTTCAACCAGGTTTCCCTGGAACCTGAGGATTGTGCAAGAGGTCACAAAATTTTCTTTGAGAGAACATAGTTGGAAAAAGTAAACTTTTATTTTGTTTGAGTTGTAGATTTTTTTTATGGAGGGGTCATCCAAGATCTGAATTTTATTTCAAAGGTTTCTACAAGATAGAAAGTTCAATAGAGACTGTACTGTACTAAAGTGTCAGTCACAGAGAGGGAAATGCACTTTGCTGCTGGTAAATTCCCCTTTTAAAACATCCTAAGTGCTGATGGGAGACTTTCATCATTTCTTCCCCAAAGAAACCAAAATCACCTCCCTCTAGCACCTGGTAAGAAGCACCATAATTTTGAAGAGTAAAATTATCCCTTAAGGGCTTCAGTTGAATACACACACAAACACCACAATACAGCATAGCTTAGAAATGGAATCATTTTTGTAGCCTAAAAAGTCTAGTCAGGTGAAAATATCTCAATATCCGTACACAAGGCTATTGCAAGTGGAAGGAAGGATGTGCATTTGTTTTGAAGACAGTGTGTTTGCTATATTTTCATGTCTGAATCCAATCTTTTCTTTTTTTAAAAAAAAAAAAGTACAGATGATGGTGGGAATCAGGTCAAAAGGATAAAAAAGGTTTAGAGATAGACATTGTGGCAAACTTCTAACACAGAACACTGCTGTGATACTGATAGCAGAAACCTGAATGCTTTACACTGCAAGTCACAGATCGTATGTCAGGCAACATGAGATGGAAGTAGCTGAATTAGGTCAAGCTTTTATGGGATTATTTTGTACCTCACAGTAAATAAAATATAGATTATGACCTTTCTTACTGGAGTGGTAAACAAGTGAAAAGTTTCAGATTACATACATTGTAATATATTTCAATTCCCCATACAGTGAACATGTCAAGGAGAAAATGTCTAGCCTAATGTTGTCTATGCTATACTTATGTGGGTGTGGGAACTGTACTATACAGTCTTACAGAAACTATTCTAGATGTCTTACTGCATGCAATGGTTCCTATTTTGACATATGCATGCAAGAAGGAAGTAATCATTCTTTATGGCTCTGTAGGAGTAAAGAAAGCATTGCATTGGTATTTGGGGGCTGTCCATCACATGGTAGGATGGACAGCCCCCTAATTTGCAGAGTGACACAGTTTCTCAATGTGAATACAAATTTTTCAACATGCAAAGAGGAGGCTGGAGATTGGTTTTCTAGCCTTTGATAAGACAACAACCCTTGGCTCTGTAACAAGCAAACATTATATTTTGATGTTGGTGACAGGTGAACCACAGTCTATTATTCTCCCATAATGCTAAGCTTTCTGGCCAAACAGTAGTCCCTCCTGTTGCAAATTGAACCTACAGACCTCTAAGTAAATGTCTGAGGATGCTTGCCACAGATGCAGGTGAAACATCAGGAAAGAATGCTACTGGCATATGACCATACAGCCCCAAAAAACTTACAGCAACCCACCTAGATACATGTTCTTTCAGGTTAAAAAAGTGCAATTTGTATTTATATTTGTGGTTTCACAAGAACCCTGTGAAAATGGTTTCACAGGGATGCTGTGCCCCATCCCTTGCAAATGTGGAGGTGTAAGAGTATGAGCAGTAAGGTGGGCACTGCTCTTAGGGAAAATAAAACATCCACCTTTACTTTAAATGAAGAATATGTGAGCCAAGTCTGGGGAGACTTTGATCACAGTCAGATGGGTAACTGTGAAGAAAATGTATGAAGACAGTAAGGACAGGGAGAGATTGAAAAGGGAGATACAAAGAAGAGAGATGAAGAGGAGGATGAGAAAGGATGGAAGATTTGCCCTTTAATCTGACTGCTACAAAGACAAAGTAATACCTTGTGAGTATTTTGGCAACCCTACCGGCTTTTGCTTAAGGACTATCTAACATAATTTCTTTTTTTATTTATTGACCCAAATGGCAAAGGAAGCTTTCACAATGTATGTTGAAGCTTTTGCAGGTCCCCTTCCCAAGGCAGAGGGTCAGGAAAGAATGCTACTGGAACATGGTCATACAGCCCAAAAAATCTCACAGCAACTCCAGCCATAAAAGTCTTCAACAACACATTTTGTTGGAAATTACAACATTCTTCAAGTCTCCTCTAGTAATTTGTTTGTACATAGTTCCATTCTTACTTATTGTGTGTATGTTCTGGTATGCAGCTTTCCCCCCCTTTACTCTATGTTTTCCTGAGAAGTTGTGGGAGGGGCTGCAGACCACGATCTGCTGTGAGAAGAGCACAGAACTCAGACTCTATTTTAGACATCAGACTCCATTAGCCTTTGGGACTTCTCAGAAGACCAACACTTGCCTGCTGTTGTAAGAAAGATGCCCTGTGCTATCTGCACACAAACTATCTTAAACATATCTGAAACGGGACTGAAGGTTTGGGTACCTGTGTATGGTGAACACATGAAGATGTGAGTAAACCATATATGTTATTCTTACCAAAGTCAACTTCAGTTTTGTCTCTTGAGTGCATGATATAAAACAAGTTGTTTTATGGGACAGTAGATATATGTTTGGGCACTGAAAAACATTTCTGATGCACTGCTATTTTTATGCACTGGCATGTTTTCTGTTTTCCTTTGCATAATTACATCTGGTTGTGTACCGCTTGAGAAGATTCTACTCAAATGAGTTTTTGGCTCTTCACTGGAAAGTCATGCTTTTCCAAAAGGTTATAATCTCCAAATGGTTATGAATGCCATTTTCTAAAACATTTCTCTAGGTATTTGTATGTCATCCACCACTGTTCTATGGTCAATTTCAGGCCTAGAATGAACTTTTTTTGGTTGTTTGCAAAACAGCAGTGGAAGCAGTGGTACAGTCAGCAATCTGACAATATTTTAACCTTCAAATGCTTAACCCACAAATGTGCAGGGTTGGCTGTACTTCCCTTGACTGCTACTGTTTAATAACTAAAACATAGGGATGGAGTGATTGGAAAACCTGTTATGAGACATATGTTTAATCATTAGCATTAAGAAAATAAACCCCAGAAGGTTAAAATGGTTAAATGATCCATAAGCAGCCTTAGAGATATTCACTATATTACAGAGACAAATCCCTTGACCTTCACTATCCCATTAAACCTTGCAGAGATGAATGATGATCCACCAACTGATCCAAAGTATACAACCTGGTTTCCTCTTATCCCTTGGATAATGAAACTATTTTAATGCAGCCGTTAATTTTATCAAAGTTTTTTATCTTAGTCTCTTCATGTATTCCTGCTCCAAAGAGTATCAGTAACATAATCATTATGCGTCTATGGATTGTTTCCATTTGACATGTTTGAAACTGTCTCGCTCACTTATCTAAGCAAATAATTTGGGATTACCTCATCCAACCGCAACGACAGAACTGAACTAGTAAGATATAATTTATGTTGTTTAACCTCATCTTGCAGCTGTAAATAACAGTTTAGAGTGGCAAGTATGAAACTGCAATTGCTAAGTTTTTAAGAAGCTAGACATTTGCCCAAACTGAAATGCAATTCTTACCTTAAAGCACAAAAGGCCACTGTTCCAAAATTCCTAATCTTTTGTAGAAAGAACCAATAACTCTTAGTACCTTAACTCTTAGTACCCTTCAGAAGTGCATATCTATAACTCCATACAAATAACTTCATCTTTACTGTGTTGCAAAGAGTGGTTTTGCTGATATGGAAACAAACATTAAGAGGCAACCTAAGGGCTCTTCCAGACAGGCCCTATATTCAAGTATCCGATCCCAGGTTTTCTGTTTCTCCCAGATTATCTGGCAGTAGGGACTCATATAATCCAGTTTATAGCAGAAAACCTGGGATCAGATCCTGGGATATAGGGCCTGTCTGGAAGGGCCCTAAGTGACAATTTTTATTGGCAGCTGCAAACAGAAGGCCAATTTACTTCAGAACTTTAAATTATTTTCCAAGTCCCATCCCCATTTTTCCAAACTCCCAAAACACTCATCTTGAACTGCTTTTGCTTCATGGAAAAACAAGTATCTTATTGCCTGATAATTTTTTTACATCAGATAACATCCATTCTGAATGTTGTGGTTTTAGCTGAGGAAACAGCATCACGGGAAGTAGAACCTAACATGCTTCTTCCAGTGCTTAGATTCGATTTGAGTAAGGCCTTCCTCATCCACTCACTTAGGTTGTTTTCTTAAAGTGTGAGGCTAGATCTCAGATTTCCCAGCATTCAATCTTTCCTGGCAAGTTTCATCCTTCATCAGCCATAATGAAGCCTTTACATGAGGTACTCTGCAAAGTATATATGAGCAGAACAGAATGCACATATGTGTCTGTGTTTATCTGAAACCATTGGCTGTAGCAATTTGTTAATGGATATTCTGCTATATATATTTTAAATAATACTATCTTATATGACTGTAGCCCTTCTTGAACACTCGGAGTGTTTTCCATGCCTTCTGGATAGTGCAATTCTGTTTACTGAAAAGTCAGTCTCACTCGGTTCAATGTGATGTGTACCCAGTTAGAAGAAGCATTATAGGCTGCATCATCCTTTCAGTAACCCTGGAAAGCATGTAGATGGAAGGTAGGAACTGTATACAAAAGAAAGCAGCTTCTTAAAGCAACCTCGGAATTTCATGGCTCAGATTAATCATCTCAGACTTTTAAACCACTATGAACTAAAAACAATTTAGTCCCATTTAAGATAGATCCACTACAATTATTGAAATTTACATGAGTTGAATCCATTTATTTTGGTGGTGCTACTCTATTTAGTACTAATATTGGAATTGGCCAAAGGATGTGAATTCATGCAATATTTTAAATGTTGCTGGACTGCAGCTTCCAGAACTCCTCATAATGACTTATGTTAGTGCAGGCTGAGAACTTCAATTCATCAACATCTGTAGGGCTGCATAATTCTGTTTATTACTACTCTTGTATATTTATAGTTAAGGAGATTTACTCTTTACCATCTTGAAGTTTACAACATCCTAATCAGGAATCTTTAGGCAGAAAATATCCTGATCTTTTAAAATGGTAGAATTTCAGTATTTTCCAGCCTTGGCTATTTGAACTGTTCAGCAACACTGTTCATATGGTCAGTTAACTTATTAGTATGGGTCCATCAGCTATTTTATAAGCCTTACTTCTATCCTTATCAATTTAATGCATAAATACTTGATTCTGGAGTTTCATTTCTCTTGAAATTTTATTTAGAAATGAAAACTGTAAACTGTGACCAACTGTGGATTTTATAACAAATCTGCAGGGCTTTGAAGCTTCTACTTGCATCTGCTGGATGCATTGGGTCACACCAAAATAATTCATGGAGTTAGGACACATTTTCAGTTGAACTTCGTCTGAAAATTTCTGAGAGCACGTTAGTCTGATTAAAAAGAGAAATGCATGCCAAATATATGTTTCTCATTGGCTTCATTTATCCACATCTAATATGAGTCAAATGATTCATGCTGATCTTCAGAAAAGATCAAGCATCTTAAATTGTACACAAAAAAGGGAAGAGAACACTTTTGCTGAGAAGAAAAATCAAGCAAAACATCCAAGAATGTTTTGTGATCTAAGAAACTCTATTAATCCACTAAAGGAACTTCCAGACAGCCTCATATTCCGGGACAAATAAGTGGGGAAAGAAACCTAATAGCAAGTCCAAACATGGAGCTTTCAGTCCTAGTAAATGCTTCCCTGGTGTCCTGACAAACAAGATGGATGGGGAACATTCACCAGAAGTTTACTTTTATTTTTTTAATTAACTCTCCATGATGCACTGGACCTCATATATGCTAATGCAGATATCTATGTGCACACAAGCAGATTGGTTTTTTTAAAATAGGATTTTATTGAGTTCAACAACCATAATAAAATAAAATACAATGAAAGAGTGAGAACAAAATCTTATAGAAAAGAAAGATTGGTAAAAAGAGAAAGAAAGAAGACATTATCTAAAGAAAGAAAAAACAAAAAACAAAACAAAAACAAAAAACACTCTAATATGTAAGATAAAATAACAGTTGACTTCCATTCCATCTTCTTAGTTATGTCTTTTCTTTGCCGGTCATCCTTATTGTACTTTATATTTATTGTTTCACCTTTGAGTTCTTTAAGACAGTCATGAAAGAGGCCCCAATTTGTCTTTTTTATACAGTTACCAGTGTTCTTTCTCAAAAAAAAAAAAAGTCAATTCGTCCATGTCCTTTATTTCTGTCAGTTTATCCAACCACATTTCCAAATTTGGATTTTTGTTCTTGTTTCCAACAAGCAGATTGTTGTTGCTATTATTATTGTTATTGTTGTTGTTGTTGTTGTTATTATTATTATTATTATTATTATTATTTCTTACCTGCTTCTCCTCGTGGCTCTCCTGTAATTTCTAACTCTGTTTAATTTCATAAACATCAGAACAAAGGAATGGTTGCAGAGAGTTCTCATGAGAATAGCTTTCCAATTGTGCTTCCATTCAGCCACCTGTATGTCCATGGCTCCATTTGTTTACAGCCCTCACCAGCTGTTTCAGGATTTTAAAACACGCACATGTATTGGAGTAGTCCACATCATCATATAGGAATGAAGTCACATGTTTTCCTTAATTACAGGGATATACAGTAATACAGTAATGCAAATATGCACATTTTTGGCCAAAATCAGATTTTAAGTGTGCCCTTTAACACGTGTTTTTCAGCTGTTAATCCAAATCAGTGCACATTTTCCTTAAACATCATTTAGCCATCACCACCCCCTTTTATCTTGATTATTCTGCATTTTAGGGCATATGTAGAAAAAGCCCTAAATCTTGCTATTCTATTCACAGAATTTCTTAATCCAGTCATTACCTGTTTGCATTATGCTGGGTAGCACAATAAAAATATATCATGAAATGTGTTGCCTGGATGCTGAACTACTTTTTGATTGAATCATTTGAAATGTGTAACAGTGCCAACTTTATTGTTTCAAGAAGAGTTATGTTTTCTTCTCACTATTCCTTTAGCCATACCACTTTCCTTTAAGTGGAAGTTTTGGTACATATGGAGATACACCCGAATTTGATAGGAGAGGGTCACCATTAAGGTCAAAGTTGACTTGAATACATATGACAAATTTCAGATTTCACAAATTTCTCCTTTATCCATTCCTTTACAATTTCTACTAAACTCCACATAGTTAAAAGAAGCTCACAAGTGTCCTAAGTGCTTGTATTTCATCTACAACCCTGAATACATTTATTAGGTGGTAAATCTGTTAGAACTGAGTGAGATTTATTTCTGAATAAACATGTTGAGGACTGCATTGTATGTGTTAAAAGTGTTCATGATAAACCTCTGCAGAAGGCTTGAAAAGTTTGAGAAGGTCTCTATGTGAGAGTGTTTGCTTTTGCATTTTGATTGAAATAATGTTTTGACAAGTAATCTGCACAAAAGCAGAAATTTATATTTTAAGCTTAAAATGATTGAAATTCAGTTAGGTATTAAGCACTATGTATATTATGCAGAATTCAAATAACTCCTTCTCTCTGCCTATTTGTTACAAATCTCCTGGTGTAGGATAAGTAGAATCTGCATAGTAACCGTTAATATATACTGAGCATATATAACCAGAGCTATAAAAATACTGTCTCCATCTTCCACAGTCCAATCAAGTTCTATGCTAGTTCTGCATCTATTCAGTATCACAGTATATAGATGGAAGTACAAAATGATATGTGGATAAAATGTAATGGCAAAATGACTCAATCTGTTGAAAGATATGGTCAGACCATTAAATATTGGGATCCTTGAATTACCATTCTGCTTGATTCCTAAAATTCATAAATACTAGAAATGAACACACATCAGAAATATGTTGGTAAGACAATCCAGCAGCTACCTGATAGTCAAGTCATAAAACTAGTCACAATGAGAAAAGGCTGCAGGTAATAAAGATTATATTGTTTTCTCTGCTCATATATTTTTCTTTGGTGAACTTTCACATAACATACTGAGAATGAGTGAACAAGTGCTGTACCCACTCAAGCATTTTGAGCAAAAAGGTTGAATGCATTTGACAGTTATTGAATCCACATTCTTCTGCAGACATTGTAACTATAAAAACACTGCGAAGTGGATGTCTCCATTGAAAAACACTAGGAAAGGGAATTATTGCTTAGATAGGATGAAGAATTGAAAAGCAGAGGAGGGTTGAATATACACCTCCTGGGTTCCTAATCTATATTATCCCCAGTGTCCTGTTTGAAGTAAATTCACACTCCAGATCTTATCTAAGGTTCTGATCCAGTTTTGGGATTAGGGATAGTCTCTTCAATATTCAGACTAAAACACACAGCAGATTAATTGTACCCACAACTTTAAACCCTCCAGGTATCACTTGAACTCATATTTAGTTTGTAGTCTACTAAGACAACAATATTCTTTTCACTCATACTGCTGATGGCATTAAACAAAAATTAAAGATTCAGCTGTATACTGATTTAATTTTGAACCTGAACAATTCAATTTTGACATAACTGATGTATTCTCAAGTTTTGTATTGTTTGCTGAACTTTATGTTTTGCAAAAAATGCTGTAACTACAAAATTCCAGTATTTTTTTCTAGGTCAACAACCAGATGCTATGGCTATATATAGTGCCAGGTCTTGGGAAACATCCTTCTCAGCAAGAGGTCCTAAAACATTTTGCGCTTGTCATATGGACTTCATATAAAGATGACCACATATACATTAGATATTGATAATGCACACTTTGCCTTTGAATTTCTACAAAATACCCATGCTTGGAATCAACTTTATCCCTCTTAGCCAGTACTGTGAGTAGGTTGAACTGGGAGTAACGCTTGGGCTTGGTAGGTCCTTAGGCAAAATGTATTGTTTGCTATCTGTTTGCCTTCCTGCTCTGTTTCAGGACTCACATTCTCTTTGTGTCCCATTTGGGAGGATACAGTAGGGCTGATATTTCCTTTCTATCTAGCACAGTTATAATCCTTTATTTATGAACTCTATTTTCCCTCCATAACACTTGGCTCAGATGAAAATAATTTTGTTAGTTTTGGTCCAGTCATCCAGTATGCTATGGTATTTTTGTATTCTGATCCATCTAATATTAGCTACTCCTTAATTTTGTGCCATCTGCAAGTTGTATTAATTTGTCCTGTATTCCAAGATCCTGGTCATTTATAAAGATGTTGAGCAGCACTCAGCCTAGGATAGAGCACTGTGATGTCCTGCTAGTTCAGTGGTTCTCAAACTGTGGGCTGCAGCTCAGCAGTGGGCCACAAGAACAAAAATCCAGTCTGTGAACCTCTTTCCTCTTTATTTTATTTTTGCTCCTTTCCGCATTGCTGACCAGCCATGCCCCTTTTGGTCTGAATGTTGGAGAGTGGTCCCTGGTCAAAATTGTCCCCAGTCAAGTGACCCCTAGTCATAGTGGTCCCTGGTCAAGTGGCCCCTGGTCAAGTGGTCTCTGGTTAAAAAAAAGGGTTGGGAACCACTGTGTTAGTTACTTATATCTGGAATAAAGAGAGACTACTGGTGAGTTTTCTTCAAGCTTCTACCATTGATCAGTTACAAATCCACCTAACATTAGCACTGCCTAGCTACCGGTATATGATGGGGGACATCGTAAAAAGCCTTACTAAAGTCAAGGTATAACTACATCCACAGCATTCCTCAGTATTAGCTTTGTTTGCTGGGAGTTGCAGACTTTGTGATTCCCACTTCTGTTTTAGAAGATTTTGGTCCTGCCTGAAGTGTTGCATACAGAGTGTGCTTTGAGTAGAGAACACAAGTCACAGTGGTTTTCTTTTTAAAACAGGTACTAATATTAGGAAAACTGCAATAGTGACATGAGTTATGTTCAACTCAGGTTTAATTTTAAATTGGGACAAGATAAATGTATACATGAAAAATTAAAGATTGGGTGTATTATTCACTTAATAAGTGCTTATCACATCTAGCTTTTTGGTTGTGTGCATGGTTTTCAATCATTCAAAAGTCTTAAGGAATAGGGCAGTAATAGAAAAAGCTCCCTCTGAAAATACAAAATCAGTCATCAGCTAATCTCTCTGAGCACCCTTTATTCTATTTGGAATTCATGAATCCTTTAGCAGGCACAAATAGAAAAAAATAGCTGACCCTTAAGTAAGCAAAGGGAGAGGTTAGCTGAGCAATAGGTGCAAGGGAGTAATCAAAGCCAAAGTGTTATCCTTCCAGTCCTCCAAGCAGTTCACATGGGCATGCATGATTCTTTTCTTATCTCTTTTATCCACTTTGTAATAGGTTAGAGGAAGAGAGAGGCACTCATTAAGTTTTAAGCCTAACAAGATAATTTTGTACCCGATGTTGTTTGTGACTCACACAAAGACTGGCATCTTGTTAGTAACTTGTAACTGCTGATTACATGCATGGAAGTCTCTTTTTGGATAGCAGAGAGCCATTGTGCTAACTATAGCAGGTGCTCTTCATAGGTTCTTAGAGACATTAGGTGATGGGAAGAACTGGGGCACATGCAGGAGCTTAACCATAAAGTACCATTTTTCAAGGTGGCGAAAGATCTACATTACAAATCACAGGACAACAAAAGAAAACATTATTTTCTCATTATAAATGAAACACACACTTTTATAAATCAACTTTTTATGCTAAAACTGAATATGTATTCAGTTTCCTGATGGCACATCTGGTTTGTAAAATACGACCATCTTTGGGTTTGATAGATTTTATGTATATTTCAGAGATGTGCAGGAAACAGAGTCATATCAAAGTTCATCTATATTGTTTATTTCACTGATATCATGAAGATATATCAACAATTTAATAAATCTATAAACATGTATTTATTTATTTCCTATATTTATACCCCACCCTTCTCCCCCAAAAGGACCACTACAACAAAAAATAACCATCAAAATTGTTGTGAATATGACTTTTGTTGTGAATATGACAATTAGTTGGATGTCTTGCTCATCACTCACTTCTTCAAAAATTTCAGAAAAGAAATTGAGGTGCAAGTGTAAAAAATGTAGTTTCAAGGACATATGGCATCCCATTTTCTGAAAGGCATCAGGCATCTTTTGAATGCCAGCTTTGTAGGTGAACGATTTGTGACTGCCCCAAAAAGTTTTTACAAAGCCACGTGAAAGCCTGCCAAGCTTATTTTTCATCACCGTTGAGAGACTCATTGAATTTTGTATTCTACAAAAACCCCTAAATTTGGGACCCAACGAAGATTCCCCCCTTCAGGTGTGATGCACTGATCTTTGGATATTTGTTTACCAAGTACTGAAATCCTGCAGAATTAGCTTTCCTCATTGCTTTCACAAATTTCTTCATTAAGTCAAGTGTTGCAGCCCAGCCACCTATGTGACACCTTTTCATTCAAAATGAAGAGCTAGTTAGTCCAAATACAGCTCAGCGAACAGGAATCAATCACCTTTTTTTTTTGTCGTGTTAGGAGCGACTTGAGAAACTGCGAGTCGCTTCTGGTGTGAGAGAATTGGCCGTCTGCAAGGATGTTGCCCAGGGGACGCCTGGATGAATTGATGTTTTTATCATCCTTGTGGGAGGCTTCTCTCATGTCCCCGCATGAGGAGCTGGAGCTGATAGAGGGAGCTCATCCGCCTCTCCCCGGATTCGAACCTGCGACCTGTCGGTCTTCAGTCCTCCCGGCACAGGGGTTTAACCCACTGCGCCACCGGGGGCTCCATCAATCACCTGATTTAAAGTTTATTAAAGAAAAGAGTGTTCTATAGAAAAAGCTAGTTCAATTGTATATTCCAGCATACAAAAAAGCAAAGTATTTCCAAGGTATACATAAAAGGCAAAAGCAGAAGTAAAGCCCAAATTCTGGCTTCAAATCACTCCAAAATATAGGTTACATCATAATATTCTTGATGAAGCAAACAGCAGAGTCCAATAATGAAAGTAAAGCCAAAAATCCATATAACTTAGACAAAGAACTATTTCCAAAATGTGAGAAAACACAACATGAACACAAGGCAAGAAGTTTGTGTTTGAAACTTCAAATTTCTCTCACACAGAACAACTGAAGGGGCTAACTTAAAAAAACCAAATTCATTCCCTTGGAGACACTATTAGTCTAACACTTGGCATCCCTTTGTTGAGCTGCTGCAACAGGGAGGGTTGTCTGCTCTGTATAACCAGCCCCAGTTAGCAACCTGGCTGCAGCTCTTTGGACCAGCTGAAGTTTCCTTGTACTCTTCCAAAGTAGCCTCACATAGAGCACATTGTACTAATCCAGATAGGATGTAACTAAGGCATGTATCACCATGATCAGATCGGGCTTCTCAGAGAACGGGTGCAGTTGGAACACAAGTTTTAATTGTGCAAAGGCCCTCTGGCCACCAAACACACCTGGGCCTCAAAGTTGTGCCAAGTCCAGAATGATCCCCAAACTGTGGATCTGTGTCTTCAAGGGGAGTGTGACCCCAACCAGTACAGGCTGGATCCTTATTTCCTGATCTGCCTTCCGACTGACCAGGAGAACCCCTGTCTTGTCTGGATTAAGTTTCAATTTGTTTGCCCTCATCCAGCCCATTACTGATGGCAAGCACTGGTTTAGGGTCAAGACAGCTTCCTTGGCATTAGGTGGAAAGAAGTGGTAGAGCTGGGTTTCATCTGCATTTAGGTGGCACCATACTCCAAAACTCTGGGTGACCTCTCCCAGTAGTCATAGGCTCAAATATTTTGAAAGATGTACAGCTCTGAGGTCATGGGAGCCTTTTTCCAACCCTTGGTCTTTACGTATCTCTCTCAGTAATATTAGCATTCTGATGGAATAGGTGCACTATTCAAAGGAATTGCTCTCTTAGATTTAGCAATACTGAAGCTAGACTCAGATTGCCAGTTCCAGCAACAACTCTTGATGTAGAGGATGTTTGGCACTCAAATGGTGGTTCTGTTGTTGCATTATTGTTCACATTACTGCTGGTTTCTTGGGTAATGACAAGAAAAAACTGAAAGTATTACAAATTTCAATTCATTCTATTAATTTTACAATTAACTTTTTGGGTTATAATTAACTTTTACTATTTTGTCATATTTTAAAAAAGCCATTTAATTAAAAAACCAAACATGAAGCTTTCACTTTAAAAAAATGTCACTACAATCTCTTGCTGCTGTTTCTTGGTTCCATACGGCTCACTTTTAAACCTTTCTTTTAACCAAAGTGCTGAGGCTAATATATGCAAAATGGAAACAGCTTTGCAATTATTGGCACAAATATTGACTTTTATGCCTTGTTACGTTTGTTTTTCTTAAAAGAAATACATAAAAACCTTTTCATAAACACCAACACTATTACCTAGGATGAAAATTATATGCACATTCCATACATGTTGTAGCAGAGCAATTATAAATGTTCATTACTTATGCATTGGAAACAACAAAGGATGGAGGATGAGGAAGCCATTAAGCTTGATTTACAGCTTTCGACTCTGGTCAATCTTGCTATTAGAAACATCAGCTTGCAATTTTCCATTATTTGGTTATGAACAAACCCCTTTCATGGCCAGGTAAACACCAATGAACATTTCCTTTAAAAAGATTTTTACCTTCTAAATTAGAAGGTACTGCCAAAGAACATTTTTAAAACACCATTTGAACTTCAAACAGAGAAAGCCTTAATATATGAGCCCCCTCCCTTTTCTTTTGTTATTCCTCTCACCATTGTCAGACCTGCATTATGAACACTACCAGCAATGATTTCTTATCATTCTCTTCTCCTCTTAGAGAGCTGGGGGGGGGGGGGGGCAAAGCTTTGTTAAAAAAAATTTTCCCCGAGTCTTTGAAAGCATTCCACATCAACATGTGCTTGCAAGAGAAGTATTTTGTGCTTGCCATTTCAACTTATGTTATAGAGGAAGGGCATATGTTATAGAGGGTTTCCTTTAAAAAAGACCAGTGACCCAGTCATACTCAGTTATGGGTGAGTCATCGATTAAATGAGAGTAAGTTTGTGAAGTGCATTGAGAGTTGGATAACAAACCTGGAGCTCAGCTGCAGAAACCATGTGGTGACCTTGGGCCTCAGAAGAAGGCAAAAGCAAACTCTCTCTGAATAAATATTTTCAAGAAAACCCAGTGACAAGTTTATCTTAGTCACAACTTAAAAATGACTTGGAGACACACAACAACAAAAAATGTTGGAATATTTGAGACATCTTTCAGTTTCAAACACTGCTTTATGGTGTGTGTGTGTGTGTGTGGGGGGGGGGGTGTACTCTGATCCTAGTAATATAAATATTTTACAAGCATTTTAAAATTATGTTGATATCAAATCTCAGGAAATAACAACGACAACAATATATGGTAATCCCTAAACGCATAATACCTAATATCTAAAGACTGAGGACTTTACATTAGCCAAAATACCTGGTCTCACTGTGAATCCACCATTCTCTGTCCCCATGACCTTCAGTAAAGCAGTGAATTGTGGTTATGGTGATGAAGGCAAGGTGAAAATACATAATACATATATTGGAAAATATGTATTGGATGTAACCATGTTAGAAATAGGAGTTAGAAAATATATAAAATTACAAAGGATGTATGTATGCATGAACTTAACTTGGCTTCTTAAAAGCTGCAAAATTAGATGCCTCAAGAGAGGACAGGGTCTAAAGAAAGGAATGTCAAGAGGCCTCTGGCATATCTCAGGAGACGCCTTCCATTTTGGTACCAGGCGAAGCTTAACGTAAGATTAATGAGCTGGCCATCAAGAGGGTTCAGGAAGAACTTATCTCAAGATGGATGGAAACTCTTGCTATCAGGGGTTTAGTAGACATTCTGGTGATGGTCCTCATTAATAGCATCTCCTCAGATAAAGATGCTCAAAATGAAGATTGATAGGTGTTGAAGTTAAAATATGCCATTGAAGTCAATGTAAAAATAGAATTTTGTGATGCACATTGTGATGCCTGTATGATGCATGCATATTATTTTGAAGGGTATATAAACCAAGGCTTTTCTTTGTTCTGTACCTTGTCTCTGTATTACCAGCAGGGGTTGGTGCCAACCGAGAATAAACCGTGCTTTTTCAGACCTCAGGAACTCTCTTTGTCTCTTTTCCTCAAACCTTCTCCCTGCCATTTCAATGGGACCAAGCTTTTGGATAGCAAGTTTTAATGTAATAAGAGAATATGGAATACTGAAATGACAAATGGAATGGCCTTGGATCGTGATTTTGGATGGCGTGATTTTAATAATTCGTTTTAATACTGATATATTTCTTGGTTTTAATGTATTTGTTTATTTTACTGTATGTATGTTTATGGCATTGAATTACTGCCCATCTGTAAGGCTGTGCTGATTCTTCTGTATGGCCACTCTGAGAAGAGCAGGATATAAATGTAGTAAATGAATAAATATGCCAGATTTTTGTGCCTTAATCTGATTTTGCCCTCTTAGGCAAGGAAGATAGAGAGATGTTCCAGAGTTTGCAGAATCTCCAGATTATTCCAGGGTTTTGTGGCAGTCTGAGCAGCTGGGCCTGATCCCTTGTCCAGAAGGACACAGACCCATCACTTTTTCTCTGTACAGAGAAAGGAGATGACTTGTCCCTTTGTCACTGCCACCACTCTCTGCCAGCCATGGTACTCTGTGCAAGCACCTGGTTATTGCAGTTATGTCTGTGATGACAGAATGGGACACCTGCACAAAGTTCCTGTGTGGCCATCATTCTTAGCAAGCCTATTACTCAGAATCCAGCTAGTTTACTATAGTTTGTAAAATATGCAAAGGGTTCACATACATTTGTTATTTTGTAAGGCAGTCACATTCCCATCAAAATATGAGTCAAAGAATATAAATACACAATGAGAAGACTTGTATTTTGCACAGAGAATGTCACACAGAATACCAGAAGTTACTTTATACCAGGGCATGTTATTTTTCTGTCTAACTCATGGTTATGTGCACAGTTCTGGTCCAGATGGACCCAAGGAATTGCCTTGAAAAACATAGGAGTTTAATAGTTGCCAATTATCATTATCTAAAGTGAGGGCAATGACTTTTAACTGGATTAATTTGACTCCCAAGTTATTTCAATGGGATTAAGTCCACAGTCTCATGCACATTCCTTCACTAACATCCATGGGAACATACTGTCATGGCTTACTACTGGTGCAATATGTTTCTATACCTGTGTAAATTTAGCAAGCAAGCAGAATTTATAGTTACACATTATTCAGAAGTCATTTAGATGGGACTTCTTCCCACTTAATATGCATATATACTAGGATTTCTGCCTTAGTTTTTTTTATCAGTAAGGTTTTTGTTTTTTTAAAAAAATGCACTAAAATTTTACAATCCAGGAACAGGCTCAAGTTTCATAGAGAGCAGCCCTGCCCACATTGATTTAGAGGTAAAAGTGCCAAAGAAGACAGCTACAATTTTGATCTGTTCCTGAGTCGAATGCCTAAGATTGCACCATTAAAGAAAAATGTGCCTGTTTAAATTCATTTGCATGATTAGGCACTTAAGTACATGGCAAGTTGTGCATTTGAAAATCTGCCCAAATACATTATTTCAAAATGTATAAAGTAAATTGATTTTTGTTTAATGCAGAAAATGACTTCTCTCAACACTTGCAACATGCTAATTTCAAGTAATAATGGTTGATAAAATGTTTTCTGACAAAAGTGCATTACTTAAGTTAAAAGCATCTATTTAAGGATGTTCATGGGTAATTTGAATTTTCTGCCCAATGAAATTTGAAGCAATCTGGATTCTGAAAAAGCCGGGTGCTATATTGTCTATATGTGGTGTGCATTATTTTTAAATGGAAATATTTAAAGTAAATAACCACAGTTTTAGTAGCAAAAATGAAATGTAATGATGTAGAAATGAATTGCCCATGCAAATTCATAACTGTACTTGGTAGCTTATAGTCCTGTGATAAGCATCTAATACTATGGCTAAACTCTGTAGGGAAACTAGGCTTTAAGCTCCAGACTGCACCTGGTCTTGGAAACTAAGCAGGGTCAGGTCTTGTTAGTATCAGGATGGGGGGGGGGGGGCACTGAAAAATACCAGATGCTGTAGGCTATATATCAGAGGAAGGCAATGCCTATCAGTTAGCTCTGATTATTTCTTGCTTAAGAAAATATGAAATGTATAAGATCACCATAAGTCAACACATTCTTTGAATATGCACATCTACCTTTGTGTGATTTGTAGGGGAAAAATATAGTTGGGGAGCATTTCCCAAGACTGACAGGTCTGTGTGTGGACCTGCTATCAGGTTCTGGGACTTTTTGCCTTAGTTTCAAAATGCGCATTTTGGTGCTGTCTGAAAGCGCGCTAGATCTCCATGCAGCTTTCCATACCCTAATGCACTCTACAACTCCATTGGCCATACTGGTTGCTGATGGAAGCTGTAGTCCACTCTATATGGAGAGTACCAGGTTGGGGACAGCAGTCTTAGTCTTAGTAGACTGTAATATTCCTCTTGCATAATATATTAATTTTATATAATGGTATATACTCTGGATGCTCCAAGGTTACCCAAATACAGGACCATTAGAGAAAGGGAGGCAGTCAACTCGAGGGGCAGATGCTGGGGAATGTCAGATAGTGACAAAGTTATAGTGCATGAAGAACCATGGTAAATAGCATGATGTGCTTGTGAGAACTGATGAGAGACTTACTGTATATACTCGTGTATAGGTCTAGAAAATAATTAACTACAAACATCCGCATCAACTCATTCACCAGTCAATGTAAGCACTGTACCTTTACTCTTGGCAAAAGGGAACTGTCTCTGAAAGATGAGTACTGAAAGATGAGAGCTTAACCCATCCTGGAAAAAAAAGCATTGACTTTCTTTACTCTCTCCACCACAATAACACTTGTGGTCATTTGAATGTCTGGGTGGGAAAACAGTGGTGGTCAGGGGCAGCTGGTCCCTTGAGGCACTGCTCTGCAGAATGATTGTTGATTTACCCAGATGTCATATCCATAATTTTGGCCAGATCTTTTTGCATACAAAGCATGTGCTTTGCAGCACAGAACTTGGGTCCCTTCATAGCATTTAAAGCCTCTTGTTTGAAGTGTGTCAAAATAAAATCTAGCCCATAACACTGACAACCCAAAAACTAGCAAATCAAGTCTCATCCTCAAAAGGCCCTAGTCATTCTTCACTAAGGTGCTGTTGATTTCAGAGATTAACTGCTGATGCAGCAAAATGAATGGATGATAGTAAATACACCTATTAGGTAATACACCCTTTTGAACTTAAATCTGAGTGATCATATGTAGGATTATATCATTAGTCGACAACTATTCATTTTGTTGGATCTACTGGAAGTATTACTAATTCTGAATTTAATAGCTTGTTTGTGGCAAGAGTGGGAAACTTCTGTCTCTCTAGGTGTTGATGAACTGCTGTTCTCAAGTTCCTTCCTCAGTGTTCAGGCTGGAAATGAGCTCAATTCCAGCAACATTTGCAGACCTACAAGTTTTCGAACTTTGATTTAGCACTGGCATTTTTAATATTATAGTTTCATTCCCTCCTCCTTTTGGAGAATTCATCAAAGGTGGAACATCAATTTCATCTCTCCACTAAATAACTGGATCACTGAATTACTTTTTCCCTCACTGCATTGACCAGATCCTGCTGTGAGTTATATCTCATTCAAACTTAGTGACTATACATAAAGTTGGACCCAATCTTGAATTAAGCATAAACAATTTCTCTCTTTAAAGAGCAGGCTCATGCTGCTGAATTTATTTATTCAAAACCCCATGATTAATATTAATTTTAAAATGAAATGCACCACAGAGCCTCTTAAGAATGTCATAACAATGCTCTGTAATAAATTGTGATTTATTTTCACATAGAAAATCCCCTCCCATGCCTTTAAGCTAACCTCAGCATAATCTTTCAAAATAAAAGGAAATATTCGCCTAATGCCTACAGGTTGAGTTAAATATAATAGTATGAGGCCTGTGCTGTTAAATGTGGTTGCCCCACTATGTGCAAAATGCCCCCTTCTGACATAACTGGAACAAACTTGTGTTTACAGAAACTGGGATTCTTCCATCATTGATAGCCTCTCTGTTAGGAGACACAAGTAAAAACTGTGCAAAGTGTTTAATTTCATTTAATTGTATATTTCTATGTTCCCCAGACATTTTGGTTGTTAAGAGTTTATTAAGGTTTTCAATCATATCCAAAATGCAAGATGATGAGAAGTGTAAAAACAATGTTTTTCCCCTGGAAAGACTATAAAGGATCAAATTATACCTTTTGCGTTTTAAAGTGTAGGTGTTTATTTCTTCCTCCTCCTCCTCTTCTTCTTCCTCTCCTTATCCTCTTGTCCTCCATCATCACGTCCTTCTCTAGGTTTTGAAATTGCCCAATTTTACCTATGCTTTCAAATAGACCCTAGTGAAATACATCAATAAATTTGTGAACAATATACTAGCAAATTCTATAGCACTTCAACTTTGCATGGGCTTACTGGGCAAGGCAAGATTCCACCATCATTCCTATCCCATCCTCTCCTGTCTTTGCATTTTGTTTACTCATTCAGTCACTTCTGACTCTTCATGACCTCTTGGTGTCAGGACCCAGAGGCCTTAATCAAAGCCAGACACAAAATAAGAGTTGAAACACAGCTTTATTACACAAAAACGGACCTACAAAGTACTTAACTTCAGTGCTAAGGGTCTCAAGAGTGATTTGGCATCAAAATGAAGATGATACTAGTAACAAAAATATAATCCGGATTATAGCGCTGCCTTATAATCCGGGTTAAACAAAAGGTTGAGCAAACTGCTTGAAAATCGACACAGCACAAAAACACAGTCACAGACACAAACTAAGAAATGTTTCAGTCACAAAGTTATAAGAGTTCAAAGTCCAGAAAGCTAAAAACATAGTCAAACCGGTCCGTAGTCAATCCGTTGGTAAACAAATGCTGGAACGCTGGAATCACCGAGGAAGCAGGAGTTCAGGAACGCATGAAGCTGTAGCCCAGGACCCAAAGTCAAAGGTTGGCAGTACAAAGAGTTATGTCCTATAAAGACGCTTTGCCTTCTGCGAATTACCATGGAAACAGAGCCCATTTTTATCTCAAAGTTCCTCCTCAGAGCTTTATGAGCTCCCCACCCTCTCGTCATCACTCTCAGCTGCCCCCAAACCTGCAGCTAAGTGCCCATCCCTCCATCTCTGCCAACGATTGTCAGGGTTCAGATTCTGCCAAGGGTCCCCTGGCTGCCAATCACCAGTGAACCCCTCAAATTCCTCACTGGAGGTGGGTTGGTTACAGATGTCCCTTATTTGTTGCACACGGGTCCAATCTAATTCCCCCTCTTGTTCCATATCACTCCCAGACCCAGAACTCCTTTCAAACCCTAGGAAATCTTCATCCTCTCTTGATGCACAAAGTATTTCCCAAATACGTTTCCTTTATAATTCCCCCTCAGACTCTGGCTCGCGATCAACCCTTTTTACACCTCTGCTCACTTCCCCACCCCCCATCTCACAATCAGAGAAGCCTGGAAACGTGTCAGTATCACTTGGGGCCATAATGATTTCCCTAATGCGCTGATGCGGCTGTTCTCCCTCCGACTCCTGAGTAGACCTGTTCTCCCTGCTACCAGGAGTAGCAACTCGACCAACACGCTGAACTACAACACTTGGACCAGTCCACACCAGAGCTCCCTGTTGGCCGTTGCCACCCCCAGCTCCTTCAAGGTCATGGTCAAGAATATAGTCAGCAGTAATTTAGCCCGCTCGCAATAGTACACATCAAAACATTGTGTACTATTGCTTGGGACTAACAACGACAACAATAATGGTGATGATGATGCATGGTTACTGGGGAAATCCATTTCACCTTCAGCTACATTGGGAAATACAACTACACTCAGAGGGAAAAATGGATCTAAGAATGGTCTAGAGACAGCATATTGCAGTCACTCTGGAGAGCTGGGTTCAAATCTATGCTCAGCTATGGAAACCCACTGGCCACCCTTGAGCAAGTCAGACTCTCTTAAACACAGAGGGGTTCAAAGGCAAACCACATCTGACCAAATCTTGCCAGGAAAACCTAATGATAGGATCCTCTTAGGTTTGTCATAAGTCAGAAATGATTTGAAGTCACACAGTGACAATAGCAGTCACAGCAAGAGTCTGCTGTACACTCTTGCCATTTCTACAGGCCTGTGTAGGAGAGTTTCCAATGGATTGTGCCTGCAATGTAGAATTTTAGTACCCTACCAAATTGTACATTTACTACTGTTTAATTTCTATCCAGACTTAAAGTAAGAGGCATTTGTATTCTTATGCGTAAACCAGGCGTACAGAACATTTCATTCTGGGACATTTTTCTCATCACCATTAGGAAATTATGTAGTCACTTTACTGAGGCTTAATAATACCTTCTGAAGAGCAGCTTGTCTAAGTCAAACTGGAGAATCTTCATGCAAGTCTTAAGATATAGTAATAAACAATATTAATTTTCCCTTCAGTTAATTAAAGCAATGCACACAATCCATTCACCTCTTCCATGAGTTTGTAAATATGTTTTTAGAGATAAAGAAACTATTTTAGTAAAAGCATATTTGAACAAAGGAACAAAACTATTACAATATTTTTGCAAGGTAGCAAAAGAGACTCAACAGATGATAGGTAAGATAATGTATATGAAGTTTGTTCCAGTTCTCATGAGATTTGCAAAGGTCATTCCTTCACAACTGTTTTTATTTCCTTGAAACGTTTAAAATAAATGTTGAACAGATGAATTTTGTAAGCTTCACTTGCAGCAGATTTGGGGCAAAATGACATTTTCATCCATCATCTGGAGGAATCGTACCACCCTAGGAGTAAAGTGCAGAACTGAACAGGTGACACATCTGCACAGCTTGTGCTTCAGAAGTTATGGCGGAAGGTCACAAAATATTTAAGGCTGGAGTTTAAACTGCCATCTGGAGTTTGTTTAACTATTGCTTAGCAACTCTGCCATTCTTTGAGACAACAAAGAGCAAAGTGAAAGTGAACCTTTTCTTCTCAGAAGAAAGAACCTAGGAGCTGTGGTGTTCCTTCTGGTATAGCAAGTGATCCATAGGCCTTCTTCTCGGAACTATCTCAGAGCTCAGTCACTGCTCAGTTTGTACATCAACCAAGAGTAACTTGGCATCAATAGAGACAAGGAGAAGGTAACATTCATTCAGATGCCTTTACTACATCCTCAAATATTCAGGTTCCAACTAGCCACGAGAGGTGACTGACTCTAAGAGGGAAAGACAAGTAGTTTGATGGACTCAGAGCATGCAGCTCCACATGGCCAACTGAATTATTGGGACACGTCTCTCCAGCCCCTCTACTGGTGCTGGGGCTAAAGTATATGCATTATCTCCCCACACTTTAAAGAGTAGTTATAAAGTTGGTGTCCCACTTTAAATCTTGGGGTTGCCTCCTGCAGAGTTCTGCAGTATATAGTTTAGGGAAGAGTCTTAAACATTCACAGTCAGAGATATCCCAAGCCTCACTAAATTACAAATCCCAGAACTCTGTAGGAGGCGCAGGATTAAAAGTAGGATGCCAACTCTATACTCTTTAAAGTGTAGTTTGATCATAAAGTCAGATATGGCAGAAGAAAGGATGATAGTGGAGAGGGGCAAACAGGTCTACTAGGATGCGTCTTGGGCTAGTTAGTGAGGTAAAAGGAAGAGGCAAGTTGTCCTTTGATCTGCTGGAGAAAGAGATGGTTCGGATTGCTGATCAGTACATAGAAGGAGCTGGGTTATTTATTCATGCGGCAGTTGTCCTGATAGGCTCAGCAATGTCTGAGTATGATGATGCCCTTGAACTGCTCCTAGTGTGATGGTGTGTGCCTTGGATTTGTACAATCCCATGAATATGAACTAAGGGCAACTTGTGTAATCCTGCAATGACACTGTATTTCTGCATATAAATACTTTCTGTGTAGTAAAGCCTCTTTTCTCTGCTAATATTGTACAGAATAACTTCTGAGCTGTAAATAGTTTCCAAAAATTGCAGTTTTCAAATAATTTCTTGAATTAGAAAGAAAAATGCTAAAATTACTTTTTGTTTACTTCAAGAACATTTGTGAAAACTTGATTTCGACTTTATTTCTCTTTCTCAACACATAATTTTTGTAACTCTTAGCCAAATAAGAATTGTTGAGAGTTTGAAATTAGGAACCTTCTGTAGTATTTTGGTAGGTCCCAATAAAAATAATATCAAACTTAGAAAGAATGTTATTAATAATGCGTTTGTAATTTGTTTTTAAGAGTCCCCTGGTAGTGCAGCAGGTTAAATTGCTGAGCTGCTGAACTTGCTGACCAAAAGTTGATGGTTCAAATCCGGGGGGTGAGTGAGCTCCTGCTGTTAGCCCCAGCTTCTGCCAATCTAGCAGTTTGAAAACATTCAAATGTGAGTAGATCGATAGGTACCTCTCCGCTGGGAAGGCAATGGCACTCCATGCAGTCATGCTGGCCACATGACCTTGGAGGCATCTATGGACAATGCCAGCTCTTCAGCTTAGAAATGGAGATGAGCAACACCCACAGAGTTGGACTAGACTTAATGTCAGGAGAAACCTTTACCTTTACCTTTTTAATTTGTTTTGATTTCTTCATGAACCATAATAAATGAGGGCAGTCCAAAGTAACAATACTCTGAATTGGTGTCAGGGACAGTTACACTCCCTTTTTCTACTCTGCAGCAGTGACAAGATGATGTCCAGACTATCTAGTCAGCCTGAACCTGGTTCAGCCTCCCTGGATAGTCATCCTTACTGGGACTTTCTTTTGTCACTGCAGCATTTGGCCACAGTATTCCAGAAAGCAATAGCTATTCAGTGATGGCCAGGAGCTTTCTAAAACTCTGTATCTGACTCCCACAGCAACAAAGGTAAGTTCCACACCCTTATCCCTGCACTGCAGAAAAGGAGATGGTGATACTCGGGAAGTACTGTTCCAGCTGTCCACACTAAACCCAAAGTGTGAGGTTATTCTGGGAAGCTCTAAATCAGGGGTCCTCAAACTAAGGCCCGGGACCCACCAAGGCCATTTACCCAGTCTGTGCCCTAAACTTTATAATGAGGGTCATCCTAACTCTGTAATGACTTGAAGGTACACAACAACAAGAATCCTAATTAATCTGACTATCTCATCAGTCAAAAGCAGGCCCATGCTTTCCATTGAAATACTGGCAAGTTTATATTAGTTAAAATTGTTCTACATTTTAAATATTGTATTGTTCTTTCATATTTTTGCAGAACATATAAGATATGTGCAGTGTGCATAGAAATTTGTTCATTTTTTTCAAACTATAGTCCAGCTCCTCAACAGTCTGGGGGATCATGAACCAGCCCTCTGCTTAAAAAGTTTGAGGACCCCTGCTCCAGAGCATTCCTTGGCTTCTGCGAACATGGTTAAAATCTAGTTAACTGGAAGTCACTGGATGCCACTTGGATGTTCAGTCATGACTTCTTCTTCAATTCAGACTTTGTGGCCAGTGTTAAGAAGTCCCTGGAATTAATGTAATTCACTGTCATTCCACTGTAACCAGCATTGCTGGTAACCCAGCGCCTTTTTCATCCCAGCAATATTGTTTTGTTAAACACTTGTGAGTTAGAGATCCTTGCCAAGAGATCCTTGCCACGGACACAGAAATTGACAATTAAATTCATATCCTCTATCTGCCCACTCATCCTATATTAGAATGAAATCACATTTACATTTAGTGGTATTTACTTGGTTGCTGAGGAGAATAAATACTTTTGTGGATATTTATTGCATCCAATTCTAATTTAGTATTGTTCTATCATGCATGGTAAGCTGAGAGCCAGTGTAGTGTAAATGGTTTAAGCTATGGAATGCTATTCTGGAGCAGAGGATCCGAATCTTCAGCCATGGAAACCTACTGGGTGGTATTGAACAATTCTCAGCTTTACAAAATCAAACTGAAGAAATCTTGCCAAGAAAACATTACAATACATTAATTTTAAAATCACCATAAATTGGAAATGATTCAAAGACACACATAGCAAAAACAAATTGGACTATGAAAGAAGAGCCAATATATAATAAAACCACGATACTGTATAAAATGTACTAGCTGCAAAGCTATTGTAAATCATCAGTGTTCATGACCAGGCATGGTTTCCTGCTGGAAAAAAATTGTTTTATTTCCTCTTGCCCTCACCTCCCAGAGACAGGGATGCACAGTATTTTTGAAATATTGTTTTAATTCATTTAACAGAACACAAGAGGTTTTGACTTCCCTGGGATTTCAGGACTTCTATCTGAAGGCAAAAGAAATCTTCTAAAAAAAACATTGCATTCAAAAACAACTACTGTATTTTCTTTGGCCTCTTTGAATGCTCTGAAATGTCTCTTTCTATAAAATGTAGCTACACACCATTTTTCCAGAGAAGTTCTATTCAATTTCTAAGCATATAGCAGCCTTCCCTGACAAAATGCCTAAACAGATGTGTTGGACTTCAGCAACTCCTGCCATTTACAGACAGTTTTCCAGTAAGAACTGCAAGCATTCTGGTAATGCAGGAAGAGGTCACTCTGCTACCATAAACAAGCCCTATGCTAATTCTGTAACAGAATCCAAACAGAATCTTTTGTTCATTCTATTACATTATTATTAGATTAAGAGATTTTCCTAATCTAAAACTAAACCAATTTTATATTGAGAACCAGCATGGTGTAGTTCGAACATTGGATTATAACTTTGGGGACAAAGGTTTGAATCCCCACTCAGTCATGAAAACTTACAAATCTTACTCTCTCAACCTCAGAAAACAGAAAGGCAAATTCCATCTGAATAAACCTTGCCAAGAAAAGCCCAGACTAAGCTCGCCTTAAGCACGCCTTAAATTAGAAATGATTAAAAGACACACAACAACAGTGTTCAACAGTGGAACTCACTGCTTTGAAGTGTAGTCAAGGCTCCTTTTTTGGAGGCTTTTAAACAGAGGCTGTATGGCTATCTGCCAAGTGTGCTTTTCCTGCATGGCAAGAGGGTTGGACTGGATGTCCCATGTTCTTTGTTCCAACTCTATGATTCTATGATCAATTATACTGATGTACTTTCCCACAAAAGGACTATGAGGATGTCACTACCGAACATAACACAGTTAATGCCCATCTACAAAAGTGGACTTATGCATTTGTAGTGCAATCCTATGCTTCATCCAGCGCCCATCATATAAATCACAAAGTCTCCTCAAAGATCAAATAGACTTCCCACCCCTGTTTTCATGCAAATTTTGCTCTGACATTCAGAAGAACTGCTGTTTTATTTGCACAACAATTGTAAAACACAACATGGAAATCCTAATCAATATTTTGAAAGAAAAAAATGTGTTTTTCCCTTTCCTGACTGGTTACCATTACAGAAACTACTCCCTTAACCCAACAGTCAAGTGCTAAAAACATTCTTTACTTCAACAGTTGTCTCCAAATTAGAACTCACTCGTGGAACTTTTGCAAGTTGGTGAAGGGTAAGACAGTTCACTCATGTTGTGGATAATGGGTGAAGTGAAGCAACAGCAAGGTTTTGAAGGACTAAAAAAGTGTCACGTGGCACACACTCCCTTCCAATGCAGGAAGTCGGTTGCTTTGTCATGGACAATGTTGACAAGTCACCAATACTTTAAGCAAAATGGACCTGGATGTCCAGTCAACATCTGTATGTGAAATGTGGAGGTACAATATTCTCCTTCAATTCCAATATATGATATGTGGGAAGACTGGCTTTTTTGCCTATGGAAACAGCTTTTATACAATGTTTGCATTTTGAAACAGAAGACCTCCATTTGCCTCTTCATCCCATCATGACTATATAAATCGATATGTTTTTCAAAAACCAAAGGCACTTTTCTAATCTAATTAGCTCGCAAGGGATTCCTTCATTACTATCTATATTGAAACAAATTGCAAAAACATCTTAATTATATGCTCTCTTACACAACTGCATTTGTCCTACAATTATTTCTAGATTTCAATCCCCAACATCCCCTGGAACTTTATCTAGTTCATACGTGTGGCAGCTTTCTTACAACTCAGGTCATCAGTTCTGTTGCCCTGGCACTAACCAACTTCAGCAAGATGGCTCCATTGCTTAGTCCTTTAAAAGTATCTCTCCCCACTGCCCCATGATTCACTTTCCTTGTCTGCTGGTTTTTTTTTTGTTGGTTTTTTTGTTTTAGGATTGGTCCATTTTTTTCTCCTTTATAAAAGAACAGGAAATGCCCTTGCTCCAGTGGGTACCCTAAGTCAGTTAAATTACTGTGAAACAGGAAGCAGAATATCACACAAATGCTTCTCCTAATGCCTGGTAGCACAAATGCAGCAGTAACCAAGGCCTCATCAATACTGACCATTTAATGAGGTTCCAAACTGATTTTGAAACCAGTTTGAGGTCATGATACAAACCACAGAGCACTAGTGCACAGTAAAGGCATTCTTTTGCTCTTTTTTGTGGGAGTTTGTTGTCTGACCACCACAGTTTAAAGCTATCTTTGAAATGCATTAAAGCAGTGGTTCCCAACCTGTGGGCCTAAAATAAAGTTTGCAGCTCTATATTATTAAATATGGTTTTCTATGGGCGAGCAGATGGTGACTACTGGATGGTGTATGTTTTGTATCAGAAACTAGAGCCGTGGTCTATCCAATGCAATTTTTTGAATCAGCACCCCAAATGACCAAACTGACTCTAAAGTTGACCAAAAATGGATTCGTAACCCTTTTGGTACTAATGTTGGAGAGTGGCCTCTGGTCAAAGTGGTCCCTGATGAAATGGTCCTTGGTCAATTGGTCTCTGGTCAAAGTGGTCCCTGGTCAAGTGGTTCCTGGTCAAAAAAAGGTGGAACCCACTGCATTAAAGAGTCAGTGTAGATTAGAACCAGCTGGAGAAAGATCTTGGCACTTACCTCCTTTCCATGAGATGTCTAATCTGTTGCCTCAGGCAGCTGCTGCACTGACTAATGGTGGGACTGGCCCTATTTTCCTCTCTTCCATCTACAGTATATTCAGTTCTTTATTTCTCTTTCATGCTCACTGCATGCCAAAAACAGAAGAAAGATCATGACTTGAATATATTATGCTTCAATATTTCCAGAAATGATCTAGAACTAGGGGATGATATTTACATTTAGAGGCTATGATTCATATCTAATAATTGAGACAGTGGGGGCTCCGTCCTGTCAGAGGTTAATTGGCTACACCAGTGGCAAGATCTTCAAACCAATATAAATTTAACAGGGTTAAACTGAATAGTTTTAAAAAAACCCAAAATGCCTGCAGCGCCATCATTTACATTTGGGGTGGGGATTGTCATTATATTGAAAACTTTGAAGAGATGTGATGACATGAATCAATAAATGAAATGCTCATTTTAAAAATGTAAATGCTGTCCATGCATAATCCAGAGTTATCCTTTGGATTTAGCTATGTATAATCAGTTCTTACAAGGTACATTCTTTTATTAAATAGAAAAACCATCTGCCTTGTGCAGTCACTGAGAAACCAGATAAGCTGAAGTGATGAAATTTGAAATCAAATCTTTCCCATGAGATACATAGCCCAATTCAACCCATCATTTAGTCAAGCTTTTTTCTTCTTCATATATACATTGTTTACACATACTTAGTTGGATTATACACAGACAACCTGAGACCCTTTAGATGTTGCTGCATTAGTTCCCATCAACCATATCCACCAAAGCCACCAATGACAGATGTACACGTTGCAGCCCAACAGCTTCTGGGTGTTCACATTCTGTCCACCACTGATCCTGACTGAACTAATTTAATTTGCTTCCTATTAAACTGGACTGAACAAATTCTTTATTACCATACTTAGTCTGGATACAACCCATTAGGCAGAACAAGGTTTATTTACTAGGATGAACTGATGAGCGTGGACCCTAAAATTAAAGCACATTGCCTTGATTGGTTCCGGCCTTGAATATCTTATTCAGTAAAATGCTGTGATCCGCGTTAAACAACAAAATGCATTCATCCTGTTTATGTATCTGAATCATTCACGCAATTAACTCAGTGCTTAGAAAATGAAGGGTAGTTTCCAAGTTTCAGGTTTAGGCTTGACACCTTCAGTAGCAGCTATATCATTGAATTGTCGAAGGCTTTATCATTGCACAATCCTGAAGAAGCACATTGTGGAAAGGAAAGACTAGCATAAAAAGCAAGGGCATGTTTCCTCCAAGATCTAATGTAGCTGAGATTTAAATGGCTTTTGCACCCTGTAGAGAGGCCAAGGAAGCAAAGGGATATACTGCTACATGTAAGGTAAGGAATGAAAACTTATATGGGATGTGTTCCTTCACTGAAAATAGATGCACTCTTATTTCCATATCTCAGTGTTTTGCCCTCCTTTACCATCCCTCACTTCTGTAACAAAATATAACAGTGTGTGCATTTCTATATTGCCTATGCAATGCTGAGTCTAAATAAAAACAAGGGGCCTCATCACATTGAGGTCAGTATGCTGGGTGATTTGCCATGGATCGTGGAAAATCTAGTGAGAGGTGTGGGGAACGCATCGCCCCACATTACCTGCATTGCTCCTTACTTCATGCCATTAGGGGAAGTATTGCTGCCCAGCTTCTCCTAGTTCTTTTCTATGGATCACGGGAAGGCTCCTGTGTCCTTGACACCACCTCTTACAACAGGTTAAGGCACAGAGTTCAGGCACAAACATGGTACACAGACCAACAAAAATACTGGAAGGGTTTGGAAGGACCTTGATTTTGGGGAGTTGTAGTTTAGCTGCATCCGGAGAGCATGCTCAACTTTGAATATTAATGGGGTTTGGGGAGAAACTGACCTTGAATTTTGGGAGTTGTAGTTCACCTGTATCCAGAGGGCACTGTGAACCCAAATGAAGATGTATCTGTCTGTATCAAACTTGGCATGCTTACCTGACATGCCCAACATTCAATACTGGTGGGATTTGTGGAAAATTGACATTGAATTTTGCGATTTGTAGCTCACCTAGAGAACACTCTGAATGCCACTAAGGATGAATCTGAACTACACTGGGCACATGTGCTCCCCATGACCAACAGAAGATACTGGAGGGGTTTGTGAAAACTAACCCAGCATGATGGGAGTTGTAGTTCACTCTGCATGCAGAGAGCACTGTGAATCCTATCTGTGACAGATCTGGACCACACTTGGCATACAGAACCCTCATAACCAACAGGAAATACTGGAGGCATTTGGGGGATGTACCCAACATAATGTAAGCTGTAGTTCATTCCACATCCAGAGAGCACTGCGAACCCCACCAATGATGGATATGGAACAAACTTGGCACACAAACACCCCCCCCCCCCGATGAACAGAAAATACAAGAACGGCTTTGAAGGGATTGACCTGGCATGAGAGAAGTTATAATTAACCCTGCTTCCAGAGAACACTCTGAACCCCATCAATGACAGATCTGGAGTAAAGTTGGCACACATACCCAACCTGACTGACTTTAAGTACTGGTGGAGTTTGAGGGGGATTAACCTGGCCTGATGTGAGTTGTAGTCCACCTACACCCTTATTCATTTTCCTCATGGGAATGTTAATATAATCTAAAAACAATGGCTTTTTCAAATAAAGAGTGTTAAAAATACTGAATATTTAAACTAGGCATCAGCGGGAACCTAAGCTAGTGAAATATAAAAACAATAACAACAGACAGTGCTTAATGTTTATTTTGGATTAGAGCTGCATATTG
Organism: Anolis sagrei; assembly: GCF_037176765.1. NCBI lineage: Eukaryota > Metazoa > Chordata > Lepidosauria > Squamata > Anolidae > Anolis > Anolis sagrei. The sequence continues at coordinate 57,681,585 of NC_090024.1, read as the reverse complement.
GAAGGTGGCAACTGGAAAGGTTTTTCTAACTTTTATTGTTTTCCCCAATTAGCATGCAGTGTTATAGCAGTGTAACACTTCCATAAGCAGCATTATGACTTACTTGTTTGAAAAATGCATAGGCAGAAAAAGATTGGCATGTAGTGCTACTTTGAGGAATGGCCATAAAATAACAATGTGTGATTATACAATGATACACATTGCATCAGTTAATGGTTAGCAGTGACAGATACACCAATGTATTATGCACTGGTGGCAGTGGCTTTCATCCCAGTGTGTACAGAGTTTCTTTGGGTTTTACTCTGAACTTTATAAGAGCTATGCAAGGCACTGAATTCTTTTACCAAAACAGCTTTAGCACTATGGATAGCTCCTTAAAACTTGGACTGAAACCCACAATGGGTTTATCATTTCACTGATATGAAAGCCACCAGACAACACTGATGTAACAGTTGTCATGTCATAACCATCACTAATATGTGATGGCCATTAAATAATATCTCCTGATATATTTATTATTTATTTATTTCAGTTGCTTCTACCCCGCCCTTCTCACCCCGGGGGGGGGGGGGCACTCAGGGCAGCTTACAAAAGTGAGGCACAATTCGATGCCCGCATCACAAACAGCAAAGGACAATAACAACAGTTGACACAATAATTTTAGCAATAACAGTTAACAGAAGACAATAATTATTATCGGCAAAAACAACCATAAAACTAATAAAAGCAATATAAGCAATAAAATCAATACAAACCTCATTAATGGTCAGCGTTTCAGGGTCTCATTGTTTAAGTTCCAATTTCCACTAAATTGTCGGAAATCTAATTCACCCCCCTCGCAACCCACCCTAATAGCCAGAGGTCACACGAGGCATAGAAGATCTATTCAACTGATGTGAAGAGCAGATAATTCTAGCCCCTTGCCACCAACAAGTGAGGTGACATTGAGGTGGGTCCTGCTTTTGATTATTGCAACCTAGCTTGCTGATGAGAGAGGGCTCAAAATGAAATCCTTCTTGTATCCCCATTGGCAGCTAAACAGATTTCCTTTGTTGGCTGCCGGCTGTTAAGGTGGTCTGTGATGCATTTAAATATTTTTATTGAGTACAGAACCTCTATGAATTGTAATATAGAATGCCCACCCATGTGCAAAATCCTATATTACAATTCATAGTGGTTCTGTACTCAATAAAAATATTTAAATGCACAATGAAGACTATATTACTCTTCAAACCTTTTTTTTTTAAAAGTCGGTCTTTCTGTGATGAGGAAAAAGCTGGATGAAAAACGGTGTGGGATGGATGGTGCTGTATAGCCCCCCCCCCCTGTAAAAGATGAAAGAACAAAGCATGGCAATATTTTATTATATGTCTGTGGTGGTATCCAATGTTCTCTTTTCATTGGCAGATAGTTTGATTCACCTCTGTAAACCCCATTTTCATTCTTAGGGGGCCGTGGAAGCACAGTGGGTTAAACCACCATCTTCGGAAAATCTTGCTGACCAGAATGTTGACAGATCAAAGCCATGGGTCAGGGTGAGCTCCCGCCATCAGCCCTAGCTCCTGTTTACCTAGCAGTTAAAATACGGTAATGTGAGTAGATAAATAGCTACCACTTTGGTGGGTGCCCATGAAGACATGTCGGCAATTGAATCAGAAAGGCATTCATATACAACAGGCTCCTCAGATTGGAAAATGGAACAACAGCACCTCCCCACGGCCGGAGTTGAACACAGCCTCCAGATGCCAGAGATGAAAAAGAAGGAAGCCTTTACCTCTGTCTATATACTCTTTGTTGTTAATTGTATAATGCCATTGAAATTTTGCCATATATGTATTTGCTCTGAGTACTCTCAGAAAAATAGAGCAGAATATAAATAAAGTATATTATTACTTAAGTACCTAATTCAAATCTTTGCTTGCAATGATCATTGTGTAAGAAGATCCTTTTTACTTCATTGGACTCAGAGTTTCCTTCAGGTGTTCCTTCATGTCCTGTTCTAGGGTCCAACTCGTCCATATACAGTTTGACACCACTTTAACTCCTATGACTCAAGTTATGTGAGTTCAAGTTTTATAAGGTTTTTACCCTTCTCTGTCAAAGAAAGCTGGGGTATCACCAAGTGTATTAATTCTACAGTGTAGGTAGGCACAACCATAGTTGTTTGGCTAGCAGCTATGCCTTCTACAATCTTTGTACTCTTCCCAACTGTATCATACTGGACTTCCAACATGGAAATAAAAATATTTTTCTACTTGGAAGTCCTGGTTCAAAAAATTGCTTTTTAGACTGTAACTCCTGGAATTTCCCCATGGACATGCCAGCTAGATGATTTTGGAAATTAGCATTTTAAATAAGTGCATTCCCAATACAATACAAATTGTGTTTTACAGAACATATTTGTGTTGTACAACTGACAGGGCTTGTATGTAAAATCTCAAGTGCGGAGTAGTGAGCAAGGCTGTTGTGCATGTAAGAAAATCAGTAGATTTATAATTCCCCAACCATTATGAAAATCAAAACAAAAGAAGCACAAAGATGAAGGTAAACTTAGTTACAAAGTTGTACATTTGATGTAAAGCAACATGGGATTCAAAAACAAAATTACAAAATGATAAGAGACAGATACAGTGGGAGTGAGAGAATGATGAAAGAAAACCAGAAAGTGGATAAAAGTAATGATCAGAAGCAGTAAAGGGGAAGACAAATAACAGCAAGCAACCAAGAAATAAGATCAGAGTTGAATGATGAAAGCTATGGAAATGAGGAGGATGAGATGCAATTGGATTTTTAAAAGTGCTAGTATTACGGATGCTATTTTGCTGCAAGCCAAAGCATTTTGGAGGGAAAACAGCATCTCTCAAAAAAAGTCTGAAAATCCACTCTGAACTTGGGTGCACAATCCTAACTAGTGAAAAGAGACAAAGTCCAGCCGAGCCCATAGCTGGCTATTCAAAAATGCCCGGGTTTTTAGAATATGAAAAATTTACTTAGGACTACCTCAAACCTTGGGCTGGAGGAGATTATAATGTAGTGCAATGTGTATTCACTCTTGTTCCATCCTGAGTCATTTTTGTGTGGGTCAGTGGCAATTTTTTTCAAGAGATCCTAGCCGGCACAGCAGTTCTGCCATTAGATTATTCTGTTGGCACATATCTCTAGAACTAATCACAAAGAGAACACTATAATTTTTTTCAGTTCTGACAGTTGAGATCTCTTCCTAAAACTGGTCACTCAAATCAATACTAGAGGGGAAACATATTTCAACCCATAAAGAGTAATTCTTGAGCAGAAGTAGGTTCTTATGCCTTTGTAGATTTGTATCAGAACCTGGTGCATGGGAAAGGAAGCATAATATTTGCTCATTTATTTAATTTTTATATCTTGATTGTCTGATCCTAGGGCAGCATATAAGTAAAACAATATAAATCAATTTTAAACCATTTCTCTTAAAACTTCTTGGAAGCCTGACCTTCAAAGCTAAGCAGGTTCAGCCTGCTTACTATTTGGATAAGGGTATGGCAATAAATATCAGAGGTGTTGTCAACTTTAATTCAGAGGAAGGAACTGGGAAAGCTACTTCTAAGTATTCCTTGATCTTTATGAAATTCATGGGGTCACCACATTTTGACAGGTGACTTGATGACAAATACATGCAAATACTTGTACAATGACAGATAAATTAGGCCCAAATGTTTTCATTAAAAAAGAAACCAAAGTTGGTATCAATTGACCTTCCAAAGAAAGGATGATCCACACTTGGAATGCCACAGTTGGCAAGCCCCTCTCCTCTAGCCTCCTACATTAAATTGCTTCCACTCATGAGATTTGGAGAAGGTTCCTCCTACGTGGTTCAGTTCTTAGGCATGTTGTATAGAATGGTGTCCATTGAAGTTCATAGGTCCCAACTTGTTTCACCAGCATTTGGAATTAAGACCAGAAACAGATTGGCAGCCAGTGCAAATTCTTTAAGGCTGGTCTTGTGCCTTGTCAAAATGGTGCCTTGATTAGTAATCTTGCTGGTTCATACTAAACTAGCTAAAACTTCCAAGTCAATGTTATAGGCAGCCCCACATAAAGTAATCTATTTGGAAAATCACAAATGTATGGTTAGGGATAACCTAAAGTTAGGCTAACCCTCTCCAGAAATTACTGCAGCTAGTGCACCAGTTGAAATTGGTACCAATCACTTTAATCCATGGAATCTACTTGGTCCTTCAATGACAGACATGGATCCAGGAGTATTCCCAAGCTATGTCCCTGATCTTCAGGGGGACTATCGCACCATGCAGGTCAATCACTTACATAGTTTCTGGATTTGGGAACACTAATCAACAGACTCTTTATTTATAAGTATTCAGTTTATTTGACCCTATCCAGCCCATCATAGCATCCAGTCACTGGTCCAACACCTGCAAAAGCTCTTCTGACTCCAAAGACTTGGAGAAGTAGAATAAGTGTCAATGGCACTCCATCTCAATTATCTTTATGGCCTCTCCTGATAATTTCATATAGATAGTAAACAGCATGCTGGAAGAAATGAAACCCTATGGTACCTTACTGTTTAATGTCCATAGAACTGAACAAGAATCCACAACTGCTATTCTCTGGAATGGGTTCTGCACATAGAAATGAAGTCACTGTAATACAGTGTATGCTACCTCTATCTAATAGAACTGGTACAGTAAGATACCATGATAAATGGTATCAAAAACCATTGAAATATCTAGGAGGATCAACAAAGCAGTTTGCAGGGAAGATAATCAGTCAGAGTGATTGAGGCCATTCAATGTTTTGTCTTCCCCTGAAACAAAACAGAAACAGGAGCAGATAATATGCATTGTATTTATTTTGCAGGCACAGGCCATCAAAGTATGAGTCATCCATCATATAAAACACAAAACAAAGTTAGGCAATAGAAAACATTGCAAGCAGCAGCTCAGCAGTTACTTGAAATGTTAAATGCCAAAAACATAGCCATCTTGTAGCACCTTAGAGCCTAACTGATGCCCCTTCCACATCTGTATAAAATCTACATTGATCTGGATTATATGACAGTGTGGACTCAGATAAGCCAGTTCAAAGCAGATATTGTGGATTATCTGCCTTGATATTTTGGGTTATATGGCTGTGTGGAAAGGCCCTGAGAGAAGTTAGTAGCTACTAACTTCATATTCTCATTTAGTCTCTAAGGTGTTACATGATCCCTCTGTAAACTGATATTCCAGCCGAACATAACTCTTTGAGAAAAAATAGTGTAATTAAAAGAGGAATGAATACCTGATATTACTTATGAGAGTGAACAATATTTTTAAAAATCTTGATAGCAGAGATAAGTAATTTTACAACAGCAATCTCTGCTATCCAGGAGAACTTTAAAAAGGATATTAGTGATAAGGTGGTAGTTCTCACTTACCCCTGAGTTCAGGAAGGTCCTCTTTAAGAGAGAGTGTACCACAGCCTCTTTCAAGGCAGCAAACACCCTTTCAGCACAGTGAGATATTTACTACCCCTGAACTATCTGATCATTTTCAATATTCCATCAAAAGCTTCAACTAATTTGCCAGCTCTGTCACCTGGAAAATCCACTTGAGTCTTCAGGAATCCTTCAGATAAGATACCATAGGTCTTCAGGGGTAGGCCACCTTAATTGCTTCCCTGCCAATGCACACATGGCCCACTTCTGCCATACACCCTCACATCCACCATACCTTCTGTATTAATTTACCTGATGCATTTAAGCTTGATCTAAAGAGCTAAATGTTGCAGGGTGATCTGTGTTCTTATTTATGTGAATATTATTTCATATAGGACTGGCACGGGGCAATCCATAGGCTATATGGCATGCAGTGCCAACTTTTTGAAGCTCAAGTCATAGGGTAAACCTTATTCTTGGACTGCTATTTTTAAAAAATTCTAAATGTGGAAAATCAGCTTCACATCAGCCAAAACATCCCAAAAACATGGCTCAGATACTGCAAAAATGGCTCCAGTTTGGTACATTCATATCCACTAGGCCGGTTCCACACAGGCCTTTAATACGTCCCCAATTGGGTTTAAACAACCCGACTGAGTACGGATTACAGTCTATACACCTCCCTCCAAAACCCACACTTTGGGGGCGGGGGGAGGGGTCTAGATGCCCTGCTGGACCTTCTGGCAGGGCACAAGGACACAAAAGAAAACCTCCCAAAACAGGCTAAAAAGTAAAAATGACTTACCTGCCCACCATGAAAGTGGTGTTGGAGCTCTTCTAGCATGTAGAAATGATGTGCCAGGAGAAGGTGGGGAGGAGGGATTTACCTCCTACCTTCCCCTTTCTCCTGGTGCATCATTTCTAAGCACCAGAAGAGCTCTGGCACAACTTTAATGGCAGCTTGGTAAGTAATTTTTGCTTTTTAGTCCTTTGGGGGCGGGGTGTGTGTGTGCTGTTTTGAGTTTTCTGGGCTCCAGGAGCCCAGAAATCCCAAGACAGCTGTGTGGATTGGGCCTGGAAGTCGTGTGATGTAATCCCCAGGCCCAATTCACACAGGGGCCATACCTGGAAAGACCCAGGTCTTATGAAAGACCCCGGTCTTTCCAGGTGTCAAATTAATTTGGCTTTCCTGCTTTGTCCCGAATTAATTCGCTTTTTCCTATCGTTTGGATGCATCAGATAAAAATGTGTGTTTGCGCATTTTAGGTGCTGTGTGTATGGGTCCCTCCTCCTCAGCTCTTCCACTTTGAGAAACTGGCTGTTTTGATCATCTGTGTCAAAGAAGCATTTTTTTAAGAAACAGAAAGGTATACTTTATTGAAAGAAGGACTATAGAATTGGTTGTAAGAGAGAAGTTATGGAACAAAAACAAATTCAATTGTTATTTAAAGTCTCATTTTTAGGGCTAAATATTTAAGACCAGTAAAAACTACACATAATATTTCATACCGTGCTTGTCATAAAACTGGAATGGTCATTAGAATTAAGAATAATTAATGTATATACCTGTAAAACAACCATGAAAGGACCAGGGGCCATTTTCCTGGTTGTTCAAGTGCTTAAGGACTTAGATGTATTTCTGAATCAATTAAACTAAATTAACAGTAATTGAATACATAAATATAAATTGATTAACAGACAGTAGCCTCAGGATTTTAAATTGAATTTTACTTGATTACTTGGTAGAGTCTCTTTCATGGAAAATGTACTATAAGTAGCCAGAAGTCTTTTGCAAGCAACCAGAACTCTATGGTTGTTGGTGGGTATATCTTGTATGATGACCTCTTGTAGTTGGCTGTCTGGAAAGTGCAAAAATGTTGCAAAAATTGCTCCTGTTTCAAGGGAGGGAAAGCCTCAAATATAGCCTCGTTGTAAAAGTTGTGATACATTTTCATTAATTGTTAACCCTTTATAATAAATTGCAATCATTATAGTCCATACAATTTGCAAGAAAATTAAAAAAAATCTATAGCAATTTTTAAATGATTTTATTTTTCACATGTTGGTATTGCTGATTGCTCTAGTTACTCATTTCAACTTTTGGATGGAAGCTCAACGTTTTCAAAAGAAGGTGGCTCTAGTGGGACAGAGCTTTACTAGTATTCTTGTAACATGGAGAATGCCTTTCCAATACTGTTGGAGCTACAGTAGAAAACTCGATTTGGCATTAGATTTGGAGCATAAAACACAATAGGCGTGAGATTGGGCACTCAATTTTAGCGGCGGTTTCTTTTAGTTTCTTAGAAACTTGGGGAGATTTCAGAAACCAAAATGAAGAATGGGGTAGGGCTGTGTGCATGTGGTTGCCAGAGTGAAAACAGGAGAAGGCTCTTGTATCTTTAATGGTTGGGAAGATGAGGATATTTCTGTTGCTTTATAGCTAGTGATTCGAAAAGCACCACTCACTAAAATGCCTTGTTGTTTTGTGCCTTCAAATCATTTTCAAATTATAGTGAATATATTGGTAAGATTGGTTTTTAAGGATCTGCCTTTGGTTTCTTTTAAAGTTGAGAGAACATACCTTGCTAGATTTTGCTAGATTGTTCAGGCAATTCTATTGTATTCCAGAAGATACCATAGAATTGCCCTGGAGGAACTAGCAAATTTCTAGAGATGAGACCTTCTAGCAAGCTTTGTGTCCTCCAATGCAACCGTATGACATTCTCAGATTGGCAATGACATAAATTTAGTGGAGTTCATTTATATCAGGAGCCGCTGGTGGCACAGTGGGTTAAAACCCTGTGCCAGCAGGACTGAACACTGACAGGTCGCAGGTTCGAATCCAGAGAGAGCGTAGATGAGCTCCCTCTATCAACTCTAGCTCCTTGTGCAGGGACATGAGAGAAGCCTCCCACAAGGATGGTAACACATCAAAACATCTGGACACCCCCTGGGCAACGTCCTTGCAGATGGCTAATTCTCCCACACCAGAAGCAACTTGCAGTTTCTCAAGTCGCTTCTGACACAACCAAAAATTAATATCTGTGATTGCACAAAATTGCAGTTTGGCTGGAAATGACCCCCCCCCCCCCCCAATGCACACACACACACACACACACACACATGGAAACAAGGGTTTTACCATACTTGGTCCATTATTTCAACCCAGTCATTTTACATGTATGTTGATGCTCAAATGGGAATACTTGTTGTCCTTTTACAGTGCACACTTGCAACACTGCGATTCCACTTTAACTGTAAAAGGCCATCCTATGAAATCCTAAAATCTGCTGTTTAGGAGGGGACAATTAATATTCTCAGAGATTTCTAGTACCTCCTAAAAGCTACTAACTCCATGATTACATAGGATGCTGCTATCAACACTAGTGCTAGAATTGTGACATGGGGGAGAGGGGGTACTAAAGCTAGAGGACACAATCATAGTTAAGAGTAGGAGAAGGAAAAACAGGCAAATAGATCTTGTGTAATATTTCCTCAAGGTGTGTAATTCTTTACTAAATTCACTGTCAAAGGAAGCAATGGGTAAAAATTATTATGCAGTTTTTGAATACAAATTTCAATTCAGAATTTAATTTATACCAAATTAACATGTGGATTTTGTTCAGAATAGCACCATGTCCCTTACAGCCTCTAGGCCCCTTGGCACCATTAGAATGCCTAGCTGCAAAGCAGTTGCTGAGAAGGGCTGAAAGCTTCGCCTCTGGTGGTGGTGGTGGTGGTGGTGGTGGTGGTGGTGGGGGGGGGGTGGGCTGTTAAAGGGATGGGGTGTAATTAAGGTTCCCTAACTAAAAAAAAATACACAAAAAGGTACTAAATCCATTCTAAATAAAGAGACAGCTTAGACTCACTCAACAAAGAAAATAGCATGACATATCTCTTTATTGCTAAAAGATAAAGGTTTCCCCTTGACATTAAGTCTAATCGTGTCTGACAGGGGGGTGGTGCTCATCTCCATTTCTAAGCTGAAGAGCCGCCATTGTCCATAGGCACCTCCAAGGTCATGTGGCCAGCATGACTGCATGGAGTGCTGTTACCTTTCCACTGAAGTGGTACCTATTGATCTATTCACATTTGCATGTTTGGAATTGCTAGGTTGGCAGAAGCTGGGCCTAACAGTGGGAGCTCACTGGATTCGAACAGCCAACCTTTCAATCAGCAAGTTCAGCACCTCAACAGTTTAAACCGCTGCACTACCAGGGGCTTCTCTTTACTGCCACTTATTTATATTTACTAAGGGCAATTATTTATAGATTTAGTAGACAATCAAGTTTTTTAAAAATAATATGGATACTGATTATTGGTGAGCCACAAAGAAAGAAAGGGAAAGAAGGGAGGAAACGAAAAGATTTTTCAGAAAATCTCTAGCCTATTTTGGTTGGCTCCAAAATGGAAAACTGCAAGCTGCAGCTTTCTAATCCCAGCAATTAGACAGTCCATTTGAATCTGCGAAGGGCACGGAAAGTGCCATGTTTCATCAGCATAAATTATTAACTGCAGAAGTGCATGCAATATTCATAGCTTAAAATCATTAAATAAAATAGGCGAGGGAACAAAAAAGAAAATCTTAAAAATGAGGCAATGTTAATCATTTAGCCGCAAAACTTTAGCTTAGAGGTTTGTGTTGGCTTAATTAATTAATTAATTTCCCTCTAAGCCTATTCACTGACAGATGTTGCTCAGCAAAACCTGCACCAGAAATCCCCACTGGGTAGGAAACAGGCCTGCGGTTTAGCCTCTTGCAGTATTAACGTCATGAGGCATTGTTAATGATAGTGGACAAAGTTAATGCCAAGTGTCCTTTATGCTTGGTAAATTGGGGGTGAAAGTGGGTTAGAAGAACAATGACCTCAAAACAGAACTTGTCTTCTCAAATGTACGAGATACCCCGAAATGTTCTTGTTCGTGCAAAGAATTTAAAAAATGCATCCTTTCATTTTCATTCCTTGTGTCCTCAAGCACACACAATAGAAACCTGAATAGAAATGGAAATGGGATTATTCTGGAGCCCCGAGGCTTCATTATGATTTGTGAAGTAGAGAGAAGGAAGAACGTTCCTTGCAGGCCTAGCTTCAGCATGGCAAATACAGCACTGCAGCTACATCATCAGCTTTTGGATTAGGTGATTTCATTGCAAACTCCAGAGATCTGCATTGCTTTAGACAGGCTGAAATTACTTACACTACTTCACAGTAAAATTTGATTGCTCTTCTTCATCATCATCTTGTATTTCCCCCCCCCCCTTTCATTTGAAAATTAGACTAGGTTGTGCCCCAAACAATAATTACTGCTGCAGGAGTGCAGAGTTTTGACAGCTGAGCAGCCATTTGAATGGATGCTAAGGTTAAAGAGCGGAGACAGCCTAAGATAAGAGAAAGGATACAATTCCTTGTTCAGAATAAGCCTGAATAATTGGACACATTGGGGTTTTCACTCTGGAAAGACTCTAACCATTCTTGTCTGATCTAGTATGCTGTTGGCATTAAGCCTACAAGCAGCCTTCTGAGTAGAGGATTTTTCAAGTGCTAAATGCTTTTCATATGATCAAGACAGAAAATGAATCAGATTGACAGCAAGGGGAGGTAGTGAGTGGGTGGGCTGGGCCAGAAGAATTAATACATTAAAGTAATAGAGCTTTAAGATACATTTTTTTTTAAAAAAAAAAGACCATGTATTTAATTATACCAATGAACCAATACAGGAATTCCAGTGATTAACTCCAAGTATAATTTAATTGCTCTAAAGCAGTGGTTCTCAACCTGTGGGTCCCCAGGCGTTTTGACCTACAACTCCCAAATATCCTAGCGAGTTTACCAGCTGTTAGGATTTCTGGGAGTTGAAGGCCAAAACATCTGGGGACCCACAGGTTGAGAACCACTGCTCTAAAGGATGTTTGCACCTTAGACCTGATTTATACAAACTTTGTGATGTGGCAAATTCCATTTGAATGTATACATGTCCAACAACATATGGACATTTCTTAGGTCCTCCATTGTGACTCTTCAGTATTCTTGGGCCAGATATCCTTCATTTCAATAGGATACATTATTATTTCATTGTTTTGTGTACCCACATGAAGTCCAGGATGTAGGGTGGCATGGGTGTCATTCTATATAAACAAAGAGAGTTGTGCTATGATGCTTTAGAGGTGAACTAGTTGATTTTAGTGTAAATTTTATTGAGAATCAGCCTGTATCAGGGATGGTCAACAGATGATCAATGTGTAGGGTACAATAATATAATAATAAGATTATTTTTATACCTCGCCTCCATCTCCCTAAATGGATTCTGGGCGGGTCCAGGCCCAACAAAGCAGTTAAAACATAACACATTAAAATGCATATCAACAACAAAAAGCAATATAGAGAAATAAAAAACAACATTGAACTGTATATAAAACATACATCAAAACCAGCAACCAATAGCAAAGTTCAATGGTTCATTGTGGGTGGGCAGACTGGTACCACAACATTAGAGGATGGAGCTAATGTATAAAGCGCAAACATCTAGCAGTGATGAGGATAAGAACGATTTACCATTAAGGATTTGGATATAACAATTGTAAAGTGCTTGAGGAGAAGATTTTTTGGGAGCGGGGTCCTAACTGGGGCCAGCTGTCTAAGTAATTGTCCAGCCTAGGGTTTGGTTTTATTAAGCTGCTAAGCAAGAAGGTACTTGGCAGAAATGACTTCCATTTGGAACTGAGTGTTTGCCTCAGAGGTATTATTTTAGGACAGTACAAATTCAGTTCAGTGATGGAACTATTGATTTGGATTGGTCCAAAATCAGTTTGGTGTCTGTTTACTTCTGATCCAAAATGAAAACTGAATTTTCCATTGCAAATCTTTGGATCTCCCATTTACCTGCATTAGGAAATCAAAAACTGTTGTAACTTTTCAGGCTTTTTTTTTTTAAAAAAAAAAGCACAGATGCATTAGTATGATGCTGTAGAGTCATGTCAGATCAAATAATCTCTTTCTAGACTACAAACAGGTAGCATCAAGTGTATGTTTGTGTTATTCACCTTTTTTTTCCAAGACATACATTTTTAGAACAAGCACAGTCAGATAAATACTCAGTCCTGTAAGTCGCTTGGGATGTATGCCTGACACTTGTGCAGCAAGAGACTGTATGTGTATAAGTCAAACACACATACACAGTATGGACAAAGAAAAAGAGTGAAGAGAAAATAAGAAACAAAACAGTAAGCACTCTTCTCAGGTGGGGACAGTCCCTTAGCACTAGAAGTATCATAGTAGAACTTCTAAGTACACCAAAGGTTCCAATTTCAAGGACAGTACTGCTGCAGTGAAGAACAGAGCTAAAGATTAAAAGTAATGTTGTGCATTGAAAGCCAGCATAGTGGGCAGAAGTACAGAAGGCTGCTGCAATTTGTTAGGTCTGCAAAAGAATACATACCTTCAGAAGAAAATGAAATACACACTGTTCAAATAAAAACACCGGGTCTAGGTAATGGAATAGAAGCATATACAATTAGCTCTCCATATTAACTGGGATTAGGGGTGCAGGACTACCATGAAAATGGAAAAAAACACAATTTAAAAGATTTCTTTTACTGAGAGAACATCTGTCTAGAAATCCCTAGTTCCTCCATCCTGAGTCTATCATCAACTACACTGGAAAATATACACATTTCTAGAGAGAGCATTTAAATCAAATCTGCAAAGAATCAAACCTGCAAATATGGAGAGCTGATTGTACATTTTGAAGGCAGTGTTGTACCCTGAGTTCCCTCCTCCATGCCTAGTGAAATGGAGAAGAGGGGACAGTCTCTGAAAAATGCACTCTCTTGAATGATAGAGCTGTCATTGGGCAAAGTCCGGCTCCCATCTTGCTCCTCTCACCCTGCCCCACCATCATGACACTTTGCTTATTTGATATAATTGGTCCTGTCCAGTTCCATTCTGATTTAAATAAAATGTGAGATTTGTTCAAAATGGGTCACAGATTCCATTATTTCCCCTGCTTTCATAAAGTCTGATAAATATCCTGCTTTTCAACTTACATGCTTCCTTATCTTATGCCACAATGTCATTCATAATAGGAAAACCTAACATAACAATGGAAATTGGCCAACAAAAAGATAGAATATGAATGTAAATCTATATTCATAGACTGATATAGACATACTGTTATATCCTAACTTTTGTTGGTCAATTTCCACAATGTCATTCATGACATTTCATTCTTTGGAAGGAAGTTCCCCTCATGAATGTTCAAAAGTTTATCTTCCCAAGTCAAGAAAGGGGGAAAGGCATATGAAATGTTTGAGAAAATGCACATAAAATATTTACTTTCTCCAAAGATAGCAAAATCAGTTTGACGACTATATAATAAAGGAATATATATTCTCATTCAAGAAGGCATACTGCATTGTCTGAATAATTTATGTCAACAGCTTCAGAGGTTGTCCAATAAGATGAAAAAATATAACTTTTTCTTATTTTAAAACAGGGAAAGGGAGGCAAAAGCCAGCTGAAACAACTAAACTTTGAGGTACCTTCTGTTTTCAGCAGTGTGTTTATTTTGACTGACCATTTTTGTAATGACCTTAAACAAGAAGTTCTCATTGATAAAGCATTTGACAAACACTTACAAGTTCTTGTCTAGGAGTTACCTTTTTAGTTCAGCCTACACAAAAGCATTGAACATTTTTCAAGAGATATAGGATCATTTATATGGGCTATAATTGGTTAGATATCTTTTTCCTGTGGAGCTGACAACTTTTTGACCCTTTTGAAGAAGATAAAATTAGTTTACAGAATAATCCTCCCTCAATATTTATTTTTGCTCATTTATTTACATATATTGATAGGAAACATTGAAATGCAAGCAACAACACCATAACAGACCACCTCCAAACATCCAAGCTGCACCCTAAGTTCCAAAAGAAAGCAATCTGGTACTTTCTTGGTATTTTAGACAATTGCCAGCAGCCACAATCAACAAACCAGGATGAGAGCTATAGCCCCAAAACCTTTCTCCAGGTTGGAGAAAACGGCAAGATGCTGTCCTGTCTCTGACTGAAACAGAAAGACAAAGTTTTAGTCCCTTTTCACACAATATTTTTCATATAATAAGGAAATCTGCTAAACTGAATGAATAAAAGAATAAAAAGAAATGCATTCTGCAATATGGATAATTCAGAAAAATTAATAGTGAGAGAAACGGCTTATTTTAGTGAGGTGGTACTAATAAACTCTTTAAGAAGGAGAATAAAGATTTATCGAATAAATACCTCATGTCACTTATGATATATACATCAAGGGTAGTAATTGCTAACACATGGAAAAAAATAGATAATTTATCAATGTAGAATTAGATAAACAAAATATAGCTTAATCAGAAAAGTTACAATGTAAGATAAGATTAGATAAAAAGAGAAATTAAAGATTTATTTGACATTACATGGAAACCATTTGTTAATTATATGTGTCAAAACAATGGCAAATTCAAAACACCAAATGATCAAGTAAAAATTTGGATTAACACTAAATAAACACCATCATTATCATATGCACTGCAAGACATTGTAAGCTGCAAGTGTAAAAGATTTGATAGAGCTATATTTTAAAGTGGATTATTTATTGGGGAAAGGGATGAGAGAGATGGAGTATTTTGGATTCAAGGGGGTTAAATTGTTGCATTACTATTAACTGTCAATAAAATTAATTAAAATAGGAACTTGAAAAAAAAAAGAAAATGAAAAATTCCTATTTTGCACAACAAGTCACATGATTTTCCAGATAGCTTGGCAAGTGGTCATGTTGAGAGAGGAATTCTAGGTTATATTTTCAAGTAATATGCTAAGTCTATCAGTTTAAAACACTGTGCGGTGACTTTAGAATAAGAGGCTTAACAATTGCAGTATATATTCCATCACTTTGCTAGATTGGTTTCTAATTTGTCCCAACAGGAGGCACTGATTTATATTGACATCACCCACAGTTACATGTTTGGTGGACAGAAGATGGTAAATCAAAATAACCTTCTGATAAGTCTTGAAGGTTTTTAAACCTCTCATTCCAACTTATACAGGAACTTTTCCCCAAACAAGGTAATTATCCTTCCTGCTTAATATTTTATGTAGCAATATGCCCTAATGGCCTAATTAAAATGAATAATACCCATAAGAGGAAACACAGAATCTGTTCATTCAAAAGTCAAGGTGAAAATGCCCACTGACTTCCAGTGAGGCCAATGATTGCATCTTCAAAGTACAACAGCCTCACATATTAATTTGAAAATGAGTGCTTTTAAAAACCATGATAATTGGCAATCACTCGTGTATGAGTAGAATGGCCTTCCAAGCGTAGGGTCTTGGCGTGGGTCTCTAGGTGACTGTGGGGACCTATTCTTGACCCACATGTTCTTCCACAGTGAGGGCATCAGTTTCCAGATGGAAGGCGGTCCGATCAGGGTTGACTTCACAGATCGCCTTCTTGACATGCTTCTCCCTTTCACCCTCCATTAGTGACTCTTCAAATTCCACAGCACTGTTGCTAACAGCTGATCTCCAGTGAGAGCACCCAAGGATCAGGGCTTCCCAGTTCTCAGTGTCTATGTCACAATTTTTAAGGTTGGTTATAAGCCTATCTTTATTTTTATTTTTTTCCTGTTTACCAACCTTCCATTTTTCATTCTTCAGTTGGGAGTAGAGTAACTGCTTTTGGAGATAGTGATTGGGCATTCAGACAATGTGGCAAGTCCAGAGGAGTTGATAAAAGGATCATTGCTTCAATGCTGGTGATCTTCACTTCTTCCAGGACACTGACGTTTGTCTGCCTGTCATCCCAAGAGATTTGCAGGATTTTTCAGACAATGGTGATTGTTTCAGGAGTTGAATGTGACTTCTGTAGACAGTCCTTGTTTTGCAGGCATATAACAGGGATGGGAGGACAATTGCTTTATAAACAAATACCTTGGTCTCCTTATGAATGTCCCAATCCTCAAACACTCTCTGATTCATTCTGAGCTGAGAAAGTGTTGTATTTCAGTGTCAATGTTGATTTTTGTGAGAGGTAGCTGCCATGGTAGTGGAAATGGTCAACAGTTTGTAATGTTATACGATTAAGCTATATTTCTGGCATTGCAGAAAGACTGGCTGGTGCCTGGTTTTCTCAATGTTCAGTGAGAGGTCAAGCTTTTCATATGCTTCTGCAAAGGCATTTAAAGTGGCTTGTAGATCTTCTTCTGAATGAACACAGACCACATAATCAGCATATTGGAGCTTTATAACAGATGTTGTTGAGAACTTGGTATTGGTTTTCAGTCTACTGAAGTTAAATAGCTTGCTGTCTATCCAATAGATTATTTCTATGCCAGTGGGAAGCTTCCCATCAGCAAGGTGCAGAATCATAGCGATGAAGATGGAGAATAAGTTTGGGGCAATAACACATCTCTGTTTGACACCTGATTCCACCTTAAATGGGTCACTTTGGGAGCCATTGCTGTCCTAGACTGTTGCCAGCATGTCATCATGAAGGAGCCACAGGATGTTCACAATTTTGTCAGGGCATCTGATTTTTTTTGGAGGATAGTCCAGAAAGCACTGTGATTCACTGTGTCAAATGCCTTTGCAAGGTCAATGAAAGCCATGTGCAGAGGTTGCATGTGCAGAGGTTGGTTTTGTTCCCTGCATTTTTCTTGGAGCTGTCATGCATTGAAGATCATGCCCACTATTCCTCGGGGGGGGGGGGGGCAGCCATTCTGGGATTCTGGAAGGGTGTCTTCTGAAATAGGTAGAGGGTGGTTTGCAAGGATTCTTGTGAGGATTTTCCCAGCAGAGGTTAGAAGAGAGATACCTCAATAGTTTCCACATTGTGTTCTTTCTCCTTTTTTGAAAAGGGTGATGATGGTGGCATCTTTGAAGTCTGCTGAGATTTCTTTGGTCACCCACACTTTTTCAATGAGCTGGTGAGTTGTTGTGTCAGATTAGGTCCACCTTGTTTAAAGATTTCAGCAGGGATCCCATCAGTTCCCCTGGCTTTGTTGTTTTTTGTTGGCTGATGGCTTTGCTGACTTCCTACAAACTAGGTGGCACTGTGATCTTATCCTTGATTTGTTGTGGGATTTACAAGAGAACCTCTTTGGCCATGTTGGAGCTGCCGTTATTTTGGTTGTGGTAGTGTTCTTTCCAATGTAGTGCAATTGATATTTTATCCTTTGGAAGTTTGGTTCCATCTGATGAGCATAGAGGGTGTATGCTATGGTTTCTTGCCTTTGTGGTATTAAAGAATCCCCATGCATTATGAACATCAGCAAGGTGTTGGATTTCTTGAGCCTTTTTTGTCCACCGGATCAGGCCCGTAGCCAGGATTTCGTTTCGGGGGGGGCTAAAAAAATTTTCAGGGGGGGTTTCGGGGGGGCTGAGTTTCGGGGGGGGGGCTGAGTCTGAATGAAAGAGGGTCTAGCCTAGCAAACCTTTTGTATCATGACCCCAATTCCCCCATGCATATGGGATATATTGAGTATGGTGATCAGATCATGATATGAATAAACATAACAGTTTAAATAATGAACCAATAAGGCCTTTTCGCGAACCACCATGAAAATTTCGGGGGGGGCTGAAGCCCCCCGAGCCCCCCCCCTGGCTACATGCCTGCACCGGATGTTCTTGAGTTCTCTGGTCTTTCTTTGGACCCCAGCTTTAGCAGTGGCATACATATTTTTCTTAGCACCACGATTGGTGTCTATCTGCCACGCTTGGAAGGCTTTCCTTTTCTTATCAATTAACTTTTAATTTAATAGTTTCAAAAACCATTACAAACAAGTCTTCCATTGAGTTTTAGTACAGCTGTATTCTTAATTCTTCGTAGCCACAGTAAGTGGAAATGGCAACAAAATGACACACTGTGAAGTTCACACAGACTATTCTATCCTTGTTTTCAGTTCTCCACTACCCTCAAATCCTAGAAACTCAGGGCACTTCCAGACAGTGCCAAAATCTGTGTTTCATAACTGAATAAAAATCCTGGGGCCTGACTGTAGGTCCACACACAGACCTATCAGTCTCTGGATATAGTCCCCCATCATCCTCACACCTTCGTTTCAAGCAGATCAAAATGGAGGGCAGATGGAAGACATCTGGTGGAAGTTTTTTTTTAAAAAAAAAATCCTTCTGTTATGTACTGTTATGATTTTATATGCACACATGCTAATATCTTACTATAAACACAAGCAAATTTGCATATGTGTGTATGAGGTTCAACGCATAACAGATAGATTTTTTAAAAAACTTCTGTCAGATCTCTCTCTTCCTCCAATTTTTAATTCAACCTCTGTTTAAGATTATCAAGTATAAAATAAAGATTCAGAGAGTTCCAATTGCTCTTAATCTGTGCTTCCTTTGAACCACCTGTGTGTCCATTTGACAGTCTGATCAGCTGATCAGCTGTTTTGGGCTTTTAAAAAGCATACGTGTGCTGGAGTTGTCTACATGGGGGGGGGGGGATCATGTGTTTTTTTGTGAGTGTGGGGATGTACAGTCATGAAAAGGTGCACATTTTCAGGTGGAATTGGGTTTTAAGTGTACCTTTTAAACATGTGTTTTTTAGCTCTTGATCCGATCCCTTCCGCACTTCAGCTAAACATCAGTTAGATATCCCCCCATCCCCTTTTAACCTGGTTACTGCTGGGTTTTACAGCATGTGTAGAAGGGCCCTCAGATTTTGAAGTAATTGGGTTGTCATACAGTCATTCAGTGACTGTCTTGACTCTGAAGGAACTGGGGGAGGTGATGGCCGACAGGGCCCTCTGGCATGGGATGGTCCATGAGGTCATGAGGAGTCGGAAGCGACTGAATGAATGAACAACAAACAGTTATTCATTATTTTATCCTTCTTTCGTCCTGTGCCTTCGTGCTATTGCTTCCATCTTGTACAGGAAGGAAATAAAATATGACAAAAGTTTCTACTCAGATAAAGAAGACAGAAATACAGTATTAAATCTTTGTGTTGGATTTTTTTGGGGGGAAAAACACTGAAGCACTGTCAACCTTTGAAGCAAAGCGACTTTGCTGCATAATTCCAGATCTTTTGCACCCCCATCTCTTCAAAATAATATAATATAGCCTTGACCTCCAATAGTTTTAAGCTACATAACTTTGGACTTTGGGTTGTCTCCTGTGCTCCCTCCTGATTTTTCAGGTGACAGCTTTAAAATAGCCTCAGAAGACAGATCAAAGGATACTATTTTTATTTCTTAGAAGTGCTAACGTTTGACAGGAACACACAATAGACTGTGACAGGGCTGAACAAACTTGGTGTTTTATGCTGCTGAGGAAAATTATAAGTTTATAATTAAAGTAGCCGATTTGGGTAGTTTTGAAACTCTTCAAATGCTTTTAAAGTCTGCCTGGCAGAAAAAGAAGGAAAGAGAGAAATATAAACTAGGACATGGGCTTCTTTTATCTCAATGCCTCCTGCAACACTGAGCCCTCTGGGTAACATTTTCAAAACTATCTCTGTCACTTAGCAAACCAATTCCTCTGTCAGCTCTTGGTTGCCCTGAAACAAACCAATCTCTTCCTGACAAATCATGAAAAGTCAGGGCAATGGGATTGTCTGCTCATTTTAAAGGGGGGGGGGAATTGCCTCTTTTTAAAAGTGGTCCACCCATAATGCAAGAAAAGCTCAATAAATATTGCCATAATCTTGTGCACACATAGACACACCCCAGAATTTATTTACTTTATTTATATACCGCTGTTCTCAGCCCGAGAATGGATGGATGCTTACTAGTGCAAGAACAACAGAATCATAGCTGTAATTGGTTTATATCAAAGTGGTTCTCTCAGAGACATCTAACCCTACTTTATGTCCTCTGGGTCAAGGAAGATGTCAGAACATATGGGGAACTACTTAGCAGGTCCAATGGCCAATGGGCACTGAGGGGAAAAGAAGAATTGGGTATTAAAGATTGGTTCCGATATCATCAATTATATGAAAGATTCAAAAAAGACGAGAAGAGGGGATTTGCTTCCAAAAAATCAGATCTGGAAACTATATTAGATAAAGGGGAAAAAGGATTAATAGCCAGATTATACAAATATATTCTACACTATAATTTGGAAGATAATCGTGTTAAAACCCCCATGATCTCATGGGCTACAGATTTAGGGAGAAGCATAGATTTTGACATCTGGGAAAACCTGTGGAACAATGGCTTTAAATTTACAGTGGCAGCTTCAATTAGAGATAATGTATATAAAATGTTCTACAGATGCTACATAACTCCAGCCCTCTTAGCCAAAATGGACAATTCACAAACAGGATCCTGTTGGAGGTGCAAAAGAAAGAAAGGGACTTTCTTTCACGTATGGTGGTCGTGCGAACTGGTGCAGATCTATTGGAAAAGAATACTAAAGGAAACAAATAAAATGATTTACCACAAAGTAAAAAAGAACCCAGGGATGTGCCTATTAGGGATATTCAGAGACAGTTTAGAACAGCCAGAGAGAGAAATCTGTTTGTACAGCTTTGCGGCTGCACGCATTACAATTGCCAAAAATTGGAAAGGGGAGAAAATATTAAGCATCAAAGATTGGAAGGATAAATTGTGGGATTATGCACAGATGGCTAAGATTTCAAGCAATTTGAAATATGAAAATAATGAAATATTTGAAAGAAACTGGAAGCTGGCCTTAGCATACTTGACGGGAGAGCTAAAGAAATAAAAACAAGAGGAATTTATTGAATTACAAGTATAGAGGGTTAAATAAGTTGTGCATAAATCCTGCGTGGATTAGTGACGGAAGTCAAGGTGGTGGGTAGCACTGGGGGTGGGTGGAGGGGTAACTGTATGGAGGGTTGTTTGTGTATGTGTGTTTGTTTGTGTATGTGTATATTTTTGCAACATATATGGTTGGTGTATTATCTTTTCGAAATAAAATTTAATTAAAAATTTTAAAAAAAGGAAGATGCTTCCTTGAGACAGGCTACAGCCCTCATCTCGTGGGGAGGGGGTCACCTGGGTTCCTATTTTTCTTTCACGGGTATTAGATGGTGACGAACAGTGGGGATATTCACCATTGTTCAAACCTGAGAAATGCCTATCTAAGGGGGGAGCAGTTTAATCAATGTTCCCAACATGAGTGCATATTTATCCCATTTGCTCATGCATGAAAGATTCCTTTTTATTAAAAAAGTTGTGCTTAGTTTTACCTGTATACTGTTCATTTGGACCATCCAAGTAGGAGGGCAATCATTTTAAACTACAAATCTTCTCATACTTCTGGAGTTGCTATGGGAATAGCACTGCCACAAGTCAGAATACAAGATGTGAAGGTGTCAAAATAAATCTTCAGGGGGTAGGGAATGGGGAATAGGCCCCAACAGCCCCACACAATTTCAGTGGCACAGAACACAGAGGCCTAAGCTATACCATGAATGAAACAGATAAGCCCTAGGCTGATGAGAGTGAGAGGGGGAGAAGAAAGAAGAGAGAGAGAGAAATTTGAAGAGCAATCACAAAATAACAAGGACAGACGCAGATTATATGGTTAAATAACGGGGAATTTATTTGATCTGATTTATAATTGAAATCTTGAGGGGGGAAAACATCTGATTATTGGGGAGAAACAACTAAATCACGTCTACTACTGAGGGCCAGATGTCAACAATATGACCATCTCCACATCACCCTGGGCAAACAGCTTGAGTGCACAACCAACTTAACTGGGTTGCAAACTCTGGCACAATCATGCCAGAAGATCCTCTCGGGGGTGGGGTGGGGGGTTCTCTCCCCTAGGCCTACAACTTTTGAAAAGGGAGCCAACCACCCATTCATGCCTGAAGATTGATAGCCCATTTTACAAACCACCTAGGCCATGTGATCTTGAAGGAATTTTCCAGGGAGAGAGAGAGAAATTTGGACATTGCTTTTCAGCTCAGCAAAGCCCCAAAGAGATGTATGTTAAAATATGAATATCAACAAATCAATATAAAATATAAAACAGGAATAAAGCATTTTCTAAAAAGAACTTTAAAAGCTAGGGTTCTGATAAAATAATAGAACTTTGCCTATTTTTAAAAATGTGTTAAGGAAACTGTACATTTCTAAGCAAAAATCAGAGTATTTGGATTGGTGGGCAAAAATATATCTGACCCCACATCAATTGGTGATGATACATCAATTTCTTTTCTCTCATTTTTTGGAAATTGTCTGCCCTGATGTGCACTCTAAACAAATTAGTACCTGTAGCTCTGGCAGAGTTGAAGCCAGTCCATAAGATCAGAATGTTAATCTTCTTACAAGGATTTCTGAATGGTCAAACAGTTTTAGTGTAAGTACAAAAGGCACTTTTTTCTTATTTCCCAGAAATAAAATAGCTCCCAAATCTACTTGGGGAAAATGGTCAGCTTAGATTAAGCATTAGGATAATTACGTTACTGTGGAGTGCCACAGTTGAATTGTGTTTCTGCTGTGATATAATGATCCGATAGTATTGTTATGTAAGGGGTATACTTACTCCCTCTCAGAACTCAGGCCCCTTTAAAGCCTAATTCTCCAGTCAGTTCACACGACTTTGACATCAGGAACGATGATTTGGGAAGGAGGCTGTGCTGTGGTAGAAGAGCCGATCACTATTGAATCCCTCAGTGTGGATCAGGATAGGCATTATTACAAAACTAGAAAAGGAAGTTCTTAGCAGGTTTCACACTTAATCTTGATGCCGTGCAGTTGGTCCAGAGCAGAGTGACAGTTCACAGTCCCTCAGATTGTTTTTTTTTTGGGGGGGGGGGTAGTTTTTTTTTTAAAAAAAGGAATGAATTTTTATGCACACTGCAGATATCTTATTTCTAGTACAAAAAATGGAAGAACAATACAATATTTAAAATTAAGAACAATTTCAATGGTAAGCGTGGGCCTGCTTTTGATTGGTGAGATAGTCAAGTTAATGAGGATTGTTGTTGGGTGACCCTAAGTCTAGGGCGGGAGCTGGAAATGACCTTGGAGAGCTGAATCCAGCCTTTGGGCCTTAGTTTGGGGACCCCTGTTCTACATGCTAGATACACCCAGAGTCCTGTAAAGATATGTTACTTTGGACAAGAAATGATAGGAAAAAACAAGTTCGAAGGTCTGATTCTAGAAACCAAATATAATTGTCCCATACAGTCTATTTATTTTAAATTTATATCTTCCATTTATATTCCAATGTCTATCTAATGAACTCAAAGTGTTCTACAAGAATGTTTTCCTTGTTACTTCATCCTCAAGCAATGTGAGAAAGTGATTGTCTCAAGGTGACCAGGTGAGTTTCATGGCACTGTAGAGATATGAACAGTGGTCCTCATCTTTATGATGAACAGTGGTCCTCATCAGTCTACAATTCTCATGATTCCACAGCATTGATCCATGGCAGTTAAAATGGCATCAACTGCATTAACTTATGCTAATGAATTTACCCTTGAGCCAAAGTATGAAAACTCTTCCATTATTTTAATGTCTTCATGATTTGCTTTGAAGTAGTACCACTAGTGTATTCAAGTAATATACTTAAGGTGCTTCCAGACAGCACCAAAATGAGGGTTGGAAAACTGGGGCAAAAAATCCTGGGGCCTGACAGCAGGCCCACACACTGACCTGACAGTCCCAAGATATGCTCCCCACTGTCCCTCTTCCTTTGAAGTGAATCATGATAGAGGGCAGATAGGGAACATCCAACAGATTATATATATATATATATATATATATATATATATATATATACACACACACACACACACACACACACACACACACACGCACACATACATACACACACACACACACACACACACACACACACAAGATGCACTGGACCTCATATGAGCACATGAAGAGATCCCAATGTAAACACAAGCAGATTTATTATCTCTCTCTTCACCCAAGTGTTAACACAAGCTCTGTTTAATATTATAAAGATCAAAATAAATAAATGGTTTCAGAGAGTTCTAACTGCTTTCCAATTCTGCTTCCATTTAGCTACCTTTGTGTCTATAGCTCCATTTTTTGATGGTTCGATCAGCTGTTTTGGACTATTAAAACATGCAAGTGCACTGAAGTAGTCCACACAGGGAGAAGGAAAGGAAGTAATGTGTTTGAATGACTGCAGGGATATATAGTCATGCAAAGATGCACTTTTTTGCATCTTTGGTGACAGAACAGGGTTTTAAGCACACCTTTTTAACACGTGCTTTTCAGTTGTTAATCCAATTCCATCCTTACTTTTGCTAAACATCATTTAGCCAAACACACCTTTTATCCCGATTTCTTCTGGGTTTTTAGGAATATGTTGAAGGACCCTTAGATAGTTTCCTTTAAAAGAAAACCCTAACATCTCAGTATTAAAATGAAGGTAATATCAAAAGCTGGTAGAGCATTTGCACTGTAAATCTTGATGATGCTGAAGGGAAATCGGATTCTGTAACATTTTACATTATGTCCTTAGGTCACATTAAACAATAATAGGCTCTGTTGCACCTGAATTGATTCTGAATGTGCTGCTCTTTTCCCTAATGAGACAAGTCAAAAAGAGTGCTTATGAGTAAAATTATTTATGCTAGAAGTGTAAAACATTCATCATTAGAATTCAACAGGTGTCAATACTACTTGAACAAAAGCTTTTGCGATATATACTAAGGCTTATTTAGGCGGATATGTGAGACTCTCTGAACGTTATGAAACTGCCAACATTTTTGTACATGCTGCAGTGCTTTGAGTGGAGAGGTCAGACCAAAGTAAAGCCAAGAGAATACAAGCGAAAGCCAGTTCACATGAAGTGTAAAGAGGAGAGCAAGAGGTTATCCACTTCTTACATCTATAATCCATTGTAAAATACAATTCTGAAGGACTTCGTTTTTACATTTTTTTTCTGTTGTATTCCCACCTTTCAGAATAGATACTACACGATCTGGTTATGTTAAGGCAGTGAATCTTAATTATGTCTACATAACTGGCCAATATGGTTCTTCTTCCTAAACAAAGGTTTTGCAGTGTAGTGGTGGAAATAGAAGCACATATGTTCTCTCTGAGTACATCTACACTGTAATAATTCATTCAGTTTGACATCACTTTACCAGGTATTATTCAATGCTATGAAATCTTAAAAGTTGCAGTTTGATGAGGAAGCAGCACTATTTGGTTGTTGTTGTTCATTCGTTCAGTCGTCTCCGACTCTTCGTGACCTCATGGACCAGCCCACGCCAGAGCTCCCTGTCGGCCGTTACCACCCCCAGCTCCCTCAAGGTCAGTCCAGTCACTTCAAGGATGCCATCCATCCATCTTGCCCTTGGTCGGCCCCTTTTCCTTTTGCCTTCCACTTTCCCCAGCATAATTGTCTTCTCTAGGCTTTCCTGTCTCCTCATGATGTGGCCAAAGTACTTCAACTTTGTCTCTAGTATCTTTCCCTCCAGTGAGCAGTTGGGCTTTATTTCCTGGAGGATGGACTGGTTGGATCTTCTTGCAGTCCAAGGCACTCTCAGAACCTTCCTCCAACACCACAACTCAAAAGCATTAATCTTCCTTCGCTCAGCCTTCCCTAAGGTCCAGCTCTCACATCCATAGGTTACTACAGGGAATACCATGGCTTTGACTAGGCGAATCTTTGTTGCCAGTCTGATGTCTCTACACTTTACTATTTTATCGAGATTGGACATTGCTCTCCTCCCAAGAAGTAAGCGTCTTCTGATTTCCTGGCTACAGTCTGCATCTGCAGTAATCTTTGCACCTAGAAATACAAAGTCTGTCACGGCACTATTTGGTAGAGAAAGCTAAAAACCTGGTAAAACCACAACTCCCAAGATTCCATAGCATTGTCCTATGGCACCCTCCAGGTGTTTTGGATTTCAACCCCCACAATTTCTAACAGATGGTAAGCTGGCTGGGATTTTTGAAAGTTGAAGTCCAAAACACCTAGAGGGCCGAAGTCTACCCATGCCAGATCTACATCATAGAACAGATTTATTTATTTAACTCTATTTATACCCCGCCTTTCTCTACCCCAAGGGGGACTCAAGGAGACTGACATATGGCAATTATTCAATGCCTTAAACACATCAAACATTAAGCTTAAAATAAATTGAATTAAAATTAATACATATTAAACATTTAAAAATTACATTCAATATTAAAATCACGTCATCTAGAAATCGTAGTCTAAGGTCGTTCCATAGTCATTTCACATATTTCAATTATATTGTTGCACTGTGCTATTCACTGAAAGCCTGATACCATAGCCAGGCTTCTGAGGGAGGGGGCTGATCTAATGTTGCCAGGGAGGGAGTTCGATAGCAAAGGGGACACCACTGAGAAGGAAGGCCCTGTCTCTTGTCCCCACCAATCATGCTTATGAAGAA
This sequence comes from Anolis sagrei, assembly GCF_037176765.1. Lineage (NCBI taxonomy): Eukaryota > Metazoa > Chordata > Lepidosauria > Squamata > Anolidae > Anolis > Anolis sagrei. The sequence goes on along the minus strand of NC_090024.1, from coordinate 57,654,792 downwards.
GGTGGGACTGAGAGCAGGGCCTTGCCAGACGATCTTAGTCTCTGAGGTGGTTCATAGGGGAAGATATGTTTGGACAGGTAAACTGGGCCAGAACAATTCAGGGCTTTATAGGCTAAAGCCAGCTGTTTGAATTGTGCTTGGTAGCAGTCTGGCAGCCAGTGGAACTGACATAACAGGGGGTTGTAGGCTCTCTGTATGCCGCTCCGGTGAGCAACATGGCTGCTGCCCCTTGGACCAATTGATGCGTCCGAATAGTCATCAAAGGCAACCCAATGTAGAGCATGTCGCAGTAATCTATACAGGATGTAACCATAGAATCAGTGCAGTTCTAATTTGACAAGGTTTTAGCCTTCTCTACCAAAGAGTGTGGGTGCCTCAACAAACTATAGATTCCACTGCACCACTTTAATTCTAATGGATGGCCCTTCTACACATACTGTAAAATCTGGAAGGACTGAGTTAAAAAGGGAGTGGCTAAAAGACCTTTAGGAAAAGTGTGAGAGGGATTGGGTTAAAAACTAAACAACACATGTTTAAAAGGTGCACTTAAAACCCAATTCCACCTGAAAAATGCATACCTTTGCATGACTGTATATCCTTCCCTTCCCCCTGTGTAGACTGCTCCAGCACACATATACTTTTTAAAAGGCTGAAACAGCTTATCAGCTGATTGGGCTGTCAAATGGACACACAGGTGGTTCAAGGGAAGCACAAATGGGGAACAAATAGAACTGTTTGAAAAAAATCTTTATTTTACACTTTATAATTTTAAACAGAGGTTGAATTAAAATTTGGGGGAATAAAAATATCCGACTGAAGGTTTTTTTTTTTAAATCTCTTTGTCATGTGCTGGATCTCATATGGTCACATGCAAATCTGCTTGTGTTATATTAAGATATTTGTATGCGCACATATAAGGTCCAGTACATAAAAGAGGGAATTTTTAAAAAAAACTTCCACTGGATTTCCCCCAACTGCCCTCCATCTTGATCTGCTTCAAAAGAAGATGTGAGGATGGCAGGGGACTGACAGGTCTGGGGATTTTTTGATTCAGTCATGAAATGTGGATTTTAGCACTGTCTGGAAGCACCCTGAGCAATCTTGAAGATATGGATGCTGACTTGAAGAGCTCTTGTAACCAAGGGCATCTCAATGTTCTTTGACTGGATTTTCTGTAACAGTAGCCACCCCCACCCCGGTGCACTTTATATCTTACTGTGAACATCCAGAATAGTTACTCCTATTTTATCTATGTTCCTGAGCATTAGCCTTCTGTACTCTAGTAGTATAAATAGCAAACATTCTTAGCATGAAATAAAGTTAACTGCCTATGCAGCAAGGTTTTGACCATTCAATTCTCCAGCTATTCAAAGTGCTTTCTAAAGCACATGTAATGGCAGTCAGACCTTACAGTGCTGTTTTATTTCATTTTTTATACTCCCACTGAAAGTCATACAGTGGCTTTCAGAGAAAATAAAATAGCAATTAAATCTTCAGTGAAAACAGTGAAACAAAATAAGCTGTATTCATCAGTTATCTAACAATTGCATAGTTCATTAACTCAGCTTCATGGAAAAAAAGAATGCCCAGCATTTCTTACATACAACTTACAAGATGTTGTGGTTTCCTTGTTCACTTTTCTCCCAAAAGAAAGCAATATAGATATTTTCAAATTAAAGGAAATGTATGTGATATCATTTCCCTTAAATTTTGCTCTGGTCCATCACAGTTTGTCCTTCTTGTAAACCTGACTTCCAAAGGGCTTATATGTGTGTGTACTTTTAATTAAAGCCTCAATTTCATTTCCCATTTCATAATGTGTAAACAGTCATGACTCACTTTTATGTGGTATTACAGTGATGGCTCAACTCATTCCCGAATTTAATCTAAGAGGAATAAAAGCAGTTTTATATTAATCCAAATGAATACTGGAAACACCAATATATAAAATATTAACAAGATACTATTAAAGTTATCCAAATTAAAACACCAAATACATCTGATTATTGAGGAGGAGCAACTAAAGTGGGTCTGCTGCTGAGGGCTGGGTGTCAACAATATAACTATCTTCACATCACCCTGGGCGAATCACCAGATCCCGAGTGCATACCCAATAAAATATCTCTCTGAATCAAATTGTTAGCTAGCTATCTCTAAAGGCGCAAACATCATGGCACAAGTAGTGAGGATCAGAACCAATTTCATGATCTGTATTTGTTATTTGTATATCATTTGCATCCTTGCAGTTTTCTATGCATATTATCTCTTATATACTAGTTATAAATAACTTTAAATAAGTTTGTATTGCTGTATTTTTTCCATGTAACACATTTTATATAATATCTTGACTGCTGATGTATTAAGACACTTACAAATATATTTACTTCATTAGTAAAGGCTTTCTCCTGAGATTAAGTCCAGTCATGTCTGACTCTGGGGATTGGTGCTCATCTCTATTTCTAAGCCGAAGAGCCGGCATTGTACGTAGACACCTCCAAGGTCATGTGGCTTTCATGACTGCATGAAGCGCCGTTACGTTTTCGCCAGAGTGGTACCTATTGATCTACTTCCATTTGCATGTTTTAAACTGCTAGATTGGCAGAAACTGGGGCTAACAGCAGGAGCTCACGCCGCTTCCCAGATTCGAACCTGCGGCCTTTCAGTTAGCAAGTTCAGCAGTTCGGCAGTTTAACCCACTGCGCCACCAGGGGCTCCCATTTATTTATTTATTATTTATTTAAAACATTTATATTCCGCCCTTCTCACCCCGAAGGGGACTCAGGGTGGAGCACAGCATATACACGGCAAACATTCAATGCTGGGACACAAATTCACATACAATACATAAACATTAAAAAACATTTATCAGAATATTAAAATACACCATTTAAAACTGTACCATCCTTCTAAAGGACAGGAGGGAGGGGGCCGACCTGATCTCACCAGGAAGTGAGTTCCATAGCCGGGGAGCAATCACCGAGAAGGCCCTTTCTCTCATCCCCACCAATCGCACCTGTTACAATGGCGGGACGGAAAGCAGGGCCTCACCGGAGGATCTTAATCTCCGCGATGGTTCATAGGAGGAGATGCGTTCGGACAGGTAATTTGGGCCGGGGCCGTTTACTTCATTATATAACGTATAATTCTATTTCACTTCCATAGAACATTGCTGACAATTTGTCCAGTACTGTGTGCAAAAAGATCAGTTTTTAACCATACTGACATAATCTGCATTGAATATTCATGATTGTAATAAACATTCAATGATCCTGCCATCCTTTAAAAAAGTCTTAGCTGCTATAGGACTTGGTTGTTGTTTTTTATTCAGCTTTGTTGGAGAGTTTCATTTAATTATGTTTTCAGTTATATGCTGGAAGGGATGCTTAGGAAATGGATGTTTGTGGATTATGATATGAACTAATCCAATTTTCACCTCAAGATCCAAGAGAAACATGGTTAAGTATTAGATTTTATTTTGTCCAAGCATTTTGACACAACTCTCAATTCAAAAAGTGTTCATTTCAAGTGTATATTTTCAGAATATATACTTTATGTTTGAAGAGTATAGATCAATGAAAAAAGAGGATGTAGCAAATGTGTGGCAAAAATGCATCAGTGAGATTGTTCGGAAATAGACCAGTTTATTCACTTGTTCTTGGGGGATATCCATACAACCTTACATCTTCCTTCATTCTAACCTAATTCTAATCCCTGTCTTCATATCTATGAATCCTCTAAAGACTTTTCTCAATGCTTTGGTTCTCAGGGTACTGACTGCTTTCTCCCCCTAATTTTTAGACTGATTTTTTTTTTACTAACAAATCTACATTCTTCTACCCCAGGCTTCTTGAATTTAAGCATTGTGAAAAACCCATAGTGTTGCCAGATAAAATAAAGGGCATGTTTCTGGTTGGGTAGAAGGCTCCCATAGACTTCCAAAAATTCTTTTGTACTTTTTTCCATCTTGCTTTTTATTTCACAAATGAAAACTTGGACTTGTGCAGCCAAGCAACATCAGAGTTCTGATCAAGATGGTGATTTCATGATTTATTTATTTATTTATTTATTTATTTATGTATATAAACTGTGAAATCCTCTGATGCCCTTTCTACACTGCCATATAATCCAGATTATCAAAGCAAATAATCTACATTATCTGATTTGAACTGGATTATATGTGTCTGCATTACCATATAATCCAGTTCAAGGCAGATAATCTGGATTTTATATGGCAGTGTGGAAGGGGTCTGGGCATTTTACAGTGAATAATTTAACATTCTGGAAAACAACAGTCACAAATCAGATCCACATTTGAAAAACCAGTGAAGGGAAATGAAACAACTCAGCTTCAAATGTAAATTACATTCAGGCAGATGCCCTCTAAAATTTATTATGATTGTTTGTTCATCATCTTATCTTCACAAGGGTCTGCAAATCTTTTGGTATTAGTATCAAACTACACATTCAAACCTTTCTCAAAATGTGATCAATATTGGCCTCTGAATATTGCTTTGTCCTTCTCATTTCTGTCTGTAAACAGATTATTCAAAACAACACCAATACCCATACTGAATATAAATTGAAAAGTCTCTATTCTGAGGAGTCAATTGCATGAGCCTGCTTTTCCACTACAGTTGCACAATTAATAATGATACATGCTGAGCTGTGCACTTGCAATATAAGAAGTGGAATGGAACCATTGCACCAAGGTAGATGATGAAAATGTAGTGGGTTTGGGACATATTAGTGGTTAATAGGGACAGGAAAAACAAAGGTTCGGAGGTAGACCAGCAACAGGATGCACACAGTGTTGTGCAATAGGAACCATCACCAAAGATGAGTCCAATTGCAATACTGGTTTGTCTGCCTTGTGTGATAAAGTCCTGACATTCACATTTGGAATCCTGCTGGCATAATATGAGTGTAATTGCACCCTCTATCTCAGTGGTTCTCAACCGGCGGGTCCCCAAATGTTTTGGCCTTCAACTCCCAGAAATCCTAACAGCTGATAAACTGGCTGGGATTTCTGGGAGTTGTAGGCCAAAACACCTGGGGACCCACAGGTTGAGAACCACTGCTCTATCTGTTATTGCTCTGCAGCTGGTATATTAAATATAATAGGAATGGAGTTGAAATTCATTAATGTCCTGACTGAATTTAGAGTTACTGCCCCCCACCAAATAATCTCTTTTGAAGAAAATCAGCAGGTCAAAGGTTACTCCAAATTACAAAAACTTTTTTTGTTTCCAACACAACATAAACTGAACACTACAGAAACGTTTGAGAAACCATATAGCTCTACAGTAAAGTCTACACTAATATTTTTAATAAACAGAATCTTGCAGCTTTCTGAGAAAAAAAAGTTCACTTGTGTACATTGTTTTTTACTAAATTCTTAGGAAAGGTGCACAAAAACAGGGTCTACAACTAAATTACCTGATATACTCCTAAACCAATTTGGTGAAAGGTTCAGCATTGCAGTTCTACTGACTTTGCTGGTTTGAAAGTTACGTAGCCAAATGTTACACAGCCATTTAAAAAGCATGTTGAGTTAAGCTGTTTTGCTTTGGTAATGGGAATACAAGGTGGGAATAATCTATGGAAAGGTACAAAAAAAGGGGCAAGAATGTGGAAGATAGGGAGGCTTCTTTGTGTCTCCATGATATGGCAGTTTCTATTTTTAAAAAAGAAATAATTTGGGTGCAGCACTCATGGTTTTCAGCCTAACAAAAAGAGAGGCAAAGGTTAACACTCTCTGAGCTTCCTTGATTCCTATTCAGCTCTTTGAACCTTTCCCTTATTCTGACTATAGTTCTGATCTCTCAGCCTTTCTATATCTCACGTTACCAATTTATCTCCCCTGCCTGATCTCTGCGTGACCTTCATTCTGTGGAGATCTTTGATCTATACGCTGCTCTCAGTTTCATCATACTTTTCTGACTAGAATTTAAACAAGCCAGGATCAGTACTTGATGAATCCATTGTCTTCTTCAGATATCCATGGTCTCCTTCAGACATCCTTGTGCCTTTGTGTTTGCATTTAATTTACCTATAGCTGTTTTTTAAACCCCAGGACATTGCTTTGGCCTGTTCTTTGCAAAGTGTCTGGTGCAGTTTTGGAATTAAACAGGAAACTACTTGTTAGCCTTCCAACCTTTCAGAAATGTAATATTTTATTCAGCTCTGGCATTGTAACTTATTTTATGGTATTTTTTCAATTAGGTCAATGAGTAAAATACTGGACACAGTTTTACAGAGCAACTAATCTTCCAAAGATACCAAAATATTTTATATCAGTTAGATATAAGTTTAAGAATGATATTACCAAGTTGGAACAGGCCAGGCAAAAGGTAACCAAGATAGAACGTGTGCAGTGAATGATAACCAAAGGCTCTTCTACACATGCAGTAAAACCAGGGAAAAAAGGGGGAGTGCTAAACGATGTTTAAAGTGCAGGCAGAATTGGGTTTAAAACTGAAAAGCTCATGTTTAAAAGGTGCACTTAAAATCCAATTCCGCTCCCAAAATGTGCATCTTTTCATGACTGTATATCCCTGCAGTCATGGAAGAAAATGTGACTTCCTTCTGAGCTTCCTGTGTGCATTTTAAAAGCTCAAAACACCTGATCGGGCTAGCAAAAAATGGAGCCACAGACACGCAGATGGCTAAGCGGGAGCAGAGTTGGAAAGGAATTATAATTAGAACTCTCTGCAACCATTCCTTCGTTCTAAAGTTTATAACATTAAACAGAGTTTAAATTTATAATTGGGTGAAGAGAGAGAATAAGAAATCTGCTTTTGTGTGTATTAGGATCTCCACATGACCACATATGAGGTCCAGCACATCTCAGAGAGATTTTTTAAAAACTTATGCAGGATGTCTCACATCCACCCTTTGTCTTGTGGACTTGTAAAATCCTCTTCAAAGGAAGGCGTGAGGATGGCAGGGGAGCATTTCCCGGGTCTGACTGACAGGTCTGTGTGTGGACTTGCTGACAGGTCCTGGGATTTTTTGCACCACTTTACTAACCCGCATCTTGACGCTGTCTGGAAGTATCCCAATACAGTAAAATGAACCCATTAAAGCAGTGGTTCTCAACCTGGGGTCCCCAGATGTTTTTGACCTTCAACTCCCAGAAATCCTAACAGCTGGTAAACTGGCTGGGATTTCTGGGAGTTGTAGGCCAAAAACATCTGGAGACCCCAGGTTGAGAACCACTGCATTAAAGCCAGAAGCAAGACTTTACTTGGCTTTCTTTAGCTATTGAGATACAATCCTCTGCTATGTCGGTGTGCAGATAAAGTTGATCTTTATCATTATGCTCAGCCTCCAGGTTTTTTTTATGGTAAAGATTAATCTTCCTGACAATAGACCACTGCTTTAAAAGACAGGCTAATGCAGAATGTTAAAAGCACTTTGTATAATACATGTTTTATAGGGTTGAATGACAATAGTCATCTTTCCCTCCTCAGTTTATTTCAAAATACTTTAGACTGCCCCCTGACCTTAATTCCCTAGCTAAGTTGTTTACATTTATATGCCTCTAGGTTTGTTTTCCTTTCTGAATTTATTTTTAATAGATTTCTCATTCACTCATTCAGTGTTGACAATTCTTCCATACATCTCCTTAATATCATTCTTTGTATCCTAAGCTTTTAAAAGCCAGAACTTCTGAGGGCTTTATCTCCCAACATAGCGAGTGCTTTTTCTCATTAAACAACCTGCTCTTGGAAAATAATTTCACCACAGTGCTCCATGAAGTTATGTCTTGATCTCATAACAATTAAAGTACAGTACTTCCAAGTACATCTTTGCTCAGTACTAAGTTCCAAGCACATAAAATGCCCCTCTTTATTGCATACACTTACATTGTAAGTAACTTTCTGCTTTCCTCCTAGAGAGTTAACTATCCCAGTTCCTAAAAAGTTACTTAGACAAGTGGCTTTCTTTCTGGATTCTGGATAATAAGGTTTGTGTTCTGACCAGATCCTCTCCTCAGTCTTGGAAGTTATACTTTTACTGCATAATGGTTTGTGGAAAAATGATTTTGGAGCAGGAGGAGAAAAAGGAGAACTTACGGAGGAGAAAGGCATGTAGTTAGTTACCTAGACTGATATCAGTGCAAAGCAACATCTCATCCACCACTTCCACTTCTAGGGAAATCAAGCACTTTTGCCCATGACAGGAATTTTACATATTTGTTACCCAAGCTAATGAGGTGTCTATCTTGTTTTATAAAACAATGAAAAACAATATGGGTGAAGAAGAGATTTTAGATTAATAATCATTGTGGAATTTTTCAACTTAATCTTCTGCTTGAGTTTTGGGACAGCTGACTTCAACTTCAAACAAAATTGTGTTTCTCACAGGTGAAATTGATTAAACTGAAGTAGTTATGGGATCAAATATGAATGAGGATCAAGCTCTGGACTGAAACCATAGATCTGTCACTCCAAATAGAAATGATGAACCATTATGTGTGTTCAGTAGGAGCTGCTAAAAATCCCATGGTCATAAATCTTCCAAGGTTTCACCACAAGGTTTACAATGCAAAAATTTCTCCTGTTTTCAACTTTCAAATTTGTAGCTATGTTAGTCATGGATCTAGGTTATTTGAAGGACCCCCTCCCAAGCCTCTTAGAACACTAAGAGGATTATTTGAAGGACACCCCCCCCCCAAGCCTCTTAGAACACCGGGATCGTGGCGCAGCTGGCTGAGTGTCAGCTGCATTAAGATCACTCTGACCAAAAGGTCATGAGTTCGAAGCCAGCCCGGGCTGGAGTGGGTGTCCAGCCATTGTGTAGCCTGTTGTCGACCTTTGCAACCCGAAAGACAGTTGCATCTGTCAAGTTGGAAAATAAGGTACCACCTTGTGTGGGAGGCTAAATTAACTAATTTATGAGGCCATAAAAAAACTCTGGGATGTGGAATGCAGAAGAACTTCATCAGTGTCGCTGATGGACGATTAAAGCAGCAGCTCCCCTGGTGGCCAGAAAAAAGTTAAATAGCCTCTGTGTATTGTCTGTATTCATTGTCTGACAAGCTGGCATTGAATGTTTGCCATATATGTGTATACTGTAATCCGCCCTGAGTCCCCTGCAGGGTGAGAAGGGTGGAATATAAAAACTGTAAATAAATAAATAAATAAATAAATAAACACTACGATCATCTGGAAAAGGTCTTCTCTCTGTCTCACCACTGTCTCAAGTGCATTTGGTGAGAACAAAGCCTTTTGGGAACTCCGTCCCTAGAGAGACAAGGATGTCCCCATTCCTGCTTCTCTTTTGCACATAGATGAAAATATTCCCCTGTCATCAGTTATTGATGGAATGATGAAAGGCAGGCTGCTGGGGAGCTTGTGATTGGGAGCTTGGGGTGACTATGTAGTTTTAATGCATTTTAATAGTTTTATATTTCACGATTTTAATTGTGCAAAGGGTTTAATTATTTTGAATTTTATATTCATATTTTAATGCATTTACATTGTTTTGATTTGCATTGTGTCATATTTATTGCTAGCCACCTTGACTTTTTTGGGAGAAAGGTAGGATAAAAAATAAGGTAAAGACAAAGTATCTGACAACACAAAAAAAGAGGAAGGAAGAAAAAGAGGGGAGAAAGAAATGCCGAAAGAGCGTCAAGATTTTTTTTAACATTTTGCATGAGCTTTTGAGGATGTAAACCCATTTCTTTGAATGCTGTGGAGTTCACTCTGTACAACATGTAAAGATGTTTTTGTCCATGGAAGTTTGTACACAAATAAAAGCTGGTTAGTTTGGAAGATGTTGCTAAGTTACTTTTCCCATTCCTTTTTTTCCTTTCTTATTTTTAATGTTTCAGTGAGAAGCTGGAAGTCTTAAGGAGAACCTTTCAAACATATATTTCTTTCATCATAGAGTGATGTGATTTTATACCACATTGCCCTTATTTAATGTGTATGTACCCTTCACATATGATACAACTCTAGTGTATCTAGTACTTCCAGTTCCTTATGTGACTGTCTTCTTAATGGGTTCTGACGATAAGTGTCCTTACCGGAAAGCCAGATTACTCAGGTGGATTGTTTTCATTGGATAATTATTACTTTTTAACTCAGATCCAATAACAGAACATCTCTCTGTTCAGCAGAAACACTTTTAAAATGTTAATGCTTTTTACTATGTGTGGAACAGTTTTTCCTTTCCATAGACTGAACAAAGTAAAATTACTTGTTGCCAATTTCAGATTTATTGGTGTATAGATTACACATTATTAAACACAGTCATCAGGCCACAGAGGTTTCATCACCATCTGCCTAGAAGCTAACATCATTAAGGGACAAACTCCATATATCTTCTTGACTGATGTGTTGATCTTTCCCACTCCATTGACTAATGAATTGACACCAGTGATGTTCTCTAGCACTTGTGCATATGTGGCTAATTTACAACAAAGCCCTAAATGCATGAACGCTTATGAATTCTAAGCTAATGTGTTGAGGGCTGGTCACAGTGTTGCTTTGAATGCAATTGTCTCAGCACTGCTGGAGAATGTGGGGAGCAACATGTGCTAATGTACAAAATACAGTGGTCTAAAAAGCTGGGAACAGGTGAGAATTAGAATTAGAACAGTCACAGAATTAGAACAGTCTTATGGAATGACATATAAAATGTGTGCTACTCTGTTATAAATGAATCCTGCAAATTTATCCTGGCTAGAAGAAGGAAACACCTGCTGAATCAGATCAAGGATCATCTTAATCCCACACCCCATAATAGCCAGCCACATGCCTTTGGGAAGCCAGCAAGCAGGATAAGCTGGTTCTAGCTCTTTCTAGCTTTTTTCCTGCTGGTCTTCTTTCATTATACATATGCAGAACATGGCTATCTCCTACAGTAGAAGTTGCATACAGCCCCTATTTAGCCTGAATTAAGCTTAATATAAAATTGCTAATGCATCTGCATTGATAGAATACATTCTTCCTTCACCGAGAAAGCTAGAAAACGTACTAGTTCCCTGCTTAGTGTTTTTCATAATTTAGATATGTGATGTCTATATTATTCAGAAGTGTGCATGCATCTTGTACTTAGGAGGGCCAAGGAGGGTAGATATATGTCTGTGTAATTTCTGAATATAAACAGCAGATCTCCCATTAGATTTCTCTCAGTTCTGCTGAATTCTGAATGTAAAATTCATGAACATTTTAAAGTTTAAATATCTTATTTTCACTTGTATACTTTATTCACTTACCGATAATATACACATACATGTAATACCTGAGCTCTACATTGGTGCCCTGAGCTATCTTATGACTGCAGATTGATGAACCAGAATGAGGACTAGAATGGAATGTTAGCTGTTCTTGGACTAAAAAATTCATCTGCTTCCATTGCGAACCATGATTTTTAAAAGGCTTGGTTAAAACCAAACTTTGCTTGAAACCGATTGCTTGTTGCTTGAAATCTGCCATCAGTAAATTGGGGTGGGTGGTGGTGGCGGAATAGGACACATATAAAAGAAATTTCATAGAATCATAGAGTTGAAAGAGACCACAAGGGCATCCAGTTTGAACTCATTCTCCTAGGAATATACAGAGAGGCATATAGCTTCTGTTCATAAACCTCCATAGAAAGAAAACACAATTTACTTCAAGGCAGAGTATCCCATTGTCAAACAGCTCTTATTGTCAGGAATTTCTTTGAAATATTTAAGTAGAATCTCTTGTTCAGAATCTCTTGTTCTCTTTTTCAGTCTCTGGAGAAGCGACACAAGTTTGCTTTACCATCAATATGACATTTCTTCGAATATTTCTTTCAAATAGCTATAATGTGACCTTTTAATCTTCTCTAGGCTAAGCCTATGGAGTCCGGTAAGCCGTTCTTCATAGGACATGATTTAGATTGTCCTCCTTTGGAAAGCTTGTCAATATTCTTCTTGTATTGAACATTTTCGCGGTATTACAGGTGAGATCTGACCAAAGCAAAAGAGAGTGGTATTGTTACTTACCTCAGTTTAGATACTACACTTCAATTGATGAAGCACAGACTTTTTAAACTGGTGCATCACACTCTTGATTCACATTAAAGTCTCTTAAACCTTTTTCATACCTGCTGTTGTCAAGCCAGGTGTTACCCATCCTGTATCTAAGCATTTTTTCTGCCAAAGTGTAGTACCTTACAAATATTTTTGTAGAAATTCATTTTGTTAATTTTGACCCAGCTCTCCTGTTTGTTTTGAATTCTAATCCTGTTAACTGGGGTATTAACTCAGTCCATTATGTTGATGTCATTTTCAAATTTGATAAGCCTCACAACCTCTGAGGATGCCTGCCATAGATGCAGGTGAAACGTCAGGAAACAATGCTTCTGGGACATGGCCATACAGCCCGGAAAACTCACAAGAACCCAGTGATTCCAGCCATGAAAGCCTTTGACAATACATATCATTAATGAACTTCCTGTTGTTATCCATTTTTTTCTTAATGTACCTGTTTGAAGCTGCAGAAATGCAACATTTTTTTTTCTTTTCAAAAACAGCTTTTTCTACAGAGTTATGTATTTGTTCCAAGTTAAGTTTTAAATACTTTTTTTAAAAAAGCCCTGTTTATCTGTTTTTCCACGTTACAACAATATAGTCTGGAGAATCAGCAGAGACAAAGACAGAGCAAAGAAAGGACTTACATCACAAACAAAGTAATTACACTGACTGGAATCAAGATGAGATCATTTTTCAGAGCTGTTGGGCTTGAGTGTAGGTTGCCTCCAGGCATCTTTAATTTATGTGACTGCTGCTACTTTTGTAGAAAATAAGCTATTCTGATAGTGACCTTCATAGCACCACAGGGGTAATATATTTCACATAGCTGAAACTGTCTTAAATAGTTCTATATTTCTATGGATCTGGGAATATATTATTTTTCCTCATTTTACAGATGACAGATAGACTGACTTTCATCTCTCCTGCAGCATATTTATTAAATGAACCAGATCAATAATTAGACTTCACAAGAATCTTGAAAAATTACAGACTAAATTTCAGATGGACTCAGACAAAATTGCAAGTGTTGTACCAGTGATCTTTGCTTATAAAAAATGTTATTAAAAACAAAGAATAATCATATGGATGAAGTTTCCAAACACATAACCAACATTAGGAACTGAGAGACAAGGAAGCAAAAACTTTTTGCCTAGATACAATTTATGCTTGAAGAGCATATAAATTGTGTTGTCGAAGGCTTTCATGGCTAGGTTGCTATGAGATTTTTGGTCTTTATGGCCATTTTCCAGTAGCATTCTCTCCTGATGTTAACCTGCATCTGTGGCAGGCATCTTCAGAGGTCTATTGGAGGTAAGCCAGTGGAGTGTATATTTATCTGTGGAATATCCAGGGTGGGAGAAAGAACTCTTGTCTGTTTGAAACACCTTCACCATTCACCATCACCACCTGGAGCCATGGAGAAGAAGAATGAACATGTTCCTGGACCACATCAACAATATCCAGGTTTTGAATGTGTTCTTTTGTGGAGAGTACAAAAGAGTAAAGAATCTATGCAGAGTGACTCAAACTTGATAGAATTCAATTTCTGTTTATTTGTCATCATTATTCAATCCAGATGCTATTTAAACAAATGAGATATAAAAGGAGCCCACACTGATGTCTTCAGCAGGGCGAAGAAATCAATTCAGTTATAACCACCACATGGAGAAGTCCTTTTGCTCTGATTAATCTTGTGTGGCAGCCCTTTATCATAAAGGGCAATGTAATGAATGGAGAAATGAATAACATCTAATTGTCATGAAAACAGCCACAAAATAATACAGGATGATGTATTGTTGAAGGCTTTCATGGCCGGAATAATTGGGTTGTTGGAGGTTTTTTTGAGCTGTATGGCCATGTTTTAGAAGCATTCTCTCCTGACGTTTCTCCTACATCTGTGGCAAGCATCCTCAGAGGTTGTGAGGATGCTTGCCATAGATGCAGGTGACATGTCAGGAGAGAATGCTTCTAGAACATGGCCATACAGCCCAAAAAACCTAAAACAATCCAATACAGGATGAATCCACGCATGCATTTTGGGCACTATCTGGGAGGGCTCTCAGAGAATACACGGGAATTTGTTGGAAATTCCAGGGCTTTAAACTAGTCGAGATGATGGAATTAATTCTGATCCAGTCCAATATGCTGTTCAGACTAACACTGCTGCTACTGTCATTGAGGGCATCCCAGACCCCTGTCTTCAAGCTTGTTTGGCCAGCAGCAGGGAGTTCCACAGTTCCTGATTGCCAAGTTGGACCAAACTGATGAAATGTGCCCCAGCAGCGGCCTCAACTAGGGACTCTTCCCAGCCGCGTGCTCTCTCCTTTCACTCCTTTGCTAGCCCCAACTATGTAACCAATCCCCAAATAAAGATTGATCAAACTGCAACTTTTAAACTCTCCAGCTTGATACTTTGTGTATCTTTCTTGCCTAAAACTAGCTAAATGCATGAAACTAACCTTTTCCAGGCCACGGGAGACTGCAGGCCTGCCCGGAATGCCCCCTGGCATTCCGGAGAGGCCAAATCTGCGCTCCCCCAAACCATGGATACGGAAACCCCTCGAGCCCCCATATCCGCGAGATGGCAGTTCGACTCCATTTTGATGGCATATTTTTCCTGGCTAAATTCTAACACTATCTGCTATCTCACTTTTTATGTTTTGGACTTCTACGCTTGGGGAATAACCTTTTAAGTTTTAAGAATATAATTTCAAGGAAACAGCTGATTGTCAAAAGCCGAGCCTCGCTGCTGCTGCGCTGCCGCTGCCCTCGCCGCTTCTTCACCTCTGCCAAGCCCCTGCCCTGGAGACTTGGTGCAGCTACCCCACGAGGCTTTTGGGGAAGAGCCTGGCCTTGGGGTCCCAATCCTTGGAAGGAGTTATAGTTTCCCAAGGACCAAGGACCGGCTTGATCTCGATGCTGCAGGACTCCATCCTTTGGCTCAATGGGAATCACCAAACCCCCTTTTGTGATTATTGGACATTCTGTGAAGCATTTTTGACTCAAAAGGACTTGTCTTCACCTATGAATTTCCCCTGAATGAACTATGGACTCATGTTTTTCTGAAAATATTACTTTAATCAATTTCTCTGGCGGGTGGGATAGGGAGGGGGTGTCTGCTATGAATTTCTTGTGCTTCCTACATTTCCCCATGTATTTTCCTCATAATTTTGACCTAGCCCTGAATCCTTTGCTCCCTTCCCCTCCCCTTGGGGGGAACCCAATAAGGAAGCTGCCCTGGCTTTGAAAAGGCAACCGGCAATCACAAAAGAACTCTTATCTTGAAACTTATTGCATGGAAAATAGAACTGAAAATCCCTTTTTGATTTCGGAGTCGGGCCGTCAGATTGGGGTTTCGCTTGGCAAACTCTTAATTACTTAACAATGGGGCAAGACGACCCTCGAAACGTCTCTTTCCCCCGATCCCGTTTTCTTCACTCAAAACTCTCCACAACGGACATCCACCCCAGCCTCTTCTTTGTGTCATATCTGATTGCAGCAGGAAAACCCAGATTGAGTAATCATTACTTATCACAGACCCATCTAAAGACAATAAAACTAGCTTCTTTAGAAGGCCCATTTTCAGACTCAAGGGTCCCCAGGACATGGAAATCCTATAATCCACTCACGAAAGCATTGTTTCTTTTGTCCCGCCTCCCTTCCTCCTGATTCACCAGAGCGCCGAGGCGGTGGGAGCTTCCTGATAGGCTCCTGCACAGCGGAGGAGCTCTGTGATTGGCTCTGGCACGGAGAGGGTGGCCGCGCCTCCTCCCAGCTGTTATCACGCCAGCCAATCGCTGTCGAGCTGGGAGGAGGGCGGGGAGTGGGAATTTTGAAACTTCTAAGCCTGTATTTCCTATAAAAATGCCTCTGATCTCTGTAACCACATGCTTTGCTTGGCAAATGATTGCTGCATTGCATCCTTTTCAGCTGAATCGCTAATAAAACACCTCGGTGCCACTTCTTCGACTTTGGTGAGATTTCTTCTGGATTTTTAGGGAAATAAAATTGCTGAAAATCAGGCTTCTCTTTGCTCGCCAAAGTAGCGATCCCTCTTTTGGTGGGGTCTCAGAGTCTTTCCTCCTGGGGTAGACCCTCCTAAAGTTCCTATAGATTTCACTACCACCATTTTTCTGTACATGCAAATGTGAGTAGTACCAGGAAAGTGGATGGACTGCACACATATCACTCCTGTTGCTGCTCCTGTCCCAGCTCCTGGACATTTTAATATATGTATTTCATAGAAATACATTTTAATACAGTATATGCATTTTACATAATGTTTTATGAAGTGTTTAAACTGTGTTGTGCCCCACCATGAGCTGTGAGGGGAGACAGGTAAGAAATAAAACTATGATAATGATGATGATGCCCCCTTTGTTGAAACAAATACTGAGAGAATTTTTTTAAGTGCTTTAGTATAGTTATCATCTCTCTGAAGGAAAGGATGACTAAAATGAGTTGATAGGTAATTTTACACACTCTGAAGTGATCATTTCCTGAATCTGATATCAGATTACAGGATTAGTTAGGGGAGTCCTATTTCCCAGTTCTCTTCTCAATGGATTTTATTTGAAGAAGGCAAACCGAGCACATAGCAAACATAACAGTCCTCTTAATTATATTAAATTGCCTCTCAGGAGCATCTCGGCCCTGTTGTCAGAGGCTGGTAACTTGCTCTTAATGATAAATGGAAGTGTTGTTGGGACATTCTGTACCACCATTTAGCTCTGCAAATGGAACCCTAATCAGTTGTGAAGGTATAATTAGATGCTGAAAAATAATTACCTGGGTCATATCATGAGACATTTCTTGCTTGTAATCCCCTCGTGATCTATGAACAAATTACTTTATTAGGAAATCATTCGATCTTAATTTGTCTCTACATACATCAATATTAATTTCTTATTATGTGACACTGCACCCTTGCTATAAATTCATATTAATGTGCGGGATGCAGCAGGACGTAGCTTTTTGCAGCCTTGAATAGAACAGATAACTAGGTGTCTTTGAAAGCCTAGATTTCCTCTCACGTTATACAAGAGCATGCTGATCATATTATTCAAAGTAATGTTAAATTAAAGCAAGCAGAAGTGAACCTATATTTGATAGTTTTAGACTGCAGTTTATCTAAGGTTTTAGGCAACATCTCTAGATTTCTTCAAGCACAGAGCCAGTGAGGGTTTTTCCCTTCAAAAGTAACTTTTCTTGACATTTATAGACCAGTGACAGTCTCTTAATATAGTTAAGACTCAAATCCTAACTTGTACCTCTATGTGATGGTGCAATTATCAAGAGCAAAGGTACCATATAGCCCTTTCTACTATGTGGTTACCATCCCCTGGGGTAGGTATTTGGAAAGAAAGAAAACTTTGATGCATATGAGAAAGGCATAGGTGTTTGAATCTGGCCCTTGGGTCTTTCACTGCCTGCCTTACCAGAGAAAATGAATTTGATGTCTCCAAGTACGAGCCATTTCTTTGCCAATTCAGCTTAATTGGAATATAATTCAATTAACTCCATTTCAAGAATTGTCTTTGTCTGGAAGCAACTTTATGATAAGATGCAAAACCTGGACGTGTAATTAAA
Organism: Anolis sagrei; assembly: GCF_037176765.1. Lineage (NCBI taxonomy): Eukaryota > Metazoa > Chordata > Lepidosauria > Squamata > Anolidae > Anolis > Anolis sagrei. The sequence goes on along the minus strand of NC_090024.1, from coordinate 57,637,187 downwards.
TGGTGCATTTAATTTAATTTTATCCTGAACACCTTTGCCCGGGGAAGAGCCTCCCTGTGGCTTGATAGCTTGTAATTTTAAACAGCTGAAGTTCAGCCCAATAAAATGCATCCTCTTAACCTGTTCTGTGAAACTAATCCCTATCGGGGCATGTGTGGGGCAGCAGGAGAGGCAAGCTCAACCTCCCGTGAGCTCTCCTCGAGGAGGGAAAAATTACATCCGCTTGATATAAGAAAACTTTTTGTGTGTGAAGTTTAGACCACACATTGCTTGTGAAGCCTTAATGACTACAACATGAGACATGGCATTCCAATTAAGATCAAAGGCAGACAATATGACCCGAGGAAACCCAGAAGCACATTTTGTGAGGCACTGACATTGTAAAAGAAAGGAGAAAAATAACAAGCAGACGAAAAGGACAAAATGCTAAACTCATCAATATAAGTAAGCAGCATAAATCAAGCCAAACCCGGCTAGGAAATATAACTTGATACCCTAAATGTAGAAGCTAGAAGAGGAAATAAAATGAGAGAAAGAGAAGTTTTTATGCTTTGTATTTTTATAGCGTCTTATTTAATGGATCTCATGGCTTAACTTTCCATTCAAAGGGTGAACTTTTGTTTCTGGAGAAGATCTGTCAATCTTGATGGGTCTTACTGAATGAATGATAGGGAACCAGTGTTGGAAAGAGCAACCTCCCAAGCCTTTCACTGTTCATTTGTTAATGTATATATTTGTTAACCTGCATTCTATGTGTATGTTGATTTGCCAGTTTGGCTTCCTCTTTGGTATGGGAGGAGTGATTGTACTGAGCATGTGTAGACTCAGGCCTCTATTTTGTGTTCAGTGTACTCATTGATTTCAAAGTTATTCGTCTGCTTACCATCTCTTTGGACGTAGATGTGTCTGCTTACCACTTCATTGGAGGTGGATGTGTGCTTATGGACTTGAGTGAGTACTTAACTTAAAGACATTTAAAGACTATGTGTCTGTATGGTGAATATGAACCAACAAGTTTGTTAATAAACCTGATATGTTATTTTTCAAAGAAGATTACTTTGTTTTGTCTCTTGAGTGCATGTTTTGAATAAGATTTTTTTTAAAAAAAATTATTGAAGTTTTTATATAGCAGATTAAAAAAGAAAGAAAGGAAAAGAGGAAGGGGGAGAGAAAGGATAAGAGTTTTTAAGGGAGTGTATATCTTTTGGGTGACAGCAATTACAACTGCAAATTCTACTTCAAAGACACAGAGAATATATTTTTGTAGTGGCCTGTCTTTATCCTTGGTCATTTAAAGACATGATTCTTCAGTTTAACAGCTGAACTACCTGTGTGCTAATACTTTATGAATATCATTTGTCTTAAGGATTGACTTCTAACAAGGTAACATTTTTCTTGACTAGTGGTTTTCAGGTAGTCCCTATATTAATGGAGATTCACATTTGCCAAATGGATGTGACATCATTTTTACCTTTCCATTAAGGTTATGGTGCACTGGAATTTCCAAGAGACTATGGAAATGCTCCTGAATAAGGCTGAGATAGTGGCTGCATGGATTTCATCTGTGCTTATGGCTATTGGTTATAAGACACAGTGTTTACATTTGAGAGAGCAACTATAGATTACATGGAGTACCATAATTATTTAGGGGCACCATTTCTTTTTGTAAAATGTAATCGTGGGGGAAAAAAACCCCGAGAGGTAATCTTTCGTGCATGAATACAGAACTAGGAAAGCTACTTTGAAGAGGAATGAATATTATGATGTTCTGAAGCCACCTTTCAGTGAACAGTAGCAGAATATTGCTCCAGCGTGCAGTGTTCTGCTCAGTGCTTCTTTCAGAAAACCAACGAAAAGGCTGATCAAGCCTGTAAGTAATCCTAGTTCCAGTTAACATCTAGCTAAGCACCTATGAAGGGAACAGGTCTTTTTTAAAAAAAAGAAAAGAAAAGAAAAGTTTGATCTGCTTCAGAGTGTGATGGACCAAAAGATACCCCAATATGTTGTACAACAGATCTCACTGCTTCATTGAGCAGCCTCATGTTCTGGTGACTAAATATGTCACTATAAGCAAATATAGCGTATTGATATGTCAAATATGCTAGCACCACTTTCAGTCCAAAATTAATGCAAAACAAACCAGGATTGTTGACAAGCATTCTGCAACATTTGCAATTCACAAAACTAGCAGCTGGCACGATTCTCTAGAATAATTATACAGTACTATACGGCACATTATTAGGGAAAGGGATTCTAAAGAGCAACAGCCATCCAGTCCTCTCCATGTGGGTATCATAAAAAGGGGGGAAATAAATAAGATGAATTATTGATGACAGTTCATCATTTATGCTTCTATGGAATGGCATGAATAATAACTCAGAGTGTTCCTTCCAGTTAATATAGCCTATAAAGATGTGTGAGGAAGATACGATTCCGCTGCCATTTGAACCAATCTCTCATAAGTCAAGGCTCCATTTTGGGTCTTAAATGAACCAATAAAATATGCCCTTGAGACAAGCCCACCAAATTTCCTACACATTGTATTATTGTTCCAGCTTTGCTACATTACTAACATAGAGAGAATAAGATTTCCTCATGTATATAAGAATACTGCTTCCTAAAGCTTTACTTTCATTTATAAGCTTGTCTACTATACATGAACATATCAATCATATATGAGGGTAGTAGGCCATGTAATGCTATATGTATTTGTTGTGGATATCTCCTTTCTCTACACAATCTCTTTGTATTAATAGTACTTTTGATGACTTAGTAATAGTAATAATAGATTAAGATCAAGAAATAGCAATCTTGTTCATCCACTTCCTTTCTCTTGAGCCCTAGATAGGAAGGTCCATTCATCCTCCAACATCTTGGCCCTAGTATATAGTTATAGAAGGAAAGCCTACCTCCCTTCATTTTTCCAAGTGATTAGAAGTTCAAAATGTGATCCCTTTTTCTTGGGGCTTGTTTATTCCCGGGGAGAGGAGAACACACACATATACATATGGAACAAACACTTTTAATTGGGAGGTAGAGAGCAACGTTTGTTGCCAGCTCATGAGAGAAAAGGTGGGAGATTTACCTTTCTAGTCCAGTGGAATTGGTCTGTTTAGAATTCCCCCACCAAAATTGAAGCCAATGTACTTATACATTGAGCATTTAGGCCATCATAGACTGTATATCTCAAAGGGCTAATATATGGCAATGTCAGGCAAAGCTATCTTAACACGTCCTTGCCCCACATTACCCAAGTTGAGGGTTCAGGTTTTCCCCTGACTTAGAGACAGCTAGAACAGTTGGCTGGTTCCCAACTACAAACAACCATATCTGTCCTGACTGCCATCCTGCATTCCCCAGGCTCAGGTAACCTGGGGACATGGGATGGCGGTCCCCTGTCTCAGTGGTATCCAGCTGCAACATGGCACCCACCTTTTCCCCATCATTCTCTCTGATATCAGCCATGGTGATGGGGAACACTGGGAAGGAAGGGGAGATTTCTTTCTCTCCCCCACCAGCACCCTGTCACCATGGCTGACATCAGAGAAGGTAACAGAGAAAAAGTAGATACAATGCCACAGGTGGAGAGCACCATCACAATAGTGGCACAGGGAAACATTTAGGATGGACACCCAACAGAGTCAAACTATCTTTGGTGTTGCTGGGCAATAGGGACTTTCCCGCACCTCTGCAACAGCTGAAGGTATCCCTGTGTAGATTCCCATTGGGCCAAAAGTCCCGCATCCATCATGCTGGTTTGGGCCCAAATAATGACTCTGTGCAGATGGGCCTTCAATTGTAGGATATGAGTTGTGTTAGCTCCAGACTGGCATGGCTGAGGAACTTAACATGGGCTCCTCAGCCAGTTACCTTAACATAAAAGGTAATATTAAAAAAACAGAGGAATTGTAATCTCAGATGCTCCATGTAATGGGAGTATAGATAGGGTGCAGTCAACCTGAATTCACAGGGGCAGAAGTTAGCACTTGAAAGCCACAAGCACATTGACAATTTCAACACAAAGGAAGAAACCATGAAAATGAATAAAATCTGGCTACCAGTATTGAGAAAACCAGAGTCAAGACAGTATCTAATGAACACCACCCAGAAAGAGGAAGTCCCCAGCAGCCAGCAATCAAGGGCCAATGAGCAGCACCCAGACAAAGGATGCCTCCAGGCAATAAACACTCCAAGGAAAGAAATGCCTAGCTATTTCCAGGCAGATGCCCTCACTATTGACTATGCAATCATCTCAGTTACTCATATGCTAGTGAATGGATCCCACTCAAAAACTTGCAAATCAGGCTTGCTAATTGCACCATTCACACTTACTTAATAGACATTGGTTCTTTCTCCCACCCTGGACTTCCAATAGGTATATATACTCTACTTGCTTTACCACCACCATCAGATCCTCTGGAGATGCCATCCACAGATGCAGTCGAAATGTCAAGAGAAAATGTTGCTAGCCCATTCAGCCCATTCAGCCCAGAAACCACACAATACTCCAGCACACTTTCTAATCCTGAGTAAGATTCTTTAGGAGTACTATTACAATCACTCATATAAAAACTCTTAACTCTATCTGCTGGTTTATTTATTTCTTTTTTCACATTGCAGCTGCAAATATGCTTCCTCTGTGTTCCCTTTAGTAAAGGATGGGGTATTCTTCTCATGCCTTAAGGGATATGAATTCTCTGTTAAAACTCTTCATTGTCCATGTATTGTCATATTATTGGCTCTTAAGAATTAAGTCATCTAAAATTCTAACGATTTAATCTCTGAAGGACAATTCCATTTCCTAACAATTATGCAATACTCTCTTGAAAAGAAGTCATCTTCTGGTAGTTCCCATACAATCTTTTTTCCTATCTTTTTTCCTTCATCTTGCTCTACATAAAATATATGTGCAGGAAAAGAAGTGAATAGAGACAGCAAAATTATATATGCCCTTATGGATGTAACCTTTTGGAGAATGACAATAGATGGTGACTATTTGCAAAAACTATCAATTGACCATTGCTGTTTCTCTGGTAAATTAGACTAGTAATTAATGTCTTAATTCAGGGTTGGGTATATCCATAGATGTAAACAGAACAATTAGCAGATTTTTTTTTCATACCAGGAGTGACTTGAGAAACTGCAAGTCGCTCCTGGTGTGAGAGAATTGGCCATTTGCAAGTACGTTGCCCAGGAGACACCAAGATGTTTTACCATTCTGTGGGAGGCTTCTCTCATGTCCCTGCATAAGAAGCTGGGGCTGAAAGGTAGGAGCTCATACTGCTCCCCAGATTCTAATTGCCGACCTTTCGGTCAGCATACTACCGTACAAGGGTTTAACCCATTGCACCACTGGGGCAACTCTTGATCAATGCAAAATACATAACATTACTTACAAGCACATCTTTAAAGTTAGGCCATCCATTCTGACAGTTTAACCCATTGCACAACTGGGATAATGCTGGTGGGAGTCTTCTAGTCATTCATTCTGAACTTTAATCCTTGAATGGCACAGCCTGACCTGCACCATGCAAATTCTGGGATTTGTAGTTTGGCAAGGCAGCAGTACACCTTGGCAGAAAAGACTAAAGGCCCAGTAAAACTATAACTCTCATAGTATTGAGCCATGGCAGTTATAGTGGTGTCAGAGTGCATTAATTCTACAGTGTAAATACACCCAAAAGAAGGGGCAAGTGCTACACTGCCTTCTTGTTTCAATTAGCAAATGTCTTAAGATGGTCCTTTTAAGACTCGCAAGTAAAATGGTCTTTTTACCTGCACTGGCATTATACAGGAAGATTAGGAAAGTGTTTTCTGAAGTGCTCACCAACAGCTAAGACAGGCAGTATTTAATCTGACATAAAACAATTGGACAGAAGAAGGGCTCCCCCCCCCTTCCATGCAGTGCTATGAGATGTCACAAACCCCTATTTTATAACTCAGCCGTAAACATTTGCTCCAGGCTGGAACTTGGCAAGCTGTATTTCATCTAGGGAGCAATTTTACTTTAAACAAATTAAAGAAATATCAGTTTGCTCATTTTAAAATGTATGAGTGCCAACACTTTTCCCCTCCATGCATATGACTCAATAGGGGTTTGATTTATCAAAATTAATTTGGCAAATGATTAGTTTATAACTGGAAGTAATTGCACTGGAATGGGTGTAGGAGAAACAAAGCCACTTATACTTTAAGAAGTTTAAAATCCCATCTATGACACATGCAGTGTGACAAACTTCAGGCAATCTTTTACACCCCATACAGTAGAATTATCTTAGCTAAGGAAACGAGATAATGTTTCTTGACAATGCCTATAAAACTTTCCTATGATTTTATAACCACCACCTTCTCACATAGGGAGTAGGCATCTTTGTGCAAAATCAAAATAGACACACATAGACAAGTGTCAAGCAATCTGTACCTCTCCCTTGCTGTTATTAAAAATGGCCTGCTCCAAATAAAATAAGAGAACTTCATTTTCTTTTCATACTTCTAACCTACATGCTAGATTCAAATCCCTGAAATTTTTTTTGTTTTTAAAATTGAATTTATAAATATAAATATAAAAACCAATGGGACTGTTTGGCTCCTTTTTCATTGGCTTACATTTTATTGAACTCGCATTTTTGAGGAATGGCCAATGGAGCTGAGGTGTACTATTTAGGCTGGAAAACAAATGACCAAGAAGTGATATAAAAGTCATTTCCCAACCTCTGAATGGCTGTCAGATGAAAGAAGGAGTGAGCTTCTTTTCCGCCACTCCAGAGGATAGGCCTTGGGTGCTTCCAGACAGCCTTTTATTTATTTATTTATTTATTTACAGTTCTTATATTCCGCCCTTCTCACCCCGCAGGGGACTCAGGGCGGATTACAGTCAACACATATATGGCAAACATTCAATGCCAGTTTGACAGACAACATTTAACGACAAATACACCAAGGCTATTTAACTTTTTTCTGGCCGCCAGGGGAGCTGCTGCTTTTCATCGTCCATCAACGACACCGATGAAGTTCTTCCGCATTCCACATTCCCTGGAGTCTTCTTTCTTTATGGCCTCATAAATTAGTTAAATTTAAATTTAAATAGGGGAGGCAAGGTATCTGCTGTCTTCACTGACAAGAAAGGTTGTCAACCTACAATGTCGCAAAGTTTTGTGCAGCAGCATACAAAATCCGCCAGGGAATGACTAGTTCCAAAAGTCAACTGTGTGTCCAGTAATCGTCTTCCCTGAATCTACAATTTGGTGATGGATCTGGACATTGTATGTTTTTACCCTGTTCCCCCTTCTGCTCCCTCACCCATATTGTGTTTTTAGTAGTTGTATTTATATTTTTAATGTACCAAACATGCCAGGTTTGTAAGGAAACGTGACACTATTCCCTGTGCTGGTCAATGACCGAAATAAATGTTTTGATTTGATTTGATTTGAATACATAATGCCACACCACATATGTAATTTTCTGTCGCCACTTTAATACCTGGGACGTACTCTGTTTCTGTCCTGTTACAAGTGCCTTTCTTCTTGACTCAGTGAGGGGAAAAAGAATTTCCTTTCTAAATCCCTTTACTGCCTTGTACTGCTGCAGTTTCCCTTTTATATTGGCTGGGGCTTTCTTGTGAGCTGTTAAACCTTTGTACTTTATATCACATGCTTGAGACACTCCAATAAGCAACGAAGTAACAAAGTTTTTTATAGCTTCTGGTTCCAATGCTTTATGGTTACATTTGTGTTTTGTTACAGTCTCAAGTCTTACATTCAGTATCATTCACTCAGTTAACTTTTCTTATGAAACCCTCACTATCTCAGATCAACAAATATGTTACTTTCTTCATATCCCCTTGGCTGAACTATTTTCTGACTTAGGCCACACTGGTGCTTTCTTATTTTTTCCTTAAACCTTGAGCTCTGTTTTCCTGACTGCTTCTCTCTAACCAAGGTTTCTAACTCTTCCCACTTCTCTTTTTCAACTGACAAACTCTAACTGCTTCTTTCAAACTTGACTCTGCCCCTTTAGAACGTTCAGTTCTGTAACTGCCATTCTGGCTCAGCGGCCTTTTCAAATCCTGGCGTGCTCTCATCTGCATATGACCAATCAGCTTCACATATGCAAATTAATTCTGCCTTCACTATTTGAGCCAATTCTTCCCTATCAGCCATTTTATAACCTAGAGTTACACACCAACAATACAACATAGATCATAAAATTCACTACAGTGGGTGTCCAGATGTTGTTCTGGGACTTCCCAGTACAACATCGGGACAATAACCCTCTCCTCCTGGAAGCCCCCCTAAACTCAGTATAAAAAGAAAAGAACTCACCCGGCCTCCCTAGGATGGCTGCCAAAGTTCTCCTGGACTGTACAAATGATGTGCCAGGAGAAAGAGGGATGTTTTTCTCCCCCCCCCCTTTCTCCTTGCGCATCATTTGCATGCTCCAGGAGAACTCTGGCAGCCATCCCAGGGAGGCTGGGTGAGTTCTTTTCTTTTTAGTTTAGGGGAGCTTCTGGAGAGGGATTGGGATTCCCACAGTTTTCTGGGCTCATGTGGGAATACTGTCTGGACTGCAGTATTCTGCAGTCCAGAACTGGAAATAGTGGGTTTATCCCGTGCCTTCCAAGAAGGCGCAGAATAAACCCACTATCTAATTAATTTGCCACAAACCTGGGTTTTCCTGGTTTGTGGTGAATTAATTTGGGATTGTCCAGAATGTTATCTGGACAACCCCCCTTTTATTCCAGAAGTTTCCATAATAAAGGGGCTGCTCGATCCGCCCCTTGAACCCATGAATTCAAATTAAAAGAAAGAAAATTCACATTAAACATTGGGAACAACTTCCTGATCATAAGGGCTTTTAACGATGAAATTAACTCTCTTCAAAGATAGTTGATGATCTTTTTAACAAAGATGATTTTTTTGGATGGCCACCTCTCAGGCTTAATTTAGCTATGGGTTCCTTTCAATTGTATAATTCTATGAATTGTTATTACTACTTAGATTTGACCTATTGAATGAATTGATTTACATACATGTTTATTTAATTTTCCGCCTTTGATTTAGTGGTTCCACTCTTACTGGGATTTGCAATTGGATTTAAGCTTAGAGTTTCTCTTATTTAACATTCTAGATTTTCTTGCCATTTTAGAGCTCCTTTTACTATTTAGTATTGATCTAGTGATTTTCAACTTTGCCCCATCCACAACTGGCAGGCAAAGCCCAGGGCATGTGCATGTGTGTGTGGTATTTAAATCCTTCTTCTGAGAGGAGACCAGAGCTGGTGGGGCTGGTTGGCTGACTGGCTTCACCTGCCCCATTCTCATAGTGAGGGATGGAACAGGAACCTATTTAAGGCCAAATTGTCCTCACCTCCTTGAGGTACTGTAATCCAAAAAGCTTGATTTGACCCGATGGAAGGTCAACTGGGAGTTGAGAATTGCAAGGGGCAAACTGGGGGCTGGTGACCTCCTCCCCATATGGAGACTATGTTCAAATGGCCAGAACCGTACAGGGCCAATGGAATGCACCGCTCAAAGGAGGGGAATGTTTTGTTTTTTTGGAGTGCATGTTGACTAGCCTAGTGAAGAAAAGGCACTAGGCAAACACCTACCCTTTTTGGTGGCATGATAAAGTAGGCACCTTAACTTTCACCCCCCTTGGGGAGGAAGAGTGGGCTTCCATAATGCTCTCTATAAGTTTCCACAGGTTGGTGAACTGTGATGGGGGTTCCCCTTGGGGCTGGAGTGAAGCTTATCACTCTTTAAAAAAAACTCTGAGATTTAGGAGGGAGTGCCTGCAAGAAGGCCTTCCAGTTAAGATTAGCTAAGGTGTGTAGGCAAAGAATTTTGCATGACCCTAGGGGTCTATGGTGCTCAACCAAGTATCCTTTGGAAAAATGGAATTCATAACCTTTTTGAAAAGAAAAATGATGCCTGGACATCCATGCCAGAAAGCACACATTTTCTGGTGTAGGTATGGACAGGCCCCACAGGAAAATCCGCATTTTTCAAATGTGAGTTCTCCTGGGATTAGGGCCTGTCTGGATCCGGCCCCAGCAACAGAAGAAAAATGGCTGAAAAACATAGAATTAGACCAGCCCTACTTATCATGCAGAAAGAAAAAAAACCTAAAAGGCACATGGCCTCTCTCCAAGAAGTACTTTTGGGGAAAGGCCACTGGCTTCAAAGGAATTGTTCAATTGGACCATTCCAGCACCCATCTTATTTCCTGCTATATCACATTTGATTAGTGATATAATGGGAAATCAAGATGGATGCTGGAATGGTCCATTCGTGCTTCTTCTCTTTCTTTCATTTGGGTAACACTTTTCTTTTTTGAATAATCAGTTTTGAATTATACCTCTCCGAATCCCCAAGCACCATGGGGAGGAGCCATGCTGAAGGGGTGGTTCTGGGAGTTGAGACAGCCATGCAATTTAGGTGATTCTGGACAATGTGAACCAAACAGATATGTTTTACAAGCTTTGCCTGTTATCTCCTATCTTTACTAAACAAAACCTATTAACATAAGAGATAGGATACAAGTAACTTTTCTGCCTCTGATTTTCATTCTCTCCCTGCCACTATTTCCTGTCCTTGGATGCAGGCAGGGAAAAACAGCTCAACTACTGATAAATTCACACACCATCAAATGCAGTCAAATAGAATAAAAATGACTGTGGGACTTCCGGTGGACATGGCGACGGGATAGCCTCGTCGAGAGGGAGCTCCCGACGAGGACCAGCGTGGGTGGTTAGGTAGAGCTAAAAAAAAAGCTCCCCCCTTTGCCGGATTGAGTGCAAAGGTGTCGTGAACCCCAAGGACGCTTGAGGCCCCAAAGATCTCTCCCCCCTCAAGGAGGAGAAATCGAGAGGGTCCGAGCGGGAAGGGGAAGCGAGCCACCCCGCAAGGATCAAGCCGCGAGGCTTGTCTAACCGCCGCCAAAACCACTCAAAATAGAAGAAGAGATGGGTGCTGGAATGGTCCAATTGAACAATTCCTTTGAAGCCAAATAGAAGAAGAGGAAGACAGAAGAAACCCCGGCTGGGGAAAGGAAAAAAGAAAGACCCCAACCCCAGGTAACGGGAAGGTGTTCCCAAATTAATAATATTTGAAGGAAGGGAGGAACGGAGGGAAGAGAAAGACAAGGAAGGCTGAAGAAGGAACAAACAATAAGAATAAAGAATAAAGAACCAAAGAACAAAGACAATCAAGGAACATAAATTATATATAGGTGATTTGATAACTTGGGCAAATTGGACTAAATTGGATAAGAGGAAATTTGGCGAAAATAGATCAAATTAATGGAAAATAAGCTGATCTATGGAAATTAATCTTTATATATATACTATAATTTACTATAAAAGAAGTAAGGAGGATAAAGAGCCCCTCACGCAATCCTAGTGGAGGTTCCTTTTGGAACTAGAGATGGAAGAAAGAAAGATAAACAGTACCGACCTTGACGCCATTATTGTTGAGTCTACCCCTGCCTTCTTTATAAACAATCTGGCTGCATGAAGTAAAGGAAGTGACGGAGCAGGAACAGGAAGGCAGGAGACTCTGGAGGACTAAGAAAAGAGAGGAATCAAGAGGGGTCGGAAAGGAGTGAAGGAGGAAGTGACGGGGCGGAAGGAGAGCTGGCGCCATTTTGGATCATAGAGAAAAAACGCTATAGACTGGCAGAGAAGGAATTTGTGCATTTGGAAGACAGGGAGAATTGGAGGAGCAAAGGAGTGGCGGTGCAAGCATAAGAGTCATAAATAGAAGTGACGGAGAGGAGATACGAGGACGAGAAGAAGACGACGACGGACCAGGAAGAGAAGAAGACGGCGACGGACCAGGAAGAGAAGAAGACGACGACGGACCAGGAAGAGAAGAAGATGACATCGGACCAGGAAGAGAAGTAGACGAAAATTACTATAATTGGGAGGAGAACTGGATGATAAATAACCATTGAAGGAACAAACATAAAGAGGAACAGATAAGTAAAGGACTAATCTAAAATTTTGGTGCTCCCAAGTGGAGGAAAAGAGTCTGTGCTTCCTATTAGAAAGTTTATATTTTAGAAATTTTATATTGGTGATAAATTGATAACCCATTGTAGTCAATATACTATTACATGAAATTGACTTTAGACAAGATAGTGTCATATCCTTTTTAAAAGGGGGGAAATTAGAATAAAATAAGTAAAATTAATTAAAATTAGTGAAAGTATCAGATTTTAAATATTAGTGGGTAGATATATTATGAGTGAATGAATTAACTTTATAATTTGTTAATAATTGAATAATTGAAGACCTTTAAGAAGTAAGAAGTAAGAAATTGATTTATATCACAATTGGCTATGAAATTAAATTAAATTGATGGACTTTCGCTTTGAAAATCAATACTATAATTGATAATAGACGTAATTAGAATAAAGATTTTTGGGAAATAAGAGGCAATTGGGAAATGACAACTCCAGGTAAAGCAGAGTCAAGAAGAGGATCATTGGATATAAATCCTAAAATGGATAATCTTTTAAAAGAGATTAAAAAGATATCAGAGAAACAAGATGCGTTGAAAACAGAATTGAAGGAGGAAATGAAGACTAAACATGAGGAGTATTATAAGAAACAAGAAGGAATAATTACTAAAATGACAGAAGAATTTAAAGTAATGAAAACAGAAATAAAAGAGGAATTTGGACAGATAAGGAAAGATATAACACAGCTGGATGGAGAAGTAAAGGAATTGAAAGCCTCTAAAGAGAAAATAGAAGGAACGCAAAAGGAGATGACACAAAAAATAAAAGGATTAGACAGACAAAGGGAAAAAATAGAACTAGAACAAGAAAGACTACTGCAAATGCAAATGGATTTTCAATTGAGACTCAGAAATATAATGGAAGATGACAAAGAAGATATAAGATTATTGATAATCAAAATTCTGGCAGATTGTTTGGAATGTGAGGGAGATGAATTAGAACAGGAAGTGGACCAAGTCTACAGGATATCATCATTTTATTCTAGAAGAAATAAGACAGATAGGGACGTGATAGTGAAATTTACAAGAAAGAAGGTACGAGATGATGTGCTCTATAATAATAATAAAAAACCAATCTTTTACAAAGGAAAGAAAATTGCGGTTCTGAAAGAATTCCCACAGGCAACCTTAGCAAGAAGAAGAAAATACTTTTTCTTAACAGAAGAATTGAAGAAAAGAATGATAAGGTTCAGGTGGGAAAGAAAAGAAGGGATAATGGTGACATACAAGGAAGAAAGATATTGGTTGACAACAGAACACAAGGCCAAGATTTTTTATGAAAAACTTATGAAAGAGAAGGAAGGAGATGAAGAGCAAGGAGAAGAGGAAGAAGAAGAAGAATTAGGAGAAGAAGAAGAGGAAGAGGAAGCAGAGGTAGAGGAAGGTGAAGAAAGAAGATTATCTACACCAAGGAAAGGAGTAAAGGCAAAAAAGGCAAGATATAAATCACCAAAGGATTATGGCTTTTTAGGAAAAGAACCAAAACCACAGAGAATGACACCACGGAAAAAGGAAGAAAAAGGAGGTCAGAGTTCGGAACAATCGGCAACTGAAACAATGGAATTGGCTTTTGGCGACACAGGATTGGGACCAGATAAGGATAAATAAAATGATGGAGAGACAAATAAAATGTTTTTCGAATAATATTAACGGTATGAATTCCCCCCAAAAACGGAAGAGAGTATGGAGGAGTCTGAAGAAACAGAATTTTGATGTAATAATGTTACAGGAAACGCACATCTGTGATAAACATGTGGCACACCTTCCGAATAAAAAATTAGGAAAGGAATATTATTCGGCCTACGAAAAAAAGAAAAGAGGAGTGGTTACGTATGTAAAGGACTCAATAGATTCAGAATTGGCATTTAGAGATACAGAAGGGAGATGTGTGGCAGTGAAAATAATAATTGGAGATTCCAAAATATTGGTTTGTAATATATATGCTCCCAATGGACCGAAGAGAAAATTTGCTGAATTCTTAAATACTAAGTTAAAAGAAACAGAATTTGATGAACTGATTTTGGCAGGAGACTTTAATGGGGTCGTCGACTGTCAGATAGATAAAAGTTTGAAGAAAAAGAAGTTTAAGGGAGGGAAACTCCCCCAGAAATTCATGGACTTACAAAAAGACTTCGATCTTGAAGATGCATGGAGAATTAGAAATAAAGATAAAAGAGACTTTACCTTCTTCTCGAATAGACATCAATCCTGGTCAAGAATTGATATGGTTTGGATTACTAAGAATCTCTCTACTAAAGTGAAAGAGATTAATATTCTGCCACGAGACTTATCAGATCACTGCCCTCTGGAAATTGTCGTAAATCAAAAAAATTATCATAGAAAATGGAGATTAAATGAGAACTTAATAAAAATGGAAGATGACAAAGAATATTTCAAGAAGTTAATTCAGGACTACCTACAAATAAATAGACTAGATTCAATGGAGCCACGAGTGGTTTGGGATGCCTTTAAGGCAGTCATGAGAGGGCACTTTATTCAACAAGGAGCAAGAAGGAATAGAGAGAGAAATAAAAGAATAAACGAGTTGAGGGCAGAAATAGCAGTAAAAGAAATGGAGTTAAAGAAAAACCCATCTAAACGAACAGAGAAACAATTGGCGACACTGAAACAGGAAAAAAATTACGTGGAGCTGGAATTCCAATCAAGACAGATGAAATTTCTAAAGCAACAGGCTTTTGAAAAGGCTAACAAACCGGGTAAATGGTTGGCAAACCAGGTTAGAAAAAAGAGGCAAATCAACCATATTGCTAAAATAAGCACCAAGGACAAGGACTCGAAAACGGACAAAGAAATTTTGGAGGAGTTTCGGACTTTTTATACACAACTATATACAAAGGAGGATATAAAGAAAGAGGATATTATGGAATATATTGGACAAATGAAACTGGATAAAATAACAGATGAAGATAGAGAAGAACTGAACAAAGAAATAACAGAAGAGGAAATCGAGAAAGCCATTAGTAAAATGAATGCAGATAAAGCTCCGGGACCGGATGGGTTTACGGCAGGATTTTATAAAACGTTTAAACAGCAGTTGATACCTATTTTTAAAGTTATAGCGAATGAAGCTTTAAAATCTCGAAAGGTCCCAGACTCCTGGAAGGAGGCAGAAATAAATGTGATACATAAAGAAGGATCACCGGAGAATGATATTAAAAATTATAGGCCGATCTCCTTGTTAAATACGGATTATAAACTGTTTGCAAATATCATGGCCACAAGATTAAAATTTTTTTTAAGTAAGTGGATTGGAGAAGAACAAACAGGTTTTCTTCCAAACAGACATATGAAAGAAAATATACGCAACGTTCTAGATCTTTTGGAATATTATGAGACCAATCATCAAAAAGAATTTGCCCTTTTGTCAATAGACGCCGAGAAAGCATTTGATAATTTGAATTGGGATTTCTTCAAGATTTTGATACAAGAGTTGGATATGGGAGAGAAATTTAATAATGCAATTAATGCTATTTATGAATTTCAAAAAGCTAAGGTTAAAGTGAATGGGCAAGTGACTCAAGAATTTGAAATTACGAAAGGCACGAGACAAGGTTGTCCACTCTCCCCATTAATTTTTGTTATGGCAGTGGAGATCCTGATGAAGAAAATCAGAGAAGATGAAAAGATCAAAGGAGCAAAAATTGGTAAATTTGAATATAAAATACGAGCGTTTGCAGATGATTTAATAGGTACAATTGAAAACCCGGAGAAAAATTTACAAAGTTGGATAAACAAAATAGAAGATTTTGGAAAGGTGGCAGGTTTTAAGATGAACATGAAGAAAACTAAACTTTTATTTAAGAATGTGAATAAGGAGAAACAAATAAAGATTCAACAACAGGTTGGAATTGAAGGTGTCAAGAAAATTAGATATCTAGGAGTCTGGATCACAGCCAGAAATGGACAACTTTTAAAGAATAACTATGAATTAGTTTGGAAGAAGGTCCAAAGGGATTTGCAGAACTGGGACCGGCTGAAACTATCTCTCCTGGGTAGAATATCCTTGATAAAAATGAATGTATTACCAAAACTTATGTTCTTGTTCCAGAATATACCGATAATAAGAAGTCAAACTCTGTTCAAACAGTGGAAGAAAGATTTAATGAAATTTGTTTGGAAAGGAAAAAGACCAAGAATTAATTATATGAATTTAATAGATAAGAAAACAAGAGGAGGATTGGGATTTCCCGATCTGAAGACCTATCATGAGGCCTGCGCACTGTCCTGGATTAGGGATTGGATGACTTTAGATAAAGAGAAGTGCCTAAATTTAGAAGGTCATGACTTAAGAGTGGGATGGCACGCGTATATATGGTATAATAGAGAGATGAAGGAGAAAAATTTCGGCAACCATTTCGTGCGAGCCTCCCTATTACGGACATGGATGAGGTATAAAGCTCTTTTCTATAAAACAACACCATTATGGATTTCAGCAATGGAGGCGCATCAAAGAAGACTACTAGGATGGAGGACATGGCCAAGATACAAGGATATATTGGTGAAGGGGACAATAGAGATGAAATCATTTGAACAATTAAAGACTTTATTTAGCAATATAACTTGGTTAAATTACCTACAAATTAAAGACTATTTTAAACAAGATCAAAAAACAGGTTTTGATTGGAACGAGAATATATGGGATAGAATACTAAAAACACAAAGGAAAACGGTTACAATATTATACAATAAATTGCTCCAGTGGATGACAGAAACAGAACAGGTGAAAACCTCTATGATTAAATGGGCGGAAAATATAAGAAGGCCCATCCACTTTGGGGAATGGGAAAGGATGTGGAATAAAAAATTGAAATACACATATGCTATGGACTTAAAAGAAAATTGGTATAAAATGTTTTATAGGTGGTATTTGACTCCGAGTAGACTGAGCCATATGTATCAAAATGTATCAGATAAGTGCTGGAAATGTAGTGAGCAAGTAGGCACCTTTTACCACATGTGGTGGACATGTAAAGAAACAACAAAGTTCTGGTCTATTATTCATGAGGAGTTACAAAAAATATTAAAGAAAAGCTTTAAGAAGAAACCTGAATATTATCTTTTGGGATTTACAGATGATGACTGTAAACTGGATGAGAATGAAGATAAATTATTTACCTATTGCACAACGGCGGCTAGGATGGTTTTCGCCAAATACTGGAAGAATGGTGAGGTTCCGAGTATTGAAGACTGGTGGAAGAAAATTAAAGAAATAAGAGACATGGACGAACTAACTTTTTTGTTGAGAAGAAATGAAGGAAGAGTTTTGAGGAGGACAGATTGGTCCCTGATATATGATTATGAAAAGAAAGCTGAAAAAACAATGGGATGAGAATAGATATTAAGGTGAAGAAATATCTTGAAAAGATCCTGAGGTTGGAGTGGAAGTCATTTTAGAATAGTTTGAGTAGATGTATTGTATGTATTAGATGGTAGTTAGATATGGTGGGTTTTTTGTGTTTTTTTGTGTGTACCTCTCCCTTTCCTACTGTTCTATCTTCTTGTTTTTTGTTCCCCCTCTTTCCTTGTGTGGATTGTGAAAAACTTAATAAAAATCATTTCAAAAAAAAAAAAAAAAGAATAAAAATGACTGTGAAGTCTGATACAGCAGATGGATGGGATTTGGGGGATGCAGGCTGTGTGTGTATTACTCTTTGAATTGTTGCCAGTTTTAATCGGTTTCACAGTCTGGGTGCAACAAAAAGGATTATTTCTTTCTGTCTCATTCTCTCTCTTTTCTCTCTCTCTCTCGCTCTCAGTCATTTTCTTCTTTCCCTTTTTGTCTCTGCCCCCTTCTCACTTTTCTTTTTGCCATGAATATAGCTAAAGAAAACTGCTGGGTGCGGCTGGGGCATAATCAAGTCAAAGTAATCAAAGCTTTGCACTCCTTACTGTTTCAAACACCATCATCTTTAAATACTCTAGTTTGTTTTTTCTTCAAATCAAGCTCATTTATGTTTTTTTGTCTGCACTGAATTAACTTATGTCTGTTTTTCTACATTGTCTCTTCAGGGAGTCTGCCCTCTTCTTTAAAATAAAAAGTCTAATTCCATAAATTGGCATATTGTCTTGTCTCCTGTTCCTCCTTTGGGCTTGTGAACTTGTGTTCCCCTCCGGTTCTTAAACTTCTTAGTAATATTTTTATAGCGTTGAGTGGCAACTTGCTTGATAGAGATGCAAAGCCTTTGTTCCTTTATCTTTTACTTCCAGGCTAAATGTCTAACAATGTTGCTACAGTGTTTTAGTTTTCCACCCACGCATTAGTTTAGTGAGGTTGCAAACTTCTTCCAGCTCAGAAGCTACTGTTAGAGGGGGAGAATCAATAATAATCCATTAATTTAAGATGGAATGCATTAAAATCTTGTTAACCTTAATTACAGGAAGTATTAAAGGCTTGTATTTGTCTGTAGTGAGTTATACACTGGTCTTCCCTCTTCCAGACATTAATTTAGAGAATGAAATTGGTGTTTATAGGAACTTCAGTATACAGTACGGTCCCCTGTATTCATGGATTGAATAAACACAGATGCAGATAATAGTAAACCATATTGAATTGAAAGACTCTGGTTCAGCAAAACTATAGAGTCATGGTAGTGGGCCTAAAATATGTTCAGAGGGATGCATCTTGTTAAATATGGATACATGAATATGGGTGTCTCTTGTATGTATTTCCCATGATATTATTATTGAGCCACTGCACCCCCTTTCCAAATTAATCTCAAACCTATCTCAACTACTCCACTCGATATGTGGTTTGGGACAGGTGTGAAACATAGTGACTCGGTAGAGGAACACACTTAAATATCATTCTGGCAATAGGAAAAATGGATAAGAAAAAACCCAGAGAGCTTGTATTCCAAGTCTATAATTTTTATGGTCACAATACACAATAAACTGAATTAATGGCACATTGAAGAAATTGTTATTGCTTTATTTTACAGTGCACAAATAGCCTATAATAACTCTGCAGTAACATTGCAGCTATATTATCCATGAACCCTTCTGCTGTGATAGAGAAAAGTGTGGAGGAGGAGAGAGAGAGAAAGAGAAAAATTGAGACTGGGAACACCAAATGCATCAAAACTAAGAAAATGAGATTCTGTTCAATAGCAGAAGCTACTCCATCTCAACCAATATTGAATTGCTAATCTGGAAGTAAATTGGGTTAGTAATCTGGGAAACACTGAACCTTCTCACATGACTGAATAACTCACACATTAAGAGATTCCCCTTTGTAAATTAAGTCACCATATATACCTGAGTTACATGAATTATGAATTCCTGAGCCAAATGCAGTCCACCATCATTGTGAAATCCATAACCATTTGCCTTTGTATTCTGAATGCAGAAATACCTGTTTTTGCATCTGAAACCTGGAACCACATGCATTTGCTGCCTGTTTGAAACCTTAACGATATGGATGTTATTACACATTGGACACATCATGACGTATGACACTGTGATAATAATATTGTGATTGTTAGAATAGTTTCATTCCATTGCTCCTTTAAAAATAATTAATGATGTTTTTATTTTCTTTAAAAATTACAGTGTTATCAGATACCCAGGCAGAAGGTTTGATGAATGAATAAATAAATAATTTTCACCAGACAGGACTTGTCTGAGATATTTTGGTGCCTGCAATGAGATACCATTCCTCTGTCTCACATACAGAAGCTGACTAGACTGCCATTGGATTTTAACTTCATTACTGGCAATATGATATCATCCCCTATCATAGTCAAGTGCAGCAGATGAGTTTAAGGGGTCACAAAAAGGGTCATGTGGCCTCCTATTTATGACTCAAGTGTAACTTCTACTTCTGCTTCTAGTATTTGCAACCTAAGATGGTTGTCTCAATCTGGCTGTCTCAATCTGGTAGAATATCTTTTGCCATCAGACATGACTCTTTGAAACTTGTTTTGAAGAAATAATCTAGCATAGGCTTCCTTTATTTACCTTTTGCTTACTCTTTCAACTGAAGAAATATTCTTACTTGTTTGGCCATACTTTATAATGATTTTTTACATCCCTAACAATGTTGGGGTGTAAAAAAATCAGCAAATAATGTTAGCCATTTTATTTTTATTCTAGAAAATCTTTGAAAATTGAGCAGTTTTAAAATCTTATTTGCAATTTAAGTTATTTTGCACAAAATTCACACAATTTATGTGCAGAAAACCACATATTCTGTGCATGAAACAATATTTCAGCAGAGAAATAGTATTTCCTGCAATCACAATTTCTGCTGTGTCTGGTGGATTTGTATGAAATATGCAAATCCACCAGAGAAAACAGCTTTTTTTTACACAAAAATGCTGTGCAGAGAAAAAAAGCATTTCTTACACTGACAATAATATTGAAGCATAACAATATTATTTTGTAGGCCTGTTTGATCAAGAAAAAATTTGTTTCTAAATTCGATTCTTAATTGGGGTGTTTTTTTGTTTCGATATTAAAAATATTTACAAAACTTTCCAAAAAAATGTTTTGTTATTTACGAATTTTCGTAAATATTTACAAAACATTTTAGAAAAAATTTTTTTCTTGATCAAACAGGCTAAGTGTGAATGTTGCAGTAATGGTCACCTTGATTAGCATTGAATGGCTTTCTCCCACCCTGGACATTCCATAGATAATATTAGATAATATATAACTCACCATTTGCCTAGTTTCCAACAGACCTCTGAGGATGCCTGCCATAGATGTGGGCAAAATGTCAGGAGAGAATGCTTCTGGAACATGGTCATATACAGCCCTGAAAAGTCACACAAGCGGCCTCCGCGCACCGCGGAGGCCGCTTGTGAGCGCGCGCGCGCCATCCAATGGGCTCCGGCTTCTGCGCCCCCCTCCTCCTCGGAGGAGGAGGAGGAGGAGGAGGGGGGCGCAGGAGCCGGAGCCGGATGGCGCGCGGAGGCCACTTTTGAGCGCGCGCGCGCCATCCAATGGGCTCCGGCTTCTGCGCCCCCCTCGGAGGAGGAGGAGGAGGAGGAGGAGGAGGGGGGCGCAGGAGCCGGAGCCGGATGGCGCGCGGAGGCCGCTTTTGAGCGCGCGCGCGCCATCCAATGGGCTCCGGCTTCTGCGCCCCCCTCCTCCTCCTCGGAGGAGGAGGAGGAGGAGGAGGGGGGCGCAGGAGCCGGAGCCGGATGGCGCACGGAGGCCGCTTGTGAGCGCGCGCGCGCCATCCAATGGGCTCCGGCTTCTGCGCCCCCCTCCTCCTCCTCCTCCTCCTCCTCCCAGCTGGGGGGAGGAGGAGGAGGAGGGGGACGCAGGAGCCGGAGCCGGATGGCGCGCGGAGGCCGCTTGTGAGCGCGCGCGCGCCATCCAATGGGCTCCGGCTTCTGCGCCCCCCCCCTCCTCCTCCTCCTCCTCCTCCCAGCTGGGGGGAGGAGGAGGAGGAGGAGGAGGAGGGGGGCGCAGGAGCCGAGCCGATCGGATGGCGCGCGCGCTCCTGCGCCCTCCTCCTACTCGCGCCGCCCCATTTACTGCTGGGGTGCTTGGGAGCGCCGGATTGGCTCCCAGGCACCAGCACTGCAGCACAGCACAGCAGCCTCCATCCCATTAACGAGCGGAGCTTCCGCTCGTAAAAAAAATGGGGCTGCTGCTTCGATATTTTCAAACCCTTCCGGGTTTGAAAATATGTTTTGATATCGCTTCGGATATGCAAAAAATAACGATTTTAATACGAAATAACGAATCAACGAAACGAAACCGACAGGCCTATTATTTTGTTCAAAAATACTATATCCATCAGAAAAATAGCATTTTCTGCACAAAACAACCACATAACATTTTGTGCTGAATTAGTAGTGAACTGTGAATATATTCCTCAGTTTGGCAATCTTCTCATCAGTGTTCTTTTATACCAGTGGTTCCCAACCAGTGGTCTGTGGCTCACCAATAGAACGAAATGAAAATATGGTCTGCGGCATCACCATTACTACACTGTTGCCTTAAAACCATGTAGCAATAAGAGCAACTGGTCTTGTAAAACCCTCTTATAGTACCAAGGCAATGGGAATGTTGGGAGGGGAGAGGCTGACTCCTCACAAAAGAGTATTACTACCACATCAGCTCTAGATTATTAAATATGGTTTTCTGTGGGTGAGCAGATGGCGACTACTGGATGGCATATGCTCTGTATTGGAAACTAGAGCTGATGTGGTCTAGCCAATGCAATTTTCTGAATCAGCTCCCAAATAACCAAATCAAATCTAAAGTTAACCAAAAACCAATTTGTAACCCCTTTGGTACTCACAATGGAGAGTAGTCCCTGTTCAAGTGGTCCCTGGTCAAAGTGGTTCCTGTCAAGTTGTCCCTGGTAAAAAAAAGAAAAGGTTGGAAACCACTGTTTTATACATTTAAAAACATGTTTCTCTGTCCTTTTTGAATATTCTTCTGAAGATGTTTTACTTCCCTCTGTAATTCTAGAGAATGTGAAATGAGGCTTTATGAATCAAGAATCTAACTTTATTTAGAGAAAGAACGGCATTTCTGTTTCTCAACCTGATAGACCAGAATCTGAGGAGAAGGGAATCCTTGAGCTCTTATATCCTAATATAGGTTGCCAAGCCACAACTCCAATGTGCTGAAAAAATTCTATCAACATCATCGTCGTCATCATCATCATCATCATCATCATCATCATCGTAGCTTTATTTCTTAACAGCCTTTCCTTGTGGCTTGAGGCAGAGCACAACATACTGTAATTGTAACACTCAATAAAACATTATATTAAATACTTTTATTAAACTTTATTCCTATGATATACATATATTAAAATACACAGATCAAAGTGAAATACAAAGTGAACAGAAATTTTGACTATGGCTGAGATGTCAGTTCACTGTACAGAACCTTTTTAGGTTAAACAACCATTCCCCAGTCTTTGTGGGATATTAATTGTTGAGTCACTAGGTTTCCTGAAAATGACATGTATTGTGTAAATTTCTCAGTGTGAGTTTGTTCTTCTGTATAAAGACCAAAGCAATACAAAAATGTTTTGGTGAGTTTGCCCATGTGAAGCCATACTAGTTTTCTATTCATGTTCTTTCTCAAACAAATGTCATATGCAGGCAGGCAGACACTAGCCATTCTGAACACTGAAGATGAAAAAGGAACAACATTGACTTCTGATAGAATCTAAAATATTGATTTTGTTTTTGGTTTACAGAACAGCTTTCAAATGAATGTAAGATTAATGAAGACAAATTGACAGAAAATTGTTAAATTAGGCAACAATGATGATCAATCAGTGAATGGTTATTAGTCATGTCACAAAATTTCATGTTTTCTGACTCAAAAATATGGAGCTTTGTGACTTGCAGTGCTTGCCTCAAATGTGAGGTCAACATTTCCATCTCAGATGTTGCTTTCTAACTTGAGTTCAATTTCTTTATGGCTTTCTTATTCCCACTTCCTTTCTTATCTCAAACCCATCTACCGCCAAAACCCTTCTTGGTATTCTTTATTCATTTTTGTTGCCCTACCTTTTCCCCATTATGGGACCACAGCCATTTCTTCTGGTTTTACTTTCCTTACTTTTCATTCTGGCTTTTGACCTAGGTTGGACTCATCACAGAACTTTTTTCTCTGCTATTATATGATAGCTTTCTATGGCCAGTGATTTAAAACAAATATAGGGGAGTTATCCAACCAATATCAAATGATATTGGTTGGATAATTGGAGGGTTGGAAAGTGGATCTTTTGAGCCCTCATCTAAATACAGTTCACCATTCTTCCTTTTAGCCAATCACTCGCATGCATTTGATGTGATATAGTTTCATGGATTCTGTAAATCATGTATTTCCCCCACAGGTGGCTACATTTTTCCTCAAAGAAATCAGGAAAGCAATGGGAGAGAAGTAACCAAATGAATCTGAGTTATCTTTGTACAAATTTTCCAAATCTATATATTGTGAAAGTATAAATTCTACCTGCAATAACATTGTGAACAAATAAAAATAAGGGTGCTCTATATTCTTGTGATGGCCTTGTGATGATATATTAGAAATGCTTCAGGGCCAATATAGTATGATAAGTATAAACTAGGTTTCATGTCACTCACATCTCTAGCTCATATTGAACCTCCACAATTCTTGATGTGAAGCATTCTGGAATACTGATTTTGGTTGACATTTTCCCACAGGGGAACATTAGAGAGAGAGAGAGACCATTTGATTGCAATATGTTAGTGGAAGTTAGGGAAGAATGTATCTCAACATATTTTCATTTGGTAACTTTGCTAAAAACAAATAAACAGTTCTTTTTTAAAGTAAGCATTACTGTTTTTAATAGGCAGTGAAAAATAGTATCTAATTTCTTGTTCTTTTAATGCCACTATCCTTAAGCAATTTCAAATCATGTTAATGGGAGATGGCAGTAACAATTTGCTGTTGACTGAACAAACATGGGCCATTGGAATTAGCATTAAATGATAAATATTTATTCAGGCAGAAGTGTTAAAAGAAATAAAACAATAACAGCAGGAAGGCCAGGTTCTTTGAGAAATATCAGAGCAAGTGTGTATCTGAAGAATATTTGTAACTCTTTACTTTAATAAATAGGGGTCTTGAACTCAAGCAGGAATGAAAAAAACCCATTTAATAACTGCCACTTGCAATTCCAAGAGCATTGATTTACAATTTTAGCAGCCCTCTGCAAACACAGAACTTACAATAATATTTGAATCAATGGTCTTTCAAACGCAGTGCAGCCAAAACAAAGCCCTCTCTGATTGAACAACCAAACCACTTTTCATATTAACCACGAGGAACATGATGAATTTCACTGATGTAGAAAATTAGTACCTTTTTGCATGTCTCTCAGACTCCTGATTTCCTCCTTGGAGGACGCTGTGTCATGAATTATAACATCAGCTTTCCTGGCTCTACCTAATGCTGTTGAAATCCATTATTTCTTCTAGAATTATGAGCCTTGTTAGTGGAAATCCCAGCTATTTCCTTTCCAGCATCTGCACTGCGGTCATTCTATTATTAACGCCAGGCTCATTAAAAATATGAAAGAATCAGATTTGTGGCTTTCAGACAGCCATGGGTAGGAAGGGAAGGAGGGAGGGAACAGTTATTGAAGCTTCAGTAGAAGCAAATAAGCACAGTGTGCTGCTTCCAATTGACACAGCTGTCATGTAAGCATTTGCTGTAACTGAACAGCTTAGGGAGTCTAAGCTACAAGACCTTGTAGCCATATGTAAACAATACAGCATTGATGACAGGTTTACAACACCGCAGACAACATTTGCAGCTGTTAGCCACTGGTTTCTATAGCATGTGGCCCCCTCTTTTAAAAAAAAAACCTGCTGATTTCCAAATGTTTGGTACTAGGCTTTTATGGAAGGACTATGAAAACTTGCACCATCATTGGTATTACTTTCTTTTATTGCTTTTGTTTCCAACAGCCAACAGGGTGTAGGGGAGGCATGCCCTATACTTTGAGTTTAATTGAACCTCTATAAGATTTCATGCAAGCATGAGGCAGAACTGTGATTTTGATAATACTTTTCTTTCTCAGCATGATCTATTGCCATCTATTTCTGAGGAAGAGAGCAGTGAGCTTCCAATAATTACATGATAAATTTTGTTCCTTCTGGTTGGACTATAGGTAACATTAGCTGTGAAATAATGTTCATTTTTTAAATTTAATAAAACGTAAAGTATTTTAAGAACATCTCCAAGTTGGGATGGCTGTTTGTATGTGGTAGGCACTAGGCCTGTGCGATCAATGAAAATAATGTTTAAATACTCATTACTAAATTTTTTTTTGGGGGGGGGTGTTCTAAAATATTTACACAATTTGACAGGGTCCGTGTTGGAACTATGACAAGGTAACTATTTTTCATTACTTTTTCGTTAAGTAATTGCGTAAGTGGGGAAAATTTCAGGGCTCCTTTCTCCCTCCTTTTCTGAGTGCTCAGGGCGAAACTTGTTATAATTGTAGCACACATTTACTCCTGTTAGCCTACCAAGTTTCAGAACGTTGCACACATCCACTGATTTTGGGGGGATTTTTTGAAGTTTTTACAAACAACATTTTAAAACTACATGAGCTATCTCCTTGAATTTTTATACAATGACACAAGATAACAGGGGATCATTCCCCCCAAGTTTCAGAATGATTCATACATCTACTGGGTTTGGGGATTTTAAAAATGTTTTGATTAAAACTTTTTAAAAAGCCACAATAGCTATTCTCTTGAATGCCTCTAAATGACACAAAACACAACATAACCATAGAACTTCAACTTAGGGATTCCCTTCCAGTCCAGCACAGATTTACTTACAATTGGGCCTCTTTGGAGATTCAATAATTTATTGGAATTCTAAACTATGTGGCTGGCAGGCTGCTGTTATGGAGGGACAATAACTCTCCCCTACCCTCATTGGGGCTTTCTGATGCTGAGCAGAATTCTGGGAAATGTAGTTTAGGGGCAGGACCTTTTCAATTCTCTGTCACAGGGATCCTTCCCTATATACATTTCACAGAATTCTGTCCTCTCTCAATCTTCTTCCCAGCTTGCTCAGCTTGTCCTGCTCAACTACTTGTCCTCATGGCGACAGGCAGCCTGGCTCTTCTTAATTTAAAGATGAATGGCACCCTCTTTGGCTTCACTTCACTTGGTTGCACTGAAAATGATATGTCCGAGGCTTACCTACCAAATTTAAACAAAAAGTATTGGGTGAAGGTTTTACGTCTTAAGTATTTGTGTGGGTGCCTCCCCCAGTGTGTCTTAATATCTGTTTGTATATACAAATCTTACGAAATAGATTCGATACTCAAAACACAAATAAGTTTCTGCACAGCCCTAGTAGACACATGAGAATGGAAACATTTTGAAAACATTTGGTGAGAATAATAATCTGTCTCAAAGTTTGTGATACTACTAGTGGTTATCAAGAACCAGATCATTGGACTATTCACTATTGTGTGATTTACTGTTCATTTGGAAGACAGATATTTCTAAAGTTTTTATGACATAAACTCCAGAAGTCCATGCTTAAGACCCATGAAGATAAAATGCTGTGGCAAAACCAGATACTTCAGGTTGATAAAACTACCAAGTTCTTTGCCTGTGTATGATAGCAGACATGCATTCTGAATACATACAACACAGGACACATTTATGCTACCTCAAACTTTTACATTTTTTAAAAAGCAAGGAGCAACACCAGAGGGGGAAGGCAATTTTCCTACCGGTGAAGAGGTGATCCCATTCTGGTTTTAATGTGAATGACATAGTTCTGCAAATTTGAATCATTATTGTAAGTTTTGCCTAGTTTGGAAACCTATGGAAACCACCAGAATGAAGTAACCAGTGTTGAGGATTATCTTGATTTTATTCTTTTTGTGAAAGCAGGCAAATGGACCGTGTGTGGGGCAGTACCATACAATTTCATGTTTGGTCAACTAACTGATGACAGGGAGCAAAAAAAGCAAGCAGAATCAAAGATTAGATCAAGGCTTCATGTCTGCTATGGACATCAACAAATCATTTAGATGAAAATATAAACAAAGAAATGATATCAGATCTCTCTCCCAAGTATGCATGTATGCATGTACACTAGTATGTGTATATATATTTGTGGTTTTTGTGTATATACACAGAGATATCTAACACACACCTTAGTTTACAGCTTGTTCTGTCTTGGTTCTAAATTAGAACAATAATAATTTTCAAAAAATTGGACAAAGTTTTTAAAAATCAAGACCAGAGAAAATAGGATTTATTTGCAATTCTCTAGGTGCTCACAGTAAATGCCTACAAATGTTACATGAACAGAGAGAACTGCCCTACTTTTTTAAAGGCATCTTATGTTACATTGCTTACACTACATACTTAGGTGGGTTATTTTGGGCACTGGAAACTCCTGGATGCTATTACGGTGCTCTGTAAGCTCTTGATACATTTGCTCACTGTTATGGTTATTTCAGAAGAGGTGTCACATTTTTCAAAATGCCTTGGCTTAGCTGTACCTTGTAAAATCTGAGCAGGTGCAGCTGTCATTTATAAAACACCTTTTGTGTTCTGCTGTGAAAGATAAACCTTGGTAATTATGCTTTCACAAGAAAGGGATTGCCAGTCTGTGTGGGATTTCATAATTTGGCTGCAGTCCCAGTAAAGTCCCAATAATGTTGCTGCAACTTTTAACAATAAAATAAAATAAAAATAAAATCAGCAGGCTAACACACTATTGGGAATTTGATAGACTAAGGTCGTATATCAAGCTCACTGAATGGTTGTGGTTATGGTAAACTAAGGATGGGTACTGCATGCTTTTCTGGGCATACATAGCTTTTGGGAGGATTGAGTGTAGTGCTTGGAATCCCCATTGATTTAAGCAAACCCTCAAGAGCTCCCAATTTTGGAGGGCTATCCTTGCCATTTTGGCCTAAATAATGAAAACACATTTAAATGGTGTTTTCTGGGATCATCTACTCCCAAAAGGAGTAATACACTTCGCAAAACAGTTCAAAAGGCCAGTAAGATTGGTGCGATGTCAAGTCCAGTAATCTTAAATGGCAGCTGTGAGATGTTTGGAGGGACTTAACTTTGATTGATATAGCTCTCCAGGCTTTGGAGTTTTTCAATCCTTCTTTTAGGTGAAAACGTTTGTCTTAATTTTTGTATTTGCATGCAAAATGTTTAATACTGAATTTAATTTGTAAGAGTGTTTGCTTTAAATCTCTGATTCAAGATAAAATCCCTTATATAGACAACAGGAGAGTCAATGTGAACTAGGACACTTGGAGGCCAAGGTTTAAATCCCTGTCCAGCCATGGAAACTTGCTGGGTGACCTCGGGCAAGTCATATTTGAGCAAAACACCACTAATTCTGCCAAAAAGCCCCATGGTAGCTTTGCCTTAGGCTCACCATAAATCAGAAATGATTTGAAGGCACATAACAACAGCAACTACTACTGTTACTACTACAATGACATATAGGTACAGTGGAATCTTTACTTAAGGGCATCCCAACTTTCAGAGCATTTTAAGAGCTGATGCTCAGCCAGGGTTTTGCATTGACATAAGAGCAGCATTTTGAGTTAAGAGCTAGCACCTGAAGGAGCACTAGTGCCAGAGGGAGCACTAGCATGATAGTACAGGGCTTTAGGGCTTCAATGGAGCATCTTCCTGCCTTGTGTCTCATGTTGTTGTCCCCTTTGGGAGACTGTTTGAACCCTGGTCTCCAGAGTCATAGTCCAAGATTCAGATCACTACACCACCTACTCTTTCTGTGATATAGCAAATCTTAATCTTCCTAGACATGTCCACTGAACAAATTGACTTTTATACATTGATGCAACTTACCTGCACAATTCAGAGGTAGTACAAACTGGGATTTTGTTTTTTTAGCTTATCTGAAGCAGCTTGGCTCCAACAAAGATGTAAAGGCAAAAGAAATGCCTAAGGATCAGGAATGGCATTTAACACTCTATACTTGCACTATTGGTGTCTCATCCAGTTTATCCAGTTTAGAGGTCAGTGGAAGGCCAAGTGAGCAGTTCCCGGTTAAAGACAGAACCTGCTTTTCGCAGCACAATTCTTTAGACCTGTTCCTCTTTTTCTTTTATTAGGAGAGGTGTGAGGACATATATTCTCCATCTAGTCTTTTGAACTGTTTTGGTATTTATTGATTATTTTAATGATTTTCATAGTTTTGTTCTTTAATTTGTATTTTAGTGCTGTTTGTTGGCTGACCTGTATACTTTTGAATGCTAGTGAAAAGGTAGGATAAATAAACACATGTAATCTAAATGATTCTCCAGCAAAGGATCACCGCCTTGTCGGGGCGCTGGAGCTTGAGCACCTCAATGATGTCATGAGCGAAACCGTGAAGGGACACCCAAGACTGGACAGTTGTGGAAGAGAGGTCAGACCAAGCGTGATCCCTGGGGAAGGCAATGGCAAACCACTCCAGTATCCTTGCCAAGAAAACTAAATGGACCAGTACAACCAGAGATATGTCGGTATGCCATTGGAAGATGGGACTCCCAGGTCGGAAGATGGCCAAAATGCTACTGGGGAGGAGCAGAGGATAAGTTCAACTAGCCCCAGATGTGATGACGCAGCTAGCTCAAAGCCGAAAGGAAGGCTAGCGGCTGACGGTACTGGAGGTGAACGACGAATCCGATGCTCTAAAGATCAACACACCATAGGAACCTGGAATGTAAGATCTATGAGCCAGGGCAAATTGGATGTTGTTATTGGTGAGATGTCAAGACTAAAGATAGACATTCTGGGGGTCAGTGAACTGAAATGGACTGGAATGGGCCACTTCACATCAGATGACCACCAGATCTACTACTGCGGACAAGTGGAACATCGAAGAAATGGAGTAGCCTTCATAATTAATAAGAAATTTGCTAAAGCGGTGCTTGGATACAACCCAAAAAATGACAGAATGATCTCAATTCGAGTGCAAGGAAAGCCTTTCAACATTACAGTGATCCAAATATATGCCCCAACCACAGCTGCTGAAGAAGCAGAAGTAGATCAGTTCTATGAGGATCTGCAGGAACTACTGGATAATACACCAAAAAGAGACATTATTTTCATTACAGGAGACTGGAATGCCAAGGTGGGAAGCCAAATGACAACAGGGATCACAGGCAAGTATGGTCTGGGAGAACAAAATGAAGCGGGATGCAGGGTGATAGAATTTTGCCAGGAAAACTCGCTGTGTATAACGAATACTCTCTTCCAACAACCTAAAAGACGGCTTTACACATGGACCTCACCAGACGGTCAACACCGAAATCAGATTGACTACATCCTTTGCAGTCAAAGGTGGCGGACATCCATCCAGTCGGTGAAAACAAGACCTGGGGCTGACTGTAGCTCAGATCACAAACTTCTTATTGCCCAATTTAGAATAAAACTAAAGAGATCAGGGAAAATACACAGACCAGTTAGATATGATCTCACTAACATTCCTAGCGAATATACAGTGGAAGTGAAGAACAGATTTGAAGGACTAGATTTAGTAAACAGAGTCCCAGAAGAACTATGGACAGAAGTCCGAGACATTGTTCAGGAGGCGGCAACAAAGTACGTCCCAAAGAAAAAGAAAACCAAGAAGGCAAAATGGTTGTCTGCTGAGACACTGGAAGTAGCCCAAGAAAGGAGGAAAGCAAAAGGAAACAGGGATAAGGGGAGATATGCCCAGTTAAATGCGCAATTCCAGAGGTTAGCCAGAAGAGATAAGGAACTATTTTTAAATAAGCAATGCATGGAAGTGGAAGAAGACAACAGAATAGGAAGGACAAGAGACCTCTTCCAGAAAATTAGAAACATTGGAGGTAAATTTCAGGCAAAAATTGGTATGATAAGAAACAAAGATGGCAGGGACCTAACAGAAGCTGAAGAGATCAAGAGAAGATGGCGAGGCTATACAGAAGATCTGTATAGGAAGGATAATAATATTGAGGATAGTTTTGACGGTGTGGTGAATGAATTAGAACCAGACATCCTGAGGAGTGAGGTTGAATGGGCCTTAAGAAGCATTGCTAACAACAAGGCAGCAGGAGACGACAGGATCCCAGCTGAACTGTTTAAAATCTTAAAAGATGATGCTGTCAAGGTGATGCATGCCATTTGCCAGCAAATATGGAAAACACAAGAATGGCCATCAGACTGGAAAAAATCAACTTATATCCCCATACCAAAAAAGGGAAATGCGAAAGACTGCTCAAACTTCCGTACAGTGGCCCTTATTTCTCATGCCAGTAAGGTAATGCTCAAGATCCTGCAAGGAAGACTCCAGCAATACATGGAGCGAGAGTTGCCAGATGTTCAAGCTGGGTTTAGAAAAGGTAGAGGAACGAGAGGCCAAATTGCCAATATCCGCTGGATAATGGAGAAAGGCAGGGAGTTTCAGAAAAACATCTACTTCTGCTTCATTGACTATTCTAAAGCCTTTGACTGTGTGGATCATAATAAATTGTGGCAAGTTCTTAGTGGGATGGGCATCCCAAGCCACCTTATCTCTCTCCTGGGGAATCTGTACAAGGACCAAGTAGCAACAGTCAGAACTGACCATGGAACAACAGACTGGTTCAAGATTGGGAAAGGCGTACAGCAAGGCTGCATCCTCTCACCCAACCTTTTTAGCTTGTATGCAGAACACATCATGCGATGTGCGGGGCTGGATGAATGCAAAGCTGGGGTGAAAATTGCTGGAAGAAACATTAACAACCTCAGATATGCAGATGACACCACTCTGATGGCCGAAAGCGAGGAGGAGCTGAGGAGCCTTCTAATCAAGGCTAAAGAAGAAAGCGCAAAAGCTGGGTTGCAGCTAAACGTCAAAAAAACCAAGATTATGGCAACAAGAATGATTGACAACTGGAAAATAGAGGGAGAAACCGTGGAGGCCGTGACAGACTTTGTATTTCTAGGTGCAAAGATTACTGCAGATGCAGACTGTAGCCAGGAAATCAGAAGACGCTTACTTCTTGGGAGGAGAGCAATGTCCAATCTCGATAAAATAGTAAAGAGTAGAGACATCACACTGGCAACAAAGATCCGCCTAGTCAAAGCCATGGTATTCCCTGTAGTAACCTACGGATGTGAGAGCTGGACCTTAGGGAAGGCTGAGCGAAGGAAGATCGATGCTTTTGAGCTGTGGTGTTGGAGGAAAGTTCTGAGAGTGCCTTGGACTGCGAGAAGATCCAACCAGTCCATCCTCCAGGAAATAAAGCCCGACTGCTCACTGGAGGGAAAGATACTAGAGACAAAGTTGAAGTACTTTGGCCACATCATGAGGAGACAGGAAAGCCTAGAGAAGACAATTATGCTGGGGAAAGTGGAAGGCAAAAGGAAGAGGGGCCGACCAAGGGCAAGATGGATGGATGGCATCCTTGAAGTGACTGGACTGACCTTGAGGGAGCTGGGGGTGGTAATGGCCGACAGGGAGCTCTGGCGTGGGCTGGTCCATGAGGTCACGAAGAGTCGGAGACGACTGAACGAATGAACAACAACAACAACAAATCTAAATGATTGCATTCTGTCCGTAATACAGGAATGTAGCCATGTGGTGATGGTGTACCTGTGTGTGTGTGTGTCTGTGTATGTGTGTCAAATGAGGGTATTGACCCCCAAATATAAAGTCTGACACTCAATGAAAATTAAATTCCATTTCAACTCTTTAGAATTTCAGAGAGTTAACTACTGAAACCTATACATGCTTAGAACTCTTAAATATGATTTCCCCTCTTTTTTGGATGCCAAACCTGCATTACGATATGCTCAAATGAGCTTTTAAGCTACCACAATGCTAGAAATTTGGGATTCAAAGAAAAAGTTTTACTGAGGAAAAGAAGTTTTAGGCTGGATGTACACTGCCCTGTATCCCAGAATCTGATTCCAGATTTTCCACTGGATTATATGAGTCTACACTGCCAGGTAATCTGGGATCATATACTGCAATATAGGGCAGTGTAGATCCAGCCTTATTGTGGGCCCTCATAACCTCAATAGCCTAGACTAGCTGCTTTCAGAGGAAAGAAAAGAAGGCAACTGACAACAGGCTATCAAACCTTTGCTTTAACCGTTGAAAGTAATACAGCATCTAAAGGCAGTAAAGACCACTCTTTTCTTTTTCCTATACATCTGACTTTTCCTGTCAGAGGTATACCAGCCATTAAGTATTATGTTTTCCAAGGGAACTAGCAATACTTCAATATTCATGCAACTGACATTCCCTTAAATCACAAGAGAAACATTTGAAAGGCGAATACAACAAAATCCAAAATTCATCAGGTATACCTTTATTGGGCCAACTGAAAAAAACCCCACAAAATACACGCATGCAAGCTTTTGAAGCCCCACTGATTTATTCATCAAGCAAAGATGTTAAAAATCATACAGGACAAGGAAAAAAAGTTAGAGTCACAGGCAAACATTTTGTTACTTGGGTTGTCAGTTAAAATGGTCTGGAGGGATATCAAAGCAAAGGTCACTTCCTCTTTTGCCATATGGGGACTAAGTGCAGTAAAATACAGGTGACCAAATCTCAACTCTATTACCAACAGAAAAGTAACTTCCCCTGAGGCCTAAATTGTTCCTGTCCTATGGAGATCCTTGAAAATCATTGAATTTCTCAAGAAGCCTCTGTTGTGGTTACTTCTGGAAAAACCTTTTGCTGTACAGGTAAACATGTCATTTGTAGTGCCACTGAAAGATTTTTTCAGCAGTAATAGTTTCAGAATATGTGTGTTTATCTGTGCATGCACATATATGTCTTTACATGTGCACAAGTTACATTCCTGACCCTCTGAATACAAAGGAAAAACCTGCCTTCTTCTCTGGGAGATATACCAAAGTGCTGCTGACAGCTGAGTGTATTAGTAGCTCACACTGTATAAATCACAGCCCTACTCTATTAGTCAAGGAAAATTATGGTGAGTGTCTGAAAGAAAGGTGAAAAATAGCAGAGGGCAAAATTATAGCCCTCCATACGTGAGATACACACACACACACACACACACACACACAGCAAATTTACAGGCAAAAATTGCACAAGACCAAAAAATATCTGCCTGATTGGACCGTGGGATTAGCTGAGATATGTTGTTGTTTCCCCTCCTGTAAATAGAGTTGTACTCTTTTCATTTTTCATCTAAATCCCCAAGCCTGTATGTCAATATAGTCATTCCTTAATATAAATGTTCCCGAAAATGTGGTCTGCTGACAAAACCACAGGACTGTGGAGAGTTTACACTTAGTATTTCACAGTCCCATTCCATTATTTTGCCTCCTGATTTCTGAGCATTTGAGCTATACTCTAAGGTTGCTAGTTTTTCTTAAGATCCTCAGGAGCTGGAACTTTAGCAAACTACTATGAAAACTACCCCTTCCTGAAATTAAATTATTATTATAGTAATTATTTCAATTGACAGTGCATTAAATTCTTAGTCATTATGAAGAAACAAATTGTCAAATAAATCTGTAAAGGCCAAGTTAAGTAAGTAAAGAAGGAAAGAGCTCAAATAGGACTGGGGGTGACATTTGTAGTGAAAAGATGTGAAATGGAGAAGCACTGCATTACAAAGAACTGCTAGAGAATTAGCTGAATAACAGTAGCAGATGGGGTCATGCCATCCTGTTCCATCTTGTAACCCTCCCGCTGCCAGGAAGTGTACCCTACAAATGAGATGTGGCATTTCTGCCACACTTTCCTGCAGAACAGTGGTGAAAAATAACACTGATGTATATATAGCCTCTCAACATGATGGAGCCTTGCACCAAATGTGACATGAGATGTCAGTGAGATTAGCTAAGCACCGGTTTCTAGAGGCTCTTTTTTCCCCTAGAGGCTGTGATGGGATTCTGAATAGACCATCTCCTCTGGCAGATAAAGATGAAGAAGAAAATTATTACATTGGAGAAATAAATTTCTTAAGGGAAAAAGAAGGGAGGACAGAAAGATATTTCCCTGTATTGTACAAAGATTATTTCAGAAGTATTTCCTTATTTTTATCAATATATGAATTCTTTGTTATCGTTAGTATCATCTCCTGTGCTCCTAAGGAAACCAGAGAGGGAGAAGTGGTTCTACATCATTCTTCATCTTTTCACAAAAATTCCAGAAAGCTTCAGACATCCTAAGCAAACAAAGAACTCATTTCATTTTCCGTTGGACCAATGAAGTAGGACATGCACCACATTCAGAAACAGAACAGACAGAGCATTTCTGATTTGATTTGCCCATCAGAAAATTGTTGATCCATCAATTTGGCAAATTGGATAGTGTCCTCCACTTCTCTCTAGATACAAGGTGAAGTCTAGTTGTATCCAACTCTGGGGGGTGGTGTTCATCTCCATTTCTAAGCCAAAGAGCTTGTGTTGTCCATGAACACCTTCAAGATCATGTGGCCAGCATGATTTAATGGAGTGCCATTACCTTCCTGCAGAAGCCGTGCTCACATTTGCATGTTTTCAAAATGCTAGGTTGGCAGAAGCTGGGGTTACCAGTGGGAGCTCATCCAACTCCCTGGATTCAAACTCCCAATCTTTTGGTCAGCAAGTTTAGCAACTCAGTGGTTTAACCTGCTGTGCCACCAGGGGCCCTTAAGAAAAGCTAGACCCAGTGAATATAACTTCTCAGGAGGTTTGACAATCCTGCTCTTCTTTGTTCCTTAGCCTGGTATAATAGGTACTATGTCAGCTAAGACAAGGCAGGACTTTTCTTTAGTTGAAGCCATTTTCCCATTAAAATTCAAATACTTATGGATATTTTATTCTAGTTGCAGGGTTGCATCATAAAATTTCATAAAGAGATAGTTGCCTTAGATCTAGTTGGGTCATTTTGCCACCCATTGAGCAAATATTATCAATATCTACTTCCTGGTAGTGGCTCTCAAAAAGAGGTCTTCCTGTCACCTGCCAATTATCCCCTCCATTAAAAAAATTAAGATTTCAAAAATTAAACCAGGGATTTTTCACACAAAAAAACCCCACATTTTCTACGTGGTCCGTCTCTATTGCATAATTCCATGCACGCATATGTCTGTATGAAAATGTATCACCAAGAAAAACTAGCTAAAATGCATAAGGGAAGAAACAGCAAGTGCTGGAAATGTAAAGGACAGGAAGGAACTTTCTTCCACATGTGGTGGACCTGTAAAAAAGCAAGCGAATTCTGGGGTAAGATACAAAAACACTGCAATAATTTTTTCATTCAATTGGAGCCTGAATTATTTTTATTGGCAATGTCAAATAACCAAACAAAATCATTAAACTACAAAATATTATACTATATGATAATAGCAGCAAGTACAGTATAGGCACAATTATGGAAGAAGGCAGACCTCCCAACAATAGAAGAATGAATGGCTAAAGTGTTTCAAATAGCAGAAATTGACAAATTAGCAATGATGGACAAAGAAAAATACAGAAAAACATTTATCAAGGACTGGAACCATTTCTAAACTATGGAAGTTTTTTTAGAAGGCTTCATAATTTAACCTGTTAGAATCTGTGTAGTGAATTTATAAATAATAAATATAAGGTCAGAAGGAAGAATAAGAAAACAATGTAATGGGAAGGAAGAACAGAATTACATAGGAATGTCTTTAACCCAAGGGACGGGAAGTCACTAAAATGGGAGGGGTGAGAGGAGGGGAAAGCATAACCAAATACAAATATTGCATAGATGTTGAAAGTATTGTATTGGTTCATGCATATATACATGTATATAGAGTTGTTTCACTGTTTTTATGAAAATGTAGATTGAAAATAAAACATATTAATCTAAAAAATTGAGATTTCAAGAATTAAACTAGGGATCTTTTTCACACACAAAAAAACCACACCACATTTTCCACATGGTCCCTCCCTATAGCGCTATTCCATGCATGTATATCTCTGTCTGGAAATGTATCACCCATTTGTTTTGTGGTTGCAGTAATTTATACCACCGGATGCTAAACTCATAAAAAAAGTCTAGATTGTGCATTTATGTACCTCAGAAGGTGCACAATGGTATCTAATCAGTTGCTGTTAAAAAGGTAATGGTGAACTACATGGACTTTTGACTCATCTAGTCTAGGAGAACTTCCCAATATTTTAAGAAATCAAAAATTGATGTGACTAACACTTATATTATGCTCATAATAAAACCCCTGATCAAGTATTGTAAACTAGTGAATATGGAAGAGGGAGGGGGAGGAGGCTGTAAGAAGGAGAGAATTTATTAAACACAATTCATAAAGTTTTGCTATAATTATTACTTAATAGTTATAAGAATCTTAAGTATCCCGGACTATTTACCTTTATTGCAGAAGATCAAGGTTATACAGAAGTCTGTCAGCACATTTCCTTGGCTTTTATTGGAATCTTGTTATGTACCTTCAAATCAAACATATAAGAGGATTATATTGGCAAGGTTTTGTCAAATGCGGTTTTCTACTTGTCCTTCTGTAAGGCTGAAAGATTGTGACTTGTATGAGGTCATCCAGTGCTTTTCCCTGGCCGGGCAGGGATTTGAACCTTAGTCTTCTGAAGTCCCAAGGAAACATCTGAATTATTACATCATGCTGGTTGCCTATAATAAAACCTACATATGGATTTTTCTGTATTGCTGTATTTCCATTTTGATTGTGTTTTCTTACTGTTTTTTTCTCCTCTTTATTTTCCCTTTTAAACACATTCTAAATAAATAAATTAGGTCATATCTACAATGTCAGCCAAGCTTTCATAAGCTAATGAATTTCATAATCTTTGAGGAGGGGAAAGTCATGTGTGCTGCTTATGTTTGTTAAGCGATGAGAGGATAATTTTGAATGTGTCATCAAGCTGTTAAGCTGCATTTGTTTGGTTTTTGATTTTTGGATGCCTCCCTGACTTAACCTTTTCAAAGCAGTTAAATTTCCTCAAAGTAGCTAATAAAATCCTCTTCTGCATCTTAAAGTAGCCATTGCTGACATGGCTCAGCAGTGCTGAATTGA
Source organism: Anolis sagrei (assembly GCF_037176765.1). Lineage (NCBI taxonomy): Eukaryota > Metazoa > Chordata > Lepidosauria > Squamata > Anolidae > Anolis > Anolis sagrei. The sequence goes on along the minus strand of NC_090024.1, from coordinate 57,598,683 downwards.
TCTTGCAGCCCTGAGGCTATCCTGAGCAGCATATAATGCTCCATGCTACCAAGGCATGCTTGATTTAAAGTTCAGATCACTCTGGTTTTGTTGTTGGTTAAACAAAATGTATTATGCCTGTTCTGCCCCCACACACCATCTTAACTACTTGGAAGATGAACTGGCTGTGCAGGGAACAGATCAGAGACTTTATTGTTGAATCAAACAATAATTTATTAACTGACAAGAATTTTAGACTTTCTGGGTCTCACTTCAAAGACTTTATGAGGAGAAGTAAAGTCTTTGAGAGATAGACATACTTCTGGCGAAATGGAGGCTCTTGAATCTTTATTTCTTCTTATTGTCTCTTTCTTTTATGGTGTTCAACTGTCTCTAAGATGGTTTCAATATCCAACTCAGTCTGGATTTGAATACAGCTCTAGCTGGGTATGCTATTTTGAAGACCTTCCATCCTTCCTTCCAGTCATGAAAAGGATTACTCTTCCAAGAACCAGAAGTACTTTGCCAGAAGCTCTACCCCTGAGAGGATTCTTGAAGGGACAGGGTGACAGAGGCTTCAAATGCAAAGAGGCTGTCTAGACTGAGCCCCCAGAAACTGTACATAAAATATGAATCCCTCTAACGAAAAAGGGCTTCATGGGGCATGACAATGTCATTAACATTATCTGCAGATTGTGTAGTTTTCCATAAAGCTTATCACACCAACTTCAAAAAGGATGAACAGAAAAGACAGCAATCTTGCATTCTTTTTTGTTGATTAAATCTTTGCTCTAGTAGGAGATTCTCTGTCCATCTCAGCATGTAGCAATTCTAAATTATGTGAATTAACCACATGACTACTGTAGCATTTTATCTTAGCTCAGAATTAGTTCAGAATTGGTCTTTTTTTCTCAAGGTATTTTGTTTAGCCTTGCAATGATGAAAGAGTTGTTGATTGGCACTGGTAGGAGGGCTGATAAAGAACTCAGGGAGTTCTTTACTCAGAAAAAAAGGGGAAAATCTCATGGCATGTTAAAGACTAGCATGTTTATTAAGGCATGAATGTTGGTGAAATGTATTCATTTCATCAGACAAACACAACCTCTTTACATGCATTACAAAAGAAAGAGGATATCTAGAGAGGATTTCTTAGGGTGCATAGTTTGGGTCATTTCATTAAAATAAATAGAAACCTCTTATGAAAACACCGGAGTGCCTGTGGCTTGGGTATCTTTTTATCAAACAAGTATCATACAAGTAATGGAAACCTGTGTTTAGAGAAATTGATATATGAGAGCAAAAATTATGTTCATTGGACATTTTGTTTCTATATTGTCAAAAAAGGAAGAAAAGGAAATAAAATGAAAGAAATCTCATGCACTCATATAAGCCATATTTTGACACATATGGTCTGATCAGCATAAGTATTTAAATGATGTGAATGGACCATTTCCTCAGTTTTATTGAAATAGATTTTATTAAGTTTTCATAAGACATTACATGGATTAACACATAGTAAGAAAGTAAAGAAAAAGAGAAAGAAAAGAAAAGAAAAAGAAAGAAAAAAGGGGAAGGGTAAAAATAACAACAAATAAAAATACAAAAATACAAAACAGTTGCAGAACTAAACATACACACACACACACACAAGTCCTTGGTGACTTCCATTCTAGACTTTGAAGCTAATTTCTTATCCATTCAGTAATCTTAAAACTGAAGAATGTGGGGGCATTTGTTATTTTCAGTTAAGAATTCCAATAAAATAAATTCAAATCAAATGTTGTATTTGTTTGAATATATATTCTGTGATTTTTCCCCACTATAATCAAATATATCACTTCAACCACTCTTATATGTTGAATAAGTAACATATAATGTTTAAATATTAAATAGAAGTTGCATTACCATGATACATCTGAAAACCATCACCTTACGTCAGCAGAAGAGTTTTCTGTCCAATATTTTCCTTTGAAAACATGTGGTTCTTTTAATGTTTGCCTGACTGTTCTTTGGTGTTTTAGGAAAATATTAATTAAAAAGTAACTTCAAACCAAGATTAATCCTACCAGAATATTTCATTCTTACTCTGCTCCTGGGTGGTGATAAGAAACCCAGAAGGAAAAAAACAAAGAATACTATCAAGGAAGGATTTTGGACTCTCACTGTCAAACATTTAATGAAACATATGTGGGCAGAGCATGGAGTATTATTTATTTATTTATTTTGTGGTATTTGTATACTGCCCTTCTCAACCCCGAAGGGGACTCAGGGCGGTTCATGGGGTATAACATATTCAGACAGACAGTTGTAGTTATGGTATTGGTTCCTTATTTTTCTTATATACCAGATATTATTAACTTCTACATCATAAAATCTAATGTAATATTCCAGTTGGTGTGAATCCTATGCATTATTTTTATGTGAGTTTGGATTTTTACTATTTTAAGAGATACTTGTGCTTTTTAGAAGAGAAAACAGAATGTACTTTTCTTTTTAAAAATTCAGTTGAGCTAAGTAGACAGATCTCTGTACAGGAGTAGCTCATTGTCCCTTTATCCAGAATTATGGAGTAAATTGCCTCACCCCAACTTGAACCAAGGTCTGCTGTTTCCTCTGACTGCAATCTAGCAGGGCTGTAATTCTATACCAAGAGTTTTCTCAAAGGAAGAAATGAGTAATTTTAGCAATGTTCCCACTGTGAGTAAGTAGCAAACCTACACAGGTTTTGAGAGCTATTTGCAATTCAGGATCCATTCTGCACAAAAATTGCACCTGACTGTTTTGCTCAGGAAACAATATTTTCTGCAAAGAAAGCAGTGAGTAAATACATATTTACTCAAATCTAACGCTCACCTTTTTGGCTAAATTACTTTGCCAAATTTGAGTGCATATTAGATTTCTGTAATATGGTAATCTTACTGGTGAGGCAAAGAAAAAAGGGAAGCTGCTTCAGGAGGGCCTGAAGCTCCTTTTTGAGGGATGTCACTTCATAATTAAATTGCCATGGCTCAGTGCTATGCAATCTTAAGATTTGTAGTTTGGTGAGCGCAAGACCTTGTTTTGTTTTTGTTTTTTTTTTAAAAAAAAAAAAAGCCAGGGCAGTTAAAGTGGATTCATTCTACAGCATTCCAAGGTTTTCTTATCAATTGCTGGAAGCTTTGGTATTCTAACACTTTTGTTTTTAAATACGTAATTCTAAGCAGGTAATATTAACCTTTTTGGCCAAATTCCAAAGAGTACACATTTTGCAACTGCACATTACATTTGTCAGCAAATACTTTTTTTGTTTGTTTCAGGGGCTTGAACATTGAGATGCATTAGATTTGATGGTGAATTGGACTCAAGTAAAACCAGTAGTTTCTCCTTGTCTACCCCAACACTCAGCCTAATGGAAACATCATTCAACCATTATTCTGATTATTAGCTAAATGATCCTATTCTCATTTAGCTGATCATGAGTAAAGTAGGTTAGGAAATGAGTTAATTTTGTGGCAATATCATCATCATCATCATCTTTATTTGTATCCCACTTTTCTCCCCATAGAAACTCAAAATGGTTAACAATAGAAATAGTGTAAAAATATGACTGAGCGACATTTGTGAATATTAAATTGTTAACAACTAGATAATTTAAAAAGTAGATAATTTAAAAATTAGCTGAAAAAGTGGGACAATAAAGGATTAATCAAGACTCTGCCTGGCAGGCTGTGAGAGATGGAGTATATGCAAGCTCTTCCTCTATACCAATAAACCTTCACATTTCCAAGTGGAAAGACAAGGGGATAGAAAGTACAAATAGCATTATAGCAGGAGGTGTAACTCCACAAAACTGGTAGTTCTCCTGCTGACATTTATTTCTGCACTAGACCAAAGTGAAAAGACTATGAGTTAGTCTTCATTAGATTCCTCAACCAGGAAATAAACCAGTATAAAAGGGCAATTGTTTATAAAGAATTTTTATTTCAGCCTCCACAAATAATGATTTCCCCTGCAGCACTCTAGTGAGGAGTTTAGTGCAAGAAAGATACGCATATTATGTTTTCTTTCCCCTTTTTTCCTTGGTTATTCAGCCATAACATTGGACAGTAAAATACTCTGTGGTTTGAAATCACTGATGCTGTCATCAAAGCTAAATAAAGTACTGTATAAAAGCAAGTAGAGAGTTTAAAGGAAAAAAAGAAGAAGATTATTCTATACTTCACCAGCAAAAAAAATTCTCGTTCTGTTCCATTATTTGCAGATGATGAAGCAAAAAAATCTGTTGACTCTAAAACATCATAAGTATATCATAGACCCTAACAGAGATGAGATAAAAGCATATAGCTAAAGTGACGTAGGAACTAAACTCAGAATTGTTTATTCTTTACACTCGAATAATATGCATTTTAATGTAATAAAAACTACTCGAGATATAATCAAAATAAAGCAAAAATGAAGAGTGGAAAAGAAAGAAAAAGGTATTTACTGATTCAAGTCTAGCCAGCACACAGACCTTTACAAGATTACTTTATCTGCTTTGAGAATAGGTGGAAGACAAAAAGCAACCAGACTGAGGACTTCATCTTATGCAAGTTTCCCCCCATTTCCACATACTTCTAAAACAGTTCATTGACAAAGTTACATGGAGCCCATCATATGATGCAGGCAGACTTTCAGTTTTCATCCGTCAGTGAACTGTGTCGGAAGTGTGGAGAAACAGGGAGAACTGAAGCTAGGGAGAAATCATCTTCTGTAAAGGAGCCCAGGAGTGATGTCTGATTTAATGAAATATGTTTTACCAAATATGGTCCATATTCATCAAGCCACGTAGGAGCCTTTGCTGTACAAACATAGCTAGACAGATAAACAGATAGAAGGCAAACTGCAATGAGCCCTTCTATACTTTTTATTATTGCTCACAGAGATGTGCACACTTGGCCAATTAAGGAAAGAATAAAAAATCCCCATTCCTTCCTCTCTCAGTTTTACTTCAGCCTCTCTCCTCAGCTTTCATCCATTTAGTGTTGTTAATATCAATTCAGGTAATGATAAATGTTTGTAACAACGGAAATCAGTGATTCCTAAACTGTGGTCTTGTAGTTGTCATGGACTTCAGATCTCAGAAGCCCCAACCAGCATCACCAACAGTTAGGAATTCTGCCAACTTGAAGTCCCAAACATCTGGAAAAGCAAATTTTGGGAAACACTGAATCACCTCTATATATTCCTGGTGCAGTAATGATATCAATAACAATAGCATCCTGTCAGCCACGGGCACTTTCAATGCTACTGCATTCTCATCAGAACACCATCTGTTTTTTGGTTTGTTTTTTTTTTTGCTATATTTTAAAACTAATCCCCAAAAGGTACAGATCCATTAAATGTATACAGGAAGCTCCTGAGAATGATTGCCCTGTTATTTCTATTAACTTACTCCTACAAGTACTACTGACTTAAAAAAGAAATCATAGGATCTAGGTCAAATGATTTTGCAAATAGACACAGAGTGACATGTCCCAAAACAATGTGAAGCAAGGCAATTTGGATGACAAGCAACTTTGGACAAGAATATAGGTAGGACTTGCAGATGTGAATTCAAACTGAAATTGAGATATTATGTGTGTGTTTTTATTCTATGTGAATCAAAATGTATCCTCCTACCTTTCTATGAGATGTCTTTCCTAAGTGATCCTTAACTATAGTTGTGCTGTATTTCTTTACAGTAATCCAGCTGTTTTGGGTGATATTTGAGGTACTGTAATTAAGGTACTATTCAATTTTCATTTTGTCCTAGGCAGTCCAGCTGGAGGTCAGCTGTGATCACCAGTGCTGCAGAATTTGAAGAGGCATGAATGGAGGGCGAAAGAGAGAAATGTGCCAAGAGGAAGGCGCATCAAGCCAACCCCAACTGAGATCGCCTTCCACCTGGAAACCAATGTCCTCACTATGGGAGAAGATGCAGATCAAGAATAGGGCTCCACAGTCACCTACGGATCCACCAGAAAACTGATCCTGGAAAACATATACACCCCCCTTTCTCTCTCTCCTAGTCTTCTTTCTACTTCTCCCTCCCCCTTTCTTTCCCATCACTTCCCCTTTTTTCCCACCCCCTTTTTTCTTTTCTCTGTCTTCTCTTTTCTTTTTCTTCTTTCCCCTCTTTTTCCTTTTCCTCTTATTAAATTTTAACTTTGTAATTTGTAAATACTTAATAAAGATCATTAAAAAAAGAAAACTGATCCTGGAAGACTGTCCTACTTGGCCAAAGAGGGATCGCCTAAGTAAGTAAGGCACTCTATGAAACATAGGGTCGTGAAAAGATGCTCTCCTGTTATCTTTTTAAAAGAAATACATGAAAAATTGAAAGACAATGAAAATGTGCTACAATTCTCTTTTAGATAACAGCGTTTAAGCCAATAATGGTTTAGTGTTCAAATAACAGTCTTCCCAAATACCCACAGTCTTTGTCATTTTTTGTTTTGATTTTAGATTCAGTACTGTTGGTTTCCTAAACCTGTCTCAGTAATTTGGTCATGCCTTAATAAACACATCTCTGCAGTTATTCTGCTCACCATGTACTTCTCCTTTTTATAACAATGTAAATACAGTTAAGGTACTATTCAATTTATATGAAATGGGAATAAAGCAATTCATATTCTTAGCACCAGAGCTTACCAGATGATTGCACTAGGGAATGAGGTGTTGAAATGCATGATGTGATACTATGACCCAAAGAATCGGGAAAGCCCAGGAGAAACATTTTCATGGTTTTAGCTCTCTTAGGAAAGAGTTTTACATCAGCTTAGCTGCTCTGACTTTCCTCAATGAATTTTGAGGGTTTCAGTTCAGGGATGTTAAAAGTCATAGTACTTCTATCAGTCATAATGTCTTGCACTTCTATTTGTCTATCAGCCATATTTTTGCATGTGAACAATATAAGCTTTGGATAGTAGCATTCTTTGGAAAATATTCCTACCCTCTCTGTTTCACAGAATTACGATTTCTAGGGTACTCTGCAGAGAAGCTAATTAATAGCTTGTTAAATGATTTTAAGTCCACATGTAGTACAAACACACCAATAAATTGCCATTTCCAGAAATCCTTAAAGACTATATGTTGCATTCCTTAATAGTTGTGATCAAAGTGTATTCAAAATGCTAATACAAAAAAAAAATCTAAAAATACATACCACCATTCAACACAGTTTTGTAAGAACAGTCTAATTTCTCTCCTTAGTTAGATACACTTCAGAATTTCAGCTTCACATATAATTCATACTGGAATACATGGTTCCAAAAATGTGTAAGGAAATACAGTAATCCAAACTCTATAGAATTTTTACTGACAACACAATTGTAGCAGAAGGGCCTTGTGTGATAATGCTGTTATTTTCGCTCAGTTGTTTTAGATGGTTTTGCTTCTGAGAAGCTTGTTTTATTGTAAATATTTTATTCTTCAAAGGAAAGTGGTACAGAATGTTTAATACATACATTACAACTTTTTAAAGACCCGATGAAATGCTAGTTTGCCTGCTTTGTGCAATAAAGGTATTATACTTTGGTCACAAAATATAGGATGTATAGGTTGTTGTGTATTTTCAGGCTGTATGGCCATGTTCCCAGAAGCATTCTCTCCTGGCGTTTCACCTGCATCTATGGCAGGCATCCTCAGAGGTTGTGATCTATATACAAACTATATAGGAGGGTGACTAAATGAGGTTGTGATCTATATACAAACTATATAGGAGGGTGACTTTACTGCAATGATCTCTCTCTGATTCGTAAGGTGCTTTGCTGGTCACTTCACCTTCACAAATGTGCTAACCAGAAACCAGAACATCACAATGGCATAAAAAAGCTTTTGAAATTAACAGCATATACACTAATGTATGACCATACAGGACTTGATGAGCATGAAAGAATAGCATGTAGGGAAGGCATTAACAAAATCCATTGAAACAGAGATTCGTTGTTTTTCAACTACCCACTAGAGGGCAACAAGTTATAGATTTCCCAAATAGGAAAGTAATAGTTTTGCTAATCTTTACACAACATTTCTTGAGCTCCTTGATGGACAATGTTTTTAAGTTTTTTTATTATTTTAGTGTAAAAACATGTTAAACATTAGCACTGTGTTAAATACCATTAATATTTTTACACTTACTAATATCTTATTTGGCAATTTGTCATGGCTTTTGCAACATGATATAAAAGTTTCTATGAGCCAGAAAGAACTCTTCTCTCATGAGCTGCCCCAGAATTTTCTTCTCCCAAAGTATTCCTTTATCCAAATAGCCTGAGAGGCTCGGTTCCTAAAGGCACATCATTTTCCAAATCCATAGATTGTATATGCATGGATTTACTTATCCACAACTTGAAAATATTTCAGTAAAGTTTGATTTTGCAATGTTATATAAGAGAACCATTTTTTTCCCTCATATTGGGACTTGAGCATCCAGGGCTTTTGGTATCCACGGGAGGCCCTGAGCCAACAACTTTGTCTCTGTCCCTGTCCCCCAAGGATAGAACTCTCTCCAAAGGGGAGTCCAGTAGTTCCAATCATACAGTTGAAATCATTATGTATTCTTCCATGTGGCTTTGGATTTTAAAATTGGGTTTTCATTTGATTTGAAAGATTGGCTGAGATTCTGTGTTATCACATGTAGCGATGATGAAGAAGTTCACTGCAGTCATCATTTCCCAGCACTCCAATATGCAGTATTTTGAAAACAGAGATTTTTCTGGGGCTGAGAGCATGTAACTTGCCCAAAGTCACACAGTGGGTTTTCATGGCTGAGGTGGGAACTGAACTTGATCTCCAAAACCATAGTCAAATGCTCAAACCACTACAATGTATTGACTCTAGGATAGGTTTTAGGGATTCCTTTTTTATTAATTACTTTAAACCTAAACAATTATGTTATGTAAGCCTAGCTTAAGATCTCATAAATACTGAACAGAATGCTAGTCATTATTTTAAAAATATTTTAAATACTAGTTGCTTAAGTAGAGTATGACTCCCTGCTCAATCATGAAAACCCACTGGTGATCTTGGACAACTTACACACTCTTAACCTCAGAAAACCCTGTGACAGGTTCACCTTAGTGTCTCCATAAATCAGAAACTATAGGATTCCCTCAGCCATGGAAATGCCCTGGGAGACCTTGGGTAAGTCACACAATCTCAGCCCCAGAAAACTCCTGTGTCCCTTAGGGTCAATACAAGTTGGAAACCACCTGAAATAATTAGTTGGAGCAACTCGTGAAAATGATAATTTTGAACCTTAAGTTTCTCATTTCTACCTGGGGAATTCTGTGAGTTGAAGTTCAAGGCTACTTCACAAGATCCACTAGCATACTGGATTATGCTTGTATAGGTATTTTTATTACAAACATTTCACAAGGAGATGTCCTTGCTTCTACAAATATGTACAATGGTAGCCATATCATGCAATGGGTGATGCTCTGTCCTCAGGCACCTTGTTGGGTGCAAGTTTTAATGAGGCAAACTTTCTCATCTTGCCAACTTTTGGGTGCCTTTGCTCTCTAGTTGAAAATAATTTTCACTACTTACAAGTGCTCCAAAAAGTTTTGAAACGTTTTTCATGAACATTTTGTTTTCCTTAAGATATGGTGAAGATAGAAGCTTATGAAAATCAGCATAGTCCCATAAAGCAGATCAAGTTTTCACTCAATCTAGAGGGAAAATAAAGTTTTGTTCAGTTTGGGGTTCATAATCTGTGTCTGCATTTTGGGTGGATGAGATGTCTGATATTGCAGCACTCATGTGGTCTGTTCATAGAATCAATAGGTGTAAGAGATCACATGGACCAACCAGTCCAACCCCTTGCCATGTAGAAGAGCAAAATCAAAGTATCCTTGACAGATAGCCATTCCACCATGCTCCGAGGCAGAGAGTTCCACTGTTGAATAGCTCTTTCAGTCAGGAAATTCTTCCTAATGTTCAGGTTGAAGCTCCTTTCCTGTAATTTGAACCCACTGTTCTGAGTCTTAGTCTCCAGGGCAGCCGAGCTCTGTCTTCTTTATGACATCTTTTCACATTTTTAAACATGGCTATCACACCTCCTCTCAACTTTCTCTTCTGCAGGCTAAACATACTTTAAACCACTCCCCATTGGGCATGCTTTCCAAACCTTTGATCATTTTAGTCACCCTCCTCTGGATACATTCATAGCTAGCTGCCTGAGATAACACCTGTCAGTCCAGGATCTTGGCCAGTGGTTTGAGACACACACTCTCACACACAGGGACAGAAATACTTATAACAAGATGTCAGATTTCATATTTGAAAAGCTGGGCACAATAAATGATAGTATAAATGATAGCATGGTCCAGCATTTCAGTTCTCCATTAAATTCAGGTTATTTTGCCCAAACTAGAGAGTGAGTTTAAAAAAAACAAAACAGCTGCAGAGCATATCGACCAGTCAGGTTGAACGTTACAGTTTTTGTTCTTCATTGTAGTCAGACAGCATTCCCAGCATGTGTTTGTGCAATGACCCAATTCTTACATGAAGTCTTGAAAGCACACAAACAAGATCTCAGGCATGTATCAGCAGGAAGAAACCAAATGATTGGGATTATTTCCATGTTTAACACATGCTGTTCTTCACACTTGAAGACATGAAGCAAAAAGCCCTGGATCTTTGAGTGGCATCCTGCTTATTTTAAAACAGGAAATAGAAGAAAGTTCAAAAAGTGTTTTGTGCAAGGATGCTGTAGAATGCAAACTCCCATTAAAAGGATATTACCCAAGGTCTATCAAAACTTGACATGTTCCTGATTATTTCCATGACTGGCTTAAAAAAAACCCATTAAAGCTTAAGAAAGACCATTTTCAAGATCTCTTCTCATTTTTCATTCTGCTCTCTTTGGCAGGTTTCAATATATGCAGACAGCATCAGGTAGTTAGAGAAATTTAATTAGCCAACTCTTCAAATTAATTGCTGCAATTAAAAGTGTTTACGTCTGCCAAATGTTAGGATATTTATTTATAATGCAGTTGTTTAAGATGTTTTGCAGGTAGGAAAGAAAAGGTACTATCTCTTTCAGCCATGCACAAACAGCTTAGCAATTCATGCATAATGAACAGAATAATGTCGCTTTATACATTAATAAATGTTGATGAATTATGAAAAAAGCTGCATTTCCAAATTTTAACCAGTGGATTTTAATGCCGCCTGTAAGGCTTATTTGCATTGTCATTTACTGCATTTATCTTAGTTTTATGATTCTATTTATTAAAGGTACTTGCTATACATTTTGTTATTGTAATTTGAATCCTGTTCTGTTCAAGTGGGTACTATATATGTGATATTTCGTTCATATTCTCATTAATATATTTTACTGAAGAATTAGTGGGTGTTTAAATGACTTCACCTATTCCCTTTATCAGTAATTAAGTCATTTCCTCTAGATTATGTACAAGATCAAATAGAAATCTATATAAATAAAAATGTAATGTTTGTTTGTGGGATTAACATAACTCAAAAACCATTGGACAAATTGACACCAAATTTGGACACAATACAACTATTAGGCCAACAAGTGACCATCACTCATAAAAACACTGAAAAACACAGAAGATATTTAAAAAGCCAAAAAATAAAAATGCATTACATCTCATGCACAAAACTACACACAGACACACATGCAAACACAAATATATACACACACATATACACATATATACACACACAAAATACATATACACAGACTGGACCACAGCAATGCATTGCAGGGGACGGATAGTAATAAATAAACCAGCAAATAAAATAATTATGAGAAGAAAGAAAGATAATGTTTTATCCCATCTGCTGGGCCCTAAAACCAACTTGGCTCAGCAAAAAGTGATTGATTCAAGTTGTTTTTAGGATCATGTGGGATTTGATCTCTATTTTCCTTTCCATGCTACTTAACTCCACTCAAGAGAAGTGTCTGATTTCCAGTGAGTGAAAACATGGATCCAAATTTAGTACTTGGGTAGATCCACTGAAATAAACAGATCTTAAATTAGTTTATTTATTTATTTATTTGCTTCATTTATATACCGCTCTTCTCAGCCCTCAGGCGACTCAGAGCGGTTAACAACCAGTTTCAACAAGACAATACAAAATCAGTAATCAATTAAAACAGTAATATCAATTAATTAACACCAGAGTCAATACAACAGTACAGCAATAAACAATCCATTGCATCTCATTAATAGAATCAGCATCCGATCTCGTTGTCCATATTCTATTCCAATAATCACTCAATTGTACTGCTTAGTTGAAAGCCTGTTCGAAGAGCCAGGTCTTCACACTATTCCGGAATGCCATTAATGAGGGGGCCGATCTAATGTCTATAGGAAGGGTGTTCCACAGCCGAGGGGCCACTACTGAGAAGACCCTGTCTCTCGTCCCCGCCAGGCGTGCTTGTGAAGCCGGCAGGACCGAGAGCAGGGCCTCCCCAGACAATCTTAATGTCCTAACTGGTTCATAGGAGGAGATGTGTTCGACAGATAGGTTGGGCCAGAACCGTTTAGGGCTTTAAAGGCTAAAGCCAGCACTTTGAATTGTGCCTGGTAGCAAATTGGCAGCCAGTGGAGCTGGCGCAACAGAGGAGTTGTATGCTCCCTGGGTGCTGCTCCTGTTAGCAACCTGGCTGTTGATCGTTGGACCATTTGAAGCTTCCGAGCAGTCTTCAGAGGCAACCCCACGTAGAGAGCGTTGCAGTCATGAATAAATTTAAATTAGTCATGAATAAATTTTAAAAGCAATAATTTTACTAGAAACAACCAACAGTTTGTTTGTTCCAGCATGATAGGGAGTTAGACTGGATGACCCTTGGTCTCTTCTAACTTTATGATTCCATGAATTCTGTGGCATCCTGGAGTTCCTAGTTTAGTGAACCTGCAAAGGTCTCCAATTAAGAATTTGAAAAACGCTTCCTTAAAGTACAAATCCTAGGATTCCTTACACACAGGAAAAGTGGAAGTGTTCGCATTTTTAAAAAGAGCTTTGCCAGAGGTTTATGAATGGATTTTTAATGATGTTTCAAGGATGTCTTGCACTATTTTAACTCTTTGCTTCATCCTAAACCTTAATCTGAGCATCATTCTATGGAGATTATGTACCTGTTGCCAATTCAATAATCTCTTAAAGAGCAAAGAGAAGAAATCCAGGCTGGATCTAATTCAAGATTCCAACAATAATTGAAAAATATGCTGATAGTTTCTTGTCATTCTATTGTATAGTCCAGAAATATTGATACAGGATAGAAGGATGAAGGAAAGAAATCTGGCTATGTTTGCAGGATGGTCCAAAATAATAAACCCTTCAGTCTATTAAATGCTTTTAGTATCAGTCCTTCAGCTACATAGTGTATTACATCTGTCAATAAGTACTGTCTTTTAAGGATAGATGGAGGGATTTGAAGTGAAGTAGAGCCCCTTAGCTTCTGAAGAAAGGCAAAATCTCTGGAGGGAGGCAGAAATTGCTAAAACTCCTTTGCACACAGATTAACTTGTAATTTACTCATTCATGCATTTGAGAATATAGCTTCTCATACCAGTGTCAGTGCTTTTCTTCTGTTGTATAACACCGTTTATGCTGCTGCTCTTGCTTTCCAATAAAACCTTGAGATTACAAACTCTCCCTAGTGGATTCTATCCCAGAAATGAAAGGAGAAAAATCGCTGCATATACACTACCTTGATACCACAGCAACTGCATTCTTCTTTTTTTTAAAAAATTAAGAGATCAGTTGTAATATGACATGACTTCTCCTGGGATATACTAATCCTGCTCATATGAATTAGCTTACTCAACAGAGTTTATCCTTTGGGAGTGGTAAATAATGTGAGTAATGCACATCTATGCAATGAATTTTCTATGTTGGCAGAGACGGTGTCTTTTATTCCATTCATCTTTTTCAGTGGTAAATCCTAATCATTAAGGAAACTGTAATCACATTATTGAAGTATTATAATGTTGTGATTGCACAATAATTTTGTAGGAAGTTACACATATTCTCATATGAAATCCCTCTAGAATGAATTAGAATTCTACAGCAGAGTAGAGCAGAACCATTGTCTCAGCTATACCATTGGAAGGAAGCACCTCAGATGGAAAATGGTAATCTTCAGACGAAACCGTGAAAATGTATGGCAATAATAAGAGAAGGCTCATAAAACAGGTGGGGAAACATTGGCTCTTCAAATAATTGGAACTACATCTCCCATAATTGCTTAACCCCTTTCCATGTTGAAGTTGTTGCCTAGAATATCTGGAGGACCAGATTTCCCACCCTGATATAAAAGGAAAGACGCATGAGGTGAAAACAAGACCCCTTTGTCTTCTGACATACACATATCCTACGCTAATTGGAAACATTACTTTAGATAGCTACTGAGACATCAGACAGATTTTCATTAACTGCTTTTGTGAACCATGAACTTATCTTTTCAGCCTTGTTCAATAAAATCACATAGATGGTAATCTGTGAGAACCTTTGGTCATTATTGTGAATGTAGAACCTGTGGATATAAAATTTTTTAAGAGAAGCCTCCACTATTAAGCGAGTCTTGCAGAAAAGGTTCCATCATATTAGTGTATGGGAACTTCACAGTACTTACTTACTTAGGCAATCTCTCATTGTCCGAGTAGGATAGTCTTCCAAGATCAGTGTACTGGCGGTGGGTCCGTAGGTGACTGTGGAGCCCTATTCTTGATCTGCATCTTCTTCTGCAGTGAGGGCATTGGTTTCCAGGTGGAAGGTGGTCCCGGTCGGGGTTGGCTTGATTCGCCTTCCTCTTGGCACATTTCTCTCTTTTGCTCTCCATTCATGCCTCTTCAAATTCTACAGCACTGCTATTCACAGCTGACCTCCAGCTGGAGTGCTCAAGGGTCAGGGCTTCCCAGTTCCCAGTGTCTATGCCAGAGTTTTTAAATTTGGCTTTGAACCCATCTTTAAATCTCTTTTCCTGCCCATCAACATTCCATTTTTCATTCTTGAGTTCAAAGTAAAGCAACTGCTTTGGGAGACAGTGGTCAGGCATCCAGCAACATGACTGGTCCAGTGGAGTAGATGGTGGAGGACTATCGCTTCAATGCTGGTGGTCTTTGCTTCTTCCAGCATGCTGACATTTGTCTGCTTATCTTCCCAAGAGATTTGCAGGATTTTCCATAGGCAACGCTGATGGAATTGTTCCAAAAGTTGCATGTGACGTCTGTAGACAGTCTACATCTCGCAGGCATATAGCAGGGTTGGGAGGAAAATAGCTTTATAAACAAGCACCTTGGTATCCCTACGGATGTCCCGGTCCTCGAACACTCTCTGCTTCATTCGGAAAAAAACTGCACTCGCAGAGCTCAGGCGGTGTTGTATTTCAGTGTCAATGTTGACTTTTGTGGACAGGTGACTGCCAAGGTAGCGAAAATGATCAACATTTTCTAATGTTACACCATCACAGTACTTAGTACCCTTTGTCCTGGCTAGCTCCGATCTTTGAACCTCGGTACTATCCAGTACTATTCTATTATTGCATAACTTGGGAAATCTTCTCAAGAGTTACACATCCCAAAACATTGCCCTTATGTGGGAGTTATAGGATTGGCTACTGTCTCCATAGGAAGCAGGATGGCACATGTAGTGAAATCTACCTTTTAGGTGACCAGGCCGAAGTCTGAATATCAGTAGCTGTCATCTTGAAAGACAGGCAGAGGCAGGAGGAGGAGTCAAGCCGACTCCTGATTGGATAGAGCAATTAGGGGAGGAGTCGGTTGAGAGAGGGAAATAAGCTGTCAGCTTTTGACAGCGGGGGAGAAGTGTCTTGACATCAGACACAGAAGGATAGGATTTTAGGGGAGGAAGCTAGATAGGGTTCTGACAGGAAAGAAAGCTAGAAAGTGAGCCTTAGGGATAGGGAATAAGGTTGAGACAAAGGCTAGGGTTTTATTGTGTTGAGAGGACCAGTAAAAGAGAGTTTTGTCTTATTAAACTTAAGAGAAGTTTAACATATCTTGTTGCCCTGTGTGTGAGACAGACAGGAGTCTGTTCTCTAAGAGTTACTGTTTCTAAGGATAGAGCAGTGTGTTTAAGGAAACTCACAGTTAATGAAAGCTTTATTTGTCAGTAGATCTAACTGTTTACCCTAACTATGTCTCTACAACTGAATTACGCTTCTGTACCGCTCATTCTATGAGTAGATGTTTGTTTAAAGCTCAATAAACTTTTTCTAGTTCACTTTTAACTGGTGTCAGCTTCAGTTTGTCAAGCCCTTTTAAAGTCCAGTCAGCCAGTGAAGAAGCCATAGAAAAATCCCAGGGCAAACACATCTTTACCTACAACACATTCACACCTTTGGTTCCTCAGACCAATAAAGCTGAGGTGGTGGCGGCTAATACTACCAATAACATCGGTCGTTAATAGCTTCATAGCATTGGCAGCCAGTATCTTTCCTTACACTGGTCACAGCGGTGGGATTCTTTGTTTCCCCCTGCCCAAGCTGTGGCGCTCTACTTTCGCTATACTGGTGGCAGCGGTGGGATTCATTGTTCCCCCCTGCCCAGGTATCTTTGAATTTTGTTATAGCACACATTATCTATATCTATATCTATATCTATAATTATAACTATATCTATATTTATCTATATCTATATCTATCTATATATTTTTATATCTAGCTATGGAACCTCCTGAGCTCTCCAGGGTGCAATTGAATAGAAGCTAAGCTTTAAAACTTTGCATTGCAAGCCTATATGGAAATATTCCATAATATCAGCAAAATGAAAAATACGATTGGACATAATATTAGATATTTTATTAGTTATGTGTTCCAGTGCAATTTTTATGATTATACAGATGAATGTGATCCAAGCATTAGCATGAGATGACTTTCTAGAGGAGGGTGGGCGGTAATGTTTAAATAAGCAATGGAAAAGCTAGGCAGGGTTGTCCTAAATGATAAAAGGCAGCTTTCTTTAAAACAATGTAGAAATTAGTATTCTTATTCTTAAAAATGCAGGAGCTTATTAACTAATTTTGACACCCAATTTAGCATTGTTTCGAGAAGCTTAATTTACACTTTGGAATACACTGAATCTAAAGTTTTGCAAGCAGGGTGTGAATTAGCTAAATGTCAGC
The DNA here is from genome assembly GCF_037176765.1 of Anolis sagrei. Taxonomy (NCBI): domain Eukaryota; kingdom Metazoa; phylum Chordata; class Lepidosauria; order Squamata; family Anolidae; genus Anolis; species Anolis sagrei. The sequence goes on along the minus strand of NC_090024.1, from coordinate 57,581,583 downwards.
GCATGATTCTTTCATCTGTGATGTGCAAATCACATTGTGTGGAAATGAACAAGCAAGGAAAGACAGTTTATTATCCCAATTCTGTCCATGTCACTCTTCAGTTCCATCAATTCTGATAAAAGAAGCAACAACCCACACATAATTTTATGTTCACTGTACAGATGGCAATTGGTTATCAACAGGGAGTCTGTTTTGGTTTCTTGGTTTCTTTTCTTCTGACACTCCCTGTTGTTACTATGATGATGATTATCCTTTCTGCACACCCAAAAATAATTCTAGGCACCCCATCTGGGCATAGAACCAACTGTAAATTTATGGCCACACACCACAGAAGTACCCTTTAGGTCAGTGGCTCCCAATCTTTTTTTGACCAGGGACCACTTTGACCAGGGACCACTCTCCAACATTAGTACCAAAAGGGTTATGAATCAGTTTTTGGTCAACTTTAGAGTCAGTTTGGTTATTTAGGGTACAGATTCAGAAAAATTGCATTGGATAGGCCACATCAGCTCTAGTTTCTGATACAAAAGATATTACATCCAGTAGTCGCCATCTGCTCGCCCAAAGAAAGGCATATTTAATAATCTAGAGCTGATGTGGTAGTAGTAATCTTTCATGGGTAGTCAGCCTCTCCTCTCCTCACATCCCAACTGCCTCGGTACTATAAGAGGGTTTTGCAAGACCTGTTGCTTTCTTTGCTGCATGTTTTTGAGGCAACGGTATAGTAATGGTAAGGCTGTGAACCATATTTTTGTTCTTGCAGACCACTGATGGTCCACGAACCACAGGTTGGGAACCGCTGCTTTAGGTAAAATGTGGGTAGAGAAGTAAAGCATTGATATCATCCATGTTCTACTTTAATAGAATCAAAACAGAAAACAGAAGACCCATTTTCGATCAGAAGATATCCCAAAAGCAGATTATGAGCACTATGAAAACTTCTATATGTCTCCTGTTCGTAGTATTGGTACTCAATCTTGTACAAAATGTTTTGTGTTAATTTAAAAATAACAACTGATGGTACAGCATTTTTAAAGGTGGGAGTTTGCTCTCTCTCATGCATTACTTTGTCTTGCTCATCATGTTTCACAAACTGTTGCTAGAACAAATGGGAATAATTCATGGAGTTGGCATAAGTCTACTGGTGACCTGAAAGCATATAAACATACAAGGTTGTCCTATTAAGGCACAAACACTGACATTCTGGTGACACTCCTCAGCAAGGCATTCTTCAAACAGGCATACTGTACAGACTGTGGTGCTGACAAGATAAGTTCTTTTGTCATTTTATACTGTAAAATGCCACATTGTATCCGCTTACTAAGGAATCAAGACTATGAGAGGTGATTTCTGTTCTGAATGCACACAAAGCATTTTATTCTTAAACTGCAATTAACACACGCCTTCATGACTTCTGTCAAATGAAGCATCAATAGAATTGCCCTAGCTGAAAACTCATTTCTGCCACCCAGTGGGGATTTTCCAAAACATGCAGTGATCACTGCCACTGTGTTGCCTAGCAAGTGTTTTTAGTCAGTGTACATCTGACAGGATTTTGTGGACTGGGGAATTCTGAGAGGATAGGCAAGAAGCAACTCTTGAACACAGTATCACACGTGTGTATCCACCCATGTGTCCACATCCACCTACACATCACTTGTAGCCATCTCTTGGCATTTTCACATGCAGGAAAAAATACACATCCCATCTCAGATAATGTTTCTCTTGCCACAGATAAAACATCTAACACCTGAATAGATGTTCCTGTAACTTTAAGCAATGACATTTACAGATAGGATGGCTTTAAGCAATCAATGGTACTGATAGGGCTAAGCGGAGAGCAAACCAATGCTCTCTATAATGTATTGAAAGCATCTTTGGTGTGCTTGCTTTTCTTTAGGAGTCCATTATCACCAATTTATTTCCCCCAAACACTTTGCTATTGAAAGATTTACGCATCACATAACAGCAATATGTCCTGCAAATAGTATAGCATACAATTTGGTTTAGATAATACAGTTAATGCACAAGGAAAGAAAATAGTACATTTGATAGAAAGTGTCCCATTTTCTATGTCAAAAGTGTTTTGAAATATTGATTAGAAAAGTGTGAAATGCTCAAACTTGCCATTCATTTGAGTAACCAACTGTACTCCATTTCTATTTTTACACTGGGTTCATATCTCTGTGTTTTTAAATATATACATCAATGGCACCAGGCAAATTACTTCTCATAATGGGTGCTGCTGGTTCTCTTGAGGGGTCCCAATGTATGATAATAGGATTTTGTAATCTGTAGTAATCACTTGTAATTACTTACTTTCACAATATTCCTTTTGTGGCAGACCATGACCATTGACATTTTACAGGATTGTGTGGAGGTAACTGTGGCCAAAGACATTTGGGATTCTTTGATCAGAGATCCCTTCTAGATTGCAATATAATCCAGATTATCTAATCAGATAATCCACATTACCTGTTTCGAACTGGATTATATGAATCTACACTGCCATATAATTCAGTTCAAAGTAGATAATATGGATTTTATATTGCAGTATAAAAGGGGCCTGAGACGAAAGATTCTGTCCATTTGCTCTCAAAGCTTTCAAACGATTTATAATTTAACCAATGTTTATGCTGGAGATCCAGTTCTTAAGCCTTTTATTTTTGCATTTTCTTCCTATCTAAACATCTTTGGTCCATTACTGAGAAAGGTGGCAGGAGGCTAGAGAAATGAGCAGTTTCTTTGTTCTTTACTTGAAGACACTTCTACAGTTACTCATTAAAGGACTGCTTGAGCAAAACCTGCTGAAATGGACACAATTTAGTAATAGTTTTTCTTTGGTTTTGTTTTTAGTCTACATTCTCTTAGCATCCACATTGCAAAATTACAGTGATTTGAACCAATTTAATTGCCATGTATCCATTCTATAGAATCCTAAGAATTGAATTTATAGTATGTGAGGTACTTTAAACTCTCTGGTAGACCCCTCTGAACTTGAACATTAATTTTGTTTGGCAAAGAAAGCATGAAACTATAGATCTTGGTAGTTCAAGTGGTACCAAAGTGCTAAAACAGTTGTGTTTGGATATATCCTTCTTCTTTTTTCTACCATTTCCCATTCTAACTTGGAGAGATGCAAATCCAAAATATCTGGAAAATGATGCAATTCAAACAATTAATCAGTCCACTCATCATCCCTTTGATAGTTGCTGCTATGTGCCTTCAAGTTCATTCTGAGTTATGGTGACCTCATCATAGAGGTGAATTGGCAAGAATCAAAGAAGACTGCCATTATCTTCCTCTGAGCCTCAGAGAGTTCACTTGCCTCTCTGGTCAACCAGTTGATTTCCATGGCTAAGCAGCGATAGAAATGCTGGTCTACCAGAGTTCTAATCTAACATTCTAACTATATACAACACTGATCTTTGACAAAGGAGACATATATATTTTATAGCTAAAATAGATATTATTCCTTTCTGCTTCTGGTGTTAGAGAAATCATGCAACACATTGCCTTTTTAAATGTAGGTTAAGAGAAACATCTGAGTGGAACAAGTTTCATTTGAAGAAAAGAAAGGATGCATCCCACCCACCCTTACCTATAAACTGAAAAAAAGATTTTTCCATACATAAGGTGAGCTTGGACAGCACATCACACTTTCCAACAGGAAGCCTGGCATTAGCTCGAACAAAAGAAGCAACAAGAAGACACAGCTGTGCTATTCTCTCCAGATACTTCTTTATCCTCATTCACACTTTATTGGATTCCACATCATCAGCACCTGCAGGCACACAATGCCGATCTATCTGGACCTTCAAGTAGTTTGCTTTGTGTAACATAAAATGTGGAGAGAGGTGGGGGAAATGATGCATCTTTCAGGTGCTGGTAAGTCTGTTCCCTTGCCAAAGAAAGAACAAAAGCTGCTCTAACCGCATCTCTCACGCAGAGAAAGAAATTTCTACAAAGGATGCAATCAGGGCCCAAAGGAACTACTGTGATTTACCAACTTGAATGGAAATGGGCTGAATGAATGCCTAGCTTCATTCTGACTGTTTATCTAGCTATGCCACAGATGTATGCTTATGGGTCCATTTTCCACAAATGGTTCTTCAACCCCATGCTGGAGCGCCCCATCCCCCATCAGATGGTCTCTTTTTCTTATATAGTACAGGATTACATGAACATCAAAAACATGAGAGTTGGGATAGCTATTGCATGAATTTACTCTTCCACCACACAGGTTTTGATGATCATCCAACTTCTGCTTAAAGCACACTCCACTCTATAAGAGGGGGTGTTCTTGAGCAATTGTCTAGGTTGCCCTGGCTATTTTTCCATTTTAGAGATCAGCAAGAGCTTCAACAGAATTATCTGTTAAGGAGACAAGAAAGATAGAGAGCCTTCCACTCTTCAAGGCAATCTGTTCTACCTCTCAAACAGCTCCCACAACAACAAACTGGGTGGAACCTTGTAATGCGATTTCTCTTATTTCTGTTGTTTCTGGAGTATTAAAAAAATAAGCTAGTTCCATATTATATGTGATATCTCTTCGGATATATGGTGTCAAGGAACTTTCTCCAGTTCTATTGTCATGGGCATGGTCAGGTTTAGACTCTCTGGAACCTGAGACCTCTCCAGGGGTGCGAAACCAATAATGAAAATCTGATGGATCTGGATAGATTCTTAACAACTGTTGTGGATTTTCTTGTCTCCTTAACAGATAATTCTGTTGAAGCTCTTGCTGATCTCTAAAATGGAAAAACAGCCAGGGCAACCTAGACAATTGCTCAAGAACACGCCCTCTTATAGAGTAGAGTCAAATCAATCCCATGATTTTTCAAGGAGCAAGAAAATGAGTGACAAGAGGACTAAGTGAAGTTGGTGGAAGAGTCTGAGTGAGTCTAACTAAACACAAGCTAGAGCCTAGAGGAGAAGGCAGTGTTTGTCCATTGCAGGCTGCCTTTGACCTCAGCCACTGGTGACTGACTGCTTGCAGACTCGGGCCCTGACTGCCTGACTGAGGCAAGGCCCAGCAGAGAGGATCATGAGAGGGGAAAGGAGAGGCCCTGGTAGGGTGCTTAAAGGATTGGTCCAATGTTTTTTTTTTGTGTGTGTGTGGGGTTATTATGTTTAATGGTTTTAAATGTTATTTATATGCTTATTGTTTCTAGTGATTTTATGTTATGTTTTATATGATTTGTATAATGAGGCATTTAATTTTTGCTTAGATGTATTTTGTACACCGCTCTGAGTCCCCTAAGGGGTGAGAAGATCGGGATAGAAATGAAGAAAATAATAATAATAATATTTGAACACTTATTCCATGGCAGTGCTTTGCTGCCATCATTAAATCTGTAAGGGATCATCCACTGAAGCTTTTTCAATTGGCTTCTTATATGTTGATCCTCAAGTAGAGAATGGAGACCACTCAACAACCCACTGTGAAGAATTTTAATGACCCTTTGCAAGTAAAATTGCTCAGCTCGGTTGTAAATTAGTCACTGTAGTTGATACAATTCCAGTGGATTTAACCTTGGCTCCTGCTTGTCCTATATTACTTGATAGTTTTCAATTTGTGTATCCTTATGATGTAAACATTATCCTTGGAGAAATGAGAGTCATCACATGTGTATTAGATCTCCATCCTTCTTGAGTCATTAAACAGACCAGAGGATGGGAATGAGTGGTTCAATGCCTCTTTACAACAAGGCAAAATTCTACCTTGCTCAAAGGAGGCAGTTGTTAGGCCCTTGGTGAAAAGGCCATGCTTGAACCCTTCCATAATGGATAATTATAATCTAGTGTTTATCACACTATTTTTGGAAAGGTATCAAGTGTATGGTAGACTCCCTGCTCCAGGGGCTAGGGTTATCTAGATCTATTTCATTATGGTTTCAGGTGCAGCTATGGTACAGAGGATTTTTGGGTCAACTTAGTAGCTGCCTTATTCCATGAGCTGTACAGTTAGACCTTTCAGCAGCTTTTAGTACCACTGGCACTGTTTTCAGTCTTTATGGAGAGGCAAATATGGAAGGCAGTACTGGGGGAATCTAGTTTGGCAATTGACCTTGAGGACCATCAATAGGCAGATGAGATCCTTTTTTTTCATCCAAGGAGGATGTATTGATCATAAACCAGTGTCTGTAATCTGTAATGGACTCGAGGGCAAGCAAATTGAAACTTAATGAAGACAAGACAGAAGGACACTTAGGCTCCTTCCACACAACTGAATAAAATCCCATATTATCTGCTTTGAACTGGGATCTATGGCAGTGTGGACTCAGACAACCCAGTTCAAATCAGGTATTGTGGGATTTTCTGCCTTGATATTCTGGGTCATAAGACTGTGTGGAAGGGTCCATAGTTTGCTAAAAGTCAGATTGGGGAATAAGGATTCAAAGCCTGTGTTAGGTGGGGTACATCCCTCCTGGAGATGTTGTTTGGGATTACTCCTGAACTCAGCTTGGAATCTGGAAGCCCAGGTTTCTGTGGTGGATAGGAGTGCTCTTGCAGATTTAAAGTCTGTACACTAACTATGTCTTTTCCTAAGAAGTTGGATCTGACTAGGGTGATAGAATAATAGAATCAAAGAGTTGGAAGAGACAACAAAGGTCATGCAGTCCAACTCCATGTAATGCAGGAACACACAATCAAAGTACTCTTGACAAATAGCTATCGAGGCTCTGTTTATAAACCTTCAGAAAAGGAGGCTCCACCACATTCAGAAGGAATGTCTTCTCCTGTCATTTAAATCCATTACTCCATGTACTAATCTCTAAAATAGCAGAAAACAAGCTTGCACCCTCCTCAATATGATATAATTAAAAATATTAATGAGGAACAATAGACCATCTAGGAGAGACTATAGTAGTTTGCTTTTGCATGATTTAAAGTGGTGACAAGATCCCACCCACCACTCTTTTCTCCCCACTCCTTAGTTAGCCCTTGGTGGTGCAGTGGGTTAAACCCTTGTGCTGGCAGGACTGAAATTCTACAGGTCAAAGGTTCGAATCCTGGGAGATCACAGATGAGCTCCCTCTGTCAGCTCAAGCTCCCCATTTAGGGACATGAGAGAAGCCTCCACAAGGATGGTAAAACATCGAACATCCTGGCGCCCCCTGGACAATGTCCTTGCAGACTATCAATTCTCTCACACCAGAAACAACTTGCAGTTTCTCAAGTCTCTCCTAACATGAAAAAAACAACAACTTTTGAGTTAATTGTGTATGAACCCTTTCTGCACTTTGAACTCATCTTGCAGACAATGGAAGGGGGGAGTGGAAGAAAGAGAAAGAAACTGGGACAATTTTAAAGCATCTGAAAGAATGGGATGACAGAATTAATTGGGACAATACCTATCAATATGAATGGTTGGAGGATATGAATCAGCATTCATCCCCACCCCACTCTGATTGAACTGTTCTCTCCAGTAGTCAGTTTCTCCTATTGCAAGATTCTGTCCTTGAAATTTCCAACCACTCATTCTAGGCCTGCCCTCAGTAGTAACAGGGAAACAACTCTGTTCTTCCTTCTATGTGATATGCATATATACATGTGTATTTAAAAATGTGCAAATATTAATGTAACATTTTAAGTTACCAGTAGAGGCCCTCACACACTTCACAGAAGATTTTTAACATATGCAGCCAATTAATATATCAAATTAAATAAGGAAATATAGGACCTGACCACATTCAGAAACATGCTATGTGCAATGGCAGGGAATTGGTTATGAAATCACAACAACACAACTATGTGTGAAAAGCATCTATCTATTCTAGTTCAGTGGGAAGGCAAAAGCTGGTCAGACATGGTACAAGTCTGTTCAGAACATATTCTGGTGTGTGCATTAAATTGATGTACATAACAATGAAATAATCACACACAATGGAGACCCTGGAGAGCCAAACTTTTACTGCATCATTTCAATAGGTCCTACTATTTGAAAACTTGTTTTTACAGAAAGTAGGGTGGGCAATATGTACAACAAATTATTTTTTTCCTTTTTCTCTTATTGCAAGTATTGGCTGTGGGTGGATGAATGAGTTCTATTGGACAGCTTTGATTGATCAGAAGAGACCTTCTGCACACATACGGGGTAATCTTAGTCTACATTACAAAGGATGTAGCTTCTGCTAACAGCTCTCCTTTAAAAAGTATCTTTGATTCCTGGGTGTTAAGTTCCTTGTAAACAGTGAAGACAGCTATAAACCTAAAGGAATGCTATGTTGCTAGTAGATGATGATATCTGACATATAGTTCTATCAGGAACCTGGTTCCTTTGATCTTCGATGTGCAATTAAATTCTAGTAAGGATGTAAATTGAAAATAATTTGTGTGCCATCTCTAAACTTGCTATTGATAAGAAGGACTAGTTCATACAGATGAACTAATATTTACTATCACAATGTTGACTTTGGCCAGCTGCAAACAACGTAAAGCCCATCAACTTTGTGTACCCCCCAGCGGTATGCACCTTCAGTCTGTTGTGCTTATTCCACATTTTTTGGCCAATGGCACCTACCTAAGCACAGAAGTGACTTTTCTTCTTTTTCAGACCTAAAATAGAATATATCTTTGTTGTCAACCACTGGAAACACAGGAAATGTGTGTTTATATTGTGGGGAGACACTGGGCAGCATAGGGACATGCGGCTTACTGATGTCTTTGTGGGAGAGCTCACTTAATTTCTATTGACATCCCCTGATTTAAACCAACTGAAAGAAACATCGTGGGAAGTATAGTAGATTCCAGAATCTAGAATCAGTATGACCCTTTGGTTCATTATATTTGTCATCCAAAATGACTAACATTTGGCACAGAGTTATAGTTATGTTAAAGCTTTTTTCTGCACTGCTTTCTATGATAAATGTCTACTTTCACATTAGTCAAGAAAGGAAAGTGACAGTAGGGTGGTAAATCAGTTCCAGATTTCAACCTGGAGTTTAAATGAGCTATCCAAACATGAAATCTATTTTGTGTTAGAAGTGCATCAGTGCTTTGTCCTGAAGAATGGAGAATTCCTCGAAAGTAGGTGTAGTCATAGATAGTTTGAATGACCCAAAGGATCCTCCTCCTATATTCACATGTCCTGAGCCTTTTGTGATGTGATCTGACACTCTGAAGGCTGTTTTTCCACCTCTTCACTTCCTGCCAATTCTCTCGCAGATCTTATCTAGAATGGAGCTAGATGAAGTTAGCACTCTGAGTAACTTTCCTATCTTAGAATGGAGTATCTATAGTAAAGTTTTTTTTCCATTTTTATTACTTTGCCTGCTGAAAATGGAATATGTAGCTTCATTTTCTATATTCCTCTTCTTTCATGCCACAATTTTCTCCTTTTATCTGTGAGTTATAGTTCAGACTTCCTAAATGCTTAGGTGTGTCTTCTATCCCACACTGAGGATAAGGCAACCTATTAAACTAACACAAAACACACACCACCCAAGCCCCAATAGAAAGATATTTCTGAAGAAGGATGTGAAAAATATTATAATCTTTTAGCATGAGAAATTGGCATCTGGCTCTGGGATAAAAAATCTGGACTCTCTAAAAGTCCATTTAAGGTGGGCACAAAGTTTTGGTAAACAAATACAAATGGAGCAATGGGAAAGGGTTTGGACAACGAGTTTGAAATTGACACTGTGTAATGTCTTGAAAAAAATTATTATAAAATGATGTATAGGTGGTACCTGACACCAGAAAGGATTTCTAAGATTTATAAAAAAAATATTTCTAGTGATAGTTGTAAATGTGGGGGAAAGGTTGGCACTTTTTATCATATATGGTGGTTATGTAAAAAAAAACCCAGAAATACTGGGCACAGATACATATAATTTTAGCAAAATTGAAATGAAACCTGAACTCTATCTGCTTGGGAATATGAGATGAATAATTAGATAGAAAATGGGGAATGTTATTGCTATATGTGATGTGTTGGAAATATGATAATGGTAGCAAGAAGTACTTATGCTCAAAGATGGAAAGATTCAGTGGTTCCGTCACAAGACGAATGGCTTATGAAAATAAGCAAACTTGCCAAAATGAATAAACTTGCTACGTTGATTAAAGAAAAAATTCTAACTAACTTTAAGAAAGATTGGGGGCCATTCATTATGTTCCTCCAGCAAAGACTGGGGCCTATTTACTGTGTTCCTCCAGCAAATCTCTATCACTTGTTTTTCGGACTAGAAGTGTGTTATTATGCAAGAAAAGATGTACCAATGGTTCCTTTTCACTAAATGGATGTAGAAAACAGAGAATATAACCATCAAACAGAGAATCTTAGATTAGATAAAATACATTGTTTGTAGTTTGTTATTATTGGGTTTTTTATGTTTAGGATGTAGTAGTAGCATTCTAGAAAAGTTTTTTAAATACTTTGTTGTTGATGTTATTTTGTTTTTTGTATGTTTGTATGCTTTAATCTGTCTAAATAGAAAAGAATAAAAAATGCATTTAAAATGTCAGTCAGTCAGTCAGTCTCAACAGTTGTCCATGAAAAAAAAATGTAACAGCAAAAACCCAAGCCAAATTGCTACTGATCCAGCTATTGCCAAGATATGTCGACTTTGTTTTTCAACTGTTGTTCTGTCAAAACTGGTCAAACAAGAACAGTATAATGGTGCTAAAGTTGCCAAAATTGTGAAGAAAATGAGTTCCTATCATTCATTCATAGCATTTTCTCCTATGGGAAATGACTGGCAAATGTTGGCCATTTCAGGAAGTTTACATCTTGCAGGTGATGAATGTCACAGATGTACAATAAATAGGGCTGCTGTGAAATTTAATGGCTTCCTCTGAAGCTCTGGATCCTATTAGAAAGGTCACCCATTGTCCTAGTGCATATGATGAATGTGAGCACTAGTATCTTTATGTAGTATATCACACAATAGATACATCGTAAGTGACTGTTTGTTCTTCACTTCAAACTCTATCAAGGTCTCATGCTCCACATGAATCTATATGTGTTTTTGTATAGAAACTTTTTCCCCAAGTGGGTTTATGTAGGCTGACCCACTGGGAGACTGCTTATATCTTGAGGGACTTAAAAACACTTCTTACCCACTTTAGGGCAATTTCCCTCAGCAGGTTTTCTGGAATTTATGATCCTTGTTCCATCAGAATACAAAGGAAATTGCTAAATCTATGTAACAATGCTTTAAAGGCACTCACTGAATTTTAAAGAGTATTTTAAAAAGAAAAAACAGTATGATGTACGAGCTTAAGAACATCAGTGCAAATGAAGGGACTGATGTCAGCTTTTTTGTTTTCTTTGGTTTTGAGAGAAAAGAGAGAAAGCAAATTTCTGGAGAGATATAATCTCACCTTTTATCTCTCATATACACATCACATATGAACATACTTTTAAAATAAATGTCAGCTAGAAAGAAACTGGGTAGCTCATGTTTAATGGGTGAAAAGAACTAAGTTAATTTAAGGACCTTATTAGAGGTCCAGAATCCAGGGGACGGTGAGGACAGCAGGGGAAATCGTGGGAGAGCGCCCAGTTTCATCACTTTACCACAGTTGGTCATGGGCTACCATCCCACAATGTTTCCTGACTGTCCGCTGCTTCTTCCCATGAGGTCCCAGGATTCTTCAGTGAGGATACGGGTAGTCACCGATATTCTCAGGACTCCCTTTTAGTGTACTGCCAGCATGCTGCTGGGAAAGAGCCCTGCCAGAAGTAGCCCTTTGTCATATGATGGGCTTTGGAGAACTCCATCCTGACAGCCTGCCAGCAGCATGCTAGAATGGGGGGAAAGCCCAGGGCATTCATATATGGTGGCTACAAACAAGGGAATATATTATTTTTGTACCTTTGACATACAGATGATAATCCTATTTGACATTGCAATGGAAATAGCCAAGATTTTGGCACTTCTAACTTATTTTATACTCCATGTCTTGAGACTTTTGCTATACCAGGTTCAGTAAACATCCCTTATATCTGGTCATCTATCAATATAGCAAAACAGTAATTCAGTATGACTGACTAGGTTCTCAGCAACAGCCCCTTCTTCATTTACAGCACTGGAAATCAATTGTGAAAAGTAACCATTCCTAAAAATAAAATCCTCATGTTCAGAGACACATATTGGATAAAATATATATAATAAGTGTATCAGGTAAAATAGGGGCTCACCAGGACATTATAAGGATATTTTTTAATCATAAGCTGGGAGGAATGACTAAGGAGATAATTTCCCTTGACTGCATCCATTAAGCTTTTATAACAGTCAAGACTAAAGGATGAACATGGGTGTCTTTCCTGATGGATGTTTGGATGCCAGTAGGCTGGTATTAGCATCATGACCAAATGTAAAGGATGAAGAAGACAACAGGGAAATGAAATCAAATGTACTTTGTAGCCACTACTGTCTATTCATTTACATTACAGACTGATTTAAACTGTTTTAAGCCTCTCTTATGAAACACAGTTATTGCCATTTCAAGAGCTCAAACCTGATTTAAGTACTAGCATGTCAGTTTTAGTGGCTTACACAGACAAAAGAATGATGCTTACTTTCAATAAAGACCTATGTATTTGAAAGAGTTTGAAGGGCAATGTTCACATGTTAAACTATTTTGCAATCCAGGATACTGGAACTACAGATTCCATTGCTCTGAAGTTCCACCATTGCATCTAAGGATATTATATTTTAATTTCAAAATACCAAAAGCGAAGTAGAATATGTGGGGGACCCTCCCCTCTAGGGGCTGAAGTGGCACAGCAGGTTAAAACGCTGAGCTGTTAGACGCCATTGCAATGAAATAAGGATGTTATTTCATGGGAAGGGGTGGAGAAAGTGTCATATTACCCTAGTGTTTAGTCCTGTAGAGTTACAAAACACATCATTTTGTTTGTCATTCCTTGTCACACATTGTTCTTTCTTGCTTTTTCTCCCAAAATCATCCATTTACAGATCTATCACACAAGCAAGTGCAGCTCCCATCCACTCAATTTAAAACAAAAAGTAAACCTTGGGGGGGGGGGGGAACCCTGGAGATACTGGGCTTTCCCCTCCCTCCAATCCTACTCTAGGCACTGATTTTAAAGGGACACCATGGGGCATACTGAGCTTTCCTCGCAATCTCAGTACTCCCCATTGTGGTAGTCTGAAACTTAAAAAGCTAGCAGTACAGACAGGAAAAACAAAGACATTTTGAAATTTCGATATTTTCAATTACTAAAATCATTTAAAAAAAAATAACCATGCCAGGCTCATGAATCAGAATTTTGGAAGAGAAATGTCAATGCTTGGTAGGGAACCGGCCACAGAAACACCTTTTACTCCTTGTCATTGAAGCAATTCAGCTTGGGAAAATTTGACAGCTCCTATTCCGTGTGTTTTTTGCTGTTTTCAGTTATATACACTGCTTTCTGAGTTCAGAAGATGATCTCTGATCATCCCCCCTGCCCCAATGTCAAGCACTTCTGAGACACTTTCGGTAACCATTTACGATAGGTACAGACAGGAAACGTCTGTTTTAAAAATGTCTAGAATTGGGGAGGGGGGCAGTGTGGAATAATATCCTAAACTGGAATAATCAAAAATCATTTGGACCTGGGGGAGGCAGTGGTGTTGTAGTCAACAAGAAAGCAGACTCCTATAATAAGCTCTCCAAATGTGCAGGTTTAACTTTTACGAATTTGATTAAAATGTTCTCTCTAGGGATCTTTAAGTCCTTCTTTGAGACTCTATGCTCCGCTTTCAGCAGACGTCAAAAAAAATTGTAGGTCCTTCAGCATTATTCTATTATCAGCTTCCAGCAGACAATGACTATTATGCAGGAGGACTTGCAGATTTTGAGAACAGTGTTCTCTCAGGTTTAAAAAAGGTGTCTTTTATTATTTGTGATTTTTCAACTTTCATAAAGAAACTGCATCTATATCCCCAGCAAATGTGAAGAACTGGCTCTACATAGCTCTAGGCTATGCATTCTTCATTGCTTTCATGAATTCTAGTTTCTCTCTCTCTAGTAGTAGTAGTAGTAGTAGTAGTCATTGTAACAACAACAACAACAACAATCTTTATTTATACCCTATACCCTCTCCCTGAAGGGACTCGGAATGGCTTACAACAATTTACAGATACAGAAAATAAAAGACAACAGTAAACAATTTTCACTACATAAAATTAAATTATGTACTGATAAAAACATTAAGAAAAATAGCTTTAAACCAAGTGCCCTCTAAAAATAGTTTAAATATAAACATTGTTTAAACCAGTCCATTCCTGTTGTCAGAATATCCAGCATTATGTTCTAATAGTCATTCAAGTTCTATCGGATAATTATTTAATACTCTTGCCATTATCAACAGCTTGCTTAAATAGCCAGGTTTTTAACTCCTTCCTGTATATTAAAAGAGTGGGTGCTTGTCTTATTTTCTTGGGAAGAGCATTCCAGAGTCGGAGGGCCACTATCGAGAAGGCCCTCTCCCACGTCCCTACCAACCTCGCTTGGGGGGTGGAATTGAGGGAGAGGGCCTCTCCAGCTGATCTTAAAGTCTGTGCAAGTTCATAGGGAGAGATGTGGTCACGTAAATAGGCAGGACCTGAGCTGTATAGGACTTTGTAAGTAATAACCTGCACTTTGAATTGGGCCCAGAAGCAAATTGGCAGCCAATGGAGCTTCTTTAAAGGGGGTCATATGTTCCCTACAACCTGCCCCTGTAAGCAGTCTGGCTGCAGATCTTTGCTATAGATAGATATATATATAGATATAGATATAGATATATAGCAGCCAGACTGCTTACAGGTGCAGTACGCACGCACACATGCATGCATATATAGTTCTAGAGACTATGATTGGTCAAGTGGTGTGTGTGCACACATGTGTGTGTGTAATTTTCTGGTGAATATTACCTAAAGATTGCACTGCATTGTTGTTTTTACAGTTCTGGGTGAGAAACTGGGGGACTGGTAGTAGGAAGTAGTACAAAGACAGAGACTAGGGACTGCATGCTGCCTGCAGAATAAATTTTCTCCATTCCTGTTGTAGGTGAGGAAAAGGAAACATTTTTCAATGTTTGCTTTAGATGATAAGGGACAAAGCCTGAACTGCCTGCCCACTTCTGCTTATTTAGCACTCAAAAAGCTCATTCCCAGAAAACTACTTGCTCATTAGGATCATATGTATACTGAAAGAAAGAGGGGAAAGAAAAATACACCCCAGTATAAACATTTAACTGGGAATGAAACATCTTTCGGTAAATGAAGGCTTTTACCTAACTTCCTCTAAGGTCTTAAAATACATCTTCCATTAAAATGAGATTAGTTCCTATAGATACAACATGCTACTGAATATGTATAGTATTTATTTAGTACAATTTAGAGATATTAACAACCTGTCAGAATCAAATCAATCCTCCAGTACGCAAAGAACATCAGTAATTGCAAGTTGATGAAAACTTGTATGGATTCTTTTTTTTTTTCTAATGGTGGCAGAGTAAAATAAAATCATTACCATTTACTTTGAATTATTCAAGGAATAAATTATTGAGTATAGGTTCTTTATGAGTGAATAGACTCTAAAGATATTTAGATATTTGTCAAATGAAGTAGTAGTATCAGAATGATGAGTTATGGGCTTTAAATAAAAGTAGCTGTATGATTAGTAGTCAAGTAGTGCATTTTGGTGTCAAAAGGAAACCATTAAGATCTTTTTGGTTTTAGGAACAAAATATGATACATTGCTAATCCCTGCTCAGTATCCCAGCAATATTCAGTACCAAACAAACCTCTGAGGATGTATGAATCTTCTTTATCTCTTCTCTACTTTTTTCCTCAAACTGTGCTTGGCCTCAATTCCAGTAACAGAGATGTCATTATCTTCCTAGTATGATGATGAAAGTGCAATTATACTGGAATGCAGCACATGTGTGGCAATATTTATATTGGCTAGTATCCAGGGCTACCATTGTGTACGTGTAAGCAATTCCTGTACATACAAGAAACAATGGGGAACTCCCCCTTTCTGTCCTTGAAAAGTAGAGAATCACTCCCGAATCACTCCAGGTTTTCAGCACAAGAGATGACTGCAGAAGAGAGGGCTGAAAAATCCAAGTGCTCTCACATGTGTCATATTGAACACGTTCCATAGATACATTTTTTTCATACTAGTACAATCACATGTTTCATCCATAGCTAAAGCATATTCAATCTTATATGAGATGATACCTTGTCTAGTGTTAGCTTCTTTTCCCCTGGTAAGAGATTATTCTACACTTGCAACGTCATCATATGGACTCCCGAAATCACCACACATTGTGGCGAATCCGGCAATGCTTGGCAAGGGGGAGGGGTAAGCCATTGCCCTACACCCTGCATTGCCCAGTTTTCCCCCACCTCATGAAGTCTCCCATGTTGCTGCCATGGCTGCATACTCTGGACCCTATAGTCTGTGATGGAACTCTACTAGAAGTAATTCTATGTCATGGGATGGGAGCTGGCAGGCTCCATCACAAAACTATAGAGGATCTGGTGCATACCACTGAAAATTACCATGTCTGATGAGGTCATTTATCATGTGAAGCTGCTATTCTACTACCAATGAATAGCGGTTTCATGTGATAAAGGATTCTGACTACATTAGTAGTCAGAATCCTTGATTACATGAAGCTGCTATTTCATACTAATCATGCTATTGTAGGCAGCAAACACATATTTTGGATGAGTACCTCAATTTTGTACCTCTCTTTATTCGCACAATTGCGCCACTTCTATGGTCCCACAATCATACTTCCACATAGACTTGTCTTACTACACTTCTGCTGCAGCACTATCAACTTTTTATTTTAATTCTTTACAGAAATTTTGCAGTTCCAGTATGCAAGCAGAGAAGGAGTGTGGACTCACCACACAAGAAAATTAACAAGTATGTTGCAAGATTGTGAGCTATTGACAGATTTTGCTCATCTGTAGTAGTGAGGGGTCGGTTAAACGCAGGGAGGAGGCAGAACAATAGTAAGATGTGCACAGCATCGTGCAATAGGAACTGTCACTAAAAACGATGGGCCAGCTTCAATACTAGTTTGTGTGCTGCGTGCAGTGAAGTCCACCGATTGCACAGTTATAGCAATCCAATGCCACTTTAATCACTGTGGCTCTCTTCTATAAAATCTTGGGATTTTTACTTGACTGAGTTTCTTCAAATTCTCTGCAAGAGAGCCCTGATGCTCCTGAATGGCAACAGTGGAGTCTTCTCGCACAAAAACCTGTAACACAAAAAAGTGAAAACCTTAAGGACTACGTCAGGTGGCACTCCGGTTGTTACAAACAGCTACAAATGTATAGTGTTGATATGATAATTGATAAGCATCAATACTAACAATTTCGCAAATCACTTTGCAGCTTAGACAGACAATAATAAAACAATTGTAAATGCAGCAGTTGATTTGCAATTTTTTTTTTGTAAAGGAAAGGCATTTACTGTAAAATGCTTGAGCATATATGTCCCCTGTCACCCATGTTTTTTTTAGAGCATACATGCCTCAAACGAAATGAGTTGGTGTTTTCTAGAGAGAGAGAGAGAGAGAGAGAGAGAGAGATTACTGGGAGCATTATCATGTTACTCTAAAGGCCTCTACTCAAACTTCAGGTGCTGCCACTGTGAAAAGTGAAGCATAATTAATCATATCAGTATATTTTGGGAGGTAACTTGTGTGGTAAATATTATTATTTCCACCTGTCATTGGGTTTATTTATTTCTTATTTCGGTTGCTTCTACCCCACCCTTCTCACCCCGAAGGGGACTCAGGGCGGCTTACAAAAGCAAGGCACAATTTGATGCCTGCATCACATAACAACAATAAGACAAAAAAACATCAGTTAACAGAAAACAGCAATTCTAGCAATAACATCAATTAACAGAAACAACAATTCTTGCAAGGCGAAAACAACCATAAAACCAGTAAAACCAATACAAACCATTTCTCCTCATTGACGGTCAGCGTTTCACAATCTCATAGTTCAAATTCCAATTCCACAATTGTCAGTCCTGTCAGTCCTATCCATCTGGTTCTCCATATCTAGTTGTCAGATTGCCCGAAGGCCTGGTCCCACAACCACGTCTTTACCTTCCTCCTGAAGGAGAGGAGGGATGTTGATGCCCTAATTTCCCCCGGGAGTGAGTTCCACAGGTGAGGGGCCACCACTGAGAAGGCCCTGCTCCTCGTCCCCACCAACCTCACTTGTGATAGCGGTGGGGTCAAGAGCAGGGCCTCCCCAGATGATCTCAAATTCCGGGGTGGGACATAGAGGGAGATGAGTTCGGACAGGTACACTGGACCGGAACCGTAAAGGATTTTGTAGGTCAAAACCAGCACCTTGAATTGTGCTCGGAACTGAACCGGCAGCCAGTGGAGCTGACACAGCAGGGGGGTGGTGTGCTCCTTGTATGTCGCTCCAGTGAGCAATCTGGCTGCCGCTCGCTGGACCAGTTGAAGTTTCTGAACAGTCTTCAAGGGCAACCCCACGTAGAGTGCATTGCAGTAGTCTATTCAGGATATAACAAGAGCGTGGACCACTGTGGCCAGATCAGACTTCCCAAGGTACAGGCGCAACTGGTGCACAAGTTTTAGTTGTGCAAAAGCTCTCCTGGCCACCGCTTAAACCTGAGATTCCAGGCTCAGAGAAGAGTCCAGGATTACTCCCAAGCTGCGAACCTGAGTCTTCAGGGGGAGTATAACCCCATCCAGCACAGGCTGTAACCCTATGCCCTATTCGGCCTTGCGACTGACCAGTAGGACCTCTGTCTTGTCTGGATTCAATTTCAATTTGTTAGCTCTCATCCAGTCTGACACAGCAGCTAGACAGTGATTCAAGGTCTGGACAGCCTCCTTGGTGACAGGTGAGAAGGAGTGACAGATCTGGTCATCATCTCCATAGAGATAACACCTCAGTCCGAAACTCCGAATGATCTCCCCCAGCGGCTTCATGTAGATGTTAAACAACATTGGAGACAGAATTGAACCCTGTGGGACTCCACACGACAACGGCTGTGGGGCCGAACAGGTGTCACCCAGTAACACCTTCTGGGACCGTCCCTCAAGAAAGGACTGGAGCCACTGCAAAGCAGTACCCCCGAGTCCCATATCTATGAGGCGTCCCAGAAGGATATCGTGATCGACGGTATCGAAGGCCGCTGAGAGGTCCAGCAGAACTAACAGGGACACACTCCCCCTGTCCAGCTCCCGGCGAAGATCATCTACCAAGGCTGTTTCTGTTCCATGTCCCGGTCTAAAGCCAGACTGTGCCGGATCTAGATAATCAGCGTCTACCAGAAATCCCTGGAGTTGTGTTGCCACTACATGTTCCATGACTTTGCCCAAGTAGGGGAGGTTGGAAACTGGCCGATAGTTGTCGAATTTAGTGGGGTCCAGTGATGGTTTCTTCAACAGTGGTTTTATTATAGCTTGTTTTAAGCTCGCTGGAATCTTGCCCTCCTGCAAGGAGGCATTAACCACCACCTTCACCCACTTTGCCAAACCCCCTCTGGGTTATAGATGTACCTGCAGAATACGTCACCAGGGATCATGTTGTCATTTTTGTTGTTGTTAATCAGTTTTATTTATCCATGTCCCACCTTCACCTAGGACTAAAGGTGGCTTAAAAATTAAAATCAATAGTACTATGCCCCACTTTATTTCTGTCTACACATAGGTAGGAAGGCAATAGGAATATCAAAAGAAAATTGGCAGTTGAGCTACCTTTATTGCCTAATACCTAGAAGAACAGATGCCCAGTATTGTAATGAACATAATTACATTTTTCTACGAAACATATTTTACATAAAATATCAGAAACCCACATGGCACTCTGCATGTACCTTGCCACTAGGCTGCCATAGTGCTAAACTAAGCTTTTGTGCAGTGCACGTACTGATTCCAGTATTGACATTTTTTCTTGTACACATTTCTGAGACCTATGAGAATGACATGCAAGGAGCTACTTAGAAGATTAAAGGTGTATTGATTTAATATTTAGACATAATTACAAAAGACTCTTGTTCTCTGTTTCTGAAAACATTTTCAAAGCTCTTCTTACTCACCTTGCATAAATATCAAACTCTTGGGCATGCTGATGTGTTTGAGTTCAGTGTTTGAGACATCAGAATATGATAAAGACAGATTATCTTGCAATGGCCAATAAGGGAGACCAGATGACCGAATGCCAAGCAAGACCTTCATGTTAAATCCACATAGAGTTGGTGTCTGCTACTACTGGGAAATAAATCTAATCAGACATTTGATATATTGTTCCAGAAACCTGAAGTAAACTAGAAGAGAAATCCAGGGCAGACCTAGACAGCTCCTTTATTGATGAAACTTCTGCAATAAAAAGCGGGCTGTCCAGACAACATTCTGGGAAACCTGGAATTAATTTGCCACAAACCAGAAAACCCCTGGTTTGTGGAGAATTAATTTGATATTGGGTTTATTCTGCACATTCTTGGAAGGCACGGGATTAAATCCACTACTTCCAGTGTCTGGACTGTAGAGTACTGAGTCCAGACAGTATTCCCACAGTTTTCCAGGATAAATTAGCCTGGAAAACTGTGGGAATACCAACCCCTTTCCCAGAAGCCCCCCTAAACATAGTAAAAAAGCAAAATAACTCATCCTGCCTCCATGTGACAGCTGCCAGTGTTCTCCTGGTGCATACAAATGGCATGCCACGAGAAAGGGCATGAGAAAGGGAGGAGGAAAATCAGTTCTGCCTCCCCCTCCCCTTTCTCCTGGTGCGTCATTTGTACGCTCCAGGAGAACTCCGGCTGCAGTCGCATGGGGGCAGGGTGAGGGTAAAGTACAACATCTGGACATCCACCCCAGAAAGTGTGTGCTTTCAGGGGTGCATGTGGACAGGGCCCCAGGAACATCCGCATTTTTTAGATGTGGATGCTCCTGGGATAAAGTCCTGTCTAGAAAGGTCCCAAGTTCTGTATAAAAAGATAAAGCTTTCTGTACTCAATGGATTACTTTAATAGTATGGAAAACTTGTCGGGTGTCTTTCTGATCTTATTGTTTAGGTGGAAACAATGAAGATTCATGCTTGTATGGTTGTCTCTAAGTGCACTCCAGATAATCAGAAAGAATAAGATATAAATGTCTCTGCCTGAAAAATGTTCACCCTTGATCTGATACACAGGCTGACTTCAGGTTTGTGGGAATCCCAAGGCAGACTATCTTTCCAGAGGCAACCTCTTGCTTGGAATGATATTCTCAACCCAGACAGAGTAATGGCTGGGCACCCTTTTGTGAACTCATCAGAACTAATGTCACCAGCAGACATCCAGGAAGGAGCTGTTTTTAGCTGGTAAAACAGCTCTAATGCTATCTCAGCCCGGCCATTCATCTGAACACCAAAGGAGTTTGAGGGTTGCTACCATGCTGAATAAGGGCATAGATGACAATACACCAGATTATTTGGGTAAGTGTAGATGAGACTAGCTCGCGTCTGCCAAAAATAAATCAAGCTTGTCCAAAAATGTAATTGAGTTCCACAATGCAGATACTTTCCTGTCAACCTTTGTTGGTAATCAGTTATTAAAGGACAGAAATATATAATGTGTAGCTTAACCATGGTGATTTTAAGATTATATTTTGGGAGGAAATAGAGAGAAGGCTACTACAAAAGTGTCTAGTGCCTTACCAAATCTTACCAAGGATGGGATATGACACTATTCAATGTATCATTCCCCCTTACAGTTTCTTATCCAGCCATTTTTCAGATCCCCAGAATTAGATTATCAAAAAGCATTCAAAACCTGACAAACACTGTAAGCAAGATGTTTGCAGTTTGATCAAGGTTCTACTTACAGTGGAAACTTTTCAGCAACATATTTCTGCACAAAGAACACTCAAAGATCATAAAATGGATCATATAATGTATTTTCAGTGGGACTACAAGTTTATCTGATGCATGGAAATGGAACCATATTATTTGCTGAATGCCAACTTGTTTACACTAAGATCAGATGCACACATATATGGCCCTCAGCAGTACATGTGAAAAGGAACTTGGAATTATTGTTGGTTATAAATTGAACATGATCTAGCAGTGTGATGTTGCAACAAAGAAAGTAAATGATGTTTTATGCATGAATACAACTATAGTTTCAAAAACAAGGAAAGTAATTGTTCAATTGTATTCTGCACTAATTAGTCCTCTTATGGCACCCCATTTAGGGAGGATTTGGGCAAGTTGGACCATTTCAGAGAATGGGTAATAAGAAATATGGAGAACAAAACATGTGGGAAAAAGTTGAGGGAACTGGACATGTTCAGCCTGGTGAAGAAAAGACTAAGGAGTGGCATGACTGAACTTGTTAAATACCTAAAGGTCTGCTGTGGAAAAGAAGGTTCAAATATGTTCTCTACTTTCCTAGAGGATAGGATCAGGTATAATAGTTTTAGATTACAGAAGAATAGTGTTTAAATGAACATTAAAAGGACTTCTTGACAGTAAGTGCTGTTCAACAATGGAATCAATTACTTAGAGCCCATCCAGGCAGCTCCTATATCCCAGAATCCGATCCCAGGTTTTCTGTTTATCCCAGATTATCTGGCAGTGGGCACTCACATAATCCAATTTAATACAGAAAGCCTGGGATCAGATCCTGGAAGGGCCCTAAGAGTTGTGGCAGGACCTCTTTCTTTGAATGTCTTTAAAAGGAGGCAGCTACCTGCTGGGGATTCTCTAATTGGACTTCCTACATCAAGTGTGGGCTTGGACCCAATGAACCATAGCTCAGCTTCCAATCTATGATTATATGACTTTGATTCTAAACCTGAGGTGTGGAAAGTGTGAAGGAGAGAAAATGAACCATTTGTTAGAATGCAGCTTGACAAAACTTTTCATTTCAGTTAAGTACCTGATTCTTGCAAGTAATGTTGCCAGCCACCCTAGCACACAATTGTCTAAGTCACCATTTAATGTATATACCACCTGATACCCAGAGGCGGCGCTAGGTAATTTTCAATGGTAAGCAAACAGTATTTTGCCCCCCCCCCAAACCAATCACTGATATATATTTTCTGTTCGTTATGGGAGTTCTGTGTGCCATATTTGGTTCAATTCCATCACTGGTAGAGTTCAGAATGCTCTTTGATTTTAGGTGAACTATACATCCCAGTAACTACAACTCGCATATGTCAACGTCTATTTTCCCCCAATAGCGCCTCAAGAGCGCCCCTGGGCAAAATCAACTATACTGCAAATGCCTACTTTGCATAATGGGTTGAGCCTCCCCTGCTGATACCATAAAAATGAACACATGTAAATGATTTAATTGTGGGTCATAATATGTTGTAACTATGGTCTATGATGCATTTTGATCATTGATGAATGAAGCAGTGTGACAGAAGTTTTGTCATATATGACAATGTTTCAACTACTAGAATGTTATCCAAATGTTGTTTGTTCTCTTTCACAGAACTTTCATGAAACAACAAACACAGAACCTGAGCCTAGATTTCTTAAGCAATTGCTTTTCTCGAGTCAGTCAAAATTAAAGTTGGTTTGTTAAAGGGGAAAGGAATGGAAAACTACATTAAGTACACACACTCACACATGTATGTAATAGATCTGAACAGTTCTGCAAAACAGCATATTTTAATGTTATACTTATGTTATGTGTTATGTTACAGTTTACTTTTACAAAAGTTTACTTTTTAAACAAAAATATTCTCCATTATTTAAATGGTTGTTTTCTATAGAATACAGTTAATTAGCACCCCCCCCCCCCCAGCATAACTCAAAAGTGCGGTCAACATTTCACAGCAGTCATTACAATACAGCATAATAAGTATACTCCTCCTCACAAGCATGTAAACGCTTAGTTCCCGTGGACAGCACTATTAAAGAATTACATTCATTAGAGTTTATTGTTGAAACTAGAGCATATGCCAAGAAAAATGAATTGCCGCTTTGTACTAGCTTGTAAAAACCACACTTACAAAACTGCCAGGCAGCTCAGTTAAATCCGTTTTGTCAGTATGGAATTTGAGATGATGGCAGAGCTAGTCAGAAATTAGGCACAAGGCTTTTGCTTCTTTCCTCCCCTTCCCTTCTTGCTGCTGCAATTGCTACTTGCATGTTATCTAGCCCATCACACCTGATCACTCATCAGGGAACAGGGTTTTTACATTGTAAACTGGAAAAGGAAATAATAAAAAACAATTAATGATCCATTGATGCCTGCCAGTTTTGGAGAGGTGTCTTACCCAGTGCTTTCAAGCATTCCAACACCATTTGACTCTGGTGCCTCTCTTGCCAAGCTTCCGTGTTTTCCTAAGCTCACTCCAGGCTGCACAAATACATCCCTCAGTTCCCAGTTGCATACCGATGCAACCTGTCAAGGCAGATCTTCCACTCTATTTACAACATCCACAGATGCTCCTTCAGTTTTAGCATTTGGTTGTGCTACTTCTATAGGCCTCTAATCGCTTAGTCATAGAGTAAGATCCTGGCTTAGGGCTGTTGGTTGATTGCACACAACGCCACAGTCCAGCTGCAGGATGTTTTTCTGTTTTGCAAAGATTGTTGTTGTTGTTGTTGTTATTGATGATGATGATGATGATGATGATGTGTGTGTGTTTTACTGAGTATTGGAAAATAAATTATTGGGGAGTGAATGCCTTACACCCAGAACTACCTTACTTTTACCATCTTAATAGAAATGCATGTTGTTTTTCCTCCAGGAAGCAACCACAGAAGTAACAGTGGCAGTTCTTACTTCTGTAGAAACTATTTGTGAGGAAATCAGAATGGAAATCACTAAAAAGCTTAATGGTCCTCTCGATAAACCTCAACATCACCATCAGAAAGGGGGAGATCACTGTCTTAATCTCAGACTTCAATTGGTATTACACACACTGGTGGTTCCCACTGGACCAGAAGTTTTCTACTCCATTTTAGAATAGCTCTGCAGTTTTTGTTAAGTGCATTTGTGCTTTTCTGGTTGGTGATCAAATCAGTAGGCAATCATGTCTAATATTTATTATTATCTTGCACCTTAAATACAGATCTCAGCCTAAAACAGCACACCACATATTTTCAGACCTTAGAAAGTTGTCTTCTCGGACTATAAATCCCAGAATACTCCATGGATTCAAAGGGAACTTTACTAAATCCTGCAATCATTTTAAGCAGAAGCTGTAGGTTTCTAAATGCCTAAATCTTCATTTGTCAAAAAACACCTGTGAGTTGCCAGTATTTCTCCAGCTTTCAAGGTTATCCTCTGTTTGCATTCAGAAAATGGGTCGTTGCTTCTGCTGTCCTCATTAATTTTACCTGCTGCTAGCAGTATTAAGAACTCCATCTGATAATCCACTGCAGCCATTATTCCCACAGCTGCCCTTAAGTTTTCTGTTTTTATGGTCACATCTATATTTGGTACACATTCACTGTCAAATCTATATTTGGTACATACACACTGTCAAATCTAGTATTAATGCCCCACTTTCAGGACAACTAAAAACACATTCATGAATGCGACACAAATAGCTATTCCACAGGACTCAATCAAAGGCCATTTCTATCCCTTTGCAAGTCCTAAATTGAGGGAAGAATCACACAGTTAAATATAGATATAAATATATAGAGATATACATGGACATTGAAAAAATACCTCTAGCAAAATATATTTTCTCATTTGGCGAGAAATGATTTTCAGGTAAAAAACAGCAAACAAAAAGAAAACCAAACAAAAAGGTAGATAGATGTTGCATATTGGCAGGGATCACTTCAGGAAGAAGCATGATTTATTTTCAAGCAATTATTTGGCAGGTAACAAAAAGCACATGAGAAAGGAAAGTAATTGGAGTTATTATGAAACCTCCTGAAATTTTTACCTTTATTGATGATGTAATACAAAATGGCATAAAATGGTTTGTCTTGTAAGATCTACAATGAGTAAAGTGTGGCTTCAATTTATCCACTGCACATTCTTCAGTGGAGGAATAAGACACTTGTGGCCTTCAGGGTGTTTTTTGACATCTGGCTGTGACTGATGGGTCATAGAATCATAGAATCATAGAGTTGGAAGAGACCACAAAAGTCATGCAGTCCTTCTCCCTGTCATGCAAGAAAAAAACAATTAAAGCATTTCAGAGTTACCCAACCTCTGTTTTAGAACCTCTGAAGAAGGAAGCCCCACCACACTCAAGGCATCATATTTCACTGCCAAACAGCTCTTACCATTAGAAATTACTTCTTAATCTTTTAGGTTGAATTTCTTTTCCTGCAGCTTGAATCCATTGCTCCATAATCTAGTCTCTAGAGCAGCAGAAAACAAGCTTGTCCCCTCCTCAGTGTGATATCCGTTCAAATATTTAAACAGGGCTATCATGTCACCTCTCAGTCTTCTTTTCCCCAAGCTAAACATACTCAGCTCCCTCAGCCATTCCTCACATGGCTTGACTCTCGGATCTTTAATCATTTTGGTCGCCTTTCTCTGGACATGTTCCAGCCTTTCAATATCTTTCTTGGACTGTGGTGCTCAGAACTCAAGACAATATTCCATATGAGGCCTTACCACAGCAAAATAAAGTAGGACTATTATTTCCCTAGATCTTAACACTATGCTCCTATTGATGCAGCCAAGCATCCCATAGGCTTTTCTAGCTGCCATATCTCACTGTTGACTCGTGTTCAGCTTGTGCTTTAATAAGATTTCTAAATTCCTTTCATATGAACTGTTTTCAAACTAAATGTCACACATCCTATATATGTGCATTTCATTTTTTCTGTCTTAAGCGTAGTACTAAACATTTATCCCCATTTGAAATTCATTTTGTTAGTTTAGGATCACAAGTTGCCCACCCATGGCTTGATGAAAAGTTATATGTATTAAGGTTTTCCATCCAAGCCCTATGAATGGGCTTGACAAATCTAGTCGAGTATCTCGTGTTCCATGCATGAGTGGAGGTCACCTTACAATTTTGGAATCAGCTATATAGTGGGCCATCCCCAATTGTTTGTCTCCATTTACCCTTCATTCTCATGATGCTTATTGGAGAATATAATTTCTCCATGTTGTTTGCATGAGACAACTACTAAGGAATGTGCTGGAAATAAAATACCTTGATTGAGGCTTTTGTGAAAATACCAAGTACAATACAATAAAACCAAGCACTGTGCTCTCCAATGAAGCCTAGACTTCTGTCACTTCTCCATTGGCTCTCTCTTTCTTATACATAGACCCCAGAAGTTCCCTTTATGTGCACTTGCTTTACAATTAAGCCATGTGCTATAGACTGTCTCTTCCAACCTCTCCTTCTCTCCTGTTCTTTGCTGCCCTGCCATTATGATTGCTAGTCACAACCACCTACAATCATGACCTCAAATTACTTTTTTATTTGAAGAAAAGATACTTCATTTTGTGCATAATACTCCTCATCCCCTGCTTTTGGGGATGGCATGATTGGGATTTCGGGGTGGATTTGGAATTTTAATGCATTTAAATATTTTAATGTTTAATGGTTTTAGTTGCATTGAATATGTCATTAAATATAAAGGACATATAAATATAACAATCAAAACACAAGCCATATTTATAGTGTTTTAAGTTGCATTGTTTTATATTTATCACAAGCTGTATTGAGTCCCTATACCAGGTGAAGCAAATAAATAAGAAGACAAAATAATGGATTTTGATATGACGTATAGATAAATGGAGAGTACTTCTGCAGAGAGGAAAAAGCAACAAGAAGTCAACTGCCACTGACCACTGTCACCACCATTTCCCTACCCAGACACATGCCATGGTGAGGAAAGGAGAGTGTATCAGTGTTTCTTTTAGGTTCGCCTAGGACAGATTAAGCTCTTGCCTTTTATCACTCTGCCCAGCAAAGGAGAGTTCATGTACAGGTACCCTGCATTTTTGGGGGTTGATTATTTGACAAGAGTGTATAGCGCAAGTTTTACCTATAACAAAGGAAATTAAGATATTAAGGTGAGTAAAGAATAAATATTTTAGAAATCCACTTGTGTGAAAAAAGGAATACAAACTCAGCAGTCTCAGACTGCTGCTGCTCCTGCCACAGGGGTCCTGAATCCTTCCATCCAGCTTGGCTGCCCTGGACTACTTGTGAGTAGGAGAAGCCCCAGGCCCTTTCCAACTGGGTGCGACTCAGCAATCCTCCAAGGAGGGAGGGACTATAAAGCTGTGTTGCACCTGCCTTGGCCTAGTCTCAGACTGCTGCTGCTCCTGCCACAGGGTCCTGAATCCTTCCATCCAGCTTGGCTGCCCTGGACTACTTGGTCCTGAATCCTTCCATCCAGCTTGGCTGCCCTGGACTACTTGGTCCTGAATCCTTCCATCCAGCTTGGCTGCCCTGGACTACTTGTGAGTAGGAGAAGCCCCAGGCCCTTTCCAACTGGGTGCGACTCAGCAATCCTCCAAGCAGGGAGGGACTATAAAGCTGTGTTGCACCTGCCTTGGCCTAGTCTCAGACTGCTGCTGCTCCTGCCACAGGGGTCCTGAATCCTTCCATCCAGCTTGGCTGCCCTGGACTACTTGTGAGTAGGAGAAGCCCCAGGCCCTTTCCAACTGGGTGCGACTCAGCAATCCTCCAAGGAGGGAGTGACTATAAAGCTGTGTTGCACCTGCCTTGGCCTTGTGTTGCCTGCGCAATTTAACCGGATAGAGACCAACTGGGCCGACCGCCACCGTGTCGACCACCTCCGGAGGTCCATCCGCTATCTTACATCAATCGTCTGTTTTACATCTGAATCATAGCACTTGTGCCAACTGTCAATCTCTTGTTTACTGTGTTTACATATTGCCAACATCGAACGTTATAGTTCCATCCTAACTTGCTGCTAATGTGATAATAAGAGCATAGCATAGCACTTTAAAGGCGCCTGCCTCTGCCGCCGTTTTTGCACTTTGTCCCTTCCCCGAGTCCCCCTGCCGCACTTTAGTAGCATTGAGGGCCAAGTTTTGGGCTTGTTGCACTTTAATATCTTGTCGCACTTTAAGTTCCTGCACTTTAAGAACTACCCTTGTAGCCGTGGATTTTGCTACTGTTACTACTGTTGCACTTAAGACTCTAGCACTCTAGGGACCACCCTATTTTGCGGTTGAACGTTTACCATCTGTATTTACCATCTACCAAAGTGTATTGTTCCCATCCATGTGGTCCCCCACCCTCCTATGTATACTGTCTCTGATACTATTGACTGGTGGAAGAAGCAGGGGAGGAAGTGGGCTGGAGCCTGTGAAGAACAATGAGGAGGGGAGGGGGGACAAAGAAGACCAAAGTAATTGGCAAGAAAAAACGCCAACATTTCAAACATTTGATGAAATAGAGATTAAGACCCTGGTCAGGAACTGCGGCATGGAGGAGGGGAGGTGTTCCACTAGCCGAGGGGCCCCCATAGAGGTCGTGGTGGGAAGGAGGAGATGCGGGAAAAGGAGACCTCAAATTCGGCCAAATTCGGACCATTTATCCAAAACATTAACAATTCCAACTCGGTCTCCTAAGGTAAATTGGTGTAACCAGGTGAGCGGACCCTCTGGACTGAAGGTGGTGCTGTTGAACGCCAGATCTGTCAACGGAAAAACGACCTGGATCCAGGACCTAATCCTGGACGAGCGGGCAGATCTGGCGTGCATCACGGAGACCTGGTTGGATGAAGCTGGAGGAGTAAATCTGACCCAGCTTTGTCCTCCGGGCTTCTCCGTGCAGCACCAACCGAGATCCGGAGGGCGGGGAGGCGGGGTCGCAGTGGTCTATAGAGATTCCATCCATCTGACCAGGTGCCCCATCCCGCAGACCGCAAATTTTGAAAGCGTCTACCTGAGGGTGGGTGACCGGGACAGAATAGGGATTCTGTTAGTGTACCGTCCACCTCGCTGCACTACAGTCTCCCTACCTGAGCTAGCGGGGGTGGTCTCGAGCCTGGCGTTGAAGTCTCAACAGCTCCTTGTGCTGGGAGACTTCAACATCCATGCCGAGGCGACCCTCACAGGTGCGGCTCAGGACTTCATGTCTGCCATGGCAACCATGGGGCTGTCCCAACAAATATCTGGCCCCACCCACTGTGCTGGACACACATTGGATTTGGTTTTCTGCCAGGGATGGGAACAGGGTGGCGGTGTGGAGGAGTTGTCCATCTCTCCGTTGCCATGGACCGACCACTTCCTGATCAGATTTAGGCTCACTGCGCCCCCTAACCTCTGCAAAGGTGGAGGACCTATTAAGATGGTCCGCCCCAGGAGGCTGATGGATCCGAATGGATTCCTGACAGCTCTTGGGGATTTTCCCGCCACCTCGGTAGGTGACCATGTCGAAGCCTTGGTGGCTCTCTGGAATGGGGAGATGGCCAGGGCTATTGACATGATTGCTCCGGAACGTCCCCTCTCAAGTAGCCGAGCTAAACCAGCCCCTTGGTTTACTGAGGAGCTGGCAGTGATGAAGCGAAGGAAGAGGGAACTAGAGAGCGTGTGGCGTTCGGATCCGAGCGAGTCAAACCGAGCACGGTTTGTGTCCTTTCTTAGGGCATATGCCGCGGCAATAAAGGCCACAAAGAAAATTTTCTTTGCGGCCACTATTGCGTCTGCAAAGAACCGTCCGGCGGAGTTGTTTCGGATTGTCAGAGGTCTTTTAACTCCCACCACTGCAGGTGGGAGCCCTGACAATTCGGTCGCGCGCTGTGAAGCATTTGCTCGGTTCTTTGCAGACAAAGTCGCCTTGATCCGTTCTGGGCTGGACGCCGCGTTAGATGCAGACTCCGAGAATGTAACAAGAGCACCTGCTTGTCCTATTTTGATGGATTCTTTTCAGTTTGTGAAACCCGAGGATGTGGACAAGATACTTGGAGGAATGAGGCCCACCACGTCCATCCTAGACCCCTGCCCATCCTGGCTTCTGAGGGAGGCCAGAGGGGGATTGGCTGAGTGGGTAACAGTGGTGGTGAATGCCTCCCTTCGGGAAGGCAAGATTCCAGCGAGCCTAAAACAGGCTATCATAAAGCCGCTGTTGAAGAAGCCATCACTGGACCCCACTAAATTAGACAACTTTCGGCCTGTTTCCAATCTCCCCTTCTTGGGCAAAGTCATGGAAAGCGTGGTGGCCTCACAACTCCAGGTATTCTTGAGAGACACGGATTATCTGGATCCGGCACAGTCTGGTTTCAGACCGGGGCATGGTACCGAGACGGTCTTGGTCGCCTTAGTGGATGATCTGCGCCGGGAGCTAGACAGGGGGAGTGTGTCCCTGTTGGTGCTCCTGGACCTCTCAGCGGCCTTCGATACCGTCGACCACGGTATCCTTCTGGGGCGCCTTGCGGAAATGGGTCTTGGGGGCACTGCTCTGCAGTGGCTCCAGTCATTTCTGGAGGGCCGCACCCAGAAGGTGTTATTGGGGGACTCCTGTTCCGCACCACAACCTTTGACTTGTGGGGTGCCACAGGGTTCCATACTGTCCCCCATGCTGTTTAATATCTACATGAAGCCGCTGGGTGAGATCATCCGGAGTTTCGGGGTGCGGTGTCATCTGTACGCAGATGATGTCCAACTCTGTCACTCCTTCCCACCTGCTACTAAGGAGGCTGTCGAGGTCCTGAACCGGTGCCTGGCCGCTGTAATGGTCTGGATGAGGGCGAACAAACTGAAACTAAATCCAGACAAGACAGAGGTACTCCTGGTCAGTCGCAAGGCCGAACGGGGTATAGGGTTACAGCCTGTGCTGGACGGGGTCGCACTCCCCTTGAAGGCGCAGGTTCGCAGCTTGGGTGTGACTCTGGACTCATCGTTGAGCCTGGACCCCCAGGTTTCAGCGGTGACCAGGGGAGCATTTGCACAGCTCAGGCTCGTGCGCCAGCTGCGCCCGTATCTCGGGAAGTCTGACTTGGCCACGGTGGTACACGCTCTTGTCACATCCCGCCTGGACTACTGCAACGCTCTCTACGTGGGGCTGCCCTTGAAGACGGCCCGGAAGCTTCAGCTGGTTCAGCGCGCGGCAGCCATGTTACTAACTGGAGCGGGTGGCAGGGAGCACACAACGCCCTTGTTGTCCCAGCTCCACTGGCTGCCGATTTGCTACCGGACCCAATTCAAGGTGCTGGTTTTGGCCTACAAAGCCCTAAACGGTTCCGGCCCAAAATACCTTTCCGACCGCATCTTGGCCTACGAGCCCACGAGGACCTTGAGATCGTCTGGGGAGGCCCTTCTCTCGATCCCGCCTGCCTCACAGGCACGGCTGGCGGGGACGAGGGAGAGGGCCTTCTCGGTGGTGGCCCCCCGGCTGTGGAACACTCTCCCTGCACACATCAGACAGGCGCCTTCCCTCATGTCCTTTCGAAAAAGCCTTAAGACATGGCTGTTCGAGAGGGCATTTAATTAAGTGCTAAACAATACGGTAATGAGAACTGGAATGGAACAAGGAATATGAGACTGGCTATGATTCCACTAAGAGACGAAGCGGATTTTTAGTGTAGTCTATAATTGTTGTATAGTTTATATGTTGTTGAAACTGGCTTTTTTGTAATTGTCTTTTATGTGTACTGTACACCGCCATGAGTCGCCCTTATGGGCTGAGAATGGCGGTTAATAAGTGCATCAAATAAATAAATAATAAATAAATAAATAAATAAACTGTCTAGTCCAAATTATTTCTTGTTAGTAGCTGCAGAGTTCAACTCTGTTGGCTACAAAGTGAATTGAGTAGTTCTACCAAGGATTCAGGATGCAGTCTTGACTAGATGAATATCATGTATTTTATCTACAGTGATTCTTGAGAATACACACTTTTCAAATCATGGAGATCACCATGTGAACTACAACACTGTCCTTGTGTATTCTATAACTGCTGTCAAGCTTCACTGTTATCAAGTGACAAATCAGATTATATTTGGTTTCATACTGTTTTGGGTCCTGAAGTAATAATATTACTCAAAAGAAGTGATTTTGGAGGTGTCTTAAACTTGGAAGTCTTCTTCTACATTACAGACTTCTTCTGTGATAGATTTCAATTATAATAGCATAAAGACTCAGGCAATCGGGTAGCTGCTTTTTACAATTTGCCTTGTCAGAAACCTAGCAAGATAATTTGATTGTATTGCTCATGTTTTGTACTTCATGTATTTCTACTAACCCATTTTAAAGAAAGTTATTAGAAAACAACCTTTTTCCTATCCCGTTTATATTTGTGAATGTAAACTGATTGATGAGGCAGAAAATTATTCTGCTGTTCTCTATTGTCCTGGCCCATAACAAATCCCTGAGATATAAGCCTTGCTGCTAGTGCTTTTGTTCTAGTATTCCAGTATTATTTATCAGCAGAAGGAAAACAAAAGTAGAGCATTGCCTCCTCCCAGAATCTTTGCTTCTTACAGTTCCGATCTACTTGTTTGGGTCCTAGGGCTTGTCTATTAACCCCTTACTTCTTGCTGGTCCCTTAGGTGTCCTGTTCAGTAGATGTGACAACACCCAATCACTCATGTGGAGCTCTGTGCCTGGCAGAGAGTGGTGGCAGCAATATTGAAGACAAGGTGACAATCTGTAATAAGAAATTCAATGTGCAGATTTGATAAATGTGAATTTAATATGATGTGTGGGAATGAATGGAAGAATGGAAGATGAATGTATGGATGGAGCTAATAATTTTGGAGATACCAGTATAATATTAAGGCCTGCAATGACTAATTACCTGCTTGCTGGACTGTGATTAAAACCTGCTAATAAGAAGTGAAAAGTAAGAATTGGGACAATGATAACAGGAATGTTTACAATGTTAAGAAGTAAGCCAACGTAAGTTCAACACCAATCAAGAACATCAACATCTGGCCAGGAAAATGAGATGGATCCAGGATGGAAGACGTCTATCATTAATTTACAACTTTGGGACTACACCAACAGAATATTCCTATAAAAAACTCAGTCTAATAATGCTCAAATTGTGACAGACCTGAGGAGTCTGTTTCACCCGCTATGCTCTGCTCCATGGGAAGGAGAGAGATAATGTACATATTGAGAGTGGCAGATTTGCAAGGGAGCAGTCTGGTCACTTTGGAGCTTCTTTCTCAAGGGAAGAGGAAGAAGCGTGCTTTTGGAGTCTTAGATTTTGTGCAGGGAGTCAGGCTCTGCTGTATGGAAATCAGAGATCTGGTCCTTGGCATTGTTTTTAGGGAAAGGGGTTTTTGTATTTCAGCATTTTCAAGTTTTGCATTATGTAAGTTATGGAATTATGCACTGGCAGGCTGCAGGAAGCAGGGTCTGGCCTAACAGGTGCTCCTCCAAGGAGGGAGAAAAAGATATGGTAATATTTGAATGCCTGAGGATGAATGTGTGTACATGTGGTGTGTATGTTGAGTGAAAATGTAATTTCTCTTTGTTCCTTTGTTAACCAATGTGATTGTAAATCCAATGTAGTTGCATAGAATTTGTATGTCTGATGTCATTCTTTGTCTAAATGTTTTCTGTAATCTGATATACTCTCTCACACTGGAAATTGCAATAAAAAGAACCTATGCTTGAAAGTTATTGAAAAGTCATTCATGACAAATCCAGCTCCATTTTCTACATGCCATGTATGAGCTCATAGGCATGGACTGGGCTAAAACTTCTTTTTCACAAACCATTGCACTACATATGAGTAACACAGGAAGTTAGATGGAGTTGATTCAGACTGATGGAGTGTATCAGTCAAGCTGCTTTCACTAAAATCTTTATATCAGTACAGCAGTTCATTTGTGTCTAAATATCATAACAAGAATATATTGAAAGCTTCATTTGCTTAAAGTATTTATAAAGTTAATGCAATGGAAATCATTTCAGAAGAAGTGTAACAAGAGGTCACGTGACCAAGAGCAGTTAATGAGAGTTTCTCCATTTTATGCAGAATTGGATATGCTAACAAAACTGTCAATACTAAGTGAGGCAGTTGGCCACAATCATTCTTTTATCTTAGGAAAGTCTACTAACTCCAAGGATGAAAAGGTTATGATCAATACCCCATGCAGAGAACAAAACTTTAACATTAACTCAAAATGTATGCTGAAAATGTGAGCAACAAGAAGTGCCTTTTTATCAAATGTGGTGGACTTATGCAAAGACTAAAAAGTATTGGGTGCTCAAAATGTATACTATGATACAAAGTATTTTAAAGAGTAATGTCTAATTAAAACATGGAGTTTTGCTTTTGGGATTGCTGGATGATTATCAAGAATGCTCTCACTCCCGCCTTCCTCACAGATGTATCTGGTGGGGACGAGACATGGGGCTTTCTCAGCAGTGGCCCCTTGACTATGGAATGCCCTGCCTAGAGAGATAAGATCGCCCCCCTCCCTCCTGACCTTTCAAAGAAAGATGAAAACCTGGCTTTTTGAGCAGGCCTTCCCAAATACGGCATAGATAATCGATATTATGAAAACTGACAATGCAACTGGACAATGATTGCATAGGGAGACACTTTGATAATGTTTTTTTACTGCTATGTATGGTTTCTATATTTTTATTGCTGTTAGAGTTTTTATAGTATTTATGATTTTTTAATTGTTGTAATTGTTCTGGCATTGAATTGTTGCCTATTGTTAACCACTCCGAGTTGCCCTTGGGCTGAGAGGGGTGGTATATAAGCGTAGTAAATTAATTAATTAATTAATTAATTAATGCAAGATACTCAGAAATGGGAGAGCTATTTATTGCTTACAAAGGTAGAATGGTTATTTAAGCTAAACACACATTTTGGTTTAAGAAAAAACATTAGTAATGTTTTTGAAAGATTGACATCTTGAATTTTCAAGCTAAGTGGAGAAAGGTTAAGTACAGAAAGGTGGGATTGTGGGATTGAAGATATAACCACTAGGCTTGGGTAACCACGGAAAAATTTGGTTCTAAACTCATTTTGTTTTTGGGGGGCCCTTGCGTTTCGTTTTTTTTAATAATTTCGAAATTTTCCTTTTAAAAATTTTGAAATATATGAAATTTCGTATAATTACGAATTGATTCGTTAATGGTGGACGCGATTGCGCAATATGCTAAGAAAACCTCCAAATGGGACAGGGGGAACTTCTGAAGCTTCCCTCTCCCTCTGTTGTTGACTGTTGGTGTGATAAAACAAACAACAACTATAAAACTTGCACCAGACATGCAAAAATAATTACAAAATAATTACAAAATAATTACAAAATAATTATGAAATAATTACAAAATAATTACAAAATAAATTGAAAAAATTGTTTTGAATCTAATTTACTCCTCACACTATTCCTGCATGGCTCAATATTGGATCATAAGCTAATTTAAATACGAATTAATAACGAATTACGAAATTAACGAACGAAACCGCCCAAGCCTAATAACCACAGAAAATATACTTGAAAGCCATTTCCACGACTCTCTTTTTTGTATAGTCTATGATTCAATTTTCTATTCTAATCTTTTAGTTTGTTAGTAGATGATATGAAAATGTTTGAAGTTTTATTTTTAAGTTAGCATCTATGGGATTTTGGTTGTGCAATAATCAATTATTTTCATACAATCAATTACACACCACACCACAACAGGTTTTTTTCCATGTCAGGCATGACTTGAGAAACTGCAAGTCACTTCTGATGTGAGAGAAACTGGCTGTCTGCAAGGATGTTGCCCAAGGGGATGTCCGAATGTTTTGATATTTTACCATACTTGTGGGAGGCTTCTCTCATGTAGCCGCATGGGGAGCTGGAGCTGACAGAGGGAGCTCATCCGTGCTCTCCCCAGATTTGAACCGCTGACCTGTCAGTCTTCAGTCCTGCCGGTACATGGGTTTAACCCATTGCACCACCAGGGGCTCCTACCACAACAGTAGTAGTGATCGTAGTAGTAATAGTAATAGTAATAAATCTTGATCTCACTTTCCCCCAGTATCGAGACTCAAACAGCTGCTGAATTTTCTTTGAAAACTTCCTGCCATTTTGTAATTCAAAACTTCTATTCTAATTACACTTTGAGAAATACAGAAGAGTGTCCAGAAACAACCAACTTATTTGCTCGTTAAAAGTCATATCTACCAGCTCTAGCTCACTGAAATATTGCTAGAAGTGCAGATTGCAACATATACAGCTTGTTTCTTTTTTACTTTACCTTGATGCCTCCTAAATATGCTGGTCATGAGCATAGTTTGTGTCCCACTCAATTTTTGAGTTTCCGCTACAGTTTTGATCGTTCAAAAGCTGTCTTAACATAAAGGATTTTCATCAAGGACTCCTAGGAACTTGTGTATGTAACAGATCTTTGGTCTCATCATTTCCAATTTTCTTTGAAGAAGCTATAGTAGTGAAATTGATTTAAATTTGTGGTGTAACCATGCCCCTAATGATGAATAGGTTAACAAGCTTAAATTTCTCTGCCACAAATTCTGTCTTCATCTAGAAAGTGACTAAACCTCTATTGCAAGGTGCACATTAGAGATTCAGAAGCAAGTAAGTCATGTCTCTTCCATGCTTGAAAGCATTCTCATACAGTACTGCCAGAAATGCACGCCTTGCTCATATTGCCGCTTCATACTTGCTGAGTTTAAATTGCTTTGGCTGAGTGCCACAACAATATTACTTTGGTAGCTTGGGGTAGGGTAAACTGAACTGCAATTTATCATACATTAAACATTTTAACTCAACAATTCCAGTATCTGCTGCCTGTGTGTATTACTTGCTACCTCAACCACATTCACATTAAGATTAACCAAAAACAATCTTTGGGTTCTGGTCATTATAATTGCTTCCTATATCAGAGAAATCATGCCTTGAAGTACCCATTGTCAAGGAACATATGTGGAAGACTGATATTACGTTCATGGCTTAGCGGATGATTTCATGACTTAGCTTTCATTTTCTGACTGGCTCAAGCAGCAAGGCTCAAGGGAAACCCCATGCATGGGTGTGACTGTCCTTCTGTGCTCCGCATGTATCTGAAAGAAACTGAAAGCAGCTCTTTTCAGCCACTGCATGTTTTGTTACAACCTAAAACAATTAGAGCCACACCACCCATACTGTTACGGGTGAGTCAATGCACAAAAAAATTCAGATCATCCGGAGTCTGTTTTGAAAAGTGGCATTGTGCACACCTCTATTATGAACTAGATAATCACAGTAGTTAATAATATGAAGAAGAAGAAGAAGAAGAAGAAGAAGACTTCTCCCGATGGGTGCCATCTCGTCATGGTGGGGGGCTTAGCTGCTCCAAGGATGCTGAGACCTGTGCTGGTGGTAGTGTAACTACCAGCAGGTGTGACTAAGTCAGAGAGGTCTCAGCTGAGGGGTGGAACTCAGAGCACCTAACTCATTCGCACAATGGAGAAACAAACCAAAATGAAGTCTATACTTGCTCAGTCATCCCCTTTCGTTGGACATTTGAATCCACACTGACAAAGTTTTGGGACACAATACACCAGACATAATGATTGTGGAAAAGAAAAAAGTTTGGATTATTGATGTTGCCATACCAGGTGACAATCGAATTGATATTTAAAAAATCCAGGAAAAACACAGTCATTATCAGGACCTCAAAATTGAACTGCAAAAGCTCTGGCATAAACCAGTACAGGTGGTCCCAGTGGTAATCGGCACACTGGGTGTCATGCCAAAAGATCTCAGCTGGCATTTGAAAACAATAAACATTGGCAACATCACAATCTGTCACCGGCAAAAGACCACCTTACTTGAATCTGCGCGCATCATTCAAAAACACATCACACAGTCCTAATTGCTTGGGAAGTGTTCGACTTGTGATTTTGTGATACAAAATCCAGCATATATATCTTGTTTGCTGTGTCATAGTGTTTTTTGTGTCAGTAAAATAATAAGACTTTATTTATATTCCACCCTATCTCCCCGAGGAGACCCAGGGTGGATTCATTAGTTGTTAGAGAACAAAGGTTTTTATTTAGAAAAAGGAAACAAGAAACAAGGGCCACACTGAAACTCAGTGCAGCCCACAAGACTGCTTTTGTGGTTCTCATTGACTGAAATCCTACACTAATGCACAGAACTCCCCACTTAACACCTCAAGAACACATAGTGTGGGCCTCCCTGAACATCTATTCCTTAGCTAGTGAACAACAAAGTGCATTGGAGACATGTCCGATATCTCAAATGATTGTGGACATCATTGGTTTCCTTCTTGCAGTGATCTGACTTCCTCCTCCCAATGGCAATGGTGATGATAATCAAACTAATAATATTATGCTTTTGACAAACAGATGCACCTCCCAATTAAATGATGATGGCCTCTTCAAAGTTTTATCGAGGAGATACAAAGGCCTACTTGGTAAATATACTGGAGTTTGTTGGAATATTTAATAAGCTTAATACAGTATGATTGCTCAGTCTCATTGGGGATTATCTAGAATACAGGCACCTTTTCCAGTATGGAAACACTCACCTTTTAATTGACCAATTAACATTATCATTTTCATTAAAAGATATTTACTGCAGCCCTACTATCACAGTAAGTAAATACTCCCCCCCCCCCCGCCCCGCTTCTTTCTTTTCACCAACGATGCTGGAGAATGGCACACTGTTTCATTAGCTGTCTAGCCACAGACAGCTTGATTGCAGCCACAGAACTTGACTGCCTGCTGGGAAAGATATTGCTATTATGCATGTGATAAGTGTCAAAGAGATGGGGATTTTGAGTTGGGAGCCGTCAAAGCAGTGTCGCCTCCAAACCTCTTACACTGCCTAGGAAACTGAGCCCTGTCTTGATTGTCACGGTACCTGTTTAGGATTATGTTGCCATGTTTAAAACATTTCTATTTTTCACTTTAATCTTATCTGGAATGCTGCACAAATTTAATATCCTAATACTGATTAAAATAGTGCCTTTAAGAAAGAAAGCCATACTGCAAGTGCCAAACTCACAACAGATACAGGCCTGATGAATTTTTAAACATTCAAAAATTATTCAGACAGGACAAAAGATATATGTTCATTAAATCCAACCGTAGTATATGAAATAGCCATTTTGGAACAACTGGACATGTTTTTTTCCATTCTTCATATGGAAATTATTGTCTCTTTCTCTTTCTCCTTCCAAATAATTCTGTCCTTTCCTTTCATTGGCCTTGATGGATTGAGTCTGAGTGCTGTATAACAAGATCCAAAAATAGCACTGGTTCAATTGTTACAGAAAGAATGACTTAAGTGCAGTAATTATTGAGCCATTAATTGGAACTTATGTGGTCTTACAGCCAGACATAAGCAAAAAAATCCAATTTGTATTTGTTAATGAATATCAGCCAAAATACAACATTTCTACATCCAAATCTGCAGCACAGTCCCTTAAAAGATCTCTTATTTGGTCTAATCCTGTAGATTTTAGTGTCAGAATAGTTCTCTATTTTAAAATACCTTGATTGCCACAATCAATTGTTAAAGTTGTTCCTAAATTATTTCCTTTATGTTCTGATGTGAGTTTTTTTATGATATACATTATATAAATGTTTTAAAACACTTCTTGATCTCCTTCTTGAAATAACAGTTTCTGTAGGTTCATTAAGCATTTGTATGCTGTACCTTGAACAGTTCTAAATTGCTGGCTTTCACATAAGAGTTAACATTTCAAGGATTTCAATTTCCTGAACATTTCTGTGTGTCAAAAACAACTGGAGGCAAAGGAAGAGTCAACTTCTTAATTACTCAGATCTGAAAGTGACTCTGCGTCAGATACTTGTAAAAGGAAGAGACCTGTAATGTTTGCAATAGATCCATTCCTTACTTCAGACCATGTTGATAAGAATGCTTTGAACCAAGTAAAGTCCACTTCAATGTTTCTGCTGTGTGTCTGGAAAGCCTAAAACAGTTGGTCTGCAGCCTTGGATAGGGAGGAACTATAGAGCAATGAAACCTGCATATTTTATGTATGTGAAGAGTTTACATCTTGCTTCCAAGTACTCTGGGCCTCTAAACACAACAAAACCAAGAAATAACATCAGTCCAAAGTCTATATGTACTACTAAGACTGCATCTACACTGTAGAATCAATGCAGCTTGACAACACTGTAACTGCTATGGATGAATGCTGTGGAGTCCTGATACTTTTTAACAGAGAAGACTGAAGACCTTCAAAAAACTACCATTACCAGGATTCCATATCATTTAGCTATGGCAGTTATGGTTGTGTCAAACTGCATCAATTCTACCATATGGTTGCACTCTTAGTTATCTAACCATATGAGTGTTATAAGTAACTATCATTTCCACCCCGACCCCAAGCAATTTGATTGACTGGGTAGTAGCCAGAGGAAGCAATTGGGTGCCGGGGGGGAGAGAGACTATGCGTCAGAATAACATTTCCACACATACACCCCTCCCACAAATGATCTTTGATAAGACAGTTGGAAACAGGATCTCTTTTTCAACCCCTCTTAGCAATGAATCTTAGTGTGCCCCAACTGACAAGAAAAGACCTCTATCATATGAATGGCCATTGTCCATATGGCAGTATTGGAGGACTTTTATTGTCCCTATGGATTCCTTGTCCTACTGAGTACATATAAATTGTAAATACAAATCAGTTACTACACTTTCATAACTGTGATCATGAATTCCAGACATCACAAATAGTAGTCTTTCCTGTTACACATTACCATTTGGATGGACAAGGATATGATGAAGTTTTCCAAACTAGCAACTGGTGATGCCACTACCTTTTCTTTTAATAAGGAGCACTTGCCTTTACTTCTTCTCATGACTGAATATAAATATAGATTATCCATATTTTGTAACAAACATGACCTGCACCAAGGAATAGATCTTTTGGAAAGTTAAAATATTTTCTTGAGGCATTTCATAAGTTTATTTCAGAGTTTTTTAATGAGTAATATAATGGATAAAATATTGTGTGTGAATTATGACCAGTATGTTGTTTTCGAAAAGATTTCCACAACAACTTGATTTAAAGCTATGGTGAATAAACATTTGTCAATAGGCATTAAACTTTGTTATTATTTTTGTGTAAACTGCTTTGAGTCCCCCCAGGGGTGAGAAAAGTGGTGAATACTGCAAATAAATAAATAAATAAATAAATGTTCAGTAATGAGTCCTGATCCCATCCTGATATGGTGCTAAATATTAGGCCTGGGTAACAACGGAAAAAAATTGTTTCTAAAATCGATTCGTTTTTTGGGGGTTTTTGCGTTTCGATATTTAAAAGAATTCCGAATTTTTTCTTTTAAAAAGTTCGATATTTACGAAATTTCATAAATGTTAAAAAAATTACAAAACATTAACGAAACAAATACGAAACAATAACGAATCAATTCGTTAATGGCGGACGCGACCGCACAATACGCTAAAAAACCTCCAAATGGGACAGGGGGAACTTCTGAAGCTTCCCTCTCCCTCTGTTGTTGACTGTTGGTGTGATATTATAATTTTTTTTCACTAATTATACAAAAAACAACTATAAAACTTGCCCCAGACATGCGGAAATAATAACGAAACGACCCCAAACCGATAACGAAACGAATACATAACAAATCCGAAGCATTTACGAAACGAATTTAAAAATTTGTTTCGTTTTTAAGTTGCTCCAGAATGGTTCGTTATCGCTTCGTTATAAAAAAATAACAAATTTTTAACGAATTACGAATTAACGAAACGAAACCGCCCAGCCCTACTAAATATGCATTTTTAAAAAAATATATCTCTAGAGGGCCTATTTACTTTTACAAAAACTACATCTTGTTCAGAAAAAAACCTAAACACCTTGTACAAAATACCTCAATGCATTAATATTTCAAGTAAATGAATTATTTCACAATCTCAGTTGCAATTCTAATTTTGATTGAAGCATTGTTTCTTTATCCTTTGTTTCTGGATTTTGTTTTCAACTCATTTATTTATTTTGTATAGTGTGAATATCCTCTCTCACAAACAATGTTACCTGGAAACTCTGGTTAGTTTCCACATTTAAGCTAGTCTTTATCCTCTCCAGATGAGAAAAAAGCCTCTGGAATTATCAGGTTTTCTTCCTGTACAAACTGATTTTATTTTGGAGATCCAGATGCTGTTTTTATCATGCAAAATACTTCCTGTGAACTTTTAATTCCTGTTCTCCAGTTCAGGTTAAATTAAGCTGGTACCTTCTAAAATTAAATGTATCTGTATTTGGCTATATGTTTCTATCATCTCAGAAGCAGTAAAGGGGGTCATCACCAGTAAACACAGTTATTGTTGCCAAAACACAGATTCAATAGCAATCAAATGACGGAAAGAGGACCATAAGTATTAAAACAAAATATTCATATAGATTAACTAAAACAATATTGTGTAAGCTCTTTAGCATTTTGACTATACCTCTTGAATAATAAGAAAAATGCCCAGTAAAAATAGTGAAAATCTGAAATGTTGCATGAGATTAGATGCAACAAATAATCAGTGGAAGGGAGAAGCAGAAGGAGAGGAGGGAGAGAAACCTGTCATAGTTCAGGAAAGAGATTGGATGAAACTTATGAATTAGCAGAAACAATTAAAACAGTGCTTCGAGAGACCTTTTTCTCAATCTGGAGATGCCCAAATAAGCAAAAAGGATGTGATTCTAGATGCTCAGCCTTGAACATTACTGTAGTTTGGACACATGTGACATAACTCCAGAAGTATGCATATTATAGAAAACTCTTCCAAGATGTGGTTTCAACCTGACTAAGCTAAAAGTAAGACTAAGGGCCCTTTCACATAACCCTATATCCCAGAACATCAAGGCAGAAAATCCCACAATATCTGCTTTGAACTGGGTTATCTGAGTCCACACTCAGATAATGTGGGATTTTCTGCTTTGATATTCTGGGATATAGGGCTGTGTGGAAGGGCCCTGAGTGACAAATATGAACGGCTAGAACCACCTCGTAGTTTCAATCAAAACTAGTAGAAAAGATGGAGGACCTAAGAAGCTGGATAAGGGCACAGGGATAAGAAATGTATGCAAATATAGCTTCATCTTGCACCAATCTTAATCTGCCACCACAGCATAGACATTCTGCTGAATTGGAAATCTCCAATGACCACTAGATTGTCATACTTTTGATTGAAGGAATCATGAAGACACTTAGGAGCATTTACTCCTATATGTTCCAGTAATATTGGAGTACTTCTCCAGAACCCTAGACGCAAAGAGACTTGTGCAAGATGCCTCTTCGCCAAAAATATTGTGACCCAATCCTTTGAGATAGAGTAACACCTTCTAAAATAGGTAGCATCTCATTCATTTGGATGGACAAACCATCAACCCACAACACCTTCACCATGTCTAGCTTGATTGTCTCTTTCCTTCAGCTTTATCTAATCCAATATTAATATAATTGTTATTATTAATAATATTAATATTAATTGCCTCTCTCTGTGGTTCAAGGCAGTGTACAAGGCAGTGTCCCAAGCACTGCTACAGGATAATAATAACTAGTTAA
Organism: Anolis sagrei; assembly: GCF_037176765.1. NCBI lineage: Eukaryota > Metazoa > Chordata > Lepidosauria > Squamata > Anolidae > Anolis > Anolis sagrei. The sequence goes on along the minus strand of NC_090024.1, from coordinate 57,537,182 downwards.
AGCTGGGCAAAGCTAGGCATCATCTTCACACTAGTGCCTGAGATCGAAATTCTGGATTACCTTCCCAAGTAGTTTCTAAATGTTATAGAATGGGTGACACAAATTATGACTGCCAAGGGACTGAGCAGTAATTCCTGGTGTAACTTTCTTGGAATAGCTATCCAAATAGAAGCAAAACCACCAAATGATGGCTACTACATAGAATTGGCAAGCTAACTAGAATGATAGCATGGATTTACCTGTCTTTGAAACCTCTGAGACAAGTCAAAGTTAATAGCTTGTATTCTCTTGTTAGTCTTAATTAGAATAGGTACTTTGAATCATTGGGATCACTATTCAGCAGTTAATTCTATTGGTCTAGTTTAATTAGCATTGACCAATAGAATCCAAGACAAAAAAATCATAAAACTTTGGGAAGATCGGCATAAGAGCCCTCAAGGCTTCATTAAAATAATAGTGTCAATTATCTTTAAGAACCACAACCCATGCATGGAGACTAACAAAACACATGTTAACTTCACAAGAATAAGCACAATGAAAATGGTAAACTATGAATAAAGCATCAGTTCATGAGCTGATTGATGGTATAGAAGTTACCTCACTGCTTTTTGTCTCAAGCTTAGTCAGAAAAGCTTACTCTGCTATAAAGTGGATTAATAGACTTAATTTGTTGTGCATTTCCTGAGGCAATAGAAAGAGTAGCCAGCAAACATATATTATTTTATTACATTCGAGATGAGCCCAAGAGTGGATTTTAAAAGGCTGCAAAAATCAAAATACTTAACAACATTCCTTTCCTTTCTTTGGCTGTAGGGTAAACATTATGGAAGCCAATTCTTTTACTTGGCTATTAGTTTTCCCTCTCTTTGATTATTCATTTTTCCCAATGTATTTAACATCTTATCTTTTCCACAAGAACAAACTTTATCCTGTGGGTTGATCATGAATATTTCAGTATTCAAGCAGTGTTTCTTAGTTCCCAGCATTGCTATCATAGATGCACATTCTTTCTTTCCAACTAGATGTATGTGCAAAAGATCTCAAAGCCCAAATATCTCTGCATGAGGCAGATTTAAAATCTGGCCTCTGAGGACACTTGCTGAACAAGAAACAGTGCCTCATTTTTGAGAAATAGCATAATAATTTAATCCGTGTTTCTTGAAAGTGCACTAAATGTTGGGCGACAGGTGTGCGGGAAGGTAGCCAAACGTATTGCTTTAGGAAGTCTCACAAACATTGCTATAATTGGCTCAGATGTAAAAAAAGAAATACATGCACAATATAAATTGCTGGTTATATTTCGGAGGCATCCTCATGCCTGTGAAAACCCGTAAAAAGGGACTATGACAGACAAGTCATACCACTTGGGAATACAGCCTACATACCTAGCCCGCAGCCATTATCCTTCAGGCCGAGAGCGTCTCAGATCTGAAGCTAAAAAGGGTCAGGTCTGGTTAATACTTGCATGGGAGATATTTAATAAAATCCTGTTACTCCTGGAATTGGTGCAGGTGCTTTTAGTAAGCAGCCTCTTCCCTCTGAATCTGTAATGAACCCATGTCCTTTTATAGTCCCAGAGGCACTGAATTGCCATAGCGGAAAATGTTTTCCTCTATTCCATTTTCTTTTGTTTTTACCTTGTTAACTAAGACTCCCTTACAGTATGCCTCTGCTTAGGTATATATGTGCCTACTGACTTTTCAGCCCACGTAATGCATCCAGCATAATAAAACCTTTGCTAGGAAAACTCATTGCACAATAAACAGTCTTGTAATGTGGGATAGAAGCTTCAGGGAAACAATGTAGTGGAAGCTGGTTATTATGTCTAAAAAGCTGTATCCACAATGCAGAACTATTGCATTTTGACACCACATTGACTTCCATGGCTCAATGTTATAGAATGATGGGATTTCTAGTTTTGTGAGACATTAATCTTTCTCTGTTAGAGGGCTTTGATGCCACAAAAATCCTATCAATCAAAGAATTCCATAGTAAAGCCCTATGGCAGTTAAAGTGGTGACATGTAATTTTGCAGTGTCAATGGTCCCTAAGGCAGGCCCTCCTAATGTTGTTCTACTGCAGCTCTCATCAGCCTTTGACTACTGAGTCAATGATGATTACCTTCTCCCCGTGACCTCTTAATGACCAGGCAGTGTAGAAAACTACATGACCACATAGAAAATACAAAACACACACACAATACCATCCAACTGTCCTGATCTGGTGGGTAAGGTCCAGGCAGTTAAATCTTTTTCATCTTATATTTTCATATACTTTCAAAAAGTCCCAGTTTCTCTATTCTCTTGCCACCTCTCTCCTTCATCCTCAGCTTCCTTCAATTGCTGTAAACAGAGTGCAAAGTGCAAAAGCAGTTTCTATTCAAAAGCAATATACAACAGCCTCCCCTAGCTTGTCAGGTTTTCATCAAGAACAACTTTTGCCATCTTGAACTACACTATAATGTCATTTGGCATTATGTGTCCCAGTTTCCATCTATGCACTGTCAGAGAGTATGCAACATGGAAATAAGTTTGAACTATTGTCTGCATGGTAGCCTCAATTTCAGGATGGCAGCCTCAATTTCAGTCTTGCGGTTTCATTCAAATTGGGGGATAAGAGCAGCCAAAGGCAGAGTATGATCAAATGGCTTGAAGTTCTTGTTGCTAGTAGCTAAGCCTTAGGATAGGCATGTTAACCTTTTTACAATGGGAAGATGCTTTATAAAAATTTGGAAACTATCATGATAGAGAAAAGGGCATGATCATCTGGGATTTCCTCAATTCCCACTTCATTGTTCAGGCAGCAGCCCTATGTTGACTTGCTTAGAAATAAATTCTATTGAACAAAGTGAAACTTAGTTATCATTAAATGTGCATCAGACCAGATATTTATTTATTTACTTATAAGCTTGTATACCGCTAATATCTCAGCCTAAGTCGGCGACTCATTGCAGTTTACAACAATTAAAAACAGTATTCAATTTAAAACATAAAACACATATACAATACAAATTATTGGGCCACCAATAATAATCCCATGCATCTCGTAACTAAAATCACAATCCAAAATTCGTCGTCCATGATTACCAGTCCTTTAGTCCTCAAAATTCATTGCAACGGATTAACCGAATGCTTGTTTAAACATCCACGTCTTCAATCTCTTCCGAAACACCATCAGCGTGGAGGCTGATCGTACCTCTATAGGGAGGGTGTTCCAAAGCCGAGGGGCCACCACAGAAAAGGCCCTGTCTCTCGTTCCAGCCAGCCGCACTTGTGAAGCCGGCGGGATAGAGAGCAGGGACTCTCCAGAAGATCTTAGGGTCCTGGTGGGCTGATAGGCTGAGATACGTTCGGATAGATAAGTTGGGCCAGAACCGTTTAGGGCTTTAAAGGCCAACGCCAGCACTTTGAATTGGGCCCGGTAGCATATCGGCAGCCAGTGGAGCTGGCGCAGCAGAGGAGTTGTGTGCTCCCTGTGCCCTGCTCCTGTTAGTATCATGGCTGCCGCCCGTTGGACTAATTGGAGCTTCTGGGCTGTCTTCAAAGGCAACCCCATGTAGAGAGCGTTGCAGTAGTCAAGGCGGGATGTAACCAGAGCGTGGACTACTGTGGCTAAGTCAGACTTCCCAAGGTACGGTCGCAGTTGGCGCACAAGTTTTAACTGTGCGAATGCTCCCCTGGTCACCGCTGAAACCTGGGGTTCCAGGCTCAGCGATGAGTCCAGGATCACACCCAAACTGCGAACCTGCGTCTTCAGGGGGAGTGCGACCCCGTCTAACACAGGCTGTAACCCTATACCCTGTTCGGCCTTGCGACTAACCAGGAGTACCTCTGTCTTGTCTGGATTCAATTTCAATTTGTTCGCCCCCATCCAGACCGTCACAGCGGCCAAGCACCGGTTCAGGACCTCGACAGCCTCCTTAGTAGCCGGTGGGAAGGAGTGACAGAGTTGGACATCATCTGCGTACAGATGACATCGCACTCCGAAACTCCGGATGATCTCGCCCAGCGGCTTCATGTAGATGTTAAACAATATGGGAGACAGTATTGAACCCTGAGGAACCCCACAAGACAAAGGTTGTGGGGTTGAACAGGAGTCTCCCAGTAACACCTTCTGAGACCGACCCTCGAGGAATGAGCGGAGCCACTGCAGAACAGTACCTCCAAGACCCATCCCCGCGAGGCGTCCCAGAAGGATACCGTGGTCGACGGTATCGAAGGCCGCTGAGAGGTCGAGCAGCACCAACAGGGACACACTCCCCCTGTCGAGCTCCCGACGCAGGTCATCCACTAAGGCGACCAAAGCTGTCTCGGTACCATGCCCCGGCCTAAAGCCAGACTGTGCCGGATCCAGATAATCCGTGTCTACCAAGAATGCCTGGAGTTGTGAGGCCACCACACGTTCCATGACTTTGCCCAAAAAGGGGAGATTGGAAACAGGCCGATAGTTGACGAATTGAGTGGGGTCCAGTGATGGTTTCTTCAACAGCGGTTTTATCACAGCTTGCTTTAAGCTGGCTGGAATTTAGCCCTCCCGAAGGGAGGCATTAAGCACCACCTTCACCCACTCGGCCAATCCCCCTCTGGCCTCCTTTAGAAGCCAGGATGGGCAGGGGTCTAGGATGCATGTGGTAGCTCTCATTCCTCCAAGCACCTTGTCCACATCCTCGGTTTGAACCAATTGAAATGAGTCCATCAAAACCGGACAAGCAGATGCTCGTGTTACATCCTCAGATACTGCCGTTAATATGGTATCCAGTCCAGAGCGGATCAAAGCGACTTTGTCTGCGAAGAACCGAGCAAAGGCTTCGCAGCGAGCTGCCCAGTCATCAGGGCACCCATCCTGAGTGGCGGGTTTTAATAGGCCTCTGACAACTCGGAACAGTTCGGCCGGACGGTTCTTTGCAGATGCAATAGTGGCTGCAAAGAAAGTTTTCTTTGCGGCTTTTATTGCCGCGGCATATGCCCTTAAAAAGGACACAAACCGTGTTCGATTTGGCTCGCTCGGATCCGAACGCCACACGCTCTCTAGTTCCCTCTTCTTTCGCTTCAACACTGCCAGCTCCTCGGTAAACCAAGGAGCTGGTTTAGCTCGGCTACTTGAGAGGGGACGTTCTGAAGCGATCGTGTCTATTGCCCTAGTCATCTCCCCATTCCAGAGAGCGACCAGAGCATCAACAGGATCACCAACCGAGGTGGCGGGAAATTCCCCAAGAGCCGTCAGGAATCCATCCGGATCCATAAGCCTCCTGGGGCGGACCAATTTAATGGGTCCTCCACCTCTGCGGAGGTTAGGGGGTGCAGTGAGTCTAAAGCTGACCAGATGGTGGTCGGTCCATGGCAACGGAGAGATGGATAACTCCTCAACACCGCCACCTTCCTCCCATCCCTGGCAGAAAACCAAGTCCAATGTGTGTCCAGCACTGTGGGTGGGGCCAGATACCTGTTGGGACAGCCCCATGGTTGCCATGGTAGACATGAAGTCCTGAGCCGCTCCCAATAAGGCGGTCTCGGCATGGACATTGAAGTCCCCAGCACAAGCAGCCGTTGGGACTCCAACGCCAGGTCCGAGACCACCCCCGCTAGCTCAGTCAGGGAGTCTGTAGTGCAGCGAGGTGGACGGTACACTAACAGGATCCCTAATCTGTCCCGGTCACCCACCCTCAGGTGGACGCATTCAAAATTTGTTGACTGCGGGATGGGGGCCCTGGTCAGAAGAATGGAATCTCTATAGACCACTGCAACTCCGCCTCCCCTCCCTCCGGATCTCGGTTGGTGCTGCACAGAGAACCTAGGTGGACAAAGCTGGGTCAAATTTACACCTCCCGCTTCGTCCAGCCAGGTCTCTGTGATGCACGCCAGATCTGCCCGTTCGTCCAGGATTAAATCCTGGATGAAAGTTGTTTTACCGTTGACAGATCTGGCGTTCAACAGCACCACTTTCAATTCGGAGGGACCGCCATCCTGGTTACACCGACTTACCATATCAGGAGACCGATTTGGAATTACTAATGTTGTTCGACGTTCCCTAGGCCGAATTAAATGTCTCCTTTTCCCGTATCTCCCCCTCCCCACCACGACTTCTATGGGGGCTCCCCGGTTAACGGAACCCTCTCCCTCCTCCATGACGCATTCAGTAGCCAAGATATCAGCCCGTAGTTCATTGTAAACTGTATGGTATGTTATAGTTCCAAAATACCATAGTCCTGCCTTCCGTTCATTTCCTACTCCTATTATATTAAACTCCGGTCTTTCTAATCTACTCCGTTCCCTTTCTCTACCAAGAACAATTAGCAGCAAGATTAACAAATGCCAGGGGAAGGGTAGTGACATGGATAGTAACTATTAACACTGTCAACGGAGTTCTTAAGTACAGGAGTTAAAGTGCAGGGGTTCTTAAAGTGCAGGTGGATAATTGAATCAGCATACACGATGGTATCAAAATTAAAGTGCAATAATTTGGTCGGTTGGCTCTAAAGTGCTCAATTAAAGTGCGTCATGGAGGACTAACTTTAACGCTAGACGGTTTAGTCGATTAAAGTGCTGCGGCTCAGTAAGGCTAATATATCACTGAGATAGTGAGTTAAGGTGCTGGTAAAGAAGTGCTAGAGTCACACAAGATATTTGTCCACTATGCTTGCCAACGGTACAACAATTAGTTCTTAAACTCTCCATTCAGTCAGCACAATGGTCAGGACAATCAAGGATAGTGGTCAGCACAGTCAAAAATGAACAGCACATTCGAAAGAGGTCAACACAGGTGAAGATGGTCAGCACAATCTAAAGGGATGGTCCACACAGTTAAAGGAGGTCAACACAGACGGATAGCGATGGTCAACACAATCTATCCAAAACTGGAAAACACGAGATGCCAGAAGATGGTAATAATCAGGTCAAAAGGTGGTCAACACAGTCTTCCGGAGTTGATGGTTACCAAACGAGGTGATGGAGTCTCGTGCGATGGCGGCAGATTGAACCCAGGAGGGCGAGGGGAGCTGGAGCGCTGGGCGCCGGCACACCAGAGGTCAGCTCGATGGAAGAGCTCAGCTGAGCGCTAGGCCGGAGGGCGGCAGCCGCTGGGCTGGAGCTGGGATGCTAGGGGAACAGCGGAAAACCAGCAGGAGGCAAGCGCGCACTGGCCAGCGCAATGGAAGGCTCCACGATGGCCGCCCAGCACTGCAGGCCCCTCAGACATGCACCAGAGCCAACATCCGCCGGCGATGAAACACAGGGGCCAAGCTGATGGGCGACCCTGCTCCCGGCGCGCAGGAGGCCAAGCAAGGCCGCAGGGAGCCGCCGCGGCAGCCGCGCCACACTCCAAGATGGCGGCCGCGTCTGGACCCGGGACGGCCACTCAAACCACCCCAGGGTCCTAGTGCCGCACGCCACTAGAGCCAGCAAGCTGCAGATCTTCCCGGCCCCAAAGGTTCCAGCCGAGCGATCCGCGGCCTAGGCGGGAGCGCACTCGGGCCCGACCAGCAATGGGCCTCACTCCACCTCCGCTCCTCTCTCCTGAGTTGGAAACAGCCTGGTGTCCTGAGCAGTCTGGCATCCAGGGCTATAGCTGGAACAAGAGAGCCAGCTGGGCCGACCAGAAAAAGCTGGCACGATTGAGAACCAGCCCTCTCAAGATCAGGCCGCCAACCCGCTGGGCAGCCAAGCAGCCAAACAAAGCCTCCACTTCTTCCGTCCCACAAACGATGCTGAGTTATTGGAAACTGGAGACTAGAGGGTATAAGGGGTCCAGAAAGGGTCCAAAGGCGAGGAGGTAAAATGCTTGTTTAGGGCCGACAACAAACCAACAATGGCGGTGGCCCGGTTGTCTTTCTCCTTTCCTCCTTCCCCCGTTTGTTCACCTTCCTTCTCCGACGCCCCCAAACCGAGTCTCCAAGATCACTTTCGTGACCCTGGGATTGCTGTTTGTACAAGGGGGCGATTTTTAGGAGTCCAGAAGGGGGGATTAAGCCAGATTAAGGTGGATTATAGTCCTCTCTTTCCCCGAGAAGAAGGTTCACTGCTTACCATGCCGCCATCATACCGGAACTCATATAAATCAGAGAGGGTATAAATCTCTACATGGACCCTTTATCCAGGGCCTGATCCAGAGTGATGAATACCAGATTGGTTCTGGGATGGTTTTGACTGCCAGCTCCAAAGTTGTGAAACTAATGCAATGACAAATGGAACAGCCCTGGATAATGATTTGGGATTCTGTGATTTTAATGATGATGTTTTTAAATGTTTGATTTTTAATGTATTTGTTTATTTTATTGATATGTAACTGAATGGCATTGAATTGTTGCCTTTTGTGAGGCTGCTCAGAGTCCCCTTTGGGTTGAGAAGGGTGGGGTACAAATGTGTTAAATAAATAAGTTGTGGTTTGCTTCTGGTTCTACGAGAGAATTTGGAGAAAAATGCATGTAGTTCTTCGGCCTATGTTAACTTGAATCAGCTTTGTACACTGTTTAACCACCACAGAGCTGATTCTCCCCAGTTTTGGCATAATGGGTCAGTGCAGAGGTAAGTATCCAAGCAGAGATTTCAAAGACCTATCCCCAAGCAATTCACTAGTGATGAAAGGAGGATGCTCAAGAGGAAACTTTACTATAAAGCCTTTACTATAAAGCCTTAGTGAGATAGAGCCACGGTTGCCTTAGTCATAAACCATGTTGTCACCTCATAGCTATTGGAGGTTACCTTAAACATGTACATACCATTCTGAGACATGTTCCAAAATATCTTGATGCATTATTTTGGTACAATAGAACACTGAAGTAAAAGACAAAGGATAAGCATGAGATATACAATTTGGAACTTATTGGTGTGTTTGTATGACTTTTGCTCAATTACTGCTACTGCTTATTTTGGTAAAAAAAATAAATTCTACAGTCAAACCTCCACATTTGCTGGGATTAAGGGCACAGAACCCACCTGAAAGTAAAAAAAAAAGTGTGAATAAAGAAATTTGTATTTTTACCTGAGAGAACACCTCTCTGTGAATTTCTAGGTCTTCCAGCACAACTTTGTGGTCAGTGTTTACCATAGCCATATTATTGTATTGGAAGACCTAGATTCCCAGAGAGGTTTTTTTCTCTAGAAATCTTTAGGTGATCCAGCATGACTAGAGGTAGTTTACTATAGAGTCACACTGGAGGACCTAGAGATTCCTAGAGTTAAAAATTTAATCAAATCTATGAATAATCAAATTTGCAAGAGGCAAATTCACAAATGAAGGACAGGTAATTTAATTATTGTTTGTTTTTTCAGTGTAGGACCCAAGACTAGAGTCCATCCAGTTACATCTTTAAACTAATTAATGAGCTGAATCTATAGTATGATTTTATAGTATTCATGGGACTGGTACACATAGTTTTCATTTACCTGCATCTGATAATATATGTCCTTAGGCATTTCATAAATTTTAGGTCCTCCAGTGTGACTCTATAATATTGACCTCAGTGTTATGTTGGAGAACCTAGCAATGCTAGAGAGATGTTCTCGCTTGGCATGCTCTGGCTTTTCAAGCCTTGGCTTATGGCAGACATCCTCAAACTGTAGACTTCCAGCTGTTTGGGCCTCCAACTCCCAGAATTCCTAACCATTGAACAAGCTGACTAGGGTTTCTGGGAGTAGGAGGTCAAAACAGCTGGGGGGTTGCAGTTTGAGGATCCCTAGTCTATGGTATACTTTGGCTGGAAGTCATTCATTCAATAAGTTTCACTATTATCCTCAATTTTAGTTAAATATTATAAGTCTGAGAACGTATACCCTGTGGATATGAGGGTCATCAGATTCCAATAATAAACTTTAAAGCATTAAAATCCCCTCTAGTCTCAAAATACCAATGATTATACAATAATTATATCCTTTTTATGTGGTATTTTAGAGAAAATTCCTTTAAAAAGGAAATTTTAAGTCCACAGTTTGGAAATATACTTTTCAAAACTTGTTCTAAAATACCTATAATCCCCCTTTAAAAGAAACTTGAAAACATTTCTTATTGTACAAATAAAATTACTTAGTTCATTGCCCCATTATGTTTGAAATAAAACTTGGCTAACATATCATTATTCCTTGAAAGCAACGCTCCCTATAACTCAGTTCCAACATTAGAGAAGAAATTCCTGAAAAACCTCAGGAGAGACGTCCATGAAAGAACCTTGTAGTTGCAAGCCTGGTAGATAGGCATCCAGTCCCTAATTAAATGCTTCCATTAAATTCCCAGTCTATTACAACAGTGGCAACTGGTGGCTACTATGTCAGGATGGTGGTGAATATTCTCCAAGTTTCAATCTAAACTCTGAAAGAGCTCTATGGGTTTCCAACTCAAGTTCAGTGCCTTGGACAGTACCTTTTATGTTTAAATCACATCCCAGAACAGATCCAATGTTCCAATGTTATGGAAGCTGCCAGCTGCCACTAATTTTATGAATACACTGAAGATGCATCCATATGCTACATGGCAAGGGTTGCTTTGGGAGCATGGATAAATCTTATCACTAAAAGAAAAAAATAGTGGCAATGTTCCATCCACAAAAGAGAAATAGTATAGCAGCTTGTGTCCTTTTTGTTGTCACTGGGCATTGCCTGATGTATGTCAAAAGTGACAATGTGAAATACTCCTGAGAAATTCCCCCTTAGCAGTCTGGCAGAGTTTCCACATTTACCCTAAAAATGCTTACTGAGTCATTTGCACTACATGTCACAAAATCTTCTGTCCAGAAAGAAAATGGCTGGGAGCATGAGGAAGATAATGTGTCTTGGGGTGCTCTTTGCTAAGAACTTGGGCTAGTGACATTTCAGATTTCTTTAATACAAAGAAGTGAAAAGCAAAAAATAAAAATAAAAATGAAAATCTTGGACAGATATATATAGAGAGCACAAGTCAAATATATACTTATACACAGGGAATACTGTTGAGGGGATTTCAATGAAATCGGAGATTACATATACAACTTCTTCTTCTTTTTTAGCTCCTGAACAAAAGATGTATTCTATTCTTAGCATTTTCAACAATAAAGAAGGCAGCTTGAGCATTGAGACGCAGCTGAATTACCCAAACTTCTTCATCAAAACAAAGGAAAACACCTCATATTCTATTTTCTCAGTACCCTGGCTTGTAATTGTGTAGGTTCACTCAAAAGCAACTCAGAATTGACAGCTCCAGGTGGAAGGGCAGAGCAACTGAGAGATAGACATGGATACAATATCTGATTTTACCATGGATTCAGACATATTCTAACACATCTATATTGTTGCATCCTCCTTTCTTGCTGAAAAGAGTGCTCTAAAAGTGAGGACAAAGATGCAATGGAGTCACTAGGAGTATATGTGGATGTGTAGATCACACCAGTTGAAAACATCAGAGGGGGTGATATTAAAATGGCAGTCTGTAATTTTTGTGTGCAGTGCTTCAACATAAATGTATTACTTTTAGGCCTGGGTAACAACGCAAAAATTTGTTTCTAAAATCGATTTGTATTTGGGGGGTTTTTGCGTTTCGATATTTAAAATAATTACAAAACTTTCCTTTAAAAAAGTTCAGTATTTACGAAATTTCGTTAATATTAACGAATTGATTCGTTAAGATGGCGGACCCCCCACGCATGCGCAAATCACCTCTGAAACTTCGTTATGAAGACGGGGGTCGATTCGTTAAGGTGGCAACGAATCGATTCGTTAAAAAAGAAATATTTATCAGAAATATTTAAAAATGGAAAATTAACAATGCTTGCCCTGTTGTGGAGCGAACACAGCCACAGGACAGGGACAAAACTCACACACACAGGCACACAAGGGTCTTTTCTTTTTTTAGAATATTTTTTGAATTTTTTTAAGAATAAAAGAAAGATATTTTTCAGAAATATTTAAAAATGCTTGCCCGGTTGTGGAGCGAACACAGCCACAGGACAGGGACAAACTCACACACACAGGCACACAAGGGTCTTTTCTTTTTTTAGAATATTTTTTTAATTTTTTTAAGAATAAAAGAAAGAAAGATATTTTTCAGAAATATTTAAAAATGCTTGCCCTGTTGTGGAGCGAACGGCAAAGCCTCCCCGCTGCTCCCAGCCCAGGGAATGAATGAATGCAAGCAATGAATGAATGCAAGCCAAGCCTCCCTCCTGAACCTCCCGTCTCCTCGCCTTCCCCAGCAATGAGCAATGCGGCCACGCGAAGCCGCTTTTGAAGGGCAGCCCGCCCAATCACAATCAGCCACGGTGCTTGGGAGCGCAGGATTGGCTCCCAGTGCACCCAGCATCCTCCATCCCTAAAACGTCATTTCCGAAACAGGCGGAAGCCCGTAAAAAAGATGGAGGATGCCGTTTCGATATTTAAAAAGACTTCCGGGTTTGAAAATATGTTTTGTAATCGTTTTGTAATTGCTAAAAATAACGAATATTTAACGAATTACAAAATTAACGAACGAAACCGCCCAGGCCTAATTACTTTCTATAAAAAATATCAATGTAGTTAGATTTCAGTCTTTTTTTTGTAAACCCAGCTTATATGTAATGTATCAAAATACCTACAAGGCTAAAACAATGTATTAATCTATCATCAAATGTGCATGTTCTCCAATCAGAGCAGTCATTATTACCCAATTAGAATAATGCTTCAGATCATGTGGCTTAACCTACGTACACTAAAAATGTGTGTTGTCATTTTAGTTACTGCTGGTTTTTACAGTCTCTTACTTTTTATTATTTTATTTATTTATTTATTTACTGTATTTGTATACCGCCTTTCTCAGCCAATTGGTGACTTAAGGCAGTTTCCAACAAATCAATATACATAAAACATAATAGATAAAAACATTAAACAGTATAAGACATCAAAAAGCAATAAAAGCAACATCATCAGCGTCTCATTATTCTCAAGCATTGCCAAATTCCATTGTCAGGTCATTCAATTTCCTATATCAGCTACTCTGTATTTATAAATGCTTGCTCGAATAGCCATGTTTTAACTTGCCTCCAAAACATCAAGAGGGAGGGAGCAGATCTGATTTCCCTAGGGAGTGCATTCCATAGCCGAGGGGCCACCACTGAGAAGGCCCTGTCTCTCATCCCCGCCAAACGTGCTTGCGACAAAGGTGGGACCGAGAGCAGGGCCTCCCCAGATGATCTTAAAGTCCTCAGTGGTTCGTAATATATGGAAGTTATTATTTATGAATAACATTAGTGTAAAAAGCTTGCCAAGGATTCTGTATGGTCTTATATATAAGGAAATCTATGGGGCAGACACCATGGGTTACCACACTAAGTGATACGAACCCTAGTGATGCCACAACAAAATGTTGTGTTTTTTTATTGACAGAGCCTATAAGTTGAATCTGATGACCTCTTCACACAGGGCACTGGAATCACTTCATGTCATGGTGAATCTGGCAACTGCTATCAGGGGGCATGGGGAACATGTCACCCTACGCCCTGCATCAGGCCGCTTACCTTTAAGCTGATTCTGCTCAGGGAAGCATTAACCACACAGCTTCTGCTTATACCCTCTGGTGCAAGACAGGAAGCTGGTTTCACACTAGAGGGCTCACAGAGCCCTGCCAAAAGTGCCCTTGCATTGTGAGATAGGAGCCGGCAGGCTCCGTGGGTCAACTATGCTGCTGAAGTAAGCCCCATCTGTTGGTCTATAAATGAATGAAATCAAGCTAGCTTGCTTGGAGCACTCCAGAAGAGCTAGTTAATGTGATGACCTAGTTAACTGCATCAAAGTGGTGGGATCCTTAGCTAGAAGTGACCATGTTCTCTTTGAGTTTATTATACAGTGAAAAAGGAAAGCAAGCATAGTCAGATACTAGGGCTGTGCAGAAAGTCAAATATGCTTCGAATGTCATTTATATTTCAGATGTTCTGTACATTTGAAGCCATTTTTGAAACATGAGTAGCACCCACGCAAAAAACTAGCAATTTAAAACACTAACCTACAACTTTTTAGAAAGAGTTAAGTAAGAGACAATTGAGGGCATGCTTACCAAATTTGAAGAAAACATCAATGTAGAAAGAATCAGTAATATATCAGAGGACAAGATTAGGATTCAAAATAGCCATAATAGATTGGCAAGCTGGGTCAAAACTAACTAAATGGATTTAACTCAAATAGGTCTGCCTTTGAGAGCCCACTCTGGTCTGACCCAGGTGACATCCTGATTGGACAGCTGAAGGGAATGGCACTGAAGTATGTGCAAGATATACAGACTGCTGGTAAAATAGTAATAGTAATAGTAATAGTAGTATCTTTTTTATTTTTTGCCCACCTCTCCTGATGGCTTGAAGCAGGTTACAACATTGCTACAACATTCATCTAAAACATTATTTTAAAAACACACATTTATATATTTTAATATATAACACATTTATATATTTTAATATCCACAAAATGCATATTAAAATATATAAAAGAAAGATTAAACATATGATGCAAGATAAAAATTAGTCATTAAAGCTGTCATTAAAAGCTAATATTCCTTTGGAGAAGATAGAAGCCCAATTCAGTACAGTGTAACTGGGGCACCTGATAATCCTATGTATTAGTAAAACGAATTGCTTCTCTCCTGGTATAAAAATAGAGATCTTAGTACAACATGCATCTCTCTACAGATCCATTACTTTAAATTTAGTGAGCATAACCTTTCCCTCTCATTTGCATTTTATGGGAGCACAATAGTATAAAATGATTCACATGTTAATATATACAGTCACACTCCCCTGTTGACAATCTAGTTAAAACACGTCTTCTGCCCTTAAGGTAAGATATTTGTGATGCAAACAACCTGGTTATTTCTGGTACCTACTGAATAATTCTGTGCTCCCTATAACTTGCTAATCAATTTAATGACTGCCACAGCTTCATTAACCTCTTCACCCCCAACTCGTAGAAATTCTGCGAGTTCTACTTTACAAAACATTTCTATCTTCATAGAGGGTAATCCAAATCTCACAGAACCTAATCTCTTTTTCAGAACCAGAATTTAACAGTAATAATGCAGAGTTAATGCCTTCATTTATTGATTTGTTACAGTTTTCTAACAATTTTCCCAACTCATTAGATTCCCCAATTAGTGCTGATGTTAAAAATAGGTTTTAGTGAATTGGGCCATTATAATTCATTAGAGGTGGTTGTCTCTTCCTCTGCCACATTCAATAAAAAGAAGGAAGAAAGAAGGAAAATAAATCACAGAGCTCTATTGTTAGGAAAATTAATCTTTGTGATAGGTCTTGGGAAGGCAGCATGGAGGAGTAGAGGGAGAGAGAGCTTTCTGGATCTCAGGTCAAAGTAGGAGAACTGAGTGGGTACATGAAAGAAAAGAAAGCTCAGTTTAGGAAAGCAGGGGGTAAGCATGGAAAGGGGGAAATGTGAGTTTTTATTGGGGGTGGTAAGAAAATAGAATCATAGAATCAAATCGAATCAAAGAGTTGGAAGAGACCTCATGGGCCATCCAGTCCAACCCCCTGCCAAGAAGCAGGAATGTTGCATTCAAATCACCCCTGACAGATGGCCATCCAGCCTCTGCTTAAAAGCTTCCAAAGAAGGAGCCTCCACCACACTCCGGGGCAGAGAGTTCCACTGCTGAACGGCTCTCACAGTCAGGAAGTTCTTCCTCGTGTTCAGATGGAATCTCCTCTCTTGTAGTTTGAAGCCATTGTTCCGCATCCTAGTCTCCAAGGAAGCAGAAAACAAGCTTTCTCCCTCCTCCCTGTGGCTTCCTCTCACATATTTATACATGGCTATCATATCTCCTCTCAGCCTTCTCTTCTTCAGGCTAAACATGCCCAGCTCCTTAAGCCGCTCCTCATAGGGCTTGTTCTCCAGACCCTTGATCATTTTAGTTGCCCTCCTCTGGACACATTCCAGCTTGTCAATACGAGATGCAGACTAGTTTCAAACTAACTCAATCAGATTATACAATGATATCATATAATGTCAGCCTTTTCCAAAATGGCACTTCTCAGATATTTTGGACTTCTACCATTCCCAGATAAGAGTGCTATGGTGGCCTTTGTAGTTAATGTGCATGAATATATCCAGGTTGGAGGAAGGTAACTTTAATAATTAAATATAAACAATCAAAATAATTCTTTAGGCAGCCTTAGTAACAAAATGCACTTATGTATGTATGTATGTACGTACGTACGTATGTATGTATGTATGTTGTGGCATCTAATTGTTGCCAATCTGTATGCTGCCCTGAGTCACCTTCAGGCTGAAAAGAGCGGGATAAAAATGCTGTAAATAAATAAAATAAATAATACTTCTCTAAGGTGAACAGAAGCAATATTAAAGCCATTTTCTGTCCAAATAACAGCATCTCAAGCAACAAGTAGATTAACCATAATTTAATGAACTGGAGAATTTAAACTACTGGTGTTTGTGTTTATGGTAGTGCATTTATTTCCCAAATTCTAATACATAACATTATTGAATTATTTTCAGGACTTAGCATCACATGCTTTGTTCAGAGCGGGTGAAACATAGAATAATATCCAGTGCAATGACAGAGAAATGAAATGTGCTTGAATGGAGAAAGAAAGGAGACAGCCCAATGCAAATTTACACTTAACACACACAAAAACACCTGGAATTAAATTGGAATTGAAAGGTGCTGAATTTTTCTTGTATTTATTTTTAACTAAAATATGTATGCCCTGACTTTTGTCATGAAATTGTAAGCTGGTGTAATAAAAACAATTGAAAACTATTTAGAATATATAATAATAAAATATTATTTAAACAGACTAAAATATGTAAACCATTTAATACATTAAAATAGCTATTAACTAAGACATTTTGAAAAAAATTAACTAGGCCCAAATAAATTTACTAAATATTTCAATATCCATGGCGCTTCAGCCTGCAAGAAAAGATATTCTACAGAAGAGATGTGCAAAGCAGCTGAAATTTGATTAGTAATTTGTTTCAGAGATTCAGGTGGCCACTGCTTCATTTTGTAAAGATTCGGAGGAGTCCCATTCCAATTAGTCATCTGAATCTCCAAAATTTCATATTTGTTTTGTTAAGATTTGTTCCATTAGCAGCAACTGAGAAAATTTAGAGGCTTGTTACTATTTATTTATTTATTTATTTATTTCAAAGTTTTCTATGCCGAGCTTCTCACCTCTTAGAGAGACTCAGCCATAAAAACATACAATCAGTAAAATATCATAGTTCATAATTACAATAACACATTTAAAATGACCACTATATTTAAAAAAACTATGGTGGTCAGTCGTCATATTAAAAACAAGTATACTATGTCATTTTATGACTATCAGGGTGAAACTTGGCACACTTGTAGGCAACATTTACAACTTTAAGCCTGCCAAGTTTCACAAAACTTTGGCCAGCCACTGATTTTTAGGTAATTCCTGAAACTTTTTTTACAAATTATTATTTTATTTAAAAAAACTACAGGAGGTATCCCCTTGAATTTCAACACAACATAAGCAGAGCATCCATTCTACAAAGTTTCACAAAGATTCACTTTAATTGATTTTAAGGAAAACTACAAGTAGTGTCCCTTGAAATTGTGGCACAGTGAGACAATATGAACAGGGCAGCAAGCCTGCCAGGTTTCAGAATAATAAGCCTGTCCACTGATTTTTAAGACTTTTTTTTCAATTTAAGCTCATGTGATTAATTTACACTGGGGCTTTAACATAGACAACCCCATTCTTCTGGTGCAAGCAGAATTCTGGGAAATGTTCTTTAGTGTACGACCTTTTGAATACTCTGCTACCGAGGTTCTCTCGCACATTGCACCTATCCAAAAATCCTTATATATCACTCAGCACACTCAGCACTTTTTAATCTGTACCCATTACATTTGCCTGGCCTAGTTTTATTGTATCACGGTGTGTTGTTTTATTGTTTACGGTTATTGCTTTATGTTTTTTGATTTGCTTTGGTTTATATGTAATTGTTTTATTGCTGTTTTATTGTTGGCCTTGGTCTTTGTAAGCCGCATCGAGTCTTTCAGGAGATGCTAGCAGGGTACAAATAAAGTTAATAATAATAATAATAATAATAATAATAATAATAATAATAAAGGAATTTTGTAGCTCCTTAGTTTTTGTGTATCTTTAATAAATGCCATTGCTGAATGACTAGCATGATGGTATCCATGGATGTAGTGTGGGATTTTTTTTTAGCCTTACTAGATTTCTGTGTGCAGTCATATATCAACAAAGAAGGAATTCCAGAAAATTTGACCCAAAACCTTGACCCAATAACCTAAGAACTAGACACTGAAAAATAATTGGCAAATCACTTCTCTCAGGATACATCTACACTGTAGAATTAATGCAGCTTGACACAACTTTAACTACCATGACCTAATGCTATACAATAATGTGAGTTGTTTCGCTTTTAGATAGATATCCATTTGGCTGTAACCAAATATCTATTAAAAGTTAGCCCTTATTTGAAGATTGGAAAACTTGAATCTGAAGGGGAAACCCATTTGCATATGCATACAATCCCTGAGTTACAAACATACGACTTACAAATGACCCATAGTTCCAAATGGGGGTGAGACTACAGGAAGTAAGAGAAATCTACCCCTAGGAAGGAAAATTCACTCCTGAAAGAGTTGTCTTGGGGAAAATGTGTCTCCTCTGAAGTTTTATCACCAATCCTCATTTTCACAATAAGCCAAATTTTTCAAAGTCTAATTATCACAGGGACAAAAAGTGATGCACAGATAGGGGGCACAGATAGCAAAACAAACACCACAGAAGTGTTAATCCTTCATTGTTCTATCCAGAACACACACTCTCTCTTGCTATATATGTGTGTGTATTGCTGAAGTTACACTTTTAAAAGTATCTGTTCTGACTTACACATAAATTCAACTTAAGAACAAACCTACAGAACCTATCTTGTTCATAACTTGGGGACTGCCTGTATATAGCCTTTAATAATAATAATAATAATAATAATAATAATAATAATAATAATAATAATAATATCGTATTTCTTTCCCTCCTCTTCTATGGCTCAAGATGAATTACCGTATATTCCGGGGTACAAGACGACTTTCTAAGCCAGGAAAATCATCTCAAAAGTGGGGAGTCGTCTTGTACCCCGGTATAAAAATCCGGATCATTTTTCCCTCACCCTTGGCATCCCCGCGTGGTGGAGCCTAAGGAAGAGGAGGGTGGACGGAGGGAGGGTGGGTTGGGGAGGAGGAATGGCAGGCTTTACTACCAAGCCGGCAGCGTGGTAGCCTCCTAGGCTGTCTTCACCCGCGCCGGCATGGAGTTGGCTCTGCCTCCGTCCTCCATCCCAGCTGCCGCAGGAGCCAAAGCCAGAGCAGCGGGGGCGGGGACGGGAGAGCTCGCCTCTGGCTGCTGAGGCCCCGCCCCCGGCGGAGGGCTCCGCCCCTCCCGCCCCCGCTCCGGCCACAACTCCTGCCGTGTTACCAGGGCGGCTGGGGACGTTTGCGTGCTGTGCTGTCCCTGCTCTGCTGCTAGCTCCGCCCCTGGTCTCAAGGCCGCCAAGGGAGGCAAAACCGGAGCATGGGACGGAGCCGCGAGGGGCGGGGTTCTCTTCTCCCACTGCCTCCCCGCTCCGGTTTTGGCTCCCTCGGCAGCCTTGAAACCAGAGGCGGAGCTAGCAGCAGAGCAGGGACAGCACAGCACGCAAACGTCCCCAGCTGGCCTGGTAACACGGCAGGAGTCAAAACCAAAGCGGGGGGCGGGGACGGGAGAGCTCGCCTCTGGCTGCTGAGGCCCCGCCCCCCGGAGGGCCCCGCCCCTCCCGTCCCCGGCTCTGGTTTTGACTCCTGCCGCGTTACCAGGCCAGCTGGGGACGTTTGCGTGCTGTGCTGTCCCTGATCTGCTGCTAGCTCCGCCTCTGGTTTCAAGGCCGCCGAGGGAGCCAAAACCGGAGCGGGGAGGCAGTGGGAGAAGAGAACCCCGCCCCTCGCGGCTCCATCCCATGCTCCGGTTTTGCCTCCCTTGGCGGCCTTGAGACCAGAGGCGGAGCTAGCAGCAGACCAGGGACAGCACAGCACGCAAACGTCCCCAGCTGGCCTGGTA
The DNA here is from genome assembly GCF_037176765.1 of Anolis sagrei. Taxonomy (NCBI): domain Eukaryota; kingdom Metazoa; phylum Chordata; class Lepidosauria; order Squamata; family Anolidae; genus Anolis; species Anolis sagrei. The sequence goes on along the minus strand of NC_090024.1, from coordinate 57,517,132 downwards.
ACGCGGCAGGAGTTAAGTTTGCAAGCTTGGTAATTGATTAAATGTCCTTTGTCCACTATCTGGCCACTTGGAGTGCCTCTGGTGTTGCTGCAAGGAGCTCCTCCATTGTGCATCATGTGGCAGGGCTCAGGGTGCATTGCAGCCACTGGTCTGTAGTTTGCTCTTCTCCACACTTGCATGTCATGGATTCCACTTTGTAGCCCCATTTCTTGAGGTTGGCTCTGCATCTCATGGTGCCAGAGCGCAGTCTGTTCAGCGCCTTCCAAGTTGCCCAGTCTTCCTTGTGCCCTTGTGTGTTCTCATCTGGTATCAACCATGGATCGAGGCTCTGCGTTTTAGTCTGCCACTTTTTGACTCTTGCTTGCTGAGGTATCCCTGTGAGTATCTCTGTAGATCTTAGTAAGCTATTTCTTGATTTAAGACATTTCTTTGCTGGCTGATATCCAAACAGAGGATGGGCCAGAGATGTCCCTGCTTTGAATCAAAGAGTTGGAAGAGACCTCATGGGCCATCCAGTCTAACCCCATTCTGCCAAGAAGCAGGAAAATTGCATTCAAATCACCCCTGACAGATGGCCATCCAGCCTCTGTTTAAAAGCTTCCAAAGAAGGAGCCTCCACCACACTCCGGGGCAGAGAGTTCCACTGCTGAACGGCTCTCACAGTCAGGAAGTTCTTCCTCATGTTCAGGTGGAATCTCCTTTCTTGTAGTTTGAAGCCATTGTTCCATTGCATCCTAGTCTCCAGGGCAGCAAAAAAAAGCTTGCTCCCTCCTCCCTGTGGCTTCCTCTCACATATTTATACACGGACATCATCATGTCTCCTCTCATCCTTCTCTTCTTCAAGCCAAACATGCACATCTCTTTAAGCCGCTCCTCATAGGGCTTGTTCTCCAGACCCTTGATCATTTTAGTCACCCTCCTCTGGACACATTCCAGCTTGTCAATATCTCTCTTCAACTGTGGTGCCCAGAAATGGACCAATTGGTCTAATCAAGGCAGAATAGAGCATGGGGAGCAGGACTTCCCTTGATCTAGACACTAGACTCCTATTGATGCAGGCCAACATCCCATTGGCTTTTTTTTTTTTGCCGCTGTATCACATTGCTGGCTCATGTTTAACTTGTTGTACACAAGGACCCCAAGATCCTTTTTACATGTACTGCTCTCAAGCCACACGTCCCCCATCCTGTATCTTTGAGTTTATTTTGACAGAAGTCAAACTTGAAAGCTCTTCTTGACCCAGGGTCCCCCTTCTTCTTTTCTGATCTCTTTTCCCCTTCTAACAATTAAAAATCACCTGGCTATGTTCTTGAGAAACTCTAAAACAATTCAAGCTGTCACGGTGATTTAAGGATGAAGACATGTCAAGATGTGACCCAGTAAACATGTGCCACGCCAAATGCTACATTTCTGAAGGATGAGGGTCCAATCTGCCCTTCTCTTCTGATAGGAGGTCCTGGTTTATAAAGACTGCTTATAGATAAAAATTCTACAAATGCTTTGCCTTCGCCTCAGTACTCATAGTACAAAGCCTGACTTCTATTTGCGTGCAAGCTTCTATGCCAACATAAATGTAATCTGAACCATTTAAAGCCTGCTTTCATACTTGCCAGCATGATGTAAAGGACCCAGAGTGTAAATGAAATTCAAGGGAGAAAGAGCAACTATAATGTCCAATGTAAGGTACAGTGTCCCTCTCATAGGAACCTGCATGTCATAAGCATTTGAATTCAAATTACCATATTGAATTCAAATCTGATTTTTTAAAAAAATTATTTGGTGTGCATTGGAAGAGGGGTGGTCTTATACGGCGAGTATATCCCAAACTCTATATTTTAACTGGAAAATTTGAGGGTCGTCTTATACTCCCAGTCGTCTTATATGCCGGAATATACGGTACAACATGTCTAAAATGCATAACTATATTAAACATTATATTAAATGCACATATTAAAATGTATTTCTATAAAATATATATTAAAATACACAGAACAAACTCACACATGATTAAGACCAACTTGGTAAGCCTGCTGGAAGAAATATGTCTTCAGGTGCATTTTTAATTCCAACAGCTCATTTAGCTGACAGAGCTCTTCCAGCAGATTGTTCCACAGTTTTGGGGTGACCAATGTAAAGGTCCTCTGGGTGACGGTAACTAGTTGAGTTCTGGCATGCTGGAGTAGCTACCCCCCATAAAACCTAAGTGTTTAGGGTGGGTTGTACAGATTGTATTTTATGTTTCAAGGAGTGAAATAGGGTCTCCATCTCAAGGCCTTCTCTTGCCACCGCCCTGACTTCAGAGGGATAGAAAAAGAGGCAAGCACATCTCCATCATGCCTAGAACTAGGAGGAGTGAAAATATTCTCCTTTCATCCTAACTACAACTGCTCTGGCCATGGAGGGAGAGAAGATGATGCAGCATCTGTTTGATGTAAACCCCTTCCTATACTTCCATCCCCTTTTCATTTTGTATTATGTTTTAATTGTAACATAATACAATTCCATTTTTCTTTTTTATATACATGAAGTGCCATGTATAGCAATGATGCTAGATAGAATTTTCCTTCTTTCATTAATTTACATTGTATGTATTCCATTTGTCCTGTGAAAATACTGTTCCATGATTCTGTCCTACTACAGTAGGCAGACAATGACTAAACTTCTCAAATGTCCAGAGGCTTGTTAGAAAAGGCTTGTCGCTGCTAGAGATCTAAGTTTTTCTGTCCAGAGTCCTTGGGGGACTGATCCCAATTGTACAGCTGAACTCTGACAAGGTCTCTGCATTGTCCAACATGACAAGAAACTGCACTCTCAGGCTAACAGGCAAAAAAAAAATCTCTCCTAATTGAATGGCAGTTTCTATAACAGGACTTGGAGACTGCGAAATGCAGTCTTTCTGACTAATCCTCTTTGACATCATTCTGCAGGTTTGTTTGGCAAAGTTTTCTGATGAGTGGGAGATCCAGCCATCTTCATGTCACCAGAAACAGAATTATACTTCCATATTTTCTTTGTCTATTGTATTTGCTGTTCTTTCAGTGTGGAGCGTAAGGACTAGAAATGATTGAAAAGAATCATGTGCTTTTACAAACTGCATAACAAAAATGATCTCCTGCTCTTAGACATTCCATTAGGTCTTCTACAAATGCATATTATTAAAATATATTAGCTCATTTATTCAACAGCATGTAACAGAGGATCCTGCCAAATCCAAAATAAGACTCAGTGGGATATTTATAGGATCTTGACTGCAAAACTGACATGATGACATGGCCTGCTTTATGATTTTGGCAGGAGTGAGACCTGGGGCAGTCAACAGTAGCAGCATCTATCCCTAAGGGATACAGTCAGGGCAGGGGCCTGGGTGAAACAAAGGTGAACAAATCATGGCAATGTACATGTTTTCACCCATTGAAATGAAGATGAGAATTCAGGACTGTACTCCAGTGCCACAAATGTCACATGCAGCATTTTATATTATAACATTGTGTGATTTTCCACAGTTTTTACAACTGTCTATAATATGGTTTTTAAAATGATTTGGCCGTTTCTCCCATTGTTTTTTTTTATAGACCAGTGGGAAATGACTCTAAATTTCATTAGTTACATTACGCTGCGTTGTAATGCAGTGTGTGTGTGTGTGTGTGTGTGTTGGGGAAGTATTCTGGTGTTTAACACTTCTCTCCTCAAACATTTTTTTCTGAGCTAAATTCCTTTCCAATTTTTGTTAGCCCTAAAATAGGGCTGAGATGCAGGGGACAAAATGAGATCATTGTGCCCCTAATAAGAATCCTGCCGCCTCCAATGCAATTTTCATTCAGTCCCTACATTTCTGTCACCGCAGAGTCAGAAATTGAAAATAATTTTACATTAAGAACTCTCATATCTGCTGTGTTTGCATTTCCTTGGTAAATTTCCTGTCCCCTTCTCTTTGGATGGCTAAACTCTATTTCTAAAAGCTCAGATGACACTTTAAATTCCTGCAATGCTAGAAATCTGGAGAATGGTGAAAATTTTCATTTGTGGGAGAAGAATTCGTAGTTGTCCTCATAGCTGTACCCCTGCCCTAAAATAAAGATACAGCAGAATAAAATTAATTGTTAATTCTGAAAGGAAATACAATATAGATCACTGTAATTTTTCTTCAGTGGGCTAAGAACTAGTTTGTAGGTCGTGTTAAATGAGGAGAACAGCATACCCAAAATAATCTTAACATCTCTCCATGTTCTCAATGCAACTGCCCTAATAAAAATCAGATCCCCTCTGCAGATAAATGAAGATAAAAATTAAGAAGATTCGGGTTCCTATTACAAAATCGGTCCCTAAGAGGATATGAAACAAGTGTTGGACTTGTGATTTATTGGCACTGATGTCCTCCTACCTCTTATGTCCTATTGTTGTTAATTTTGCCTTCTTGCAGGTACTTGCAGGTCAAAGGCAAATTACTTTCCCCATTCTTTTATCATCAAAACACTCTTAAATATGAAGATTCTTCCAAGCACAATGTGTATGTGTGCATTATTTATTTATTTATTTATTTATTTATTGCACTTAAATAACACTTTTCTCACCCCTGGGGGGAAGGGACTCAAAGTGGTTCACAACATAGTAATTCTATGCCTTACACATTTAAAAATAAATCACATATCTAAAACACATATAACTATATATTAAAACCAATTAAACTATAAAACAACAGACATGGACATAGACATAAAACAATTGACATAGCACCAATCCTGAGGCTGTCATTTAACCACTTCAACATTGCTATCACTTCCTGAATGCTTGATTGAATAGCCAAGTTTTCAGTTATTTTCTGAATGACAGGAGGGAGAGGGTTGATCTAATCTCACTGGGGAGGGAATTCCACAGCTGAGGGGCCACCACCAAGAAGGCTCTGTCTCTTGTTCCCACCAATCGCACTTGTGAGGGTGGCAGGACCAAGAGCAGGACCCCCCCCCCCCCAGCTGATCTAACTGGTTCATAAAAGGAGATGCATTAAGAGCAAGACCTCCCCAGCTGATCTAACTGGCTCATAAAAGGAGATGCATTCGGATAGGTAAGCTGGATCAGAACCATTTAGGGATTTATAGGCTAAAGCCGCACTTTGAATTGTGTTCTCAATGTGTTCAAGTAATTTTGCATAGCATGGATTGCAGACAGATTTCATTATTTCTGGGAGAGTTCAATGGCAATCATATGCTTAATATGTCTTAGTGCTTTATCATTTAGTACACTTCTGGTTGATAATTCATGAGGAGGCTCAACTACATAGGAGTCCTGATGCAATTTTGCCAGATTATTTTCAAGGAAGCTCAGTTTTCCAATAGTATTGGGGACTCTCAAGTGCTTTTGATTGAAAGGATGTCATATGGTTTTCTGCTGCTCTAGAGACTAGAACATTGAATAAAGGATTCAAAGTGCAGAGAAAGAGATTCTACTTGAACATCAGGAAAACTTTTTGATGGGAAGTGCTATTCAACAGTGGAATTGGATACATCAGAGTGTAGTAGAGTCTCCTGCTCTGGAAGTTTTAAAACAGAGGTTGAATGGGCATCTGTCAGGAGTGTTTTGGCTAAACCTTTGTGGTAGAATGAGGATGGACTGGATGTAAATGTTGCAGTCTCTTCTGACTCTATTATTCTCTCCCTGATTCTGAGGTTCACGCTGATGGAAATAAATAGAGGTTGTGAAGAGGGACTGTGGGGTCTGGAAGTAAAACTTGTTCTGAACGTAGAATTCTTTATTATTCTTCCTATTTTTTTCATCTTAAAACTTTAAAAAAGTATCAAAATTCTTTAATGCACATTTTTTTATATATTGTCTGTCCTTAAAATTTCATTTTTTTAAGAAATGGACAAAACAATCTACAGATCTGATGTCTGGTCTCAAAATTCTGTTATTAGAAAGGGTTGAAGATGTACAAGAATAAAATGCAGCACTGAGTCAAAATGACCTCCATCTTGTTCTCAACAGAAAAATTATGATAATTTCAGTGATGAGGGAGAACACAAAGTAGAGAATAAATACATTTCAACTTATTTTCTTCTTCACTGAAGTTTCTTTCTTCAGTAAGGGTCCAACTTTCTTCTAAGAGATACTAAATGGCTGATAAATGGAAGAATCCTGTATGTGTCTCATATAAGCATGTCTCCAGTTACTTCATCCTGGAAAGAAGTGACAAGTGGAGTGCCGCAGTGTTCCGTCCTGGGCTGGTGATGTTCAATATCATTATTAATGACTTAAATGGAGGGTTAGAAGGCATAATCATCACGTTTGTAGATGACAATAAACTGAGAGAGAGAAAGCCAATACTTCAGAAGACAGAAGCAGAATTCAAAATGGTCTTAACAGATTAGAGAGATGGGCCAAAACTAACAAAATGAAGTTCAACAGTGACAAATGCAAGATACTCTACTTAGGCAGAAAAAATGAAATGCAAAGATACAGAATGGGGGATGTATGGCTCGAGAGCCGTACATGTGAAAAAGATCTTGGAGTTCTCATGGACAACAAGTTAAACATGAGCCAACAATGTGATGCGGCAGCAAAAAAAAAAAAAAAAAGCCAATGGGATTTTAGCCTGCATAAATAGGAGTCTAGTGTCTAGATCCAGGAAAGTCATGCTACCCCTCTATTCTGCCTTGGTCAGACCACACCTGGAATACTGTGTCCAATTCTGGGCACCGCAATTGAAGAGAGATGTCAACAAGCTGGAATGTGTCCAGAGGAGGGCTACTAAAATGATCAAGGGTCTGGAGAACAAGCCCTATGAGTAAAAGCTTAAAGAGCTGGGCATGTTTAGCCTGCAGAAGGGAAGGATGAGGGGAGATATTATGACTATGTATAAAATATGTGAGGGGAAGTCATAGGGAGGAGGGAGCAAGCTTGTTTTCTGATGCCCTAGAGACTAGAACATGAAACAATGGCTTCAAACTACAGGAAAGGATATTCCTCCTGAACATTAGGAAGAACTTCCTGACTGTGAGGGCTGTTCAGCAGTTGAACTCTCTGCCCTGGAGTATGATGGAGTCTCCTTCTTTGGAGGCTTTTAAGCAGAGGCTGGATGGCTATCTATCGAGGGCTCTTTGAATGTAATTTTCCTTCTTCTTGGTAGGGGGTTGGACTGGATGGCCCATGAGGTTTCTTCCAACTCTATGATTGTCTGATTCTAGGATTCCATGTATTTTAAGGGCCACTGTGAGAGGTATCCTGCGCTTAGCTATATAATCCAGGAGATTCCACTTGCAGCTCAATCCCCTGCACTCTTTTCAGCTAAAAAAGTTAGCTGGGGTGTTTGCCACTTTGTACACTGGGCAAAAGTATCAGTCTTGTGCTGGAGCTGCAATGAAGAATCCCATTGGATGCTATTGAAAAAGTAGGAAAAATGGATCCTGCCCACCCCAACCATGTCATAATTGTACCAAATATGATTTATAATCCAGTAGTAGTAGCAGCCACAAAATGTAAGAAGGATGCCATTTGACAAAATTCAGTGCCACTGTGTAGGTTCTCCTTGAGAAAAGATTCATCACGGTAAGTTTCTTATTAACTATCAAGGTTATTATTGCTACTTTTTGCAACATAACACTATGAATCAATATGTAAACAACTTTTAGATGCGAGCATTTTCCAAATGTCAGTGCTTGAGCAAAGATATTCTCCCAGTGTGCATTTCTGAATGTTCTTTTTCTTATCCTGAAAATTGCTATAATTCAGTTCTGCTTTCAATGGTACTTATATTAAAATGGTAGACTATTTTTATATATTTGCTTCCTATTACTTCCTCTGATTTTTTTTCCCTTATAAACTTTGTAGTTCTCCTTACTTCCCAAGGGGCATTGCATTTAATTTGCATGATACCCATCACATTATTTTCTTCTACATTTTCACAAAAATGTATTATCACCTTCCCATGATAAATGCAAAACTCGAAAATATGTTTCTGAGATTAATAAATGACTAAAAGAATATCCAACAAACCACAGCCTCAGCTCAGGAAAGGGATTTCATTAGGAAAATGAAAAATTGGGATAGGGGAAATGCCAGCGGTCACAACTGCAGATTAAGAAAATCCAAATAATTATTTTATTTAAGTACATGCCATGATGCATATTTGTATATATCATTTTTGTTACAACTTATAATAGTCAAGTTTTATGGGTCAGGTCTAGATCCCTTGTTTTTTCCTGTATTTGTGTAGCTGTCCCTTGTTCTTCAATGTATTTACTGCACAGGTTTGTTTCTTAATTTTAGGGGTTAATTGTGGGTCTACTTTCTCAGCAATCTCCCAGCTACAGGAGGGAAAAGGATAAATCTAGTTTCTTTGATATATTAATAGACTTGCAGAACTGTCCTCCCATTGTACAAAGCTCCTTTGAGAAAAGGATTTCCGACTGTTGCTACTCTGACCTTTATTTGAAATCTACGAATTTAGGACTGGTTCTTCTAGAGTGTCCCTAGACTGCATACTCATTATTCTTTTCAGATGCTCCTATAATTTATGAATGCATAGCCAAAATTTAATTTCCTCTGCTTTTCAACCTCTGGTTTCGTGCACTTATTCTCTGCATACTCTGCACATAGAGTTATAGATCATTACAAAGGGCTGTAGTTGGATTCTATTTTTCATTTCAGAATGGCACTCAAAGCAGAAAGCACAGGGGAAAAGCACCACTTCAAGCAGGTTGTCCAATATGATGCAACTCTCATTTGGGAGGTGTGGCACATAACATTTCCAGAAGTGTCAGAGATATAAGGAGACTAAACAGAAACACCAGATGCTTCATATGAATCAACATTTCATCCTCCAAGCAGCCACTATAAGTACTGGATCCCTCAATAAATTTATTTTCACTGTAAATTCCTAAATAATTAGACTAATCAACAGCAAGAACACTACCATTGCAGAAGAGTCTCATTTGAAAACAACTGAACGAACCCTCTCTGGTCTAACTGATATGGCTATGATGTAAACCTGCTTAGAAATCTTATCTTTGGCCAGAATAATTCAATGTACACTCATCTTTTATAGCATATCAAACTGAAGTAGTAGTTTCTTTATGAAAAAGTAATCCCATTTTCCTGACAGTTCATTTCTTACAATAAGAGAGTTGAGGCATGTTCATTTCCTCCTTTTATGTTTTGAGTTAGGAATGTTGTTGATTATAGGCTTTGCTGATTTCTGCCTTGACCCCCCCCCCCCCAAAAAAAGCTTGAAATATTTAATCTGGGTGTTGTGCATGCTTTCCCATTCTTCACGATCTTGCACTAATATTGCAGAAAATAGCAAAATGGTTTCTTTTCTGGTTTTTTAAAAAACTTTGCTGTGCACTGAGAATGGCTCAGCTCTTTTGTGATCAGATCTATTTCTCTGTCTTTGACATTCTTTCACTTTTCTCTCCAAAATAGCACTCTTGAATGCTTCCACCTATCTATAAAAAAGCTTCAGCTGTAAGAACCCCCAGTGGTGCAATAGGCTAAACCCTTCTGCCAGCAGGACTGAAGACTGACAGGTCAGAGGTTCAAATTCAGGAAAGCATAGATGAGCTCCCTATGTCAGCTCCAGCTCCCCATGTGGGGGCATGAGAGAAGCCTTCCACAAGAATGGTAAAACATCAGAATGTCCAGGTGTCTCCTGGGCAACGTCCTTGCAGACGGCCAATTCTCTCACACCAGAACTCACGCCTGACACACCAAAAAAATTGTAAGAAAGTATCATCAATGAATATATCTCTCATTTCTCCAGAAATTTAGTTTCACTTTAAATATTTTACAAAATCTATTTTAATATCAACAAGGTGTTTGGTTTTTTTAAAAAAAACCAAACAACAAAATAGACAGAGAGTACCCTAACTAAGCCAATAGCCCCTCTTCCTCTCCCCCCGCCCTTTAAAATCTTCCTACAGAGCTTGGAAAGGATGGAGATGGTTCATTTGCCATCTCTGTCACCATATCATTTCCAGAAAGACAGAAGAGCTCCCTAGATAGAAGAATCTTTCACAAGCCTGATATCTTTCTCTTTTTCTCTTACACAAGCCAATTTTCTTTCTCTTCCATTATTCTTAAGATTCCTCTGTTGTCAGCAAGGTACAGATTTTCTATAAGTTGGAAAAAATATTTTTGCCTGAAAGGCATCATAGCAAGGATGAGAGAGAAATAGTCTCTTATTCTGCCCTGTTCCACAAAAGGTTGGTTTTCTCTGAAGTTGAGTGAGACTGTCTACTGACACCTTCTCTTTGAAGACCAGCGGAGGCTGATTCTTCCATGGAGGTGGGTGAACAGACAGGCTTTGGAACAGAGTGCCTTCAGAACAGACCTACCTGTGCCCCTGCAGGGAAAGGACAGATGAAGAAAAGGTTGGACAGAAAAGGAAGATCTTTCCCAAGTGTTTACAGTGAGTTAAGAGTTAAGAGCTAGAATAGACACCATTTGGTAGAAAGTAAAGTAGAAACATAAAGTAGAAACATGACTAGGTCCAGCACTGAGCAGAAATACACACTCTGCATGTTTAGCTGGATAATATATTTCTAAAATCACACAAAGGGTTAAATTATTTCAACTGACCAGAAAGCGATTCTGAGCGTGGACAGTGGGAAGATTACAGTAACAAAGAAGTCTTTCTATGTATACTCCTTAATCCTGCTTGCATGCAACACCACCTACTGATGCCTTCCATCTTTTATCTCTTGCTCTATCCCAAACAGGAAATTAAATATCCATCACTGATATATATGAATTGTTTCCATACCACCTGTTTAGCCTGAAACCCACATCTTTCACTGACTCACTTTTAGCAGAATTTCCAGATAACATCGTTGCCAGACTTTTTCATTCCAGTGTCCTCCATCCAGTGTCCTCCATGTAAGCTACTTATCATTTTTTCTTTGATCAGATCTGAGGCATTTTTTCCATCCTGAAATGTAATGTTTGTGCTACAGTTCAGTGGCATGACTAAGATGCCTTGACAAATGGATTGAAAGTCTTATATGAAAACGATAAACTAAGATGTTTTAAATGTCTTCAAAAGAAGTACCTTTTTATTCATTTTAAAATTCTTTCCCCTTTACATTTATCTGTTGACTGGTTATCTGTTGTTTGTTTGGTATAATAATGGGATACACAGATTATTTTTAATTCATCGGTTCCTGTTTTGTAGAAGAAGGTTAATTAATAGTTTTCTCTTTGCAACCAGGAAAAAATGTTCATGTGCTCAGAGGGTCACCTGACATTGCCTACATCTTGAACTACAAAAACGTATTACACATTTGGGTTGTTGTAGGTTTTTTGGGCTGTATGGCCATGTCCTAGAAGCATTTTCTCCTGACGTTTCACCTGCATCTATGGCAGGCATCCTCAGAGGTTGTGAGGCCTGACCTCACAACCTCACAGCCTCTGAGGATGCCTGCCATAGATGCAGGCAAAACATCAGGAGAGAATGCTGATGTAGCCTGAAAAACCTACAATGACCCAGTGATTCCAGCCATGAAAGCCTTCAACAGTATTAGACATTTACTTCAGGAATGGGAAAGGGGATCAGACCCAGTGGAAAAAAAAACAGTTAATGGAGTCGACATCCAGACCACCTCCTCCAGTTGTCATGCTTACCCCATGCCCAACCGTGAAGCAGATTTTGTAAAATGGCAGTTATATAAAAACTTTTAGAGAATTCAGCTCTCCCTCTTCATTACCAAAATCAGTATGTTGTCTCCCTGATCGCAACATTTTTCTCAGCATCCTCAGTAATCAACAGTACCGGCAGAACTGCAAAGAAAATTGCCAGAATGTGCACAGCTCTCCCTGTTCTTTGTTCGGCTCCCTGAAGTCATTCTTCATGTTATCAGGCACAAACGTAGGGTGACGTTTAATTTACAGAACAGATTATCCATCATTCCAAAACAGTGTTATACAACTTCAGACAGTGCTAGCTAACATTTCACTAGCTTGTTATGGGAAAAATACTCTAAACTGCAATCTGGTCAATTTAAAAATAATACGTTAAAATGTAGCTTAGATCCTTCCACCTGCTCCCAAGTTTCCTTATGAGTTTAGTGCCTTTACAATCACACACACACACACCCCACACTTATTGGCTTCAATTGCTTCTCTTTTTTCATTTATTTAAAGAAATAATGAACCCACAACTTCTTTTCTGGATCAGATAATTTTTCATCAAGCTGTTTTGGTAGACAGATTCATAGATCTATATAGTTTTAAATGAATAAGGTTAGTTGACAAAACAGAGAGAAAGTGTGAGGATGACTCCTCATCAGAGCTACTAATTTTCAGAAGGAGATTAACTCTGAGTCTACTATCAATGTTTCTATATCACAAAAGTGTGGAAAACCTCTTGTAACTCAGATAATTTATATTAATATTGAGTAGGGTTGGTTCTCATTTTAAAATCAAAACCAAAATAATTTGCACTACACAAACTAATACACAAACCAAAATGCAATTATCCTTTGGTTTTTTTCTTCTTGGGAATTTTGTGATGCAGTTGTTTCATCAAAAGATTCTATGAAAATGCATCCATTAGAGAAAATTATATGTGTAAATTGGAGAAAATATGTGCATTAAAGAAAAAAGCTTGCAAAGTTATGTACATTAGGGAATAGTGCATACAAACAGGCATACAATTTTTTACATGGGCATTAACTGACTGATGTGGAAAGAACTGGTTCTTGAAAGTTTTTCAATGCTAGCAGCATGAGTCACATACACAACCATGCTAAGAACCTGTTCTTTCCATCCCATTTTCATGTCACTTTGGAATATCTACCAGGGTTGTGTAAAAATTCATTTATAATTCATTTGTCATATCTAATTCATAAGATTTGTATATACAAACAGATATTAAGAAGCATGGGGGTACCCATGGAAAAACTTAAGAATCAAACACTCACCCAATACTTTTTGTTTAAATTCTGTAAACCTCAGAAGCCTCCCAAAGTCAGTTTCATTTATCAGTACAAGCAACTGAGGTGAAACCAAAAAGGCTGCCATCCCTCTTTAAAAGAGCTGAGCAAGCTAGGAAGGGGACTGAGAGAACACAGAATTCTGAGAAATGTAGTTTGGAAAGGTGAGGACCCCTGTAAGAGAGAATTCAAAAGGCCCTGCCCTAAACTTACATTTCCCAGAACTCTGATTGCATCCCTAATGTCCATCTGTAGCAGCCATGGTTCCAATAAATTATTGAATCTACAGAGAGGACTGACTGATACTAGTATTAGGTTCTTGTGGGTTTTTTTGGGCTATAGGGCCATGTTCTAGAGGCATTTCTCCTAGAGAAATGCCTCTAGAACATGGCCCTATAGCCCGAAAAAATCACAAGAACCTAGTGATTCCAACCATGAAAGCATTCGACAATACATTGATACTAGTATTATTTATTTATTTATTTATTTATTTATTTATTTATTTACAGTATTTATATTCCACCCTTCTCACCCCGCAGGGGACTCAGGGCGGATTACAATGTACATATGCATGGCAAACATTCAATGCCATAGACACACAACATACAGACACACATTCCAGCTTTCATGGGGGTTTCTGGCCACCAGGAGAGCTGTCACTTTACCTTCCATTAGTGACAATGATAGAGTACTTCCTTATTCTTTTTGCACGGTTGCTGGAGATTTTTATGGTGTCGTAAATTAGTTAAATTAGCCTCCCCGCATAAGCCTCCCTGCATAAGCGGTACCTAAATTTCCTACATGACAGATGAAACTGTCTTTTGGGCTGCAAAGATTGACAGCAAGCTACACAATGGTCAGAAGCTCACTCTGACCCAGGCTGGCTTCGAACTCATAGCCTTTCGGTCAGTAGTGATCTTAATGCAGCTGACTCCCAGCCAGCTGCGCCTCAGTCCCGTGCTCTAAGAAAATCCCTAAATTGAAGTTCTGTGAGTTATGTTGCGTTGTGTGTCAAGAACATTATGGCTTTTTAAAAAAATGTTTGTTATCAAAACGTTTTTAAAAATCCCAAAAATTCATAGATGTGCAATTCTTTTTGAAAACTGGGGGCAATGATCCCCTGTTATCTTGTGTCATTGTATAGAAAATTCAAAGAGTAGTTTTTTTAATTTTGTTTGTAAAAATTTCAAATTTCTCCCCAAAATTAGTGAGTGAGCAAAACATTCTGAAACTTGGTGGGCTAACAGTGATAAATATGTTCTACACGCCAATAGTTCTAACAATGATGGAGAAGGGAACCCCTGAAGTTTCCTCATTGGCATATTTACTCAACAAAAAAAGTAGTTACCTCATTATAGTTACAATATGAACCCCATCCAATTTTGGATATATTTTAGAAATGATTCCCTTCCCACACCCTAATTTAGCAATGAGTATTAAAACATTTTTTTTCATTGATCTCATGGGCCTAATATCTACATTTGCCTGAATGGTATTTGACTCCTAGAAAGGTTCAGAGAAAGGGAAAAATAACTTTGTATCATACAATGGTTTGGGTGTGCATTCCTGTATCACAGAAGACTGGACTGCATGGCCCATGTGGTCTCTTCCAACTGTGTGATTTTATATGAGTTCATATTCAAGCACTCTTTCTATTCACACTCCAGTGCCATGTTTCCTACCATGCCATAATGAATTGCTGGAAGCTATTCTCATGTTCCTCATTGATATGGTTCTTTCTCCAAGGAGAGAGTTTACAAGTGTTATTCTCTTTGCTGATGTGGTTCTATCTTGGAGTATACCCCCTTCTTTTCAATCTCCCTGTATTCATCAATGGCACCATCATGCTTTGGTGATACACAGCAGAAGTATCATATCACTACTAGAATGTGGTTTCCTTCTTTGTAAGCATTTTCTAGAGCAGGACTTCTTAATTTTTTTCCACTTATGACTCTTTTCTGAGAATTTTTTACGTGACTCTGGATATATAAATATATAAATAGGAATAAAAACCAAACATTTAATGAAAACAAAAGAACTTTTGCAAGGCTTTCTAAACAAGCTGAAGTATTTTCTGCAGAGTCCATGGTAAACACTGCATGCTGTGCCCCCAGTGGCACAGTGGGTTAAACACTTGTGCTGGCAGGACTGAAGACCGACAGGTCGGAGGTTTGAATCCAGGAAGAGCACCAATTAGCTCCCTCCAGCTCCCCATGCAGGGACATAAGAGAAGCCTTCCACAAGGATGGTAAAACATCAAAACATCCGGGTGTCCCCTGGGCAATATCCTTGCAGACAACCAATTTTCTCACACCAGAAGTGACTTGCAGTTTCTCTAGTCATTCCTGACATGAAAAAAAAACTGCATGCTCATTCATGTAAATGTCTAAAACAGCCACTAGGAGGCATTCAGAAACCTTTCACCATTGCCAAATTTTTCATAACCCCCATTTTCAGTTATGGCAACCTTATTTAGAGTCACTGTTTAAGAAGCCTTGTTCTAAAGAACATGTGTGTGAACCTTTCTTAGAGAAAAAGTACTATATCAATGGACTATTAATACTTTTACACAAATATTACATTTCACATTAATACATACAAGCTCTTGTCTTTCAGAAGTTAGGGATTCTAGTCCTCACAATTCCTGATCATTTCTCATTCTAGATTGTGCTAGATGTAAGAGTTGAATATTTAAATACAACAGAGTCTAAGTTATAAAAGCTGGGGTGGTGGCATCAGACTGCTTGATGAAGTGCTCAGAAAACAAGGAGAATGGCCTTGCAGAGTTTGTTGGCCAGGAAATAGAGCCCTTATGAACCCAATGATTTTCTCATTACAGTTACTTGCTTTGAGAGTGATCACAGGAACAGCAATACATTATTTGGGAGGTAGATTTCATTGCTTCTGTGACATTAAGTGTTTAAAAGGGATATAACAGGAGAAGGCAATTTGTAATGGCACTGTAGCTATACAAACAACTTCTGGATTCCTGGGTAGAAATAATAAGATCATGAACTGACATGTTCTTTTCTTATTGCATTTAAGCCACATATTGCAGTTAAAAGGAATGTTTTGTTGCATCTGAAAGAAAATGTTGCTATTGGAAAATTATTCCAGTTTCAGAGAATGCTTTATATAGCCATTGTTTACACCTTTAAATACTAACCAGAAACAATCCAACCAGTCCATCCTCCAGGAAATAAAGCCCGACTGCTCATTGGAGGGAAGGATACTAGAGACAAAGTTGAAGTACTTTGGCCACATCATGAGGAGACAGCAAAGCCTAGAGAAGACAATTATGCTGGGGAAAGTGGAAGGCAAAAGGAAGAGGGGCCGACCAAGGGCAAGATGGATGGATGGCATTCTTGAAGTGACTGGACTGACCTTGAAGGAGCTGGGGGTGGTGCCGGCCAACAGGTAGCTCTGGCGTGGGCGGGTCCATGAGGTCGCGAAGAGTCGGAGACGACTGAACGAATGAACAACAACAACATTGCTTCTACACATTTCCAGGAGTGGTTAGTTTGGTTAGTCTAGACTGACAGCCAATTGCCGCTCTACCATGCCCCAGAAGTTAACATTATGGTCCCTTGTGCAAGCAAGCTAAGTATCCTAAGTATCTGTCTGGGATACAGATGCTGCCAAATTTACTACTCATGCGTAAGAAAGGAGATCAAGTTTGTTTTTCAGAATATTCATCTGAATTCTTCTAACTAAAGACAGATATCATGACTGGCAACAGAGGGAAGGGAGGAACTTGCATGTGAGGTAATGGCCACGGGTAAGTCACATTCACCATACCACTGTGCTGCTTTAAAACAATAAAGTAACAGTTGTGTATACATAAATGTGCGTATTTGGGCTTCCGACATTGCTTCCACATAGGAAAAATACTCTCTCATATTCCCCAACTGTGCATTGTGTAAGTTTAACATAATAAGACTTTGCAACTAGTCCATGAACTCACACCATTTGAAGAAGAAGAACCTTATTTTTCTACCCTGCCTCCATCTCCACAAAGGGACTCGGGGCAGCTTACATGGGGCCAAGCTCAGGGCAAAATACAATTAAAAACAGTAAAATAATCACTAGGTTCTTGTGGGTTTTTTCGGGCTATAGGGCCATGTTCTAGAGGCATTTCTCCTGACGTTTCGCCTGCATCTATGGCAAGCATCCTCAGAGGTAGTGAGGTCGACAATACAGTACAATAATCAGTTGTAATAATAAGCCTTCGACAATACAGTACAATAATCAGTTAAAATAGCATAAAACAGCATAAACAGTAATAAACAAACATCAAGGCAACAGCAGACGAATTTTCAGAGGACGGGGGAAGAGGGAACTATGTGAACTGGTTAAAATATAGAGTGATTCAAAGGTGCCTCTTCTGGATCTACCATAAGGTTCATTTCTCCCCATTTCTCTCTGGAAATGGAGGAAAAGGCTGTCACAGCCTTCCCTCAAGAAACACTCTGACCTGAAATTAGTTTTCTAACACTACTTCAGATGGCTGTTCTCCAATACTATTTTTATAGCAATGAATGATAGCCCATTGTGTGAGTAAACTGGTGATATTATATTTAGATAGATTGAAATGACCATTGAGTCACAGAGTTGGAAGAGTTTGCAAAGGCCATCCAGTCTAACCCCCTGCCATGCAATCAAAGCACTCCCAGCAGATGGCTGTCTAGCCTTGGCTTTAAAATCTCCAGAGAAGGAAACTCTGCCACAATTTGAGGCAATACATTCCACTATTAGTGAAAAGATTTTACTATCGGGAAGTTCTTCTTAACATTTTGGTGGAATATCTTTTCCAGCAACTTGAATCTTTTGCTCTTTGTCCTAGTCTCTAAATGTAAAAAAAAAGAGTAATGACTTTTATCAAAAAATGATCTCTGGGGCATAGATTCACTCTGAATAATGGCTAATAATTCATAGTGTTTGAAGAAGCCAAAAGTTTTGCATTGGAAGGGGATGCTTAGAAAGAGGAAGAAAGGCTAATCTGTAGGTTAGAGGAGAGATAGTGGAAGATCCATTTTTAATAAAAGTTTCCCATGTACAAGCTTACAGGGTTTAGAAAATGCATTGTTAAAATGACAGATAAGTATCTCCTGAAGAAAGCAATTGTGAACTTTATCTCCATGAAACATCCCTGTAGAAATCTTCATAGTTCTTGCAGTAACAGAACTACCCTGAATTATAAAAATGTTTTTGGGGAAAGGGACATTTGTTTCTTTAAAAGTAATATGACCCTATAAATCAACAATTTTGTACAAAAGTGAGGGTGGCTAATCCTTCCCTCCTTTGTAGTAAACCACTATGGTGAAGTGAAAATAAGACTTAACCTCAAATGCATGATGGACTAACCACATGAGGAAATGTAAATAAAATCAAAGAGACCTTTTATGCTACTGACAATATGGTATGCAAAGTCACACTGCATAATATGTTAAGAGGATTACAAAGAAAGCTTGGGAGACATGGAAATGGCCCAGCCAACCTTGTGAGTTTTTCAGTATAAATGAGTGCATAGTTCATGCATATGAGAACTTTGCTAGATATTCAATATTCAGCTAAACAGGTAATTGACAGAAGAGAGAAAAGAAAGAGAGTGGAGATCGTATAATGTGTAATCAAAACAAAACACTCTCAGATGCAAGTACAGGCTCAGTATCTCTTTGCTCAAAATATTTTTTTAAATGCTCCAAATTTGTCCATGAGGGTGGCTGAGAGAGTGATACCTTTGCTTTTTGATTAGGCAATGTCCACAAACTTTGCTTCATGCTCAATTGTTTTTTTTAAATGTGATGCATAAAAATGACAATCTGATCATGTATATGAGGTGTATATCAAACATCAGTGGATTTTGTGCTTAGACATGGGTCCCATCTCCAATATATCTCACTATGTATATGTAAATACAGTATTCCAAAATCTGGGTGGGGAAATACTCCTAATCCCAAGCATTTTGGATAAGGGGTACCCCACCTAAATGAGAGAACTGAACATATATCGGATGTTCTCATTTAACCAAATGGACTGAACACTAAAAGGGTCCCAACCTTTGCTGATATGTCACAGTACATGGAATATGTACTAGTGTAACTGCCAACAGGTGTAGAAGGGCATTGCTCTGAATAGAGAGCCAGTGCTCTGGATCATAAACTGCTGTCACCTTCTGTTCTCCCAGTCTTTGTCCTGTTCTTCCACACTGTTAGGGCAGTGGTTCTCAATCTGTGGGTACCCAGGTATTTTGGCCTATAATTCCCAGAAATCCCAGCCAGTTTACCAGATGTTAGGATTTCTGGGAGTTGAAGGCCAAAACATCTGGGGACCCACAGGTTGAGAAGGAGTTAGAGGTTCAAGCATGACCCGGTACCATCATTATTTAAACATAATTCCTACTCAATTCCTCTTGCCACTCCACTACCACTACAAAATGAAAAGCACCTGGACATCATTAGTGCTAGCTCTGCTAGGCTTTCAGTATGAGCCTGGCACAGATTTTAAAATCTGCAACACAGATTTTATTGTGCATCTGACAACTCCAAGAGGCTGATCTGGTGAGCATGGAAGAATGCATACATTCCCTCTCTAGGAAGACCACCCTGACTCCATTGTTGTCGAAGTTTTGGCAGCCAAATAAAGCTGCATTGTGCTGTTCACCCTATTTTTAAAAAGCTTGTCTTTACAATTATTATGGAGTATACACACAAACACATACACACCCACTTTCTCTCAAACAATATTGCATAATTGCTTTAGGAGCCCCAGGGGAGGGGAGAGAATGGACATAGACGATAAACACTTCGTTGGGAATGAGATACATTCACTAAGGCTCACAATGGAATTTGTGCTCCACCTTGGATCTGTGGCAGAAATTAGTATTGTCTTGTTTTCTGAAGCCTCGAATATAAGTCAACTAGTGCCTATAAAAGAATGTGGGGGGAATGTTGTCTACAGGTTGCATATAATCTCCCCAAGGATACTGTGCCATCTTTCTTACACCACATAACTTTTGAGGGGTCCAATTGTTCCATAGAACCACCAGCCTCTAGGAATGCTATAAGACATTTTGCCATATTCAAGGTATGATCGTACTTTGGCCCATATAGTCATTTTTTTTCTGAACAGGTGGACAAACTGGACATCATGGGCTATTTGTGGCCATTTCAGAAGCTGAACAAATTCCCACAGGCACCCCTCAAGTGGCTGATGTGCTTCCCCAACTCCTAGCAATTGTGCATTCCTGACCAATATATTGTGGGAACAACTTAAGTTTACAGGATGGTCACCAGTTCTGAAGGGTGAACTGAAATTTATTGATGCAATGGCTGTAGAATTCTGTATAAAATGGTATTTGAGTCTTGAAGAAGTAGATTGGTAGGAGGAATGCATTATATAAATATATAAATATATAAGGTGTATTACATCTATGATGCAGAAATAGTATGTAGCAATATATGTAAGAGAAAGACGAGAGGAGAGTCTATTTTCACAGCATACATTATTGTTTGTTGGGCATTTATCACACCTCTCACCTCATCACTATAACCTGTTGCTGCCATCTTTTTCTTCTTTCTCTCTCTCCTCCATTAGATTATGTGTTTGACAAACAGTTTTCTGTAAGTAAAGGTATTTTTTTTATGTTTCACAAAGAAAACTATACTTTTTCAGTTTATCTGCTAGGCTAGTTTAGGTTTGGGCTTGTTTGCTTTTCAGCTTCTGCCTTGCAAATCTGATCACTCTGCTTGAGGAATCCACAGTTACCTCTCTCATTTCACAATGCTGGCAGCTCATTACATAGCACTTTTCCTTTTGAAAACAGTTAGAGAGATGTTCAAGTATGTATTATACTGAGATATGCCCACACAGAGACACCACTCAAAAAGTGATCAAAACTCTGGAACCAACCTTAATTGATGTCAACTGTTTCAGGTCAGTATCACTTCAATCTGGAAATGATTGGAACATATGCTATTCAACTTGGGAGAATGCATTTGCTTTGCTCTACTACATCTCCCTGTCTTGCTTACTTTTCACAACTTTATTTATTTATTTCAGGGAACTCTGCACTGAAACCAGGCAAGATAATTACTGAAACTAAGTTAAACAATTCCCCCTTGCAATGACACAGACCACAACTCCATATAGAGTGAAGGGGATAATTCAGTCTGTTGGACTCTTGCCACTGAGCTTAATTAACAGGGCTTGCAGGGAAAATCATCAATGAACAACAAGGCAGTTTTTTTTCCTTTCACCTTATAAAAGGTTACATAATCCAGGCCACCACAACATTCTTAAAGGCTGGCCATCCCATCAAGTAACTTTCAATCGGGTGAGGAATAATAGCAACAAAATGCCTCTTCAAACAAAAATAAAATAAAAATAAAACAAAAATAAAAGCTTATGACAGTTTGAGCTTATTGTCCCAGTTAAGACACGCAAGAAAACGTTAATTCTCCAAGTGTAGTTAAACTGTGAATTCCACCATCCTCAGTTTGGATTGACAGAATCTGGAGTCCAAAAAACCTTGAGTACCATAGATTTCCCTTTCTTGACCTAGAAATCTATTGAATTTGGTTGACTGGATAATCATTAAAAAAGTTTTATCAATATCCTATATTTGCTCATATTAACTAAATTCAGGGGGACATAACTCAGTAGTTTGACCTAAAGGTAAAAACAGTACTAAAAGTAAAAAAAAAAAAAATTCTCATCAACACCATGAAAGGATTGCATTTTAAGAAAAAAAATGACATCTGATGACGAATTCATTTTCCATTACTTTTTCTATCCCCAGCAAATAACACAAGCAAAGAACTGTCTTGACTTATATTTAGATCACATATTTGACAGAAGAAAAATAAAGGTCCCAAGGATGGACGATTGTGAGAGCTTTGCTATAGAATTAAAATCCAGATGGAAATCTAACTGTTGTACAGAATGGCACCCATATCTATGGGACCAGTATCCGGAGTTTGATTTATTCATGTCCAACATAATATGTCCTTAATATGTCCTTTCTAGGCATTTCATAGGTCCTCCAGCACAACTCTATTGTATTCTTGGGCCAGAAGTTCTTCATTTCAACAAGGTTCACTATCACCCACAATTTTGTATATCCATGTGAAATCCAGGAATGTATCTCTTGCAGATGTGGAGGTTATATTGTATGATGTGTCCCTGTGTACCCATCTTAGGATGGACCAGAATAATATCAGTTCAATGGCAGGGATGAGGAAAATGCTGCTTGTAAGCTACATGTAATCTCTTAGCCTCTACTTTTGCAGAGCGCCCTATAGAGTGCCAAAGCCTCCGAATCCTGTCTTGGAATTAGAATCTTGATAAAATTGGGGATCAATGTTCATTTGACTTTTCACCCTCTAAAAGCCCTCAATACTGCCAAACCGCCCACATAATGACAGTTTACATTGGCCACAAGCTAGAACCTTCCAAACACCATTTGAGTGTTTCATAAAACAGCTACAAGAAGTTATGTGATATGACTGTGGATACTGGATATGGCCAATAATGGGAGAAACTGCCAGAAATCTGTTTACTTCTCATATATGGAAACCTCTCCTTTTGAATTACTCAGTCCCTTTTAATACTATAATACTATGTTGCACAAGGCACATAAGTTCAAAATATTTTTGAAAATGAAGAAGGCATCACAATAAAAGCAGCAAGTGTGGAAAATGCTGCATGGGAAAGGAGAGGAATATTGTATTTCACATGTAACATTACAGATTACTTTTAATTTAGCAATGTTTAATCAAGGAAGTTCTCACTCATCTTCTTCCGTGTATCAATAAAATGCATTCTGTTACTTAAATGTACATGACATCAATATAATAACACCTAAGAAAATGCAATGAGAAGAGTAAGACTATTAGCTTCTCAAGGGCTAGAGGTGCATTATGGGTAGCAATTAGGAAATAAATGAACAAATCTCAGTCCAGACAGGAACTTTTAGTGCCCTTATGAAATGAATGAGCCCATGTGGAAAATTAAGACAGTAATATTTCCTAGGAAGTGATCTCTGTGGTTGTTGCAAAGCATGAATGTATTGATTTTTCAGAGCACCAGGAGGAGCTTCTTCGCAATAAAAACTGTCCAATTTAGGACATGGCTGAGAAAAATATGATGTTGGCACAAAACTGCTGAGGTTCTAGCTGATTTCACATCAACACCTTGTGGGTTTTGGTGTGAAATCTGCTATTCCTGGAGGTATGAAGAACAAGGATGCAGTTAACACAGTGGCTCACAAGGTCAGATTAATGTGGTTATGGTAGAGTTGGAACAAATATTTTGTCATTATCAATTTTCCCTACTGATAAACAGGTCAAGAAGAAGAATACAAGTTTTAAATACCCAGGAATACTCCTTCATTGCACTTACAGCAGGAAAGCCCATGCAGAGTATGCAACAGAGACAACGTAAAAGAGCTTGTCTGCAATCTTAAGATATCTCAAGATGGGAGGAGGCCACTTTATACCGGTGGCACAAACTTTTTGAAGGTAAAACAATTGGACAAATGCTGTATGGAGCTCAGCTTGGCCCTTTTCCAATTATGCCCCACTAAAGCATGTTCAATCAAAATGTCTAAGATCGGCTCTACAGGATCCCAGATGTGTCTCTAACTCCATCCTGAGATTGGAGACAGGCTTCATGAAAGTGGAGGCAAGAGTATGGACAGTCATTCTCAACTACTGGCTATGCCTAACCCTAACCAAGCCAAGGATCTCATTAAGCAATGGATCCTGGACATAGAGTGCCAATTGGACTTAGTCTTCTACCCAGCCTTTATTGTTAGTGAAGCTAATAGATACCTCACTAGCTCCACGGCATACCTTATAAACCTGGAGGTGGTCAAACGTCCAAGGGCTTTTACCCTGGCAAGATGCCATACCCTTGGATTGGCTGTAGTGGAGTGACTCCGGACACACAGAAACAACTGAGCATGTACCCCTTCAAGGCATATTATACAGAGACATCACAACTAATCTCATTACACTTTGGTTTCTTAAATATACAAGGCACACTGGAAAATTTTATATAATCCTGCTGCTCTTGGACTCTAGCTCTACAATTACTTACAGACTTATTAGGTTCTGCACTGCAGCACTTAAAATTCAATGGATGATGATCTACCCCATAGGGCAGTACCTTGATGGGAGTGTGGCTGAAGCAACCTGTTGCAGCTGAGGTGTTGCTGGACTTGTAATGTGTCCCTCCTTCTCCCTTTAGTTCTCCCCTAGTGTCATGATCCTTCATTTCAGACTTCTCCCCCTTAGTCCCATACCTACTATCTTAACTATGTCTTTAAACAATGTTTTTAAAACTGTTTTCTATTTTTTTTATAACTGCCTCTCTAGGGAACTGTGTTTCCCCTTCCTAGGGCGATTGTGCCCCACTTTGTGCTGGTCATGGACCGTAATAAAGTTTTGTTGTTGATTTCTCTACTGGTAAAAAGAGTCAAGGAGAAGACTATGAGACAAGGATTTTGTGCAGTTTTTGTCCAGTATTTGAACATACCAAAAAGGTTTGGGATAAATTATTTTGTGTAGGTAATACATATGGGTTTGTGCAAAATAAAAATCTACATTTTTGCATACACTCTCCAAACCTATTTTTAAAAACACTTCTTAACATGAAAAAATTGTGTCTTTGACACAAAAAACTTCAATTTTGCCCCCAAAATTTAACCTTTCACTGTAGAAACAGCGTTTTAAGGAAATAAACGAAGAAACAAAAGCCACCATATTCCTGTACAGAATAGTTTCCTCCACTTCAGAGTGCACAAGGTGGACTAAAACCAATCTGTTTTTTTCTTTTATGTTATTTTTTGTAACAACATCAAATCTATGTGGAAATATCTTGTTTCTTCAGCAGTGGGGTGGGGGGTGGGGATTGTGGAAATTTCTCATTCCCCAAATTGATGCATGACACAATTGAAAATTTATATCATTTAAGTTAAGCAGGTTCTGTACAGTGCCACATCAAGTTTGATATGGGAATTTCTCTTACGACAGGATCACAGTACAAGGGTTTCTGCATCCAGAAACCCTACACCAGTTGTTTTCAATGTGTGGGTCCCCTGATATTTTGGCCTACAACTTCCAGAAATCCTAACAGCTGGTAAACTGGTTCGGATTTCTGGGAGTTATAGGCCAAAACACCTGAGGACCCATAGGTTGAGAACCACTGCCCTAGACCCTCAGGGACATGGAGCCTTTGCTCTAGTTGTATGTCTTGATTAATTTCTCTCCTGACCATTACTTCACTATGTACAAAGCCCTTTCTATTGCTATCTTTGTTAAAAATAAAACATTCTCTCACTGCCTCCAGTCTTTTGCAACCCACCTCCCCACATAGCAAAAGTGTTAATTTAATCTGCTAATTTATTTTAACAGAAGCTAAATCTGGCAGCATCACAATGATTTGATTTCCCCCCCTGGTTTATGGGTTTGAATTTTGGACTGTGAATCTGGAGACTAGAGTTTGAATCTCCACTTGGCCATGGAAACCCACCTTGGGCAAACCCCTCCTAAACAAACTTTGCCAAGAAAATGCCTTAGATCACCATAAATTGGAAATGACTTGAAAGCACACAAAACATACATTCTAAGGTGCATTTATTATATGGCAGGACTGGAAGAGAAAAAATGAGCTTACAATTCTGGGAAGAGAATACAATATTTTACTTAGACTATAGGAGCATTCCCATGCTGAGGAGCTGGAGATAAACTATACACAAAGACCTTCCTAGGACAGAAGAGGAAAGTCCTTGCACAATCACTGTTTTGGTTTGGATTCTCTGTCTGTCGGTAGCAAAGAGGGCTTGTTAAGGGTGAACTGGGAGTTGTCTAGATTCCCCTTGTTTCCTTGGAATATCTTCAGAATGGCAAGGAAGCATGAGGTTGATATGCATTTTGATCATCTCACTAAAAATAATGGGAGAATATAAAATGAAGGAGGAAAGAAGTGATGGAGTAGAGGAAGGGAAAACCTCTCTTTTCTTTGGCTGGTGCAAATCTAAGGGTGCTTAAAAAGTATGTGTTACCACAGATTGAAAATACAAATTGAGAAAACACTATTCTCAATTTGCTTCTGACACGATAAATAAATAACCACAGATTATCTTCCTCCTCCTAACAAGATGGTTCTGCCTATGTATCATGAGTTGCAACAAGAATTTCCAATTTCTATTTTTATTTATTTCATCCAGGCGATTCTGTCAATTCTGTTTTTCTAAGTTGCAAAAATCAAACGAGGAAGTACATATCCAGGACAAATATGAAGAAAAGTGAGCTGTTCCCAGTTTTCAAGAGCAACCATGTCAGCTTTGCCTTATGTGAGGTGTCAGATTTCTTGAGGGAGGTCCAGAACAAGCTTTGAGGCAGAGGAGAACAACTGTGGAGTCCAAGAATAAGGGTCAGGAGGTTGCCACTATTGTCTTCATTGAAGCTGCTGTCACCTGAATTCACCTTAACCTGCCTCTCACTGGCCCTGTCTCTACAGGTGTGCTTGTATGATATATCTGCCAATAGATGATATTTGTAGTACAAAAGCATAATTGATTCTTATCTCAAATCAGAACTCTAAGAACCACATCAATGATACAGATATAAAAATAATAGCTGGAATTCTGTATGGAAGTTTCATCTTCATCTAGAGATTTAACAGATGTGGGAAGAAGAAATGTTCAGTTTTGTAATATCTATGTTCGGTAGAGAGTTGCTGTTACATTACTTGCATAACAAGGCTGGCAAAGTGGGACCAATGCTCAATGGAGCAGATGCATGTTGGGCCAGATGTACATTGGGCACCAATACTCATTAGGCATGCTTGTCAGTGTCCTAATATGCATATTTGCAATTTACCAATAGGGTTTCTTCATGCTTCTGCTACTTAACTACATATAACTAAAATTACATTAAGTAAATTTTTAAGCAAATTACCATAGTCCCTTTGAAAGTTGCACAAGCATGTCATCTCATTCAGGGCTATATAAGTCTTGTGATGCCACTACAAATTATTGATGCAAGCCTCTGGAGCACTACCTGTGATGCCTGTAAGTGGAAGTGGGGAGTTGGAATGACTATTTCCAAGTGGGAAAATGGCTATGCTGCCCATTATAGTTGCTCAGTGCTGTGATAAGTAATCAGTGATAAGCTGAATGTGGGACTATCCTTGAAATTGTTGAAGGCTTTCATGGCTGGAATCACTGGGTTGTTGTAGGTTTTTTCGGGCTATATGGCCATGGTCTAGAGGCATTCTCTCCTGACGTTTCACCTGCATCTATGGCAAGCATCCTCACTACCTCTGAGGATGCTTGCCATAGATGCAGGTGAAACATCAGGAGAGAATGCCTCTAGACCATGGTCATATAGCCCGAAAAAACCTACAACAACCTATCATTGAAATGTATTTGAAAACTACAAGTAGCACAATGTCTTGCTGGCATGATCTCAAATTCCAGGCAGGTTCACATGGGAATCAATCCAGATCCTAAGTTGTTTGGAGCTTTGCATGTCAAAGCCAGCACCCTGGTTTGAGCTCAGAAGAAAACAGTAAGCCTTTAGAGACCACATATCACCAGCCTTGCGCCAACTGCGTGAGCTTAGTTTGCTTTTGAGCTCAAGACAAGGAGCTGGTTCTGACATATAAAGCCCTAAAGAGCTTTGGGATTGGAATTTCCAGCTCTATGGACCTGCCTGGAATTTGAGATGCTCAACAGATGCCCTGTTGCATGTGCTATCAGTCAGAGAGGGTACATTTGATGAGTACCTCTTATAGGGTTTGCTCTCTTGGAGCACACTCTTGAAGGAAACGTAGACTAGTTCCCTTTCTTTTGAGGTTCCAGTGGGCAGGCAGGACTGCACTGTTTCATATGAATTTTGATTCTTAAAACTTGGGAGGGGGTTGCTTTTCTGTTTATTTTAAAATACATGTGCATTTATGTGTTTTAAATAGTCTTTTATAAAGAACATTTTATCTGTTGTGCATTACTTTGGAGAAAACCTGGGAAGCTGAAAGACAATTTAAAATAAGTACCTAATAATTAGAGTTGATTCATTTGCTACCTTTGTTCTCCTTGCTTTATTATTTGCATGATGAAATCAACTGAACGCAGAGCAGAAAGATGCAGCATTGGCTATTCACTCAAGCGTTCACTTGCTTTTTAAAGTCTGCAGTCCAACTCTTTGAAATACAATAAAAAATGGAACTGAGATGAACAGTGTGGCTCATCATCCCAGTTATTCAAACATATGAGATCAAATACATACATAAAGATATCTGGAGTGTTCTTAGCAGATAGAGAAACTTGCATGATTCTCATGTGAATACCCCAACCGTTTATATCATGGAAAGTACAGAGTAGTTCTTCTTTCTGAAAGAGGTTGCCTTCTCTCTCCATGTTGCCAAATTATCCCTGTGAAAAAGAAGCCTTTTATGAATAGGGTGCCTCAAAATATTTCAGAAGTGTATACTTGCCTCTAAAATGAACAGATTACAGTGGGTCAAGTGATATAAATATGTTTTCAGGAAACTACTCCTTGGTTTAGAGCAGTATTTCTGAAGCTGGAGGTCGGGACCCCTGGGGGGGTCATGAGGGGGTGTCAGGGGGGTTGCTAAATACCATCAGAAAACAAAGAAGAATTAGAGGAAGAGGAAGAGGAAGAGGAAGAAGAAGCACTGACAATAACACTATGTAACATACATGTTTTTTTCTGGTTTGAAAGTACTATTTCCTGTTTAATTGTGTGGTACTTACTTTGCAAGTAGCTGTTATACTCCAGAAATTTCATTTTTGTGGTGCCACAAACTGTGTTGAATCTGTGTTTTTCATTGAAAAGCTATAACAAAGTGTGCTGTGGAATGCCCCACAAAAACAAAGTTTTTGCAGTTTAATAAATCTTTTCAATGTTTTAATAATAGAACCAATTAGGAAATTACATTTATAACCCAGGAACAAGTAAATCATGTTATATAGTGTAATGGGTGAAATTCTATTAAGGTTGGACCCAGTAAATGTGAAATATGTTTTTATCTGTAATATTCTACAATGTGAAATATATTTTTCAATGTAATATTTCTGGTAAAATAATATCTTCTGCTTATCATCTGAGCAACATGGCATCATTTGGGATCTCCTCCAGACCCAATTAGGATTCTAATGTGTGGACTGAATTTGCCTCTCACATCAATCTCTGGTTTATCAAAGGAAAAGATGGTTTTAAATAACACTGCATTCAAAGGATGTGTGCTGATCCAACCAGGCAGGAAGGCATATCATGCCACTTTTTATTTATGTATGCCTTTTGTTTTCCATGGTTTTGTCAAATTCCCTGCAGCAGAGTTCAGTGATAGCTGGTAGTGTTGGAGAGAATGGATAAAGGATGTCAACATGAGTACATAAGAAGGAAAGCTCTGGTCTTGACTACCGGCTAGCCTGTTTGATCAGAAAGTTAATTCAATGATACAAGCTTTCAATCAATGGCTACAATTCAAGTATGAGAATATACCCTCTCTTCTACTCTACATGTGTGGTAGAAGCCCTAGGCATCTGCTCAGATGTCTTCCTTTTTCTGTTGTGAAGACTCTGTTTCTTACCTGCTGGAAATTAAGACTCAGGAGCACTGAGTTATGCTAATTCTTTGTGAAAAGAGTTTTCCAGCACGTCTTTATCTATATTTTCTGTTTATTGTTCTCTGTTTGCAATATAAACTCAGTACTTCTAGACACTTCAGTGTGGTTTGTCTATTCTGTGATCTCCTATGATTAATTGTCCACCCCTTATGGATATGGGACAGATTGCAGAAAGAGGCAGTTGTACAAGAGAAAACTTAAAACATGGTTATTTGAGCAAGCATTTACAAATGCAGAGTAACTGACATAGGAAACCGAATGACTAGACAATGGAATTGGACAATGGTTTTTTTTTAACAAGGAGATGCTAATGATGTTGGTTTTTATTGCTTCTGTTGTAGTTTTATATTGTTTTTAATGTTTTAATTTGTATTATATTATGTGTACTGATTTGTTGTAAACCTCCTTGAGTCGCCGGCAGGCTGAGAATGGCGGTATACAAATGCAGTAAATAAATAATAAATAAATACAAGGGCAGCACTTTAAAGAGAAATAGGAGTTGCCCAAATTTAGCAACTGAAATGGCCATTTCTCATAATTCTCTCTTTCTAGTATACTGTCTATATAATAGGAAACCCCATTAGAACAAAGTTTGGAGATTGTTGTTGTAGCTATTATTGTAGCTATAGTGCCTGGAGGATTCTGGGAATAGCTACCTCAAGCTCCATATAAGGACAGGAGTAAGGAACATGTGAACTTTCAGTTGTTTAATTGGAACTCCCATCAGCCCAAGCCGACTGTGAAGAGGATGAGAGTTGTCAACCACATCTGGGCCACAAATTGCAATTCAATCATTTGGGATAATGCATGAATTTGCATTTTTTACATTTCCTTTTTTAAAAAGAGAAAACTTCATTTGGTGGATGCAAATTCTTATTTGCTTCATTTTTTTCAAGTGAAAATGAGAAACCTCAAAAAAAATTACCTTACCTGCAAAATATTAGCTTTCACGTTCTCTGTCAGATACAGCATGTGAGGAATAACTGCATAACAAAACTATAATATTTGCAATCTTATTGTATAGTTAAGTAAAATTATTAGCATAAGATTCGTTATTTGGATTATTTTTATCAATCAGACCATCCATCAGTGCTCTCACTCTGTGTTTGTGCGTACTTTGTTTCACAAAGAGGAAAGACACAAGTTTTGTACAGAACATTTTGCTCACATTATTCAGGTTTCAAGGGGAGGAAAAAAAAACCTTGTGTCATTCTTGCACTGGAAGTGACAAGCCTTGTGGCAAGTTAAAGGATTCCTGACAGGCTGTCTGTGTTGAGATAGATGGTTTCAATAAGAACAAGTAATTTAGCAAGATTTCTTCTAGATCTCATTTCACTGAAATTGGCTTTGTCATGATCCTCTTCAGACAGATTTTAATTGTATTGTTAGAGCTGTGTAATTTTAATATCCAATATGATTGCTATATCTGTGGGACTGGTACTCATAGTTTCATTTACCTGCACCTGACAAAATATGTTCTCTCTAAGATTTTCTAGGTTCTCCAAGTGATTATATGGTATGCTTCTGCTGGAAGTTGACCATTGAGTCATGCCGTAGAACTTTGTGATGCCAATAGAAATGTCCGCTCTAGGCATTTCCTAGGTCCTCCAGTGTGACTGTGATATGCTTTTCAATTGTTCTAGACTTTGCATGGGTATGTGAAGCTGTGGGCAAGAGTGAACTCTTGTCCACAACTTCACATACCTATGCAAGGTCCTGAAAATATCCCACACAGAGATGATAATGCATATCTATTTTCCTTGTCACTAGAAAAGTGAAAAGGTTTCAACAGTGCAATAGCTAGCAGGACAGATTTTAGTTGAGTTTCATGCTTAATTGTATCCACCTACATCTATACATGGAAAATGGCTGACTAACTCTCTGCATGCTACTATTCAATGGCAGCTGGTGAATCCATTTCTAGATTTTGCCATAATTTTGCTATCCAAGGTGCTAAAGATGCATTGGGATAGAGGCCAGTGTGTCTTGGATGGTTTCTTTAGAGCAGTGGTTCCCAACCTGTGGGTCCCCAGGTGTTTTGGCCTACAACGCCCAGAAATTCCAGCCAGTTTGCCAGCTGTTAGGATTTCTGGGAGCTGAATGTCAAAATATCTGGGGACCCACAGACCCACTGCTTTAGAGATCAGGCTAAAACCCAGAGTGGATTCATTTTACCACTGACAAAGGATTCACTAGGGCTTCTTCCATTCCATTTCCCCATGAAAATCCAAGGTCTACATTACACCAGAGCTTTAAAAGGTTAACTGTCAAAGACTCAACTCCCAGAAGACTTTAGTCAGCATGGGAAACTCTGAGAGTGATAGTTCAACATAATAACCTTTCTAAGTTTTTGCCTCACACAAATGGCAGTATTTTCATAGGTATGATTTCACTGTTTCATTTCATCTGTTAATTTATCATGATCCTATCACACACACTCTCCAGACCTTTAATATTTGGTGTCAAATAACTAACATGGAGAAGCAAGATAATTAGGCATTATTATATATCACTATTTAATTTTTCCATGTTTAAACTTGCCACTCTCACAATGCATGGGCTTTTTTTGCCTGTAGTTTGAAAACTCGTAATATGCAGTAATTATAGTTCTGCTTGAGAACATAATCATCATAATCTTTCTATTTTTACCCCTTAAATTCTGAAGTACTACAAATGTTGCCAAAACAGATTAATAAATAAGATTTGTAGAAGAAATGCTGGAAATGCCAACAAATGTTTTGCCTAAGAATCAACAGGAGTACCTATTTATTCATGCTCATCAGCAGAGCCTTTTCCTATGCCCTTCCCTTAAGAGTGTATGTGAAACCATTTTAAAATGCCAAATTCTTTTCTGTAGGGATGAAAAGTAAGTTGAATCAATGAAAAGACAGGGGATTTTTCTAAGAATTGCAATCAGCACTTAAAGAAAGTGTTACTGTGCTGCCCTCTCATGGCCAGCATTTTTGTATTCATTCAAGGACAGAGAGGCTTAAGGTTACTGCTAACAATGAGGCAAAACATCATTTTCAGCCAGCAACTGGCCACAGAAAATTGGGAAATCAGGATTTGACACTAAACCCCTTGTCAGCCTTGTTATTGCAAGGCTGCTTGCTCAAGAGACATGAGTACCGTGTACTCTAGTTTTGTAATCCAATTATAGGGATGTGTTTTTGTTGTTTATGGCATGTCCTAACTAAGTCATAACCAACTGGAAAAACATTGATGGACTTGGGGAAAAGGACAGCCAGCCTAATCAAGCTTCAGTGCCTTTAAATGTTAGTCCTTGCAAAGTGGAATGATCTCTGCCCTGCTATAGCTTGTGTGGCTCCATTAAACATGATCACTTCATCTTGGTTGGAAACTACCTTATGCTGAATTTATTATCCCAGTC
Source organism: Anolis sagrei (assembly GCF_037176765.1). Classification (NCBI taxonomy): domain Eukaryota; kingdom Metazoa; phylum Chordata; class Lepidosauria; order Squamata; family Anolidae; genus Anolis; species Anolis sagrei. The sequence continues at coordinate 57,484,165 of NC_090024.1, read as the reverse complement.
AATCTTCTTTCTAGTTTAACTGTCTGAAACCCAAAGTACTCTTTCAGTTTTGACCCTCTGAATGCACACTTCTAACAAATGTGCCTACACTCCTTCGGGGAAAGCAACAACCAATTTTTAAAAAGAGGGTTAGACCCTGATGTTCCAAATCCTTCTTGGGTCTAAGGATGTATTAAAAAGAAATCTTGTGCAGATTGCTATTTTATTCTTATCTTATCACATGTGCCAGGTTTGGCTACCTTATCCTTTATCCTTTTCTTCTTTCCTTCAGTAACAGTAAATGACATAGGAAGGCTACTATTATGTCAGTTTTGACCACTTTCCAGGGTTTCTAGCACAATTTGTTCCTAGCTCAGAGCAATGGATTCAAACTACAGGAAAAGCAGTTCTACCTAAACATCAGGAAGAGACAGTAAGAGTGTGATGAAATTTTCTGGCCATCTGTCAAGAGTGCTTTCCTATATGGCAGAATGGGTTTATAATGGAGAGCTTTTATGGTATCGTTCACCACCTAAGGTTTGATTATATTACCGCATTAGGCGTTCTTAGTGGAAATGCAACAGTTCCTTGTTTGCGCTAGGTCTTGATATGCAGAGATGCTCCATACTTGCATGACTGGGCATGGGGGTGGGATCATAGAAACTGTTATAAAAATGGTTGTAAGAGTGCAGTGGAAGTGTTGTGGTCCTCTAGCTACCCCTCAGGAACAATGCAATGATGTCCTCAGACAGCTTCAGTTCCTGTCCTCAGTGTTCCCATAATGCCATATCTGGATTTCCTGCACATAACTATTCTTGTCTGCATTTCCTGAATTTGGTGGTTTTCCTCCCAATCCATGTGTACATTCCTATCAGAGACCAGTGGATGGGGGCTGCATGCCAGAAGGATGATATCCAAAATCATGGACCAGTTTCCACCCTCTTAACACTCTTTTTCTCACTTCTTCCTTCCTTCTTTCATCCTATCATCCCTTTTCACCAAGACTATCTTTCTCTCTCACTTCAATCAGCAGCTAGAAAGGAGAAACAAACTGCACACTCAAACACAAACACTTCCTCACAATGGATTCCTGGGGTGTTGCAAACTGCAATACCGGTCATGGTTTATGCAAGAGAAGTATGGAGAGGATCCTAAACTTGAAGGACTATTGCCATCTCCCAGACCAATATAAATGTTTTAGCTTCCAGTGGCAAAAGACAATATGCCACTGGTATTCCATATACCAAACAAAGGGAAATGGTGGTTAAACTTTATTTCAACCTTGATTATGGGATGGTGTTACACCTCAGAGAAGTAGCCTAATGGATACACCCAAAAGAAACAGTGGTGATGTTGAAGTTTGACATTGGACTGGGACTCTTGAGAACAGGGTACAAATTCCCATTCAACCATGAAAACTCATGCCATGACCTTGGACAACTCAGTTTGGATCTACGCTGCCCTATATCCCAGAATCTGATATCAGATTATCTGTCGATCCCAGATTATCCAGCAATGTAGATTCATGTAAAATAGCTCAAAGCTGATAATCCAAGATCTGATCCTGTAATATAGAGTAGTGTAGATCCAGCCTCATAGTCTCTTAACCCTCAGAGTAAGGCAAAGAAAAGTTTGTTCTTTGCAAACAAGCTTGTCAAAAAACATAACAATAGATTCACCTTAAAAAAATAAAAAAGAACTTGAAAGGATACAATATCAGAAGTAAAGACAGACCTTGTTATTCTTACAATCCTTTAGTTGAAGGGACAATCTAAAGTGACCTCAAGAAACATCAAGGGTTTGCACCTACTTCCTGGCATTTGCTTCCTAATATTGTCCCACACTGTCTAGCATTGGAGCATCTTTGTTTTCAGTCCATAATGCTTCATTGCTATGTTATCTACATGCAGCCACGTCATTTTGCTTGGCATATTGTGTTTCTGATTTGCAGAACTTAAAACATCATCAATATTCAGTAGAATATAAAGGTTTAAAACCTCAGTCAATAGAAATCATATAGAAGAGTAATAAGAATTTGAAAAATAGCTTCCGACACAGCAAAGGAAAAGGCTTGGCAGCGTAGACATTTAAAAGCAATTATATTTCTAGTTACATAACAATACATCTTCAGGCCTCTAATTGCTTCAAATCTCTCACCTAAGGAGTCATTACATTTCATTTTTAACCCTTCTTTGAAATCATAATGTGATGTGGTAATTGAACTGTGTTGTCATTATTCTCAGTTCAGAGATATTGGAATTATATTTTTTAAAAATATATAAGAAAAGCCCCACAATTTTCTTCTTCTTTGCCAAAAGTTCATTGTCTGTCTATAAATAGATTCAGTACATGGAGCAAGGAGAAGCACATTATCCACATAAAAGTCACAATATTCTCCTACCTATAGCAATTTGTTCTTGTATACCAAAACAATGGAACCTATGTTGTATAAAACTTTACATATTAGACTAAATTTCTAATAATAGTTAACACTGGATATTACAAAAGCTGTGAACTTTAATCAGTTTAATCAGTAGGTTACTCAAATTGTGCTTCATTTCATTAACCATAGGGGATGAATTTTAAATAATGAAGGCAAATTTTGTTCAGAGTTAAAAGGTAAGTTCAGATATTCATTTTGTGTCTGGCTGTTTTCTGTGAACTGGTGTTACTACAATAGAAGGGGGAAAGAAAGAGATATTTCCCCGTCTTTTTAACAGAGAAGACTATATCTGAGCTGGAACTGACAGCATAACTGTTAGAGCAGGACCTTTCAAAAGAAAATGCTTCTTGTAGCAGATACTGGCAGCAGAGTATTGGAAACAGGAAAAACTGGATGCCTCCATGCACCTGGTGTGGTAAGTCTAGATCAATGGTTCTCAACCTGTGGGTCCCCAGGTGTTTTGGCTTACAACTGCCAGAAATCCCAGCCAGTTTACCAGCTGTTAGAATTTCTGGGAGTTGAAGGCCAAAACATCTGGGGGCCCACAGGTTGAGAACCACTGTTCTAGATATTGCTCCAGGCTTTCAATGAGCTATCCAAAGTGCTGAACCTGAATGAGTGCTCAGGAGTGGGCATTGGTGACATATTTGGGGAAAGTCTCTTGGTTTGTGCCCAGTAAGATAGTGGGACACAGTCATATCCTCAGAACTGAAGACTCATCTGCTTGTGCGATTAGTTTTGGAACAATAACAATAATAACAATTAAAAATATTCTTTATCTGCTTCTCCTCTTGGTTGGAGAGAGGGTAAAACATATTTAAAATACATAGATAAAATAAAGGACCATAAAATACATATATTAAGAACACAGAACAAAGAATAAAACATCAATAAAATGGGAAGGAATGGAAGGGGAGCACTTCTTACATGGAAACTCTTGAAAGGTCTAACCATATTCAACTCAAACTATATAATGTTGCGCATGCAGTTTTAATTCTATACTTACTTTTCTGGGATTGAATGTAAATAAATTCTAAAAGATCTGGATAGCTTTGTATTGGATTATGTTAAGTATTTGTTAATTTTGAACTTCACTCCAAGGAAATGAATATGGATATGATTCTTGCCAGGGCTCCCATGGCTTTGTGAGCAAGTAAAGCATGTAGCAAATTTTACAGAATTACAGACAAGAACCCAAAGGCACAAATCAAAGGCAGTGAGAAGGGACAATACAGCTGTTTTGACAGGTCAGAGATTGAAACAAAGAGACACTTTCTGCTCCAGTGTTCCAAATAAAAACCTGTGAGTGGGGAAAAAAGACTTCTTTCTGTGATCTAGAATTGTATAATACAGCAAACCTGGAGAGAGAGAAACTGTGTCTTATAGTGGTACAAACGACATCAAATGAATGGGATCGACATAAAACTATAACTCCAGTTTAACTACCATTGGTTGTCTCTATGGAATTTTGGGGGTTCTAGGGAGGCACTGAATAAGCTTTCTGGCAGAGAATTTTTCATGCCTCTTCCTCATTTATCATTTCCAAAGTTCTATAGGATGTCGACATGGAAGTGAAAGTGGAATCACAGTGCTATAATTCTATTGTCTGGATGGATTTAGGAGTAGCATCATACCATCTGTGAATGTTCCCTCACCAAAAAAGATCTGTAGAATGAGCATACCTTTCCATGTTTGCCAGTGGATAAGTAAAACCATAGGTTCACAAATAAATGCAAAAGGAATTCCATAGTCTGTATTTTAAAACAATCCAAAGTGTATTTTTAAAAATATTTTGGAGTGATACTATTGCACATGTTTGCTGCCACACAAACTAACTTTGGCAGCCACTATGAGTTTATTTATGTCGACAGCCTGCTTGAAAGACAACCACATGGAGGATGCACCCCATGGCATGTTGTTCTCATCATAGACTGCAGACTATAAAAATAGAAGGGGTGGAGTTGTACTGGAAAAATTAAAATTACCAAAATTACACAGACATACACATCCACACACACATATCCCCCGAAGCAAGACAAACATTACAACCAACATTTATAATTGTTGTGGCCACAGGTAGATAGAGAAAATGACAGGGATCTCTTCCTTAACATTACAAATATAAATAAATACATGTGTTCATGCCCAGTTGTTAGTTCCAATGAGAACAGATGTACTATGAATTAATGGAGCTGAAATAAGTGCTGACTTGTCAAGTTCCCATTCATTCAATGGGCCTGCTCTAGTAGGTACAAATAACTGTATTTAATGCAGTGCTAAGTAGTGAATTCTACATTAGTTAGTGAATCAAATTTGTATTTTAGCCCCAGCTCTAAATAAGCTATACAAGATACTGAACACTAGATGCAAAACAGGTCCAGTGGTTTGAATAGTTACTTTGTGCATTACTTCAAGTAACCTGTTCATTTATGACAACTCCATGAATTTCACACTGTTTTCTTAGTTTTCTCACTCAGGGATGGCTTGACTTTTTCTTCTTCTTGAAATAAAGCCTATCACTCTCGGTCTTCCTTAGGCCTGTTTCTAAGATTTATTTACTATATTTATATATCACCTTTCTCAGCCCACAGGTGACTCTAAGATCCACTGAACAACAATGAGGAATAATACATGAAGTATAGCAGCAAGGCTATCCACAGATGATGCATTAGAATAAAAATCAAAGTTTTGTTGTCCATGCTAATAAGAAATATTGAAGGCAGTTGGTGTTTTTAAAGCAAAACCCAGATTATATGTTTTCTTCACTGCAGGATAATTGTTAGTAGTTGATAATGCAGCCTCAGTTGCAATAGTGTAATTAAGATTCCATTTTCATCAGCATTTCTGTTTTAAACTCCGTCATAAAAATTTGCTCAGAGCTGCAGCTTAGCACACAAGGTCTCATCACACTAGTCATTTTTATGTGTCCTTTTTTATATTTCAGAAAGTTCATTCGGCCATTTTACAGCAGGGGAAAATAAAATCAAAGTAAGACTCTTCCAGATGCTTCATTCTATTACCATTTAAACAGTCTGAGCCTATGGTTCCCAGAAAAAGGAAAACATAGCACTACAGTCATTGAGACAGACATATAATTCAGCTCTGAGGCAGTGTGCAAATTCCCTCTTCAAGCTATGCCAATAGATACCCAAAATTGGAAATTCATACAACCTACAGTAATGTACAAAATCAAAATAAAGGTATGGGTCATAAAATGATTCAACAAGCATGCAGCGACATAGCCTTGTTATGTTATCTGTATCCTTATATAAAGGGATATTATAGCATCCTTAAGACTAAGGACTATCAGACCAGCTTGTTCTCATAATAGTTGTGCAATTAAAGCAAATGAGAACATACCGGTAACATACCAGTTTCAAAACAATCACTATTACACTGTATGCAATCACACTATTGTGCCTCCATCCTTCATTTATTGCTTCCTCTCCTCTCCAAGCTCTTTCCTTTCTTGCTTCATATCTCCACTTTCCCCTTCCCTCTTTCCATATGCTTTGCAATATGGGCCATTTCATCCCAAAACACAGTCAAACACAGTCCCATTTCTCTCTCTCTCTCTCTCTCTCTCTCTCTCTCTCTCTCTCTGAATATGCTTTTTTCTGCTGGAGGGCACAACTATGGACAGAAGGGGGAATGGAGGGGCATGGAGTCATCTCTCCAAAGGAACTGGTGTATAGGAGTAAGGAGGGAGGTGTTTCTGGAATGGGTAATAGTGAAATTTTGCTAAGACTCCTGCTAACTTCCCCAGGGGACACACTTCTATATATAAAGCAACCTCAACCTGCTAAAAAATAGCAAGAAGGAGAAATGGAGAGGAAGAGATAAGAAGAACCATGTCCAGTGACTCAAGTAGTGATATTGGGAGTCACTGGTGAGTTTATCCCATTAACAAAAAGGTGTGCTTCATAATGGACTTAAATGCAAATCAATAAAGGGAGAGACATGATGTCATGTGAGCAGGACTAGCTAAAGATGCTACTATCCTGCTGCAATTGAAATTTTCCATTCTCATGTGATACTCCTGGCTGAGAGAAAGAAGTATGTAGCATATGTTTTCATATTTTTTCTTCATCAAAAGAAAATGACTATTTTTTCTTCATCAATGACTCAGACTTAATTTATGAAAGCTTATGCTACGAACTTCTTTCTTTCAATTAATTAATTCAAGGAGCCCTACTGAAGGAAAGTTTCCAGTCTCCTCTTTCTTCCTCTGAATCTCCCAAAGCCTTTGCAAAAGAACATCTTGAATTATGTGGAACAGTGAGCAGAAGATTAAAGGGAAGAAGGCATGCTAAACCTCATTCTGTGCTCATAGTAGCATCAATACATTTTTGTATTGCTTTTCCCTTCTGTAGTAGTTCACACAGTTCGTGTTAACTATATGACAAGATGACTGTTTCCATTTCTCATTCACAGGTGACCAGAATTGGATGGTTCTATATACATTTGGATGAGGTTGTTCATGGATTTGTAGAACTGCAGTATGCCAAAATGTGTAAATGAAATTGAGACACTGGTGAATTCAGGGATAGACTTCTAGTTTCAAAAAAAAAGGCAGGGATTTTGACTATTTGGACTTTTGAATAAGTACAAAAACCCCCAAAGGTCATAAATCCACAAGTGTCAGTACTATCTTTTTCTCATGCATTACACTAGGATTTTCTGCACATGAATAACTAGACAAGATAAAGCTGGGCATTCTCAGCCTCACTGCAGCAGATGCTGCTTTAAGATGCAAGTAGGGAATGGAGAGAAATGCTGAACTATTTTACCAGTCCTGATAAACTTAAGCATTGGTTTTAATTGTCTCTTCTCTATAACCTTTCCCTGCACCAAATACCTAATTACCAGAGCATGCACAACTGTACACATTGTCCATTTTAAAACAGGCTGATGTTTATTCAGCTCTTCCTTGCAAATGAGTAAAATGCAAATGCATGTGTATCTTCTGCATGTGTATCCCATAGAAACCTTCATGTTGCCTACTTCAATGCTTTAAACAGAGTTAATTTCCATTTGGACTGTCTTATTAGGAGTCTACAAACATCTGAAGGCAGCCAAGCAAGTGTTCTGAAAATATGCTTAATTATGCAGTCTTAGGAATTGTGAATATGTTCTATTTAGAGCTTGTAAGCTGCTTGACTACTGCTTTGCTACTTTTCTGTGTGCAAAAAATAAAATAAGTAAAACACTTGTGTTTTTAAGGAAGGTTGTTTTCAGTTTGGAAATTGTGGTAATGGTGTTATCGTATTATTAGTGGACAGGTATTTTAATTTGGTGCATTAAACAATTACATTGATTTGAAACTAATTGGCATTACATTGAAAGTCCTTATAATGCACCAGGGTTATGACCTGACCCCCCCCCCCCCAAAAGTCACTTCTGTTGGGAACACCGGGAAACAACTATGGCCTAGATATTGACTATGATATTCCCCAGACATTTCACAGCACTAAAGGAATGCTTACTCTGAATAGTATTCTGTTAGTAAAGTCAGTGGAAAATGCTTCCTCTATGGCCATTTGGTTGCTGATGGAGTGTGTGAATAGGAAGAAAGAGGCATCTGGCTATGTCTAGTCAAGTGTAGGCCAATGACATCAACTGCTTAGACCTCTGGTGGAACACAAAAGATGTCAATGAAAGATATCTGGTCTGCATCTAGCTATGGAGACAAGTGTATACTTCCCCACTCCACCCCGAATTCTCCTCAGAACAATCACAGAATAGTCACATTGCAATGATGAGTCCTGGAAGTGGTGACTGGTAGCCAGAGAAAATATTTGCATTACCTCAAATGTATTTCAGTTACTGACCTAGAGGCAAAAGCTTAACAGTGCAAGGTTTTAGCTAACTGTTAGAATACCAGCCTTCCCTTGGTTCAATTTTTAAATATTTCCTTCTTAACTGCACAATCAGCTTAGCGAAACCCTCTTGTATGAGATGATCACAGCAAATTGGTCATGTTCAAACTTCTTTGCATCGCCAATATAATGAGCTTATGTGTCATAGTCAGTTTAACAAGTTGACAATAGATTATTATAGTAATAACCACAAATACGGAGCCCACATGATGCTAAGTCAGAAAATCAACAAGTCAAAAAACTGTTAATATTTGTAGATCATATCTTGAAAGGTAACACACAATGGTAACTAATCCTCCATCCACACTGTAGAATTATTTATAAATATATAAATACAGCAGTTTGACATCACTTTAATTGCCATAATTCCTTCAAATGGAAGCCAGGAATTTTTAAGAATTTGTTATGACACCATTCTTGGACAGAGAAGGACAAAGATCTCACAAACTACAAATCTCAGAATTCCATAGCACTGAACCATGGCACTGAACTGCTATAATTTTGTAGCAGTTTGACACAACAGTAGCTAGACTGGCTTTTTAAATGACTTTAAGTTTAGACCACACTTTCATTGACAGTACAATCATAAGATTAATCACTTGCCATTAGGAAAATGAGTTAATTAAGACAAAGAAAAAACAAAGTTTTTAGTGTTTGGATTTAGAATGGTTTGAAGCTACAGAATGTAAACCCGAATTGCAAAAAATGCTGGATCTCACGTTTGACAAGATGTGACATCATTCTTTTTTCACACAAGCTACATTTCCTGTCCAAATTACATTATCAAAGAGTGTTTACAAGTGCAAATATATCTGCTGGAATCTAGAGTGTAAGCTCTTTCAGACTCCACACACCACCATATAATGCAGTTTCATAATGTAGTTTAACTGAATTGACCTGCATTATATGAGTGAACACTTCCATATAATGCAGTTGAACTACATTATAAAACTGCATTGTATGGTAGTGTAGATGGGCTTAAGACAGAAATGTTTCCATTTTATTTACCTGTATTTACTTGAGTGTAATGCACCATCAAATGTAATGCTCACCTCAATTTTGAAGGTGTGCATTACATAAAAAGGAGTTCCTGTCAAATGTAATCCAAGGTAGTGGTGGCCATGAAAAAGCTGGTGGGAAGCTACACTCCTCCATCTGGCCATCCCACCAGCCTTTTCACAGCCTCTGCTGCCCCTCCTTCCGCTGTTCCCATCTGGGATCTCTTGCCCAACAGCACAGATGGATTTAGGTGCACTATTCTAACTTGCCATTGAATTGAGTGCACATCTTAAGACTCAAGTAAATATGGTATGTGGTACAGTAAAGCAAGGGGAAGGGGAAACAAGAGAAGAATGGATGTGCCATGGATAGCGTGGATGAGGACTTGCTGAATGATGGCTTGGCTATAACATTAGAGCCTAGCCAAGAACAGCAACTCCCTCAGCCACAGCCAGAAGGTACAACTATTCAGTCTGCTGATCAAATACAAGAGGCTTTGGTTTAGCATGCTGAGGAAGAGTTAAATGTTCCTGATTTTGTGGAACTCAGGAGAGAAAGGTCCCAGCTTTGAAGGCTTGCTGAGAAGAGGGCCAACAACAGGGATCACCTGTGAAAGTAACATTTAAGGGAATGCAGTGTGATAGAATCATAGAATCATAGAGTTGGAAGAGACCTCATTGGGCCATCCAGTGCAACCCCCTGCCAAGAAGCAGGAAAATTGCATTCATAGCACCCCCAACAGATGGCCATCCAAAGAAGGAGCCTCCACTACACTCCAGGGCAGAGAGTTCCACTACTGGACAGCTCTCACAGTCAGGAAATTCTTCCTAATGTTCAGGTGGAATCTCCTTTCCTGCAGTTTGAAGCCATTGTTCCATGTCCTAGTCTCCAGGGCAGCAGAAAACAAGCTTGCTCCCTCCTCCGTATGACTTTCTTTCACATACTTATACATGGCTCATTTCTGTTACCTCATTGCTGGCTACAGTTTCCGTATCCAAGCCAAGACCTTGGACCCCTGAAGTCTTATGTGCTCTTGAAATCTTGGACTGTTCTTGGATATTGGCTTTGGACTTGTGGACTCAACCTTGTTACTTGGATTACTGGTAATTGTCTCTTGAACCAGGACTAGACATTTCTACTTGTTCCCCTGAATATTTGGCATTTATCTGAACTATTCGGTTTAACTTGGGACTGTTGTACATTTTGGCTTGTTGGTAGAGGTCCTGACTTTGACAGGATGAATGAAGAAAGGGAGAGAAATAGGACTTTAACTCATGAAGACGTTATTTCATTTTAGCAATGCAGTCACAAATAGCTATGTGTGGTATGAGCATCCTTACCATCACAACTCTCTAGTTGTGCAACTGCATTAATCTACTGATTCCTGTTCTGTAATATTTTTAAAAATTTAAAGCAATTTTGCAAATGCATGTAAGTCGAGAGGAAAGTTTTTGAACATTCTTGAACAACTTCCCAAAAAGAGTCCATGAGGTGCTTTGAGTATTACACTATGGTGGACAACTTCTAGGAAACAAGTTGGTCCAAAATGGAAGACAACATAGAAACACAGAAGTAAGGCAGAATTATTTTTACACATACCAGCCAGTTTAATTTAAAAACCTATAGAGTACCTTATACACACAACAGCAACAACAACCAACAGCTCCATGTCAAAAAGAGTTTTTAAAAGTTCTTGTTAACATCCTTGGTTGTCCTCATATATTGCATATATTCCAAAATCTTAACAGTAATGTATGTATCCACTTTAGTTGTTTACATGCTTCTGAGGCTGAGACACTTTTGATACCTTGGAATTTTCAACAAGCAATTCCCTTCGTGCACTGCAGGAGACGGGCAAAGTTTCATGACAAAAGCTGTGGTTTCTCCATAACCAGTGCCATTATTCTGGCTTCCTACTGCATTCTTTCACCATTCTCCTCTTAAAGTCTTTTACCCAGTCTTTCACATAGGTTTGCCTTCCCATATTTTGCATTCTAAGCATCCTCCAAGTGATCAAAGAGGCTTTGAACAGTGTGGCTCGGACAAAAGAAAAGCTGTAATCCTGTGCATATTTTCTCCTAAGAAAGTCCTAGGTAACGCAGTGAGATTGCTCCAGAGTAAACATATTTAGGAATTGTGCTGTTAGTTGCCATCTTCCTGGAAAGATAACCTTCCTCCAGTCTCACTTTTCTTTTGATTTTGACCTTATGTATGTTTTCCTTTTCAAAGCATTACATTCAAAGCAAAATTTCCTTTCAAAACCTGCAGCAGAAAGCAAGCATCATTGGCCATTGTGCTTCTTTTTAATTCTATTTATAAAATATCAGACACTGCTGGAAGTTACTTACATAGATGGTAGGCTGCCTACTCTTGACTCAAAAAAGGACCTATTTTGGAACAATAAGAGACCCAGAGGTATATTCATAAATTAGGTTGATTAGCCACATGGATTCATGTGAAAGCAATTGCCTGATTTGGATGTTTTAATTGCCTAAATATGATTTTTTTTCAGAGGGATCTCTACTGTAATTGTTATTATATATGTATATCCCATCTTTTTTTTTCCTAATTTAGGATTCAAGGTGTCCTTATAGGGAGAGCATTTGCTGGACTCCATGTGCCATCCCTTGTGTTTCAGTGTCTTTTTATATTTCTTTGCACTACGATGTCTTTTTAGATTTGGGTCCTAATCCTGGGAAAATATAGGGCATAAATATAAATAATGTTACATAGCCCTGTTTTCAAATATTGGAAGACATGAAATATTTAAAACTTTGGACATGTTGTGAACTTTCTTATAGGGTCACACCTCTATGTTTCAGAAAAAAAATATAAAAGAAGTTTTGGTGAAGATAGTTGTCTGTGGTGCTGTTTCCCATATTCAGAAGAAGGATGACCACCTAAATCCAGTGAAGCTCACTCAAAGGTTTATGTAGTATGACTTCAGTTTCAGAGTTGCACAGAGTATACAAAATGGAAGCAGGCCAAAAGAAAAAAACCCAGCACACTAGCTGAAATGCATTCTCAGTAAGTGGAAAATAAAACTAGCTTAACGTCTTAATAAAATGCCATGAAAGTAACTTACCTTGAAATCTAAGTGACTTACAACATCTTGATCAGTGGACAGATGGATAATTTAACACTCTATTACCAGTATAAATTATCTTTCAGATAATACTAGCAGATGGAGCTAGGACTAAAAGGATATTTGAGGAGGGCCAGACCCTACCAAATTTACTTGTAGCAGGAAGAGCAGAGTAAATACTTGGCATAAGATCAAGGAAAATACTGCTTCCTTGCACACTAATATGTTTCTACCTTGGTTTAATTACAGCACCTGTTAGCTGCTTTGTGCCAACATTTGAATATAGGCAAGCAAAACAGGGTTGGTTGAGTCTCTTTTGGACAAGAAGTCGGGCTTGCCAAGGAGTTCCAGGACACAGTGGTACTTCACACCTGGTGAAGCTGAACCCCATGGCTGAGGGACATAGCCAGATTAAAGTATACCTGACATTGTAGTATTGTTTAAACACACAGGTAGGCAGGCAGAGAGGAAAATAGGAGTAGCAGAACAACATCACAGTAGCATTTCAGAGTAACAATAAATCCACTCTGAATTTCAGTCTGAAGCTGGAATACAAGATCCCCAATTTTTTTCAAAAATGGCAACAGCTCTTTGAGTATTTTTTAAAAAACTAACATCGAAAGAGAGTTTACTATTCTAGTGGCATAGGATCAGCCACTACAGTGACCCTATGTGTTTTAGAGTCTATTGTTTTTACTTTCTTTTTTTACTTTTTTAACCCATCATTTATACAGGCAGTCCTCAAGTTATAAACAAGATAGGTTCTGTAGATTTCTTCTTAAGTTGAATGTGTAAGACAGAACAGGTACATTTTTTAAGTGTTACTCTAAAGCTATAGGAAAGGGTTAACAACCCTATGGTGTTTCTTTTCCTATTTGTCCCCCTGTACAGAAGACTGTTCCTCACTTTCTGTCCCTTAATAATTGGATTTTGGAAAAAAAATGGGTTGTTGTGAAAACAAGGGTTAGTGATAAAGCTTCAGCGGAGACACCTTTTCCCCATCATAACTGTTTCAGGAGTGGATTTCCTTTCCTACAGGTAGATTTCTCTCATTTCCTATTATCTCATCCCCATTCTTAACTATGAGTCATTTGTAAGTTGGATGTTTGTAACTTGGGAACTGCTTATAATGTGAAAACTAGTAATTTGGATTTAGATGCACACAAAGTCAAGTATACAGGGTTAGTCAAAATGCATAGGCCAATAAGCCATTCAATTGAATGGCTTATTGGCCTATGCATTTTGACTAACCCTGTATTTGGATTTGGTGTAAATCTAGTAGCAGATGAGCAACAGGAATACATAGAGAGCAGCAAATAGCAGGCATGGACACATTGATAATGAGTGAAACCACAAAATCTGGCCTGAAGACAAGTCAAAGACCTAGAAATAATAAAAACCTAGGCAAAATCAAGGATATTGAGTGTGCTCTCTGAGTGAAGGACCTAAAGAAAACTATTTTCTTGACTCTAATTCCCAGAATGTGTCTAGAAATTGCGATTCAGAAGCAGCTTTGCAAAGCTCTCATTAGTGTCTTACTAGAACTTGTCCCTTTCTCCTGTCTCCTATTCAGCTTTGAGTTGCTCACCTCAAGGAGCAAGGGAAATAGATCCAGTGAATTCCTTACCCAAGTACTTCCTTGTACTAACACTTAGGAGCTCTCATTAGTGTAAAATAAAAAGAAATAGCATACCTTTTCCCTACAGCTCCTTCAGAATTTCTATCAAACTGCTGGAATCAATCACTTGGCTAGTGGGAATTCTTTGAACTGCCACCACCTTCAAGCTTCATTTCCACCAGCATTGGAAGGTCCTACTTAAGTGAACCAAGTTAAAAAGAAAAAAAGCTTAGTGAAATATCAATCTGGTGAGAAGTGAAATGAATTTGTCTACATACCAGGAGGTTCACTTATATCATGCGACTTAATAAATGGTCAAACTTAGGACCTCACCACATTGATGTTTTTCAGCATCCCAGGATGCTTTCAAGATGCTGAAAGGGCGAAGCCAGATGAAGCCCATTACATGACATGGGGCTACTTCTGGAGGGGCTCTGTACCCTGGCGTTCTGAAGACGCCCTAGCGCGCTGAATAGAGAAGAAGGGAGGCTTCCTGTGTTCTCATTGACAAGAATGAGGTTAGTGCAAAAGTAAGTTTGGCAGCATCCCTTTCCCCCGTGGGATGGGGGAAGTGCTGATGCGGGTGATACTGGCCATGAGACTACTGTTTCCCCTGCTGTCCATCGGTTTTGCCATGCTGCCTGGTGAATCCTCCCTCCCCCGCTGTCACCCACTTTTTGGATCTCAATGTGATGAGGTCCCTAGGCCATAGCTAGTGAGCAATAACATTTATTCTGTTAAAACTTAGCCTTTTCGGTTGAAGAGTTGGCATCAAACTTCATGAAAGCCAGTATGACAGCCATTTGCACAGTATGACAGCCATTTGCACAGTCCTGATTGTAAATAATGAAGGATTTCATTTTTCAAAAAAACCAATCCCTGTTCCCCAGGTTTACTGATGACAGGGCCCTCCCTAGATTCCCATGACCTTAATAACTATAGATCAGTATCTAATCATCCTTTTTTGGGCAAAGTAATTGAGAAGGCAGTTGCTCTCCAACTCCAGGTAGTCTTGGATGACACACTTTTTTGACCCTTTTTAAACCGGCTTCAGAGCAGTATACAGAGTCAAGACCACTATGGTTACCTTAGTGGATACTCTTCATCTTAACACTTACAGAGTATGTATCTCTGTTGGTACTTCTAGATTTCTCAGCAGCTTTTAATATCATTGATCTTGGTATCCTCCTGGATTGTTGGGGGTGGGGTGGGAATTGGAGGCACTGCATTGCAGAGGTTCTGGCTATATCTCTTAGGCAGGTTCCGGATGGTGGTGTTTGGGGATAGCAGCTCCTCCAAAGAGAAGCTGTTATGTGGCATTCTACTAGGGGCCATTCTATCTTCAATGCATTTTAACATTTACATGAAACCACTGGGATAAATCATTCAGAGGCATGGGTTAGGTTACTATATGTATGCTGATGACACCCAAACATATTTTCCATGTCTTCAAAAACAGCCTTAGCTAACGATAGTGTGTCTCTTATGAATGAGTGTCTGGAGGAAGTTATGGATTAGGTGAAGAAAAGAAAATTGAAACTGAATCCAGAGGAGACAGATGTGTTTGCCATTGAGGGTCCTATGCTGGGGATGGAGGTATTTCATCCATTTCCAAATGGAGTTACACTCCCCCAAAAGACTGCATTTGCAGATTGAGAGTGCTCCTGGTTCAGTCTCTCCAAATGTCAGCCCAGGTAGATGCCATGGTCAGAAAAACTTACTCCAGCTTTGGCTGATATGCCAGAGTACCCCTTCCTAGAACTGGAGAACCTAAAGATGGTGTTTCATGGGTTTATAACTTCATGACTGAACTTCTGCAATGTGCTTTACATTGGGCTACTTTTTTTACCATGTTTGGAAACTCCAGTTGATTCAAAACACAGCAGCCGGACTAGTTACAGGAACATTCAGGAGTAAGCATATTACACCTATACTAAAGTCACTCCACCAGTTGCCAATTAGTTTTTTGGCAAAGTAGGAAGTGTTAGTTTTGATTTTTAAAGCCCTGCATGGTGTGGGTCCAGGTTACCTACAGGATTACCTTCTCCTGTACAATTTGCCCCGAACACCGAGGTCCTCTAGGGGGTGGCTGGTCCAGCCTGCCAGAACCCAATTGGCAACTATCACCCAGACGACCCTTTCATCAGCCACCCCAAGACTATGCAATGAGCAGCCAGAAGGGCTCCAACAGCTAAATCTGCTGTCAGAATTTAAATCTCAACTGAAGACTGAGTCCTGTCCAATCAGTTTAAATTTGTGAATTTAGACCTGCATTTTATTGGTAATTTCTAAACTGCTTTTTTCCTGTGTGTATATGCTACATGTATTTTAATAGTGTTTTATTTTACTTTGTTGTTTCACTATGTTGTATCCCACCTCAAACCTCAAGGAGACACAGGTGATGAATAAATCATCCAATAATATTTTAATTGATATTTAGTTATTAAAATCCTCCTAACCCCACCACTCATCACCCAGACCAATTTCCTCTATATCTTTATCCTTATCCATGAGCTCAATATTCTTAGTTTCTGTACAATATTTGCATTGGCTTCTCTATACAATATTTACATTGGCTTCACCACTTTTTATCGATTCCTTATAAATCATCCATTTATCTTTAATTTCTCTAATTTAACTTCTGCATATTTAAAGTGGTTTTCTCCAGGTACAATCCTTTGTGAGAGCAACGTTGTATTCATGTGAACAGCTCTCGGTTCCTGGTCCTACATTTGAGTATTCAAGTTTCCAAGGTTGTTCCTGGCTCTAGTTTCATGTGTGGCATAAGTTGCCTACCTTAGATTCATGCTATCATGTTTATGGATATACCTGCAGATTGATTCTTGAGACTATATTTGAAAGGATTTTGGAATCTTGGCTGTTTTGGAAACAACTGTTTGAACTTTAATTCTCCTTTTTAGATTTATTTTATATACTCTTCTCTTAATAAACTTTTACTTACTGGATTTAGCTGGACAGAGTGTGATTTGTGGTGTAAAGGTGTTTCGGGGCTCTAGTGTAACATAGTTTGGGTACAGCCATGAAGTCCACAGTTGTCTTATAGTCCCTTCTAAGATGTTGAGGGCCAGATTATAGGCCTCCTATAAAAGTACTTTACAAGTTTTATGATTTGGGCAGTTTATGGGATGCGTGCATTTATATAGAAACATCATTTGAGTGAACCAGGGCACTTAGCAAGTACCTGCATGAGCAGCTGTTGTGGTTTCCCCCATTAAGCAAATCCATAATAACCTCTGTCAAGTGAAAACTTCCTGGTGATTTTTGGAAAATGAACTCTGAGAGTTTCGATGAAAAGGATCCTGCCCAACAGCTCAGTCCATGTTTGCATGTGATATCTAGAAGCACCTTCCACTATGGCATGTTAAAATCTTAGCCAGCTTTTTCTTTTCAGTTGCAGATACTTTTAAATTTTTTCTTTCTGTATTTTGCACTGATATTATTGACAATGCCTCTATGGGTCCTGAGGCTTTTGGAAAGCATGGAATATAAGGCATTTGATTTAATATCCCCAGAAACTGGAGGGTGGGGGGAAGATAAATAGTTCCCACTCACCCTTTTTCAGACTATTTTATATATCTAAGAAGACCAAGGGAGCAATCGTTATCCTGCGGTACCTGTGGCCAATTTCCAAATTGACTGAAGAGTATACAAAGGTCTCTTCTGTTTGAAGCCTTTGCTGTTAGGATAACAGGGAGTGAGTTGGAGGGGAGAGATGTAGCAACTTGTGGAATGCCAGCAATAGCTTTATGAATGATGCATGAAATGAAATCTCTCCCTGCCTAGTGCACAGAGGGAATATCAGACAGCACTGTGAGATCGCTGCTGTGCAGGCATGTTTGATGTTATATTCTGTGCAGAAAGTCTCAAGGAAACCCGCCAAGTCTCAAAAGGAAATGCATTGGAAAAAAAAACTGGGGATTTTTTAAAAGTATGTAAACAAATCTACCGTAAATTCTAAATTCCATGTAGTGTATCATACCTTTTGTAAGGACAACTAAAAGTCCCCTGAAATATGCCAGTATCTCCAATCACCCGAGCATTTCAACATGTTATAAAAATCAGGATGAAGAAGAGGGGATGTATAGGATGACTCGATCTTGAAGTTATAGTGTCTGTATCATTTCCCAAGATAAAATGAGGAAGGGGGATGGCAGACATGAAAATGAGGCTCAGCAGGTGATGAGATACTGTCAGATTTTACCTAGAACTACCCCAGGGGAGATTGAGAGTTAGAAGGCAATTTTATACCCATTTTTTCACAAAGTTTCATGAAGCTTTCCTCATTATCTCCACTTTCAAGCTGCTGACAACCACATAAACCAACCATTACTAAAACATGGTTTCTCAAACCTATGCCTCAATTCTTGTTGTTCAGAGTTGAGTGGGACTGTTTGTAGCAAGATGGTATTGAGTTTATCAGAGCTTACGAAAAATACATTTGCATAATGAATGGTCATAGTTAGCATGGGGCCTGAACTGAAATACTTATTCACACCACAGCAGCTGTATCAATTGCTGTTGAAGAAATATGGGGTGCATGGAAATTGTACTATCAAAAACAATTTGAAATCAAAAGCTGTCATGCCATAAATTAAAATCACCTGTTGCAATTCAATAGTGAAATAGCAGCCAATAGTGAAAGGACCAAGGCAGTGACATCTCCAGCTCATCCCCTGTTTGGGTATCAGCCAGCCCATCAATGACTTAAATATAGAAATAGTTTTCTAAGATCTACAGAGACACTGGCTGGAACACCCCAGAAAGTGAGAGTCCAAAAGTGGCAGGCTCAACCCCAGAAACTCAATCAATGGCTGATACCAAATGAGAGACTCCTCCCTGGGCACACAGAAAACTGGGTGACTTGGAAGGCACTGAACAGACTGCACTCTGGTACCACAAAATGCAGAACCAACCTTAAGAAAAGTGGAATCCACGACATGCGAGTGTGGAGAAGACCAAACTACAGACCATCTGCTGTGAAGCAATCTGAGCCCTGCTACATGCACAATGGAGGACCTTCTTATACTAACACCAGAGGCACTCCAAGCGGCCAGCTACTGGTCAAAGGACATTTAATCAACTACCAAGCTTGCAAACTTTGTGTTTTGTTTGTTTGTTTGTTTGTTTGTTAAAAATGTAATACAACTGTTTGGCTTGCTCCTGACATGATAAATAAATAAATAAATCCCCTGCAAAAAAAATCCTCACAATTATTGTCAACTAAAGCTTAGGTTGCTGCATATACAGACCCTCCAACATTTTAGATATAGAAATGAGATATGTGTGGCCAAGCAACATCAGAGCATGGTCAAAATGATGAAGTTCCTAATGATGTCACCCCTAAAAGTGGATGATCATTTGGGAGATTACAAAAAATTATTTAAGCTGTGTCTGACGTTTCAAGACCATAAAACAAACAGACATACTGAGCAAGACAGAAAACTAAAGACAGGAAGCAGCCAAGCCTTGAAGCTGCAAGACTATTCAATACTAATCAAGGTGAACAATTGCAACATTCACACTTGCTTCAAACAGACAAGAGTTATTTCTCCCACCCTGGACATTCCATAGATACATAAACCCCACTTACTTTGTTTCCAAGAAACCACACAGCCTCTGAGGATGAAATGTGGGTGAAATGTCAGGAGAGAATGCTTCTGGAACATGACCATACATCCCGGAAAACTCCCAACAACCCAAAAACTATTAATTTATACATCACTGTATGGAAATCACAAAACAAACAGTAATACATCATAGCTACATCACTAATTACGAATAGATCACATTTTGATCATAATAGATCACATTTTGGCACATGGGTATTTGACCACATAGACATATCCCATAATGCTTCTTTATTTAATTTCCACTTTATTTGTGAAGATCCTGCATTTAGCAGTGGTTGAACTAGATGTCCCATGAGGCCCCTTCCAGTTCTATGGTTCTATAATTCTATGACTTGAGTAAACTACTTTAACACTTTGAACTCAGTTTACAAGAACTGAAGTAAGCTGAAAACAAAGAGGGGAAGTGGAAGGAGATGAGAGAAACTGTCATTTTTTAAAGCAGTTGAAAAAGTGAAAAAATGAAAATTAATCTGTACTGTCCTTACCAGATTGTGATTCCTAGTCTTTTCTTTGGTTTGGTGTGATTTGTTAAATTAAGCAGTTAGCATCCTTCACATGACTCAGCATAGGGAACATATGTGGCCACAACGTAAACTACAATACATTACATCAATACAAATAAAATAGAATCATAGTCTGAAAAAGTTTAAACATCTGAAGTTGTCTAAACTGGAAAGCCTTTACTGTGTAGGACAGTGATGTTACAGAGGATGCGTGCCATAGATGCAGGTGAAACGTCAGGAGAAATGCCTCTAGAACATGGCCCTATAGCCCGAAAAAACCTACAAGAACCTAGTGATTCCAGCCATGAAAGCCTTCGACAATACATAAAACAAATAATACCTAGATCACTTTTCAAGTCCCTGGTTAATTAATCTTTGCTGCTGGTCTGCTGATATACTATATCTTTATACTTGGTCTCTAGAGCTTTTCTTATGCAATGCCAAAAAAATTAGACAGTAGTTAACAATCTTTACCCGTTCTGAGGAGGCCAGGATATCATCATTTTGCTCCAGGTCTCATCTCCATTGTTTATCTTCAGATCCAGAGCATATCTCAGCACTCTTTGAGTGGCTTTGAATGGCCCAATTTGATAAGAACTCGAGCCTATTTCTAATTTGAATGGCATAATTGAATTCTGATTATTAAATGTTCAGCAATCCTCATTTGCAGTTCTGAGATATTTTTTGTCTTTATTAAATCTGTATTTGAGATCTTACACTGCATGCCAGATTTTGCAGCACACGCAAAAGACAAAGCGGGGAAGATATGCAAACCAGTCTCAAGATTACAGTCTCCTCGATAAAGATGCTTTCTTTTCATGAAAAAAATAAATAAATTGAGCTGGCAAAGATTCTTTATATTGGTTTGAAAACTTTCACCCCTCTAGTTTTATGAAAGTCTCTTCTTTTGACTGTTTGCATCTTGCAAAGAAACTTTACAGGTGACACTCCCTCCTAATATTTTTTTTAAGAATGATACCTCAAACCTGCTCTTTTTCTTCCCCTGTGATGTGGAATGAAAGGTGATGAGATAGACAACAAAATCATAATTCCAAGCTTGCTGCACAAAATCAGGTCTAATGGTATAAATCCTTTCCACTTCTTGCACAAAAATTGTACTGGAGGTGATCAGTAGAACCTTAAGAGTCAGGAGAGAGTTTGTTCAATAGTGCATGGAAAGTAGACACTTTCCCACTTTTTGTTTACTCTATTTTGTTGATATCTGATTACATTAGCATATATTCATTTATTCAAACCTTTTGTATTAAAAAAGAGCTGAGACAACTTACAAGCTGTCATTCTGGACAACTTATTTCAGGCCCTAGGTGAGTGAGTGAATGAGCGAGTGGAATGAATGAAAAGTTAATGGCAATTTAAGAGGGGAGCTGGATTGGTTTCAAATGTAAGGGAGTGGGCAACACGCCATTGTTGTCATGAAGCCCCAGTGTGTACTCACACATATACACACTATGGTTGCCTGGTGAAATCAGGGGATAAGGTTCCTGACCCATTAATGTTAATGTAGAAGAGGAAATTTATGAGATGTTATTGGATGGATCCCTCTTCTGTTTCTTTTTTCACTTGCCCCTCTTCTCTGTGACAAGGAAGCTTAAATGGCACCAATGAGGCACATTTTAAAGCATCACTGCAACAAAAGGGAGTAGGTATTCTGGGAAGAGCCCATAATTAGCCTTTTTTGGCAAATTTTTCTCCTATGCCATCTCCATGAATAGGATTGCCAGTTTGTACTTTAAGCTAGAGAAGAGAAATTTCAGCAGATATTGCTTATCATGCAACTAGGTAACAAGCCACGGCTGCTGACATTCCCTCTTATTACCCACTTTATCTCTCCATATGGAGAGTCAAAGAGGCTCACAATAAAAAACATTACAACTTTAAATATATAAATATACAATAATAAAACAGTAATTATATCTATAAAAATAAAAATGTAATGTTTGTTTCTGGGATTAACATAACTCAAGAACCACTGGACAATTTGACACCAAATTTGACAACACACCTATCAGACCAACAAGTGACCATCACTCACAAAAACATTGAAAAACACAGCAGAAGAGACTTCAAAAGCCAAAAAAGCAAACAGACACTAAAGCACATGCACAAAAATGACTCCCCCAGCAGACAAAACACACAATAGCATATCCACACTCTCTTCCAGACTACAGCTCCCAGCATCCCCTAGACCAGACCCTTTAGGAGAGGAGGATGAGCCAAATGCACTGCTTCTTCTCCTTGGATTTCTTTGAGAGCATCCCAATCCCTGCATATTTCCAATTTCTTATTCTTGGACTGCAACTCCCAGCAATCCTCCAGATAGATAGATTAGATAGAGATAGATGATAGATAGATAGATACTAGATAGATAGATAGATAGATAGATAGATAGATAGATAGATAGATCAGGAGGACTGCTGGGAATTTCAAACTTCAAATTAATAACTGTCAGGATCAATACATAAATGATAGGTAGAGAAGGAAGAAAGGGGAAAAAGAGAAAGGGAAAGAAAAGAGGAGGAAGGAAGGGAAGAGGAAGAGAAGGAAAGAAAAAAGGGAAGGAAGGAGAGAAGGAAGGAAGGAGAGAAAGAGGGAAGGAAGGTTGGGCACAGCAACGCGTGACAGGTACAGCTAGTATTACTATATATTATCAGTAGTCATTATATTTAATATATTAGCATTACATTATTATTATTATATTGTATTATTATATTGTATTATTAGTATACTGTATTGCATAATATCATTATCAGTATTATATGTATATATTATATTATTAGCATAGCACATTATTAGTATTATATATTATTATATTGTACTATAGCCCTATACTGCAATACTGTAATATATAATATACAATTATATTATTATATATTATTTTATTGTACTATATTATTAAACCACTATATATATATATGCTACCAGTATACTATCTTTCTTTCTTCTTAGGCGATCCCTCTTTTCTGAGGATGATTATCGTCCAACATTCTTGTGGGTCTGTATGTGGCTGTGGAGCCCTATTCTTGCTCTGCATCTTCTTCCGCAATGAGGGCATTGGTTTCCAGGTGGAAGGCGGTCTCGGTCGGGGTTGGCTTGACGCGCCTTCCTCTTGGCATGCTTCTCCCTTTCGCCCTCCATTCGTGCCTCCCCAAATTCTGCAGCACTGCTTGTCACAGCTGACCTCCAGCTGGAGCGGTCAAGAGCCAGGGCTTCCCAGTTCTCAGTGCCAGAGTTTTTAAGGTTGGCTTTGAGCCCGTCTTTAAATCTCTTTTCCTGTCCACCAACATTCCCTTTTCCATTCTTGAGTTCAGAGTAGAGCAACTGCTTTGGGAGACGGTGGTCGGGCATCCGGACAATGTGGCCGGTCCAGCGGAGTTGGTGGCGAAGGACCATTGCTTCAATGCTGGTGGTCTTTGCTTCTTCCAGCATGCTGACATTTGTCCGCCTGTCTTCCCAAGAGATTTGCAGGATTTTCCGGAGACAGCACTGATGGAGTCGTTCCAGGAGTTGCATGTGATGTCTGTAGATAGTCCATGTTTCGCAGGCATATAGCAGGGTTGGGAGGACAATAGCTTTATAGGCAAGCACCTTGGTATCCCTACGGATGTCCCGGTCCTCAAACATTCTCTGCTTCATTCGGAAAAATGCTGCGCTCGCAGAGCTCAGGTGGTGTTGTATTTCGGTGTCGATGTTGACTTTGGTGGAGAGGTGGCTGCCAAGGTAGCAGAAATGGTCAACATTTTCTAATGTTACACCATTAAGCTGTATCTCTGGCATTGGGGAGGGGATGGCTGGTGACTGCTGGAACAGCACCTTGGTTTTTTCAATGTTCAAAGACAGGCCGAGCTTCTCGTATGCTTCTGCAAAGGTGTTTAGAGTGGCTTGTAGATCTTCTTCTGAATGCGCACAGACGACGTTGTCATCAGCATACTGGAGTTCTATAACAGATGTTGTTGTAACCTTGGTTTTGGCTTTCAGTCTGCTGAGGTTGAATAGCTTGCCATCTGTCCGATAGATTATTTCCACTCCGGTGGGAAGCTTCCCATCAACAAGGTGAAGTATCATAGCGATGAAGATGGAGAATAACGTTGGGGCAATAACACATCCCTGTTTGACACCCGATTCCACCTCAAATGGGTCACTTTGGGAGCCATTGCTGTCCAAAACTGTTGCCATCATGTCATCATGGAGGAGCCGCAGAATGTTCACAAATTTGTTAGGGCACCCGATGTTTTGGAGGATGGTCCAGAGAGCGCTGCGATTCACTGTGTCAAATGCCTTTGCAAGGTCGATGAATGCCATGTACAGAGGTTGATTTTGTTCTCTGTATTTTTCTTGGAGCTGTCGTGCAGTGAAGATCATGTCCACGGTTCCTCTGGAGGGGCGGAAGCCGTTCTGGGATTCTGGGAGGGTGTCTTCTGAGAGGTGCAGAAGGCGGTTTGCAAGGATTCTTGCGAGGATTTTCCTATACTATTAGTATTATATAACATATTGTACTATATCATAAGTTGCAGTATATATAGTATATAATATATTATACTACAACATTATTAATATTATGTATACTATATTAGTATTATTATGTTACAATGTTATTATTTCTATAGATTATAGATTATTATATTGTATATATTGTATATAATATATTGTATATATGATAGATTATTATATTGTATATATTGAGAGGCTCCCAAGTGATGCTGCAGAAGACACGATGGAGCTGTGTCTTCCTGGCTGCCCCCTCTTCACTCTGTGGCCTCAGAGGGGCAGCTGGTGTTGGAGGGAGAGGCTCCCGACTGATGTTGCAAGAAACACAATGGAGCTGTTACTTTACTTTAATAGTTCGATTTAATTTGATTTATCAAAAATGGCCATTAAAGGTACAAGTTCCTATTTCAGTTTTAATTGTGACATTCCTATACTGCCATGAAGTTTCAGAAAGTCTTATGTGAATGAGCTTGACTAATTTATTACCTCTTATATATCAGATAATGACAGCAAGGAAGATGTCAGGAAGGAATGAAACCTCCTGAGGGCCATATTGATGTTGTGAGTCCGACGTTCCCTATTACTAAGCTGTTGTTAACTGTCTTCAAATCAACTTTGACTTACCTTGGCTCTGTAAATCAGAGACCTCCAAGTCACCCTGTCCTCAATAGGCTTGGTTAGATCCAGCTGACTCAGGCATGTGATTTCCTGGATAGAGTCTATCTGTCTGGAACATGGCATTTCACATTGCTATACAGAATAAAGATTTAGATTACAAATCATACCAAACCCATACATCCATTTGAAAGTTGGATTTGAGCCAATGCACATAGGCTTTATTTCAAACTTCAAATTAATAACTGTCAGGATCAATACATAAATGATCTAACAGATGTATTTACTACCTGAAGGTCTGAGAAGGGCTTTTACCACCATCTTAAAAATAGCTAAGAGGAAGGCATTGGTTTATTGACACTAAAAATAATAACAGCTTCCTATGGATATGGACTGAAGGCAGATGTAGTGGCATTAGGATTTAGAAAACATTCCAAATAATCAGCAAATGGTATGTGAAAAGACTGAGGAAAATAAGTACACAATGAATATGCTTAAGAATAGCATAAAGATATATATATATATATATATATATA
The DNA here is from genome assembly GCF_037176765.1 of Anolis sagrei. NCBI lineage: Eukaryota > Metazoa > Chordata > Lepidosauria > Squamata > Anolidae > Anolis > Anolis sagrei. The sequence continues at coordinate 57,458,351 of NC_090024.1, read as the reverse complement.
TATATATATATATATATATATATTCCATTTATAAAGCAATTGGAATAGGAACAAAGCAGTTGGAATTTCAAAGCTATGAGTCTCTGTGAAAAAAACTTTGTAATCTTCATAAACCTAGCTACTTTAGATGATTTCACAACTTTCAGCAAAACTCAGATCTAGCAGGCAAGGGACAAGATTTCCAGCCCCCAAAAGAATATCTCTTATGATAATGATAACCCTATTAACAGCCAAACAGAATGAATTATTGATCCTTTCATTGCAATGCTATGGAACAAGAATTCCAAGTATATCCAGGATGCTTCAAGGATCTGGACAGAAAATACTCATAAATATCCAAAAATAAGGAAGGTCTCCATGAAAATAAGAAATGAGAGGTAGTAACTAGCAGTGGGCCTGCAAACATCTTTTTATATTAATCAGAAACCAAATTGTTACCAGTATTTCAGTGAGTTTCATCAGTTCTGGGAAACTAAGAAATAATGTTATTAAAACCTGTTCACAGATTTTGATTTCGGTCATTTTGACATGTTTCAGCACATTCCTCAAATACAGCAATTTTGTTATGACAGTACATTCTCTATAAGGCTATTGTAACACTTACAAGCATCTCATTAGTGTCTCAGATAGATAGTCACAAAAATTCAAACAAGCAACCCAAGCAAAGTCAGATTTTTGTCATTGCCGTCATCTATTTTTATGCAATAGACTAGTCCTGACACCTGGTGATCTGATGAGTGTCTGTGTGAGGAGGCATCCACAGATATTTGTGCAGGACATAAATTACACACAATAGGTTTTCCCCTCTTGTGAAAGAGCTGAAGGCATATTGTTTTCGTGCATACTTCTGCTGAATTTGTGGCTGTTGAAGGCATTGCTAGTGCCCATACTCCATCTTACTGGCTTCAATATGTGAGTGCTAATCATCTGAAATCTTTTTATGTGAAGTATGAAAAGGAAATATCAATCTCTAAAAAATCACGGCATATACACACACACGCAAGTACACAAGTCAGCATCTAAAGGTTGATATTGTATACAGTTGGATTTCATAGGGTGAGGGTTCATTTTAGAGAACTGGCCCTTTGAAACTTCTATAAACACATCCAACTTCACTATGTAATATCAAACATTTATGGAATTAACATACATCTGTGAATTCTGTTTGAAAATTTGATATAAAGTATCATACTTTCATAATGTTGAAGCTGCATCTGTTCTTCCTCTTTTAGTCTATTATTTTGTTTACCCAATAGTATGATTTGACAATGTTCTCTGAATTGTTCTTATGCAAAAATTCTATTTTACATTGGTAGAGAGTTCTCTTTCCATCTCACTATGACTGTCCTCAATAGGATCCCAAAAGTATGATAAATAAAAAAATGAGATCCTCATTGAGATCCTCAAAATATTAAGATAACTTAGTTCTCCCCCAAAACTTTGGACTCAAACTACCTAACTACTGGCTGTGCTGGCTTGGTTTATGTAATTGTGGTCCCAAGAAACTAGAAGGCTTGAGTCCACCTACCTCCTTTTAAAATACGTTTGTCCAATTAATCCAATAATAATGCACGACCAAAGCATTCACAGCATATCACCTTCCAACATGTAGGCATGACCACTGTTCACAAATAATTGTCCAGAAATATCTGGGGGGACACAGGTTCCTCAAGCCAATGATGTCCTATCATATGTACATAATTTTCAAGTTACTAGACTGTAATTCTACCTAACCAGCTTCCGTGGTTAGCTGGGGTGCAGTAGACAATTTGTATTACTTTTGGAAGGTGCTATGAATTGCAGGATGACTGAATCTCCTTCTAATGACAGACATTATTATAGAAACAATTAGGTGTAGCTGAGTAGAAAATGAATCAGACTGCATTTAACTGAAGCTAGTAAATTACATACTTTATTAGTGCATAAACATGATTCATCTGCCCAAGCCGTTAAAATGTGATGCAAACACATGGAAAGCTACTAAAGATATTTGGATAAAATATTTTAATACATATTTATGCAAAACATTTTTCAAAGAACAAAAGAAACCCCAAAAGCTCTTGCTAGTCTAGAAAAGCTGCAAAGCTGAATTCATACTGTGCAAGAGAAAAAAGATTACCATAATTTACTCACATCTGAAGAGGGAGGAGTGTGCACTAAATTAATGCAATCAACAGAGAAGCAGGGAACTGTTGTATTTCTGAAGAAAAAGCAAAAGTAGATGTGGTATTCTGTGTATGTGGACATTTAAATGACTACGGAATGGGTATTTTAAGGTCCTTCATAATGATATGAGCCCAGCAGAGAAATAATTTGTAGCAGAAACAAGCCAGGATCACCAAGACGAGGTCTGTGCTCTGGTAATTTATTTTCAGCTCCTTCCTCAAGTCTTTTCGGAAGGAGGGACCCACACACAACAAATGCCTTTTCTTAAGCTACCTACTAGGGCTGGGCGGTTTCGTTTCGTTAATTCGTAATTCGTTAATAATTCATTAATTTTTTCAATTACAAAACGATAACGAACCATTCTGGAGCAATTATTAAAAAAAACGAATTTTCAAAAACGTTTTGTAAATGCTTCGTATTTTGATATTGTATTCGTTTCGTTATTGTTTTGAGGTCGTTTCGTTATTATTTCCGCATGTCTGGGCCAGTTTTATGGTTTAATTAGTGAAAAAAAATTATAATATCACACCAACAGTCAACAACAGAGGGAGAGGGAAGCTTCAGAAGGTTTTGGAGGTTTTTTAGCGTATTTTGCGGTCGCGTCCGCCATTAACGAATCGATTCGTTATTGTTTCGGAAATCGATTCGTTAATTTTTTACCATTTACGAAATTTCGTAAATATCGAACTTTTTAAAAGGAAAATTTTGTAATTATTTTAAATATCGAAACAAAAAAAAACCCCAAATACAAATTGATTTTAGAAACAAATTTTTCCGTTGTTACCCAGGCCTACTACCTACCCAAAATCAGTATTTGAATTGTACCTCACATTTGTCCTCCTTCTATGGTACTACAGAAGTAGAATATATGAAAACATATGATAAAAAATATTTAGTGTTCAAATACACTCTTTACAGTACATGACATATTGTCTGAAAAAGTTTACGCAGTGGTTTTGCTTCAAAACAGCATTTTCTGCACAGGACACAGTATTGTCTTCACATATTTCTATGCAAAAATGTTATTTTTAAAACATAAACGTACTATGAAAAAAATCCTATTTAGTGAATTAGTCTGAAAAATTCACACCTGGGCAATTTGCATAGAAAACAGGATTTTCTGCACAGGAGACATCACTTTCTGTGCATAAAACATTATCTCTGCACAAGAAGATTATTTCCTGTCCAAAAAATTGTTTTCTTGTGCAAAAAAAATGCTGTTTTCTTTGCAAAACAACAGTGTATAGTTGTACATATTTTGAACATTATAAGGGCCAAATTATGAACTGTCCTTGAAAAATAACATAGTTTTCTCTGACTTTCTCACAGTTGAATGACAATTGCTAAAATTATTCATTAATTCCTTTGAAGAAAAATATATTGAAGAATTTCTACATGACATATGCCCCTTGCCAACCAGTTCAGGCTACCCAGGAAATATTCAGGGGATGTTCTTGAAAACAGGTGAGATGAAACAGAATTGGAGGACCCATTTTTCTGGCCATAGAAGTAGAAGTACTGCTGCTTCTGCTGTTTCTCCTCTCCCTCCCTCTTTAACCTATAGTTTTCATTCTGGAAACTCTAACACCAGAACTAAATAAGCCATTTTGGGGGGTGGGGAGGGAGTATATTTTCATGCACACTTTTATTTAAATTGGTCTGTATGTTTCTGGGAGTTTCTGCGAAGAAAATTGTCTCTTTAAACAAAGCATTTGGACTTTATTTGGCTGCATTTTTTATCTTCCCTAAAACCTGAATGGGCTGCAGTCCCTTTGGTGGTTTTATTCATTTATTTAAGTTATAGATGTGCATTTTCTCATATGACTATAATAAAAGCATAAAAGTTATCAATCAAAATGCAATAAACTATCCCTATTAAAATACAAATTAAAATGACCATCCTCTTAAAAACAGAGATTATGTGAAAATGGTTTAAAACTTTTTTCCAAAACTGGCAAATTGTGCCTCCAAAAGCCTTGGGAGGAAGAAATTTACCATTTACATGTTTTATGAAGAAACAGGAGAAATCAATTCATGGCAGAAAAGTGTATTGTAAACAGAGGAAGTAACAGGACAACCTGCAGCCTCCTTCTGTTTCATATGAAAAATGAGGCGCAGATTTGGCCATCAGCATTCCATTGAATTCAGTGGCAGAAGTGGCCTATGTATCAATTCCTTATTTATATGGTGAATAATACCCCCAAAGTACAGCTCCTATCTGATGTCAGCTCTTGCTAGTTCTTGGATGTGAGACCACCAATTAATATCAGGTGCAGTAGGCTATATTTCAGAGAAGGGAACTCACAAAACCATCTCAAAGGATTCTTTACCTAAGAAAACCATGGAATCATCAGAAATCAACTGGTAACTTGAAGGCACATACCCACACACACCCAAGAGCATTACATTTTGGGCTAAGCAGTGAGACTTTGCCCCTATCTTTTTGTGGTAACAGATAAGATTCATTCTTGAACAGAAGAGCTATCTCGTTTCTCCCTCCCTGCTCTCTTACTTTTTTCTGCATTTTGCACATTAGAATCAGTGTTCAGGGAAGCCTTTTTTTATATAAAGTTCAGTCATTGCCAAACCTATTTCAATGGATCTTCATTCAACTTAATCAAAGCTATTGTGGCTGAATTCTTTGTGTCTTTTACCACACAGTCAGGGAGGAAATTTGATTCCTATTGCCCAAAGGCAATTGCTTCTTGCTATAGATGTCCTATGATCAGGTAAATCATTGGCCATAAACTGTCTACCTATTATTTCATCGAGTGCGAATATTAACCATAGATGGAACATTTTACTTTTCTATTTCTTTGAGAACTGAACTGTCTGAGCCAGGAAGGACAATTTTCAAGGAACAATTTGCACTCGTGGCTGATAGACTAACCACATCACTTTTATACAGCACAATGAGGCACATCAACACACAGTTTTAGAACAGGATTAGGGAAAATTGTGATGCATGCTTTTTTAAAATATGAAATTGTGATTATTCTTTTGGGAAGCTTAGATGTTCTGAGCCTCTTTGAATGTATATTTGCATAGAAAGTGAAGGTATAAATTCTGGAATAATAAATGTAGCTGTTGTACAGAGACTCTTTATCATTATTACCTACCATGTATTAGTATTAAACATGCTATAGAAAATGAGGTATTGCGTTGGGGTATTTCCCCTGCATGCATTTCTTTCTGTCTTTTGAATCCATTCCATGTTTTTACTCTTCTGCAAACTAGGATTAATATCTTCATCACCCTTGTCAAACTATTGTCAGAGTGAATTAACAGAGCTTTGAACAGTGCTTTGAAGATGTCAAGTACTAAATGAACACTGAATTAACTTACCATTGCCAGCACCATCCTCATTTTTCATACCATTGTCCTTGCTTGGTTACCTAAGTATACTTTTGCTTAAATTACACTAAACTAAATTTCAAACATTTTCATTTAAATCAGGGGGTTTTCAAAATCATTTGAATGAATGCAATATTATAACTTGCTAGGCATCTTTTACTTTAATAAATTAAACTGTCAACCTTTTCCCCCCAAATAATAACCCTTGAAAAGGCTCTTTGCATTTTTCTCAATATATTAGGAGTAGATTAATGATAAGCACCAGGCCCTGCTGTCTTATTCATTCATCTATTTAGTACATTGTATCCATCTGTGGCTCAAGGTGGCTTATGTTACACATGCACACACAGCCATCTATCTGAGATAACAAACAGAGTAGAACAATCCTAAAACCACAAAGGAAAACAGCAATAAAACTTAAACTAGTGAAACCAAAGCAATAAACGCAATAAAACAGCTGGGAATTCAAAGAAGGAAGGCGTTTGAAAACTGAATTGTCACATTTGTGGAGTTTCAAACTTCAGTAAATCCAGATAGATTGATAAATGCCATAAAGTGCTGCACATATACAGAAAATATATGCTTGGAGTCTACAAACTGTAAATTGTCTATTGAAACAGAAATTTCTGATTTTTTTTCCTGCTAGAGCTGTTGGTTTGACATTTGGTACAGTAAGAAGGTTATGGGGAAAGTTGTCCATGCAAGTGGAAGACTAATTGGATTCAAACCATTAATTTTTCCAGTTCAGCAACAGAATGTATGACTCCTGAGAACAATTTAAAGTGATGGTTCTGACCTATGATGCTCCAGATGGCTTGGTTCCAAGCTTTCTGAAGGATCCTGTCATCCCATATGAGCCTACCCAGAATATAATGATCTCATCACATGGACTTCTGGCTCTGTCCTAGGACGTTTCCAGGATGGAGCCAGGGCAGAGTCCACCAGGGCCCTTCATATGATGCAGGACTACTTCTGGCAGGGATCCATCTTGGCACTGTCCTGGAAGCATCCTGGAACGGAACCCTGAGAACGTGGGTGGCTACCTATGTTCTCATAGCCTACAATGGGGCTAGCGTGGGGAAGCCAGGTGGTGACATTTTCCCCCGTGTGATGGGGAAGGTGGCAATGCAGGACATGGGATGATGGTTTCCCCACTGCCCCACAGATTCGCTATGCTGCTTGGTGAATTCTCCCACTGTTGCCCACATTAGGGACCTCAATGTGATGAGGTCCTAAGATATTAGAAGGAGGCCTTTCTTTTACTCCTACCACTTTCAAAGGCATTTTTGGTGAGAACATTAAGTTGACTTCTCAGTGGCAACTTCTAGGCCATGGAACTCCGGGCACTTCCAGACAGCCCTTAATCCCAGGAGCATCAGCGTTTAAAAAACGTGAATGTTCCTGGGAGCCTGTCTACACCCACACCAGAAAGTGTGCACTTTCTGGGGTGGGTATCCAGATGCTCCCCTCTGGGGATGCTCCCCTCCACCCCCACAGTCCCCAAATCCCTTTAAAAAGTAAAATAAACTTACCTGGTCTACATTACAGTCTTCTCGGAGCTCTCCCAGTTCGTAGAAATCGACTCCCCCTCCCCCTCTGAACACAGAGATGTCAAACCAGCTTCAAAGCAGGATACTGCTAAGATATTTTTGAGACCTCTAGGATAGTCTTGCTAATGTTCTCTTACTAGTGTTTTTGGATTTCTTTGAAACATTTGATACAATTGACTGTTATCCTTCTGGAATGTCTGAGGAGTTTGGGAATTGGGGGTGCTGTGCTTCAGTGGTTCCGATCCTATCTCTAAGATAGATTCCCAACGGTGGTGCTTAGGAATAGCTGTTCCTCAAACAAGAGCTGTTATATGCTATACCAAAAAGAAACATTCCACCCCAATGCTATTTAGCAGCTGCACGAAACTGCTGGGATAGTTCATTCAGAAGCATAGGACAGTGTGTTATCAGCATGCTGATTACATCTGAATGCACTTTATGCCTTCAATGAACTAAGGATACTGTTTCTTCTCTGGAAAAATGCCTAAAAGAGGAAATGGGCTGGAAGAGGGAAAGCAAGCTGAAACTGAATTCAAACAAAATGGAGGTTTTTACTCTTAAGGATCCTAACTTGATGTTGGAGGTACACCAGTCACACCTCAATGGAGTTACCTTCCCCCTGAAAGACTGTGTTCACTGCTTGAGGGTGTTCCTGGATCTATTGTTTCAAAGGACAGTCCAGAGAGGTATGTTGGCCAGGAGTGCTTACTCTCAGTTTTGGGTGATGTGCCAGCTCTGTCCTTTCCTACACTGGAGGACCTAAATAGAGTAACACACATACTGGTAATCTTAAGACGTTACTTCTTCAATGCACAGTACATTGGACTACCTTTGTACTAATTTCTGAAACTTCAGTTAGTGCAAAAGATGGCACCCAGGTTAGTTGCTGGTGCATCTAAGAGTGGTCATATTTTTCTTACATTAACTCCACTGGTTGACAACAATTTTCTTGGCAAGCAAACGGGAGTTGGTTACTTTTAATGTTTTACATAGTTTAGGTCAGGTCATCCATAGGATTTTAGGGAGACATTTAATTCAGTCAGTCAAGGCCAGGTTGGCAACAGTTAGACAGAGAGCCTTTTCATGAACTGCCCCAAAATTATAGAATAACCTGCCAGAAGTGAGCTAACAGCTAGATAGGCTGTCTGCATTTTAAAAAGACAAATTTCTTCCAGCAGTCCTAGCCAAATGATTTTAAAATTATGAGTTTAAAATTATAATTGGATTGTTATGTGTACGTTTTAAACAGTTTAACTGATTATATATTTTAATTGGCATTCATGTTTTAACTGTGTTATATGTCTAATATGCTGTTTCCTGCTTCAATCCAGAGAGAGAGGCAGGTTAGATATAACAACAAACAAACCAACAACAACTCAAGTCTTATTTAATCCCTGTGAAACTATATGGATCCAAAACTATTGTGAAAGCTGGACAGTGAAAACAACTAACAAGAAAAAACCCAAATAATTTAAAATATAGTGCTTGAGAAGTGCAAATTAAATCTGTATTTTATAAAAAACCTTTGTAATTAAGTGGGTTGCTATCCACCTAATGGTTTGACAAGTAAAAGTTTCCAATCTTTATGGTATCATAAGACTCTTTGGCACCTTTGGCACTCTTTTGCTGCCCAGACCAACATAGCTACTCTCCTGTGAATTATGAAAGATGCTGATTTTGAAGTAGAAATAGCTTTAACTTGATTGGATTGTTTGAAACAAAGTCAGTTATGGCTTCTTCATATTTACTCAACTTGTCAATCAGGATCTATAAGCAGGCAATTACCAGTGACCTTTTTGTCCTCTTTTCGTCAAACTGATGAATACATCATTGTAAATTTATCTTCACCTAGCTGTTAGGAAAACTCTGCTTTTTTGACCTGTAACTCTTAAGGCTATTTAGTCTCATATTCCCACATTGGTCATGAACATGACTTGACAACATGCAGTAAATTTCTCTGCCATTGGAAATAACGTTAAAACAATAAAATGTTCGCTTACAGAAAGGAAACATGAAACTATGGGTTCTATATGGCATTTCTCAAAACTGCCCATCACTAGTAAACACAAAACTCAAGATGATGTTGTTGTTTTGGCATCTCACTAAGGAGCCCTATGCAGCACAGTGCTTTATAATTATACATTTCATGGCTACACTCCCAGGGACCATTTGAAAACTCAGGCAGGGGCCATCTGAAAAGTGATCTATACAACAAACTATACCTTAAAGTCTTAATCTTCAAGGGAACAAGTATTTTATAAAGGAAAGGATTTTAAATTGCCCACTTAAGACCAAGCTGTTCCTCCAAAATACCTTGGATCACAACAGCGATAAATCATGTCAATATGGGTAGTGGATAAAATGCACCTTTCATGTCTACAAAGACTATCCCATGGTGATGGGGGGTGGGGGCAGGATGAAAGCATCATATTACCATGGTGTAATGCAACTTGCAATTTCTCAAGTTGCTCCTGATACACACAAAAAATGCCCCATGGTATTAGAAAGGGCATTCATCCATTTCTCATTCCTCTTCATCCATTGTGTTTGTTTGTTTTTGCCTGTTTTACCAAAATTATCAATTTTCGGATTTATTCCACAGCCAGTGTAGTCCCCACCCACTCCATTTTTAAAAGGAAAAATATTGGGGAAAAGTTTATAGGATACTTGATCTTCCCTTCGGATTCCACTGCTCTAGAGGAGACCCAAGCAGCTTATCTTAAATATGACACCAATGTCAGAGTAGCATTAGCAGCCTGCAGAAGGTCTTAGACACTTTTACTCTGTATGACAAAAACTCAAAAAATGCACGAGTCTGTTGCTTTAAGTAGAAACAAAAATATAATTCTAAACACAAAGCAAAACAGAAGAATTGTTCTCACCAATACAACAAACAATATCTCCAGTGAGTCTTGTTTTTTTTTTACACGACAATATGGAAACATATAGCAAAGTAATACAGTCTCTCTAGTTATCAGTAGAATGTCCTTATCTTGCTATAAACAAGCAGTTTCTCTGGCATTCCAAACTGCTTCAGTCTTCAGCTTCAGGATGCTGCATAACTGCTCCCAGCAACAGCCAAAGATTTCTTCAGCTCAAAACAAGCCATCAAGCTAAGCCAAAATGCAAAGCTCAAAAACTTGCAAAACTAGTTATATGCCTTGTTATATGCTGAAGCAGATAACACTCCCAATAAATTTGTGGCATCTGTAACAGAAAAGGTTCTGATCCTTCCTGTTACTTAGAAAAAGCCTGTTGTAAACCCCTAGTAGCAACAACCATGACTTTAAAAATTGCAATGTAGTGCTCATGAAGCAGGATTTTGGAAGAGAAATGTCAATGCTTGGAAGGAGACTGCCCTTTACTCCCTGACACTGAAGTGATTAAACCCAGGCAAATTTGACAGCTCCTATCCCATGTGTTTTGGGGTGTTTTCTCCAGATACATCCTGGTGCCTGAGTCTAGAAGATGATATCTGACCATATTCTCCCCCCCTCCATTTTTAATGCTTGTTTCCTTAATGAATCTGGATGAAGCTGTCAGGAAGGGCCCCTACATCATGGGAAAAGCTCTGTCATAAATCATACCCTCAATGGATTAGAAAACTGAGAGGGAGTGTGGGATAAGGCCCTATAACTAAGCTCAGATGGTGCAAGATATCTTGAAGAGGTGAGAGATGAAACTATCCCTGGTAATCTAAACAGCAGTTGACTGTAAATTCTAGTTATATTATACCATTATTCACAAGCTTGTAATGTTTTGATTTTATGGATTTGCTTGGTTGGGAGTGAAGAAATGTAGGTAACATTATGCCCTTCTCAGTGCATATTGGAAATATTTCTTTAAAAAGGAGAGAGAGAGAAAGTAGTGGTGCTTAAACAACACTTTAAAAAGTGCTTATGGAGATAGTTGTCTTGTCTTTCATGAAACCCTTGAGAAATAAAGTGTTAAAACATGTGAAGATGAACTGACTGTTTTGCTGTAAATTCAGCAAGAGAGCATGGGAGGTAATCAAATGCTAACGATTCTTAGTAGGGGCTTTTGGTTTTGCATAACTTCTCTAATGATGTTGGTACCTAAAAAGGAAGCTTGAGAGCTTAACAAACAACCCATTAAGGTTCTTCCAATTTGTGTATTTGTGTGTGTATATGGATAAATGCATGCATGTGAGAAGTGAGGAGACACCTCCGATATTTCAAGCTCATTGTTTCAATCCATTTGTTTACAGACCAAGCATCACTACTGAATTTTTCATGGGGACCATTTTAAGCAACTGGGAGAAACTGAGCAAATCCTTTTATAATGTTGCTGAGGTCACAGCACATGGAAAAGCCTTTCTTAGCGCCCTTCCACACAGCCATATAACCCAGAATATCAAGGCAAAAAATACCACAATATCTGGTTTGAACTGGGTTATCTGAGTCCACACTGCCATATATTCCACTTCAAAGCAAATTGTGTGGAATGTTATTCAGCTGTGTGGAAAGGGTCTCAACTGATTTTCTCCAAGCTCTAGGACTTTCATCAGGCCTTCTGACTGCTTAAGTCTCCAAGCAATTATTGCATACTACAATAAGCCAATTGCAGTTCTTGCTACTGCTGTTATTTGTTATCAAGTCAACTTTGACTGAAGGTGATTCTATGAATGAAATACCTCTAGAAACCCTGCTATCATTAGTCCTGTTCAGATCTTGCAAACGGTGGGCCATGTTTTCCATGATGAAATTAATTCACCAGTAGTATAGTCTATCTTTTCTCTTTCTGCCTACCATTTTGTTGTTTTTGTTGCATTCTTCAAGTCGTCTCCACTGTTTTCTTGGCAAAAGTTGTTCAGAAGAGGTTTTCATTGCCTTCTTTTAAGGCTTGGAGAGTATAACTTGCCTTAAGTAATCCAGTGGGTTTCAAGAGTCAACAAGGATTAGAACCTGTTCTCCAGATTTGTAGTCCAGCACCCAAATCACTACACCACACTGGTTCCCCTTTTCACTTATCTAAGAATTATTGTCTTTCCATTGAGTTACATATTTTCATAATTTGCACAAAACATGACAGCCTCAGTTTAATCATTTTTTTCTGGTGATGATTCTGGCATGATTTGCCCTAGGAACCATTCATTCATTGCTTTAGTAGTCCGTAATATCCATAAAATTCTTTTCAAATGCTATACTTCAAATGAGTTCCTGTCAGTTTAGTTCACTGTCCAGCTCTTCAGAACTACATATAGCAATTGCAAATGGCCTGGGTGGTACGGAATTGCACTACTCCATTTTAATCCTAAAATTTATCTTATAGTATCAAGTTATTTGTTTTTTTTTTCTTTAAAAAATTACTGTGATTATTCAGTTCCTGGCGGGTTAATATCAAGTCTCCTGCTATCAGTGGTGTCGAAGGCAGTGCAAAGGTGATAATGATGTGTTATAATGAAAATTCCTCAAGGTGTTGCCACTCTGGAAAGGACAAAAGTAATTAAGAGATAATTGTCAATAGAAGGGAACTGTCTGACAGGAAGGTAGTCTCCTGCCGAGACAAGAATGCTTAGATGAAGTCAAGATATTTAATGGAAAATAAATACCATGACAAAACCAAGGCTCTCCCTTCCAAAGGGTGAAAAGGATACTGATCCTGTGTCAGTATCTGCATCATCTGCATCATCAATGGTAACTGAATCATTTAGTGTGAAGGGTATTTGTGATGTCCTTCTTCCATGCAAAGTCTGACTATCAGCTCGTTTCATGTTCAGAGCTTTAAGAAAAGCATTTCTGCATCTAACACTAAAATATATATCAGCATTATGGCTTGAATCCCATTTTAATTCTATAGATACATTAGGTTTTCTAAAGTATCTATGGAATTTACATAAGTGTTGACTTTTTAAATTCTCTTTGATTCGGCAGAACTAACATATGATTACCTACACTAATCTATAATTGGATTTAGGCTTTGCCTTTTGGAAACAATTAATATAGAAAATATTATAGCCATATAAATATTATAGACCAGGTCAACCCAGTAAATTAGTTTAATAATAAAGATGCATACAAACCTATGATCTAAGCAAAATATATACTCTCACTTAGTTATTTCTACACTGCCATATAATCCAGATTATCAAAGCAGATAATCCACAATATCTGCTTTGAACTGTGTTATGTGAGTCTATACTGCCATATAATGCAGTTCAAAGCAGATAATCTGGATTGTATATGGCAGTGTAGAAGGGGCCTCGGTTTGTCTGTTAGCCTGCCTCTCTCTGCATGCACTCATGGACACAGACACACATGATGATACTGCTATGTGATATTACTAGAGAAATACCAGCAAGACTATGATCCAGCTTAGATATGATTGGCACACTTTATATTAATATAATGCATTCAAAAATGATGGGCGTTCACCAGCGCCATTCTATATTTAAAACATTTCTAATACCTCCTTAAAAAAAAAACTTCCTTTCCATGCAAATTCATGTTTTGATTGTCAGGAAATAGCCAAGACACTATTACACATAATAACTGACAAAACATACCGCTGTCACTCATATACACAGCTTGTGGTTTAACTAGCTTTTTAAAAAGGAGTACAGTCAGCTCTTCATATCCAGAGGCGCTACTTCCATAAATTCAATCAACCATAACTCGAAAATATTCAAGAAAAATTCAAAAAGCAAACTTTGATTTTGCCATGCACTACTTACTATTGCGTTCTATAGGCATAGTCTTCTGCTAGGTGCATCTACACTGTAGAATTAATGCTGTTCAACACCACCTTAATTGCCATGGTTCAATGCTATGGAATCCTTGGACTTATAGTTTGTTGAGGCCCAGTAGTCTTTGGCAATACTACATATCTAACCTACTTCACAAGCTTATTTGGGAGGTAGTTATTATTATATTTATATCCCATTTTTTCCACCAAAAAGGGGCCATAATCACCCTAAACTCCCTGAAAGAAAGGAAATATATAAATGTAATGATTGATTTGCACAGTTAGAACTGGGAGAAAATTCCTTCCTTTTTTTCCCCTTCAGATGTCAATCACTCGGAGCTGAATTTTAAATGTGATTAAATCCCATTCCATGGAAAAAAGATATAGCACATAAAGTGAAGTCTACTCAGCTTTCCATATCTAGGCATAGTTGATCCTGAGAAATATTAAACTGAGGATACTGGATTCAATACTTTGCCCACTAAAACGGGTACATTTTTCCTTATATGCCCAATGACGCTCCCCGCCCTCCACTGTGCCATGGGATTTAAAGGGGTGTCAAATTGCATTCATTCTACAGTGTAAATGTACCCACAGACTCCCACAATTTCACAGATCACTATGATGCACATGAAGCAGACTGCTGTATACAGGTGGCACTAACAGTGAGAGAAAGCTTCACTTTTTATATCTACCAGAGTCTATATTTAGCCTTTGAATTATAGCTTTCCATGATCTGTGACCAATTCAAGTATAGCAAGTGTCTTTACAAGCATCAGGGATCCCTGTCCATCAATGCTAGCTTGTCTGACAGTTTCTTATCCTATTATTTATGTTTACTGCAATTGTTTGGCCATCTGAGGTTGTCATGCTCCATCACAAATGACAGTGGTCCATAACTCCTCACGGGGAATTTTAGCATTCTTGAAGAGCTGATGTATCTGAAATTTTGAAGCTGTAGTCCATCATTTTGTAGCCAAGAGACAGTCAATCTAAGGCCTTGATGCAGTTTCTTCTCCATTATCAAGCTATTTGATATTCCAGCCTTGGAATAGCACTGGTTGCCAATTTTCAACACCGCATTTAACTACTGAGACAAATTGATGACTGAAACTACTCAAGCTGAATCCAGACAAGCCTGAAATAATGATAATCAGCAGGTCTTGCGATCTGAGGATAGGGAGAGAAAATAAGGGTGCTTGTCACTGAAGGAGTTATTCAGCTCACAGCTATGGCAGGTGCTTGGATTCATTCCTGTGTGCCACAAAAGCTGGAGAGCTCACCACTGGAGAATAAGAGCTGAACTGGCATGGGAAAAAGCAATTCACCCTTTATTAATGTGCCTTCAAAAGGGAAAAAATCACTAAGCAGACAAATGTGACAAACCTGTGTTCTAGTGTTTTTTGTCATAACCAGTGACAATGTACAGAATATAGAGTAGAATGGTTTAGAAGGTAAAGGTTGTGCCTAAAATGTAATTCAAATGTTCAATACTCGGCCACAAAATTAGACTGTGAGTAAACTGTTTCAGGAAGCAGATATTAGTGACAGCCCACGCCCCTCTGCAGCCATGCCTCCCAGACTTTCTAGTCTTTCTCTTCTGTTGTAGGAGAGAGCTGTATGTCATATAGCCTGTCCTATGCCCACTACACCAATCCTCCTAATCTGCGGGCTGAGATGGACAGTATATAAATATAGTAAATAAATAATCTCCATTGTTGTTAAGGACACTGCTCTGTTGCCAGCCTTGAGTAAGCTTCTGTTTGTGGAATGGAGTATCTTGTTGTTTTCCTAAGTCATCAAAATATTCTCGGCTATTCCTGGTGCTCTCCCAGGGCAGATCCAGATAAGCCCTTATCCCAGGAAAATCTGCGTTTTTAAAATGTGGATTTTCCTGGGGGCCTGTCCATACCCACCCTTGAAAGTGCACGCTTTCTGGGGTGAGTGTCCAGACATTTTCCTGGGCTTAGCCCAAGAGAATGTCTGGAGGCCCTCCCCCGAAGTCCCCAGACCCCTTTGAAAAGTAATGAAAACTTATCCGGCTTCCATTACAGGTTTCAGCCAGCTCTCCCGGTGTCTAGAAATGATGCACCAGGAGAGCAGGGGGAGTGGAGGAAAATTACTCCTTCCCGCTCTTCTGGTACGCAATTTCTAAGTGCAGGGAGAGCTGTCCAAAGCCTATAATGGAGGCCAGGTAAGTTTTCATTACTTTTCTAAGGAATTTGGGGCCTTCAGGGGAGGGGGGGGGATGTATTCTCACAGTTTACCAGGCTTATTTAGCCTGGTAGACTGTGGGAATACTGTCTTGACTGTAGTATTCTGCAGTCCAGAACCAAAAATAGTGGGTTTATCCCGTGCCTTCCAAGAAGGCACGAAATAAACCCAGTAATTAATTAATTCACTATAAACCAGAGCTTTCCTGGTTTGTAGCTAATTAATTTGGGACTGTCCAGAACGTTGTCTGGACAACCCCTCCTTTACTGCAATAAAGATACTGTCTGGACGGGCCCCCAGTATCAGTCATCTGCAAATATACCATGTCTGAATGTGTGCAACTGATTATGGCTTCAGCTTTTTATGTAATTCTGCCTCAGGTGATGGCTATCCATCTTGGTACACTTGGACAAACCTGGTAAAAAATGAAAGGAAATTCTAGAAACATAGAATAATTGAATCACAAAGTTGGAAGAGACCACAAGGGCCATCCAGTCCAACCCCATGCAATGCAGAGACATCCAATCAAAGCACTGCGAACAGGTGGCCACCCAGCCTCTGCTTAAAAACCTCCAGGGAAGGAAACTACATTCTGAGTCAGCATATTTGCATACAGACTATTTGCATACTCTTTTTGAATACAGACTGAGGATGCATTTGAATTTTTAAGCTCTCACATTCTTTCTGTGTCAAATATGAGAAAATGTACAAATGTTGATCAAAGTCTAATCAAAACTAAAATGAAATGAATTTTTCACCAAGCTTTTATAGGATTATTATTTTCTGACCATGCAGAGAATCATGACACAACTGTCTATCATATCAATGTAAAAGATTGAGGTGTTTCATCTCCTGAGTTTAAGGGGAAGAGGGGGGGGGCAGGTGTGAAATTCCTAGTTTAGCATCACAAATTTTAACACTAAACCTATAACACCTAAGCACTCGATACTATGGTCCTGGATGTATGAATCTGTCAGTTCCAACTTCTTCTATCTAGGAATTTATTTGAACTCAAATTCTTTCCACTGGGAGAATGGGAAATTTTCTGAATTTTGATAAAGGAACTGAATTTTAAAAGGAACTGATGCTAAGCTGTTGCCCTCCCCAAGTATCCTGTCCATAATACAGGGCTTTCTTAAACATCTTAGAGATGTCACACAAAGTGACAAGGTCACGTGAGTTTGCTGTTTCAGTTTGCAAAGAATAGATTCTGTTCCACCACTCACTTGATACTTTCATTTGCAAATTGGGGCTCCTTCAGAAACTAAACTTGGCATTTCACTTTAGCTCCATTGCCTAACGCTAGTCTATTATTGTCACAGTGAAATCATCTGGTTTCTAAGATGTCCCTCTGCTTCTTAGAGGCACCATTAAGCACAGATTGCCTATGATTCACAGGAATGACTTCCTTCAGATAAAACTGACAATGAAGCTTGTGAGGCAGAGACAGTGGTGTTGCAAGAATGGCAGGCATCTGGAAAGGGGCTTTTTGAACAGCAGCTCTCTCAATTCGTGGCCATCAATGGCTAGTGGCCACAGTGGTTGGAGGATCACAAAAAGTAACGTTTTCAGGGTCTGATTTTCCTTCTCTGTTATGTTTCCAAGACGTTGATGCCTTTTCCCATCACTGTGTATCCTCACGTTAACCAGGAAATAATCTGGGCTCTTAGAGTCATGGCTATGCCAAAGTGATTATGCAAAATCAGCAACATAATGATAAACATAAACTTTACCCACACACCCCACATGTTGATTGAATCCTGCAAATTCCACATGATTGATAGGAGCCTCACTTGCCAAACAAATACTGACCAGTCAACACATTTATGCAAAGGTATGTGCTGAGACAGGCAATAAATGGGAAAAAAGCTAATTTTTTCAAGGGTTTGCTTGGAAAGAAGCAAGACAATTCAGTACTGCTAATCGATGAGCCAGCATGAAATAGTGATTTGAGTGTTGGATAATGACTTTGAAAAACACAGTCCCTGCTTGGGCATGGAAACCCACTGAGTGACCTTGAACAAGTCACACTCTCAGAGGGAGGCAACGACAAACACTCTGAACAAATCTTATCAAGAAAACCCTGTGGTAGGTTCACCATTAGGGTGACTGTAAGTGGGCAATGGCTTGATGGGAAACCGCCACAACAGCAGAACATTGAGCCCCATGCTTTTGGAAATGGCAAAAGATACAAACTGAGTGAGTCACTGATTGATTAATAAATGCAAAGCAAGAGGGTAAGCAAACTCAGTTCTTGTGGGTTTTTTCGGGCTATATGGCCATGTTCTAGAGGCATTTCTCCTGACGTTTCGCCTGCATCTATGGCAGGCATCCTCAGAGGTCTGCTGGAGCTGGGAAAAAGGGGTTTATATATCTGTGGAATGACCAGGGTGAGACAAAAGGCTTTTGTAAGTTGGGCTAGGTGTGAATCTTTTCAACTGACCACCTGATTAGCATACAATGGGCTGACAGTGCCTGGAGCAAACTCTTCTTGAAAGGTGATTAGATGTCCCTGCCTGTTTTTCTCTCTGCTGTTTTAATTTTAGAATTTTAGGGTAAGCAAATATTTTGTTGTTTTATTTAAAACAAAAGCAGTCTTTGCACATTTTTCTATATTCTTTTCCACTTCTAGACATTTTGTAGATAATGCTAGAGATGATCAGAAGTCATATTTTGTCATAGAAACACAGAAGTCTTAAAGAAGTAGTTCTCAACCTTCCGAAAGCCCTGACCCCTTAATCCAGTTCCTCATGTTGTGGTGACCCTCAACCATAAAATTATTTTCATTGCTACTTAATATCTGTAATTTTGCTACTGTTATGAATTGTAATGTAAATATCTGATATGCAGGGTGTATATTCATCCATTGGACCAAATTTGGCACAAATACCCGATACACCCAAATTTGAATACTGGCGGGTTTGGGGGGGGGGGTGTTGATTTTGTCATTTGGGAGTTGTAGTTGCTGGGATTTATAGTTAACCTCCAATCAAAGAGCATTCTGAACTCCACCAATGATTGAATTGAACCAAACTTGGCACACAGAACTCCACTGATCAACAGAAAATACTGGAAGGGTTTGGTGGGCATTGACCTTGAGTTTGGGAGTTGTAGTTCACCTACATCCAGAGAGCACTGTGGACTCAAACAATGATGGATCTGGACCAAAGTTGGCACGGATCCTCAATATGCCCAAATGTGAACACTGGTGGAGTTTGGTGAAAATAGACCTTGACATTTAGGAGTGGTAGTTGCTGGAATTTATAGTTCAACTACAATCAAAGAGCATTCTGAACTCCACCAATGATAGAATTGGGCCAAAATTCCAATACAGAACCCAAATGACCAATAGAAAATATTGTGTTTTCTGATGGTCTTTGGCACCCCCTCTGACATCACCTTGCAACCCCACCCCAGGGTTCCAACCCCCAGGTTGAGAAACACAGTCTTAAAGCATAGAGTTGGAAGAGGCCACAGGAACCAGTATGTCCAAACTCTTGCTATATAGTAAAAAAAAAAAACATAGCACCCTTGACAAATAGCCATCTTTTGTCACCCAAATGCCTAGAAGAATCCTCCTCAGCATCTGTATGCTTGCCCACAATGCCCTGTTTCATGCACAGAGGAAGAATTGTTAAAAGGTACAGACAACACAATCGTTGTTGCCCGTTTTTGATCTAAAACGATCTTGCAGCTTGTGATCCCTTTATTTTATCAGTTTTAGATAAACTATTTTAAGCAATGCTTTTGACATGAAATAACCAAATAAATATGTTTAGATATGAATATGAGGTATAGAATTCCATTCTTTTAGATGGTAGCAGCTAGGTATAGGATCTGTGTGTGATGTGATGTCATATCAAAAATAATGCTTATAAAGTGCATTTTAAAAATGAATGCATTTGACACTAGAAAGCCTGCGATCTCCAGACAGTGTTGGACTTTAACCCCAATCAGTCCCAGTCAGCCTGACTAGCCATGAGGCACTATAATTTAGTCATATCTGCAGGGTCAGAAGATTTCCCACACAAGTGTTAATGCGTGTCCAAAGACACAAAAAAGTTGTAAAAGAAAAGGCTTAAATGGTGAAATGCTACAGAATTTTAGAGAACATTTAAAAAGAAATTGTGGTTTGGGGGAAGGGTGGAGAGTGGAGGGGAAGGAAGCAATGAGATAAACAGACCCTAAGCAAGTACCAGATCTCGCACAGGTGGCTTGCCACAATCAAATGCCCTGCTGGTGCTCTTGAAAGGTCAAATAAAATTGTATTGAAAGCCACATGGGAATCGTTTAAAGTAATGATTTAAGTTAGTGGGGTGCCTTTTGAAGGCAGTGCCCTGACAATGTGTCACTGTGGTTTTTAATCAGCCTAAATTTTGTTTAATGCTAGCATACGGAATGACTCTGCTCAGAAGCTTTAATAGTGAAATGTTCTGGTATTTAGTCTTTACTTTTTGTAAGCATTTATGCCCCCGCTTCCCAGGGCCAACGCATGATGCTAATAAAAGGAGAACTGTACAGACATAGGTTGATCTTTGAACATCTAAGGCAGACATGGGCAAACCCAGGCCCAGGGGCCAGATGTGGCCCCTTGGGCTCTTTTCTCAGGCTCTCCTCTCTCACACCATCCTATCCTTACTTCCTTCTCTCTTTCCTTCCTCCTTCCATTCTTCCCTTCCTTGCCTCCCTCTTTCTCCCTCCTTCCTTCCCTTCCACCATGCTTTCATCCTTCCTTCCTTCCCTCTTCCCATCCGCCTCCTTCCCTCTCTCCTTTCTTCCTTCCCTTTTGTTTTTCCTTCCTTCTCCCTTCCCTCCCTTCATTCTCTTTTCCTTCCTTCCCTTTTTCCTTTTAGCTTCTCCCCTCTCTTTTTCCTTCCCTCCTTCTTTATCTCTCCCACCACTCCCTCCCACCTTCTCTTCCCTTCCACCTTTCCTTCTTTCCATCCTTCTCTTCCTCCCTTGCTTCCTTCTCTTTTTCCTTCCTCCTTTCCTCCTGGGGGATGGTTAGCTGGGAGAAGAGAAGGTAGAGAGGGAAAATGAGAATAATGTTTCAAGATTTTAAAGGGTGAATTTCTGCTGCTCTTGAGACCAGGGCACAAAAGAGCTATGGGTTCAAATGGAAGAGAAAGAGATTGGTTGAAAAGATTTGGAAGAACTTCCTGAAGACTGACATTAGCAACCTTGGAGTGTGGTGGAGTCTCCTTCCCTGGAGGCTTTATCACAGAGGCTGTCTGCCGGGAGTGCTTTGATTGTGCTTTCTTGCATGGCAGGGGTTGGATTGGATGACCCTTGGGGTTCTCTTCCTGCTCTAGGATTCTATGATTCAAATCATTTCTACACTAGGTAATACAGGATACACTTTTTATCTCCCATAATGGATACACTTTTTATCTCCCATTCACCATCTCATCCTTTGAAGGCTAACCCTTTTAAGATCCAAATGTTTCCTGTCTTTCCTTCACTTTCTTCTTCCAAAAGAGAAGGGGAAGGGGATGAAAGGTCAGGGAGGGCACTTGGTGAGAACCCCCTCCCTCCCAGCCTGCCCACCCTGCTCTGGCCCACCAAGTGGCCCCCAAGTTAGAATGTTTGCTCATGCCTGATTTAAGGGCTAGTTTAAGAACTCACCTCACATCTGCAGGGTTAAACTGGCTTCGTGTCATTTTGGGCAAGGTTGGGGGATACGTCAGAGTTTACTAGAGACTTTGGAGTATCCTGTAGTTTCAGTACAATCTGGAATATGGGCTCAAAATTCATTTGGACTGGTCCACTGCCTAAATAGGGCATGAGCACCATCAATGCAGGGAATGAGGTTGTTGCCACTCCCAGCCAGCCACAGAAAAGCCATCACAGGCATCTGATTCTGACATTAATAGAGGCACCTGCACAACCATGAAGGAGGAGGGGTGTTCTGGAAGCAGCAGCAGTGACACGAAAGGTGTGGTGCCAGTCCAGTGATGGCCATGTGGTCTTGAACTGCTGGACTGCATGAGGACTGGACATCATCATTACAGTACTGCAGTGGGTTCAGACAGCTGCATTTGGCTGCCTCCAGGACCGATCTGGTGCATGCACTGGATTGACTGCAGATTTGACAGCCCATGTAGACTCGCCCTAAATGTTTTCTTTTAATAATGACATACTTGCTATGATTTGCATCTGGATAGTAGGAAGACTGATAAGGCGCAGAGTTGTTCTATTTATTATTGAGACCAAATCCAACTACAACAGATAGCAATCCATGAGACCACATGGATATCAGTCAAAAGATAATTTGTGTCTAAGCATGGAGCTCATAGTTCAGAATAAAACCCTCAGTAGAAACTTTGTTCCACTGACCTGAAAGCCACAAGCTACCACTATGAAATATTATACCAAGGTGAGTTCAATGAGGTCTAACCATGGTGCCATTCTTTAAAATTCATTTCACACTGAATATCAGCTGCTAATGGTATCCGTTAAAAACTAATAGAGTACACATGTTTATAATGGAAACTGGTGCTGTTTCTGGGTTTACGTTGCACATCCTGGAACCAGTTTTTAGCTCTCAAAGATAAGATTACATTTTTTCAGGTGTTTGCTTCTGAATTATTTGGATTTTTTAAAGTTATTCTCTGACTGTATTATATACACTTTGAACTTTTAATTGGTTTAAATCATCCAAAGCATATTGTTCACAGAACACATGTTACTGAGCAACAACCAATAAATATAACACATAAATATGACTTGACATTGTTCCTTCTCCCCTTCTGGACCTTCAGCAATTAAAATATGTGGGTAATTACTTGACTATCAGTTACAGCGTGATGATGGTGGTGGTGGTGGTGGTGATGGTGGTGGTGGTGATGATGATTATTACTACAGATCTGAGCCAAATCTCAGCTACTAGTTGTGCTAGCCTAGGAAATCTGGAAGCTCTCTCTTCAATCTCTACTTTTAACAGAGGATGTTTTCTTTGCATTTTCCCAATTTCCTCTTATTTTCTGTCATGAGAAGCAGAACTCCCCTTGGGCTAGAATTTCCCATATTACATTGAAAGCTATAGTTCATAGTCTTGTCATTAGCCAAAAGTAAGTAGGCATATGTCATTTCACTGTGTCATGTTATCTGAATTTTTGACACTCAACTTAATTCCAGACTGAATAAAAATGGCAAAATTTGGTAATTTTGGTAATGAGGCAATCAGGAGGTAATGGCTTTACCTCCTGATTGCCTCACCCAAATTTAACAGACACCTGTAGACAGGACTGAGAGGGGAACTTTCTTCCATGTGTATGCCACACAAGTGATAAAGATAAACAGTCCTTCAGAAGGAATATATGGTAATCCTAACTGAGCTGTTAATGTGGTTGTTACCCAAGAATTCCAGAACTTAAATAAGTTACTATTTTGATTACAACATGGACCAGAAATCACCAGTCAGCATGACCACGGGAGTTGTAATCCTAAAAAGTAATTTTCCTAAGTTTTGACAGATATAAACTCAAACTTTTTGGATTTGGACAATGTGTCTAGATGGACAGATTAGTCAGTATGGCTTTTTCTTGGTGACCAGCTTTTAACATCTCAAGTCTTTTTATCCAGAGGAAAAGAAAATTGTGAATTGTGATAAACTCTCCTCTATCTCTAGTGATAATATAGGTACAGCCCCGCTCATGCAACAAAGACATAATGAACATTAGATCCAAATATCAATCTGTCACCCAATTATGAATAGGTAACTCCTCAGTCAATGTTGCCTGTTAATTTTAGAAGTTCTATAAGTGATGTTGTGCAGTACTTGAATTAGATGGGGCCACTCAGTAGCCTTTGATTAGCTACCAGAAGATAAAAGTAGCACAGTGATGTTAAAGGCTGAGATTAGATGCTTGATTATGCTTGAAGGTACAATTGATTTTTTGTGGGGGGAGAAAGTAGGTCTGTTAGGCAGACATTGTAATTTGTTTGAGTATTCCAAATGTCTCTTCACTTTCAGAAAGCAATGTTTCATGGCACCATTATTGCCTTGGGAAATTTAATTTATTCTGTGAAACACATTTTATTTCTTCTACTCTTTTTGTCCCAGAATTATTTGTAGTCTTGAATGAGAACATCTGTGTCCCAGAAATTTTAGCACTGGGCAATGATTATGTTCTGCTCAGTGACATATTTCTTTGTGCTTTACAAGGACTTGGGCATTAAAAGGCAGCATGGCAGAAGCTAATCATCCAGCCAAAAACCTAGAGTGAACTATTAACAATGTTTTCTCTAGTAGTTCTGGGTTGTTTATATTTGCTAGCATCAGAGAGATAGAGATTAAAGTCATTTCATGGAGGTGCTTTAATTCAGTGTTGTTTATCTTTATT
Organism: Anolis sagrei; assembly: GCF_037176765.1. NCBI lineage: Eukaryota > Metazoa > Chordata > Lepidosauria > Squamata > Anolidae > Anolis > Anolis sagrei. The sequence goes on along the minus strand of NC_090024.1, from coordinate 57,434,017 downwards.
TTGCCTTGGCAGTTTGTTGTATCAATATTTAAAAACTAATTGGTGCTACCAATTTGAAGCATACATGGATTTGTTTAGATATTTCAGCATGAGTAGATATTTTAATTTTAAATTAATTGTACCTGATGTTGAAAGGTTTTTGTAGCATAGTGATAGAAGAAGTCATACATATGAAACTACACTCAAAAGATCTTATGTTGGTGAAGGAAGAGTTGGATAGAAGAATACTTAAAAATAAATTCACAAACCATCTGTTAGGATGGGTAGGACAATGTGTGGCCCTTCAGATGTTGGCATGCAACATCAGGATCAATATAGTCCAAGATGAAGAATGCTGGGAATTTCCATCTGAAAACTCATGTTTGTATTTGGTAAGGCACTAACACCTTCTGTCTGAGAATTCTAAACATTCCTACCCAAACTGTCAATCCCAGAATTTTGCAAATACCAGAATTTCTTAAAATGGTAGTTAAATTTGCAGGAGAAAATTCAAGCTCAAACTTTGTTAGTTAATGGATTTCCACCTCCATTTCCATCAGCTGATTTACCACAACTTTTGGCCCAGATCTTCTCTACTGTCAGAGTAGATGAGGTCTTTGTGTTGTTTTCCTACCCCACTTCCTGCCCTACTGATCCTTTCCCTTTTCTACACTTGCTTCAAACAGACAAGGATTCTTTCCCTCACCCTGGACATTATTCCACAGGTATATTATACATTTCACTTACCTCACTTCCAACAGAATCACTGAAGATGCCATTAGCTACAGATGCAGCTCCTTTCCTTTCCCCTTCTTTTCTTTAATTGCTCCTTTCCCTTTTTTTTCTGTATCCAATCTTTATGCCTCTACTTCTGCCTTATGTAATCTATAAGGTGAATTATGCTTTTTCAAGGGATATTTTCCCAGCTGTTTTAAGCATGCTATTTCATGTACTCTATTAAACAAACCTTTTCTGGACCCTTTCCTTTGTGATATTATCCTGGGTCTCTTCTTTTATTTCAGCCCTTTTCCAATTGATACGTTCTCTGATTACACATGATGTTCTCAAGTCATTTTAATCAGAATTGTGCATAGGTAACTCCACATAAAAGGCCTTGACTCATATAGTAAATGAAATTCTAGTGGCTGAGGTTCAACTTGTTCACCCTATTGTATCTTTCTTTAGTCACTGATACTCCAAGATATCAAATTTTACTATTATAGTTGGTATCACTGGCTATAATGGGGAATACTTTGTTCTGATTTCAATCTGTTTTGTTTACTCATTCCTCCTGTTTCATTTCAGGGATCTATGTCAAAAGCTTTTTCTGTAATCATAGGGGTGCCATAAAAATCAATTATATACCCTCTTGGATTTGGGGGTTTTCAGTATCATATTTATGCAGATGACACACACATTCTTCAAAATTTTAAATCAGTTGATACCTTTGTGTGAAAGTCTGTGATGGACTGCTTATTAAGCATTTTTTGTGAATCACCACCTACTGTATTAAGCTGCATATGAAAAAAAACAGAGTGCTTGGTGTTTCCATAGACTATAAAGCAGCCTCTCTTTCTTTGCCTTCCGCTTTCTTTACAGGGTTGCACAGTGGTTGTGATCTCAAACAATGTACACCCATCCCAGAGATTTATAGTTCTCCAAGGGCACCAGAATAAAATGGGATTTTTCCTTCTTTTCTGCTACTCCCTGAGCCCATGCATCTTGACTGACAGGCAAACCAGCAGCCATGACCCTCTCTCAAAAGCCTGTATTTAATTTTATATCTTTCGATCAAAGGTCTGCAGACATGCACTGATACTTATTTGTGCATGTGCAGACCAGATCTGCAGCAGCATATCTCTCACAGAGCCTGTCCTTTCTCAAACTTTTAATAAAAATTTATATTTCCTGACAACTTTTGCCTAACATATATCAATTTCTTTCTGCCCTGCTTTTCCCTGGTATCACATTATATATCAAAAAGGTGAGTTTTGCCAGGACAAGCCACAGGGGTCATTGCCTCCATGCCAACCCCATGAAGGAATTTCTTGGACATTTGGGGTGAGCAAATTCTTTAGACAAAGGTGACCATCAAATACTTAAAGGCTTATCTGTGTATACAGATAAGCAGGTGGGCTCTGCTAAACAAAAACTCAAAATGTGTACACTCATTTGAATTCCTTTATTTGACATCCAAGGCTTGGATACAGAAGATAATCACTTTTTGTTTCATAGTCTCTCACCCTGTGTTTGCCAGAACATTTCCTCATCAACAAAGACTCACAGTATACATCCAAGTCTGGATCGAAATGACAGAGATCATCACCCTTTGTTTCAGGGAACACAGACACTTGAGTATCATAACCCCACCTTTATTTAAAAAAACTGGACTATTGTGCTAGTCAGAAGCCCCCTAAGCCCTCCAAATATGGACAGGGGCTTTCTCGGGCTTGCCCCTTCCCAGGAAAGCTGCTTTCTCAACAACAGATCCCCCCTGCCCTCATCCACCAATGTGAACATCTCTGTTAAGTCTGTGAGTCTTTCAAGATCTGGCTGCATGTCTATGGAACAGTATCTCATCTGTTTTGTAAGGGGTTGAAGACCTTCCTCTGATAGAATCATAGCATTATAAAATCATAGAGTTGGAAGCAACCACATGGGCCACCTTGCCCAACATCCTGCCATGCAGGAAAAACACAATCCAAGCACCTGTGACAGATGGCCATCCAGTCTCTGTTTAAAAGCCACTGATTAACTGCTGAATTGTGCCTGAGAATACTGAGGGAAATGTTGGGGATTTTATGTATATTTTTATCTTTTATTGTATAAGTTTGAACAAATGTTGTTGTTTTTGTTGCTGTTGTTGTATTATAGCACCAAAATTGTATAGTGGGAAAAGACTCCAAGTGGTATGTACAAACAGAACCTGAATATGCAGTATACAGTGTGCATACATTGATTTACTGGGGACCTTTTGCCTTTCCCTTTGGGATATACATTGGAATTTTGCAGATAACTAAAAGTAGAAGATGGGAAGACAGCATGAGAAATATACCAGTGAAGACAGTGTTTGAATTGAAAGTATGCATAATCTGGGGAAATAAAAAAGTTTTCTAGGAAGACAACAAAACAAAAAATGAACAAGAAAGGAAGTGAAGAATGCAACCTTCATAGTGAAACAGTAGGTGTCCAGGGTGACAACTAGGCTTACTGTTAAAAGAGTACAGCTCTAGTTCAATATTGTGCAGTTAAGCTAACTGAGGCAGCAAAAGTGGAAGAAGAGATGAAAAGAGGAGAAAGACAGCAGCTGTGATGACATGAAGAGACAGCCAGCTTCATGTGTCTATTTCTGAAATGTTTGGCTTCTGGGGGAGCTTTGTGCTTGGCAGCTTTCACCTTCCTTTGTTGCCACCACATCCCTCAGAAGTTAACACAGTTTGCATAATGGCGCATTGTGGAAGTAGTGTGACACTAAAGATTCCCACCCTTAATATGCTACCAAGTTTTCACAGCTCTAAAAATGTACCAGGTCACACCACTCCACAGTTTCAATGAGTATAATGGCGGCATAATACATAGAAGACTATACATAGTTTTCTTGTCCTAATATATTCCCACTTGGAGAATATGAAAAAAAAAAAGACTTCTTGGCTCGTCCATCTTCATATGGAAATGTGGAACGCTGGGCAAGGGCATGATAGTAATAGGTGTGTGTACAGGAATCCAATAACCCACTTCTTGGTATGAACTTAAAATGAATGTCAGGTTGATTTTTTTTTTTGTATTTGGTTTGAGTGAATTTGCTTAGTAGCAATTCAGAGAAACTAGCTCTCACTAAGAGTGGAAGCATGGAACAGTCAATCACTCATGATAGATATGTTTTTCATCAACATTGCTGCCATAGTGGATATAAATGAAGAGGCACCCAGCAAAATGGAGGGTTGGGAAATGACATCTGCATCTTTCTCCCAGTTGAATGACACGTTCAAGCAAGTGGTTTAGCAGGATCCTGAACTACTTGTTCCCAATGCCCCCTGTGACTGGGAGGGTGCTGCGGACCCTGCTTCCCAATGTCCCAATCTGCAGCACCTCAAAAATGTTTAAGGAGCACCTGATGAACCAACCTGGACACAGCATATTATTTGAGAACACAGAAATTCTGGACCACTCAAACAACCACCATGTCAGACTACACAGAGAAGCCATTGAAATCCATAAGCATGCGGACAATTTCAACAGAAAGGAGGAAACCATGAAAATGAACAAAATCTGGCTACCAGTATTTTTAAAAAAAAAATAAATTAAATTAAAATAGTAAAACAACACTCAAACACAGGAGAGGAAACAATCAGGGACAGCTAATCACCTCTCAACAAAAGATTCCCCCAAGTACTAACAAGCCATAACAAAAACTGTCAGGCCATCAAATGCTAATCAAGGTGGCCAATTGAAACATTCCCACCTAGCTCCAACAGACAAGAGTTCTTTCTCCCACCCTGGACATTTCACAACCTCTGAGGATGCCTGCCATAGATGCAGGCTAAACGTCAGGAGAGGATGCTTCTAGAACATGGCCATATAGCCCAAAAAACCTGCAACAACCCAAATGTTTAAGGTTGCTGCCAGTATGCAAAGATAGTTTTTTGAAGAGATGGCAACATCAGATTTACATCAGTAGAGCTCCATCATTGTAGCTACACTGATGATACAGGATCTCAGCCAAAATATAGTCTCTATTTTACAAAACAGCTAAGCTAGAGGCTAATTTGTTTATTTCTTATGAAGAAAATGCTTCCCTGAATCATTCATATATTTATGTGTGTGTTCATGTAGGCTATCATATAAATAACCAATCTGTTTTTCTACACCAAGTAGGTATCAAACTGAGCCTGGTAGAAATAAATAAGAAAACCTGAATTTCCAAATGTCCATGCCATTATTAGCTCCAAACATGGTGAACACTCATATTTAACAATAAAACTGTTTATACAGTAGTCTTACTGCTGTTATGCTGAAGAGGAATTGACCCTTCATATTGATTTTTTGTTATTGTTCATGCTTCCAGGAGAAGCACTGAGAAAATACCGATGAATATCTACAACACCACGCCTATGAATTGTCATGGATCTTATTTAACCATGTTCACTATTTATATTCTTGCATCATATACAACAGCCACAGTTTTGCATTGAATCAAATTTGTAGTCAAATACATTTCTTCTTTAATAAAAAAATCAACTTGATGGGTGTTTATTATTACAATATCAAATCAGTGGTGTACCATGCCAAAAATAGGAGGGGAAAATATGATAGAAGAGAAGAATTAAAACTATACACATTGTTTACATAGAACATATATAACAATGTCTACTAATTTTGTACATTTTTATGGCCCCGTTTTCATTTTTGAGCGCTGCTTCCATAAATGGGGTTGGGAAGATGTGAACACAACGATGGACAGGGTATAGGGATTTTATCTTTGAAGATCCCCACCGCTATCACCACTTGTACAGACGTGGATGTTATGGAGGGAATTTACCTCAGGCCTCAATTGTGTAAAAGAGTATATTATGGAGGAGGCCAATTATTATTTGTAAATTAAGGTAACTGCCACCAACCTGAGGTATTTGAGGTACCACCGATGAGATCTGGCTCTACAGACGCAGATTAGTTGAGATGAGACGGTTTTCAACAAAAGATAACAAGTTTATTGTGTACAAAACTTATGGTTGCAGGCTGTTAAATAACTTATGGAACTTTGAATATCACGTGGTTTATAATACAGTCCACTCTTCCAGATAACACAGCTTGTGGCTAACTTTCACTGAGGTGAAGCTCTCTAGTGAACAATGTTTCACTACTATAAATAGCCTTTCAATTTGATCTTCCCTTGATCAAATCTCTGATCTCTAGTCCTTCTTTAACTAGGGATCTTAACTAGGCTTCCTTTAGTCTTCTTTGACTAAAGAATCTGGCCAGGTTTCCCTCTCAGCCCTCCCAGACTGAAAAACACCGGGCTCTCACACACACGCCCCTCTCTCTGCTGTTTTTTTTAAAACGCACATAACTTTTCCTGCCTGGCTCCGCCCACTTCTCCCTCTCATGAGCTAGCCAGCCTCGTCTCCTTGGCAATGCTCACTGTGGATTCAAACCAGATGACTCCAGTTTTAGCTACTGTTACAAACACGAATACATACTCTAACAGTTAAACACAAACATAATAACAATTACTTCTGCACAGGGTCCTTTCAAAATAAGCGGTTTTGTACTTTCATCCGAATGAACAAAAAATTTCGGACCATTGGCCAACATGGGTGGCCTTCCCAGGCTCCCTTTCTCCTCTGTTTTAGGACTAGATGAGTGAAAATCACAACACATGGTCCTCCAATTTTTAGGGTTTTTTTTTATTTGTATAAATGAAATCTCCTTAAAAACATTCCCTCCTTTCCTTCCTCTTGTTCTACAGAGGAGCAAGGCTTAATATACCACTGATTCTGAGAGGTTTCCCTCCTGCTATGCTGAGGAGACCCCAACTTAAAGGCAGGGCTTCAGATATCACCGATTCTGAGAGGTTTCTTTCCTGCTAGGTGGAGAAGACCCCAACTTAAAGGCAGGGCTTCAGATGCCACAAATTCTGAGAGGTTTTCCTCTGACTATGCAAAGGAGACCTATAGCCTCGTGAACTCACTGTTTTCTTGGGCTCTGATTGGCCCAAACACCTCCTCCTCCTCCTTATCATCATCTGATACATGCAGAAGAACTCCCTGGGCAGTGAGGAAAGCCACGCAGCCCAAAAACCAAACAAAGAAACGGAAACCATGCAACTTTCTCTTTTGTTTTGCCTTTTGTTTCTTCTAAAAATGGCTCTTTTGTTTCATGCCATCCGAATGGATGGTATGAAATGAATACCTGAATGAAACAAATGGAACAAATGCTATACCCACCTCTATTGTCTACATGTGTGAAAAGATGAGCTTGAAAGCTTTCTATTTTGGGGATCACAACTTCCATTATTCCTTAGCCAAAATGGCTACTGACCTGGTGGCAGGGGCATCTGGAGAGATGTAATCCAAAACTCTGACTTTTCCAAGCAATGGAAGAATGACCACTGATGTTATAACCCCCCCCCCTTTTTTTTTTTTTTTTTTTGCCTGCAGTGTGCCTGCAACTGGAAAATCCTTTATTTATTTCCATTAGAAGCTGTAGCTAGGAAGTAAAGAACAGTCATTATGGGGGAAATAAAATTCTTCTGCAGAATGCATTCTTACAACTTTAGGGGTGATTGGTCCCAGAGGCATATATGCTTCTTTTCCAATGAGGAAAAAAGTGACAACGCTTAAAGTTTATGTCATGCCAACAAGTCCTTTACTTTGGTACCAAACTAAACAACGTTTTAAATTGGCGACATTATTAGTTTTCCCCCTTAGTCACAATTTCTGAGTGAATCTCTTTTTTTCTGTATGGTGATTCATTTCGATTAGATGTTTGTGACATTCTGTATGAAGGATGCACTATATACTGGATACTTTCCAACCATCATTTAGCTTGAAATTACACTGCAGCTTTTAAAATAACAAACAAAATTCCCAATGTTCAGTGTGATGAATGGCAAATGAAATGACCTATATGCGATAGTAAAGGCTAACAAAAAGGGCAAGGAAATCATTGCCATCCCAAATAAAATTCACGTTGCTCTTTCAAAACACAATTTGCTTTCTTATTCTCCTGTTTGCCTGCAAGAGCGCTTGGATAGATGATGTTTTTGCATAATGTGCAGCCGGCAGAAATTGTTTCATTTCTAAATATGGACTCAATTTGTGTTGTTTCTGGTAGGCAATTTCACTGGGGAAAACAGAAAAAGAGTGGTGGTGCAGGGGGAGAGGTAGAAAATTGGCCTTTATTTAAAATATTGTGGATGTTGGCTACAAGTGGGCTCTTGCTGGTGTTCAGAGAATATTACTTTCTTCCTTGTAAATCTCAGGATACCCAATTAAAGTAAACTTCTATGCATACAGTCATCCTGCTAAATTTGCCAGAAATAAGGTACCACATTGCCAAACAAACTCAATGTCATATAAGACAGCATAAGATTGTGACTAAATCTCTAATTATCTAATTAGGCTGCAGAAGATAGACAGAGTGGGAGAGGGTCTCTTTCTCATCCTGAATTTTGCATGTTGCACATATATTGCCTATAATGTTGGCTGACCTGCATTCCTTTCTCACTCTCGTAAATAGGAGAAGAAAAGCAGCCTGGACTAAAATTGGATTTTCAATTATCAGTATTTTTCCCAGATGATATTGATGCTTTCCTTATGCTATTCTAAATAAAAACATATCTGAGACTAGAAGACTTCTAATAATGGCATCAGAGTGAGCCAGGCTTCTTTTTCATCTTTCAGCATATTTTTGGGCTCGAGTCTTTAAAAAATAAATAAAATAAAATAGAAGACAGATGGAAACAGATACTAATCAGTAAAAAACCAGAAGTGGAAAGTACCTGGAGATGAATAAGCGTTTGTCTGGGGAAAGGAGGGACTTGTGCCAAAGAAAGATCAAGCTAACTGTGTTGAGATACAATTATATATCTTGGACACAGTGTGGTTTTGTGTAACTAGGATGAAATGAGGGATTTCTTTGCCCAGAAAATTACACTTTTAGATACTATGGTCTTGCTTCCTTGAAAGACTAGGATAGTTGTAAAGCATCAAAGCAATTTCAGGCACAACAACTGCAGAACACAAATCATACAGTTAAAATTCCAATCCTTCCAGTCCAAATCCAGGGTGGTCCCTTCTGCTGAAAATAATGAGAAACTTCTGCAATTGTCGAATTCTCTTCCCCGTTCTTCCTCACAAAATAGGGCATTTTCATGCCACATGATTACTTTGTAGTACTATTGTTCACTTTGACATGATTCCATCCTATGAAATTTGAGGTTTTCAGTTTATGGAAAAAGTGAGCATCAGCTTGGTTTGAGTGGGGGAGCAGAAATGGATGAGTATTCTCAAATGCAGTGAATCTATCTTTTTCCTTCTCCTGGACCTCAGGGAAGCTGTGTCTTGTCTTCATAGACTGAATTGCCTCTCCCTCAGTTCGTTTTCCACTCATAAGCAGTCCCTGCAGGACATTGACACCTGTCAATAGCAAGTTTGGGGTGGTGTGAAGGACAAATGAATAGCTCTGAAATGGGACTTACACATATGTGAACTATGCTTATGTAACATGTAAATCAGTAACAGGATGCAACTCATTGTATTCCTTAGGTAGAGGAAAGTGTTTAAATATTTCTGAAGAAAGCAAGGCAGAAGACAATGTATGACTTCCAGCCACAAGCAGTGACTTGTAGATTCTAAACATAGACACTCATCATATCAGTCCCTACAGTCAAGCCACAAAGGAGAGTCTGAAAACAAACAAAAACAGGCAGTGTATTGTTGAAGGCTTTCATGGCCAGAATCACTGGGTTGTTGTTTTCGTGCTGTATGGCCAGCTTCTAGAAGCATTCTCTCCTGATGTTTCACCTGCATCTATGGCAGGCATCCTCAGAGGTCTGTTGTAAACTAGGAAAATTGTGAGGTCTTTTGGAAGGTCTGTGGGAAAATTAGGTTTATATATCTGTGGAAAGCACAGAGTGGCAGCTGATATCTGCAAACTTCATGTCAGCAAATCAATTTTAACCTCTAGTGGAAGCAAGTCTTTTGTAAAGCAAATGCATCCTGCTTGATTATTTAAGGCCAAGCTAGAAATGTGGAAAAATCTTAACACTACACCAAATTCATTTCCAGGATAATAATTATGAAGATTTCAGCTAAACTTTGTGAAGCTTTTTTTTGTGAAGAAATTGTGAAGTTTTATGTTTGCTTGAAAACATCAAGAAACATCAGGATTCTTCAATATCAGGAAATGCTAATGAGGAGAACCCATTTGTTTGTAATTCTGGACTTTTAATGTTGTTTCTGGTACAGGAGAATTCTTGCACAGATAACGTATTTTCATCACAGTAATCTTTTTGTTTCTGTGCTGCCAATGCTGTTTTCCACTCAGAAAATGTATTTTTTGTAAAATGTTCTTTATTACACAAAAAATCCAAATTTTTTGCATATAATAATTCTTGAAGTGTGAGTAGGCTTCAAAATTGTGCCTTTTCCTTTCAGCACAGAAGAAAATGGTTAAAAAAATCATTCTTGTAGAATATAATTTATTTAGATCTTAACTCCTGGCACTCCAGTCACAGGATAGCCCAGCTGTTCTTTTGCCAGTTACAGAATCATCAGCTGCTCTTACTTCATTCTAGGGTGGGTACCACAATTTGTAAATGCTTTTCAATTTTTTGGACATGGAATCAGCACTTGTCATTATCAAACATTATGGATGTGCTGAATGAACACTTGTTACTTTGGTGTCAGTAGCACGTATTAATACTCAACTGGTCATATGACATTGGACCCAATCAGACAGGGCCCAAAATGTGAGAACGCTCGAGCTTTTAATGGAGGCATCCAAACAACACCTTCTGTAAAGGAAGAATAATTCATGACAAAGCAGGAAAACCCTCCTTTGTTACGAGTTATTTAGATACTCCATTAGACCTGGGTCTTCCTGAAAGACCCGGGTCTAATGGAGTATGGGCCCTGTGGGGGCTGACCTCCAGGTAGTCCTGGGACTACCAAGGGGTTAGTCTGCACAGCCCAATTCACTTCTTTGGACCCTGTGAGTCCAAAGAACCATAGAGGGAAGCTACCCCCGCCTCATATCCTCCCCCTTGAAACCTTTAAAATAAAAGAAAAACTTACCTGGTGGCCATTCGGTTACTCTGTATGCTTTCTGAGTAGCACTAGAAGATGGGGGACAAAATTTCTCCTCCCCCCTCCCCACTTCCTGGTGCAAACATTGGTATGTGTTGAGAAGCATGGAAGCATGCAGGGAGGTATAATGGTGGCCCGGTAAGTTTTTCTTTTATTTTAAAAGCTTTAGGGGGGATTTCGGTTGTTGCCATTGTAGCATGGTAGTTACTGTGCTGCAATGGAAACAAGCAATGAGAAAGCTCGCTTCTTTTGGACACCCATGTGGAAAACAACACAGGCAAAAATGGGTTACTTTAACCTGTTTTCACCCACAATAAATTGTTGTTTAGAAGCACCTATCCTCACATCTTCTAGCACACGAGCTGTCTTGCATTCCAGGTGCCTGTTATCCTCTTTCTGCTTGAACAAGATACAATTTATACATATAGTAACAGCAGAAGGCTGGGGGGGGGGGGTATTTATTAGTCCTGACAGCCTGATTTTCTTTCGTCACTTATTGAAATTAGAAAAAAGGCCAGCCAATATTGCTGCTGGTTCATCTGGTACTGTTCTTGCAAAAGGCAATAATAGAAAAGCACTCTATTCTGGCCACAAACTGTAATAAAGTGGGGTTTGTGTGTGTTGGAATTAGAGACTTTGCAAATGGCAATTAAACTGAGAGCTTTCCCAACTGTGTCACTATAGTACTGTATATTTATCTCCACTGCGGCTATAGCACAGTCAAGGTTCAGTGCAAATTCCCTCACAGTGAGAGGTGCCCCGTCATTAAGCGTAAATCTGGCCCTGAAGGGTCTGTCTCATCTAGAAGGGAGAGGCAATTTCATGTCAATAATATATCAGTCTCCAATTAGTGAAACAGCCATCAATTGTGTTGAATTATGTATTATATTGATGCAAAATGTTGACCATCAGGGAACAGGATGACATTAACAATCTCATTTTGCCGAGAGCCTCAGGCCTCTTTCATGAACAGACGACACCAAATCTTCTGATTCCAAACCATCTGCTTCCAAAATTAGCCAGTACATCCTGTTGCTGTCATGTGGATATGTTGTAGACTATCGTATTACTAAATGCAAGCCACAAGGTTTTCTGACAGTTCTGTAGGTAATTATCCATTTAATAAGCAAAGTGCTTAGGAATTAGTGTAAAACTACTATGGGTGATCGTGTCAGTGTATAAAATAACTATCCTATTTTAATAAGAACACAGCCGTAATGCAAAAATATACTTCTGTTTATAAGACTATGGTAGGATAAAATAAATGCTAAGACTCTTCTTTTTCTTCACCATTTGTCCCACTTGTTGGCAGGATCCACTTTACTGGTTTGTTGGCTCCATTTCACCTGGTTGTGTGCCTTGTCAGGATGTATGCCAGCAGTCTTCAGATCATTGTGCAACATGTCCAGCCAACACTGTTGTGGTCATCCCTTTGGTCTCTTGCCAGGCACTTTTAAATAAAGAGCACTCTTGCAAATGGACCCATCTTCACCTTGGAGAGTATGACCACACCATCATAGGTGTGATTCCCATAATTTGTCTGCAATTGGAGCAATGCCAAAGTGTTGCCAGATCTTATCGTTGTGGATGTGGTCAAGGCATGTGACACCAGCTGTAAATCGTAGCATCCTCATCTTCATAACACCAAGACAGCATTCTGCTTCCTTTGTTGCCAGCCAACATTTGGCTCCATATATTGCAGCAGGCATTACGACAGTTTGATAGATTTTAGGTGATTGATCATCTTCTTGTTGCAGAGTACACCTGCTACTGAGCTCTAGTTCATCCAAGGCTTTTTAATCTGTTTGGTGACTTCGTCAAAAAGGTTGCTATCTGAAGTTATTGTCAATCTGAGAAACTTGGAGGTGTTGACTTTTGGGAGATCCATCCTGTCTCCCTGGATGTTACCAGTCTCCTCTTCATTGGTCATCAGGTACACAGGTACACAGAATGCTGAGACTATTTTTCTTATTGCAGTTATTGAAGCTCTATAGTATATCATCCTGATCTAGTGATCATTCTAAAGACAAGTTATCAATCAGCATGCTAGCTTATTTATTGTTCCTTTCCACACACACAGGCCTTCCAGTGTCCTTCAAGTGTGGCAATGACCGTGCTTAAGGAAGGTGATGAAATTTGTATTTTTATTATATGTCTGAACGGTACCTTTAGTGGAAATCTGCCATAGATATCCTGAGTGTGACCTATGTGAGTTTACTGTCCATCCCATATGCTAAGCAACTGGGTATTAATGTAATGTGTGGAGAATAAAGATAGCACCTTAGCAAGAGTGTTGAAGATGTATTTTCACATTTGTGTCTCAGTGTGAATGAATATTCAGAACCAGTACACTATGTCCTATTTTCTGCCTATTAACATGCACACATCACAGTGTGCATGATTGTATGTATTTTTAAAAGCAATTTTCAAATGCAGAAACTAAATGGATGACAGCCCTCTTTTCATGGACCAACAATCAAGTTTTCAAAGTCCAGTTATATTAAAATGAAAAACCATCATTTTAGATTACAGCCATGTCCTACCTGCCTTTCTAAAACCTTATCCTGGAAACAAATCTTTAGAAAAGTGTGGATCTACAGAAGATTTATTCTTTTGCCAGACACCTCTGTGCTCAGCACCCATATACTGCAGATCAGCCTTGAAGGTATTGGTAGGCTGAAAACCCTTCAACACTATGTGAGCAGAAATGGGTTAAAATAACCCACTTCCACTCACATTCTAGTCCCCACCCCTAACCCAAAACCAGAGCTTTCCCTGTGGGGGTGGCTACATGCTATACCAAAAGGAATACACCACAAAGCCCCCAATTTACCCTCTAAAACTTATTGAAAAGGGTCCCTGGGCGCCATGGAGCCTTTCCTCACATCCTCCTGATGGAGCAAATGTCACCTGAGGAGATGGGAGGGGTGAGGAGGAAAATCCCTCTGCACCACTCCCCCCTACTTCACACATCATTTCCCCCATCAGAAGGGCATGAAGAGAGGCTTTGTGTCCACCATGGACCTTTTCAGTAAGTTTTAGGGGGAAATTCTGGGCTTGGTGGGGGGGGGGGGAGTGTTCTCGCAACTTTGGGTTCCAGGAGTCCAACGGTGTGAGAGGGCTGTGTTCATTGACTCCTGGGAAATATATGTCACATCCCAAGAGTCAATCCACACGGGCTCAATACCTTATTATATCTGGATCTTTAATTAAGATCCAAATCTAATGAGGTATTTATTTAAAACCAGGGAAATTTGGTTTACTCAGCATTAATTTGCTTTTATTGGAAGCGTCATTTGGATGTCTGGTAAAAGCAAGACAGGGCTCTACTTGAGAAATAGAAAGATATGGAATTGATGTACACTGACTAAATTGTATGGCTAGACTACATTTAATGGGTCATGTGATTAACTCTTACTGTGTTATTTTATATGTTTTTAAACTGTTTTAATGTATTTTATAACTCTATATATTTGTAATTGTACATATCCTATTTCAGAAAAGCATCTATTTCTGTTTTATTGACTATTCTAAAGCCTTTGACTGTGTGGATTATAATAAATTGTGGCAAGTTCTTGATAATATGGAGATACCAAATCACCTTGTCTCTCTCCTGAGGAATCTGTATAAGGACCAAGCAGCAACAGTAAGAACTGACCATGGAACAACAGACTGGTTCAAGATTGGGAAAGGAGTATGGCAGGGATATATACTCTCACCCAACCTATTCAACTTGTATGCAGAACACATCATGCAATGTGCGGGGCTTGACAAATGCAAGGCTGGGGTGAAAACTGCTGGAAGAAACATTAACAACCTTAGATATGCAGATGATATCACTTTGATGGCCGGAAACGAGGAGCCTTCTAATCAAGGTGGAAGAAGAAAGTGCAAAAGCTGTTCTCTGCAAAAAACTAAGATTATGGCAACAAGAATTATTGACAACTGGGAAATAGAGGGAGAAAACGTGGAGGCCGTAACAGACTTTGCATTTCTAGGTGCAAAGATTACTGCAGATGCAGACTACAGCAAGGAAATCAGGAGACGCTTACTTCTTGGGAGGAGAGCATTGTCCAATCTCGATAAAATAGTGAAGAGTAGAGACATCACACTGGCAACGAAGATCCGCATAGTTAAAGCAATGGTATTTCCCATAGTCACCTACGGATGTGAGAGCTGGATCATAGGGAAGGCTGAGTGAAGGAAGATAGATGCTTTTGAACTGTGGTGCTGGAGGAAAGTTCTGGGAGTGCCTTGGACAGCGAGAAGATCTAACTAGTCCATACTTCAGGAAATAAAGCCCAACTGCTCATTGGAGGGAAGGACAGTAGAGGCAAAGATGAAGTACTTTGGCCACATCATGAGAAGAAAGGAAAGCTTAGAGAAGACAATTATGCTGGGGAAAATGGAAGGAAAAAGGAAGGGGGGCCGACCAAAGGCAAGATGGATGGATGATATCCTTGAGGTGACTGGATTGACCTTGAAGGAGCTGGGGGTGGTAACGGCCAACAGGGAGTTCTGGCGTAGGCTGCTCCATGAGGTCATGAAGAGTCAGAAACAACTGAACGAATGAACAACAACAAACATATCCCATGGCTTCATATGGTTGCCTACTTATAAGCTGCCTTGAGTCCCTTCCGGGGTAGGGAAAGGCGGGGTAGAAATGCCGTAAATAAATAAATAAATAAATAAATAAATAAATAAAGGCCTGCCTGGAAGAGCCCTGTACTGAAAAACCAATGGTAGCCATATCTCAGGGAATCAAAGGGACTATGATGAAATTCAGTGTCCCTTTCAACTTTGATATCCTAAGGGTGTGAAGTTGTGTATTCATTAGGGGATCTCTGTTATCTGCCTATTGTTTTAGTTCTTGAAGACTAATTGAGAGTAATGCTTTCAACTGAGTTCTCATGGGAACTTAGTTCTTCTAGAAAACAACAAAAAACAAAAACAAAAAAAACCTGACTTTGACTACAGTACCTATGATTGGTTAATGGAACCCACTTCAGCAGCTGGTGGCCTCCTTTCTTTGTCACATGCCAACATCTCCTAGGATACATCTAAATGCAGAATTAATTTAGTTCAACACCACTGTAATTGCCATTTCAAAATGCTATGGACTTGTGAGAGATGTAGTTTTACAAGAAGTTTGACTTCATTGCTGAAGAGTGCTGGTGCCCCAGTGAACTACAAATTCCATGATTCCATAGTATTGAGCCATGGCAGTTAAAGTGGCATTACACTGCATTCATTCTTTGATGTAGATGCACCCATAGAGAAAGCAGAAGACATATAGCACCAAAAAACCTGAATTACAACTATTGATTCACGTAAGTCCCTTATGATTTTGTTATTGTTTTGATATATCTCAGAATAATAACAACAAAAAACACCACAAGACAGAAAACATTTTTTTGTGGCTGGTCCCAGGAATTGCAAGCAGAAAGTTGTCTGGTTGCTATAGTACATCATCATTATCATTAAAAAATTAAAGAACCCACCAATGTTAAAAATTATCGACCTATCTCGCTCCTGAATCAGGACTACAAGATATTCACCAGCCTGTTGTCAGAGAGATTCAAGAAGCTATTACAAGGAAGAATAAAAGAAGACCAACGAGGCTTCCTGCCAAACAGACAAATGAGAGACAATATAAGGATAGTACTAGACATCATCGAATTTTACGAAAAAAACCCACAAAAAAATATAGGCCTTTTATTCTTAGATGCAGAAAAGGCCTTCGACCGTACCAACTGGGATTTTATGAAAGCAATTTGGTCAGAAATGGACATTGGATACTCTATCCAAAATGCCATAAGAGCCATCTACACAAATCAAACGGCAACGGTAATAGTTAACGGCCTGCAGTCAGACAAAATCAAAATCCAGAGAGGGGTAAGGCAGGGTTGCCCCCTATCCCCACTCTTGTTTATAATGATGCTTGAAATTCTACTAGAGGACCTTAGGGAAGACAAAGATCTCACAGGCCTGAAGATCAGAGCGGAGGAATATAAAATCTTAGCCTTTGCTGATGATCTGCTATGTGTAATAGACAATCCAGAAAGAAATACCACCAAGTGGATTGCCAAAATAGAAAACTTCGGTAGACTGGCAGGTTTGAAAATAAATAAAAACAAAACGAAAATGCTAACAAAAAATGTCAACAAAGAAGGAAAAGATAAAATCTATAAGAATACAGGAATAGAGGTAGTCAGAAAAATAAAATACTTAGGCATTATGATTTCCGTATCCAACAGACATCTATTCAAAGAGAATTACGAAAAACTCTGGGGTGAGATCAAGAGGAAGTTAAAAAATTGGAAGTACCTGAACTTGTCCCTATTAGGGAAAATAGCAGCGATCAAAATGAGTGTGCTGCCTAAGCTAATTTTCCTATTTCAAATGATCCCAATTATCAAAACAGACTCAACCTTTAAAACATGGAATAGAGATATCTTGAATTTTATCTGGGATGGCAAGAAGCATAGGATAAGCTTCCAGAATCTAACAGACGCAAGGCAAAGAGGAGGTCTGGCACTCCCAGACTTACAGACATACCACGAAGCGGCCGCCCTAGCATGGACCAAAATATGGGCCACTTTAGAACAAAAAAAAATTCTAGCCCTCGAAGGGCACGATATTAGAAGGGGGTGGCACGCATACCTGTGGTATGAAAAGGCATCTATAGAAAAGAACTTCACAAATCATTACATAAGATCTGCGTTATTAAAAACATGGAACAAATATAAAAATTACTTTTACCAAAAAATACCAACATGGATTTCGCCAGCAGAGGCATTTCATAAGAGGGAAATCCCCAGAAGTAAGTGGCTCACTTACAAACAACTGCTCACAATAAATAATGGTGAATGGCAACTGAAGCCCCTGGAAGAACTAAAAAAGCAAGACGACGAAATGAGCTGGCTCCACCATCTACAAATCCAACAGCGTTTCAAAATTGACCTGACATCCGGCTTCAATGAAATAAATACATGTTGGGACATTATCATGAAAAAGGACCAAAAATCTATAAAAATATTGTACCAGAAGCTATTAGAATGGAAAAATGAAACAGAACTAATAAAAAACAACATGACCAAATGGGCCAAGGACATAGGCCACACAATACTACTTAACGAGTGGGAACAAGTTTGGAGCAACAAACTAAAACTTATGAAGGCTAGCAATATAATCGAGAATTGGTACAAGGTGTTTTATAGATGGCACCTAACACCAATGCAACTAGCCAAATTCAACAAAAAAAATAAGGGAATTTGTTGGAAGTGCAAAAAAGAAGATGGAACTTATTATCACCAATTTTGGCTATGCAAAGAAATTAAAAAATTTTGGCAGATGGTACACAAGCATGTCCAAAATATCCTGCACATTAAATTTGACATGAAACCTGAATTTTATTTATTGAATATAATGAACATAAATCTTAAAAAAAACCAAGAAAGAATGTTCCTCCACCTATCCGCAGCAGCGAGAATTTTAATTGCAAGAAAATGGAAAGATGAGGAAGTACCGAGCAAAGAAGAGTGGATAGAAAAAATGCTGGAAATCAAGAATCTAGACAAATTCGCACAAATCTTAGAAAAAGAGGACCAAAGCAAACAAATAAACTGGAAAGATTTGGAAGATTATCTCAAGAAACAGATAAAATTAGACATATAAGAAACTTAAAACGACATATTACAAACTAACAAAAGAACACAGAAGAAGAATAATACTAAAGACAATGAAGATATTTCCCTGCAGATCGAACGGGAGTCAAACGATCGACACTTCCCCTCCCGTTCCCCTTCCCCCTCCACCCCCCGACCCTCCTTCCCTTGCTTACCCCTCTGCTTCCCCAACACCACCACCTTTCCCCCTTCCCACCTCATTTTCTTCCACCCTTTCCTATCCATTTATTGTTCCCACACTTTCACTGTACTAAGAGAAACTCCATAAAAATTTAATAAAAAAAAAATAAAAAAATAAAGCTACAGCTGTAATATTACAATCTGCTGCATCATTTGCCACAACTGCAAAGCTCCATGTCTGTCAAATGACTTCCTTACAAAAGAGCAGAAAACAGGTTTTTTTTTTCTAATATTAAATTCATGGACCAAAGATTCACCAATGTATTCCAAGACAAAATAATGTCAATATTATCTCTTGGCTTCCATACCAAATGGTTGTCGTATCCTTCTGTAGAAATCCATCTCTCCAGATACGTCTGCATAACCATCTTGTTATGAATGTTCTTCATACTGCAATGCACTAGGAACTCCGTACAGCTCCTCTTTGTCAGCAAACAGCATCTCTGGGTTTCTAGCTTCTAAAACATAACTTTGCTGTGATTGTGAGAGAAACCTAATGGGAAGTTCTAATGAATTAGCACTGCTAAGTTAATGTGAGTTGCGGAAGGGCATTAATACGTTCAAGAGAAAGACCTGCAAAACTGTGTCCTTTTTATTTCTTTACTTAAACACTCTTTTTTCCCCCATCTGTCCTATATCCTACATGCCAAGCAATGTTCTTGAAGCAGAATGTATTTTTGGTTGTTATCAGACCATTACTTTTGATTTATAGAGCGGAGAGGCAGCTGGATTTTTATAAGCTCACCTTGCAGTATTGAAGATAACAAATATAATATAATAATCTAACTTCTCTAAGCTATCACACAGAAAAGAGAGAGAGCGAGAGTCTTATAGATTTCTCTATCTTGAGACACCCACTGCACATTAAGGAATTTTATCTTCTGACACAGGCTGCACTACAAGAATAATTTTCAAAATTCTACTATTCATTAATCATACTCACAACAGGAGAGTATATTTATTTATTTTTATCCAAATACAATATGTAGGCACTGTGTCTGAGAGTGAAATGCTGTTGTTTAGCCACTTGAAGGTATTTTTTCTTTAATCATGCTACATTATACAAATAAAAGTTTATTATGGCATAATTTCATTAAAATGCATTTTGGGCAAGATTATTAGATTTCTGGAAATCAAATTAAAAGTAATTTTAAAAAAGCCTGTGAACCACTGCTAGCGCAAAAAGAAAACGAATGCTTAATTGAAACATGAAATAATGCTACATCTGAAGGAGTAAACTCATAAATCAGTTGTATTAAAACACTGACACTTTTACATCTGTGAAAAGGCTGCTCCAAGATCTGAGCACCCTAAAGCAAATATATTTAAAAATATAGCATGAAAAGTCAGGAGAAAAAATGCAAAAAAAATTATAATCAGGTTTGGGGATGATGTGAGCTGCACAATAAGAGCTGCACAAAAAGTACAATATGGAAATTAATATGTTTATGAACAAAGATTGCATTTACTTTTCCAAATGCAAAGATGAATTTATTTGAAATTTCCATGAATGAAAATGTTTATTCTCTTTGGATTTCCCTCCCTCCATTTTCTTCTCCTGCCTCCCCTGTCCCCATCCCTCTCTCTCAGATTTTCACCCAGTGTAAAAGGTTTTGCTGCTTGAAATGCATGAGCATATGAGCCCTCTCTTTCCAGAATCGGGATTCACAGCATTGAATTAAGAATATGTTGAATTGAATTAAAAATCTATTCCCCCAACTAAGATACCTGAAATAGATGCTTTAATTTTTTAATTGTCTGGTTTGCCATGTGACACAGTAAAATTGCTTGGGTCCCATTGATAAAACTTTTGGGTGGGAATGGTTTGTCAAAATATATGGATGCAGTTGTGGAGGGGAAGACTTCAACAACCCAAAAATCACTCAGAACTGGATACAGTTCAAGAAGAGTAACAAACAACAAACCAAATGTATGGACAGTCCTGTTTGTGTTATATACAGAAGAGCCAACTTAAGCATTTTTTCAGTGGGCATTTATTTATCTACCCTATTTATACCCTGCCTTTCTCAACCCTGAGTGGGGCTCAAGGCAGCTAACATATGGGCAATCATTCAATAGCTTAGAACAACATACAATTCCAATAAACATTGACATTAAATTAAAAATTAATACATACTAAACATTTTAAAACATTACATTTAATATTAAATGTATGCTTGACATGCTTTGAATGTACTTTTAAACAGTATTTTGGGCTGGAGGAGATTTAATTTATTAAACAGCAAATTGCCATACCCATTGGAAGTATGATCCATAGCAGGCTTTGATTGTAGAAAATAGATACATAAAGCCAAATCAAATTTTTAGCCTCAAGGAGGATGGACAAATTGGTCCATTGACTTGTTAAGTCAAAACTTCTGTAAGATCCATAGAGTTAATTGGCCTGGTTTAGTCAAAACTAACAATTGGACAAAAATAAAAGTAAAATACAATATTCATTTACTAGAATTATGTTCAGACAATATAACAGATAGGCAACCACAAATCCAATTGGAGCTGGAAGCCACCCGTGTTAGAGAGCATGCAGTGGGAATTGCATAGTCTTTTGTTTGATAGCATATGAGAGATGGTATAAAATGGAAATCTCTTGACACTCTTCCACCTTGAATATTACTGCTTCATGGGGAGCTAAAAGCAGTTAGAGAAGCCATGCTTCATCCATTGGAGAAATCCGAACTCAAGCACCAGCAATGAGCCATAACTCTTGGCTTTTTCTTCAGGGTGCTTTCCCATGGAAGCAGAAGCATTGCTGCTGCCATTTATTTATAACACTGGGCATCCATGCCTGGCCGTTCACATTTAGTAAATATAGAGAGAAATCACTTCAGTGCACATTCTCCTTCCTGCATTCCCTTAGCGTCAAATGGGGAAATTCACACTGGGATGTATTTCTATCACCAAATGATGTGTTTCTCTAAAAGACTGGAGGAGAAGCATTTGGCCAGTTCTTTGCAAGCTGCCATCATTGTGTTCCCATCTGAAAATGGTACATGAGTTGACTGTCTAATATTTGCATAAGCCCTTGTCCTGCCCTATTAATCTCAAAGCTGCACATGCCCACTTCTCTTGGCTACTGGTTGTTTGATGTTTGGTTTATGTTTTATGATGTTGTACATTGTATTGGTTTTACTATTTTAATATAGTTTACTGTATATGTTTTTGTGTTCTTTGTAATCTTGTTTATATTGGGCTTGGTCCCCATGTGAGCTGCCCCGAGTCCCTTTGGGCAGGATACAAGAATAAAGTAGTAGTAATAGTAGTAGTAGTAGTAGTAGTAGTAGTAGTAATGTAGTACACCTCCTATCAATTTCCTCAGTTTTGCCTGGAGCAAAATAAAATAGGAGTCGAAATGATATTAAGTATCTGCAGTCAATCTGACCTTTCACCAACCACCTGTGCAGGGCAGCATTGCAAAGCTCTACAGAGACGCTTCTGGTAGCTTGGATAGCACTACTACTTGGGGTACAACAAGAATATTTCCACTTGGCATCCATGTTTTGCACCTTTCTTTGTGCCATGTTCTAAAGCTACCTGATGTTCATTACTGTCCTGAATAGCAGATTTGTGCCGACTACTTTCTTCCATTATGAATATAACACAGGTTTCTCTGTTGCTAGTTTTAGATCTATGTTTGAAAAATATTACTTTATCGGCTCAAGTGGAATACATTATACAGGGGCTCCTTAGTGAGTGAGAATATAAGTGTGAATGAAACTTGGTGTTAGTAATATAAGAAGAAGAGAGATCATCTTGAAACATTCCTGAAAACACAACTTCTGACAGGATGAGAAATGATAAATACTTTGGGCATGGAGTTACTAATAATTATTAAGAATAAATAACAATGCTGTTATGAATAAAATACAAGCAGTTATAGACATATTTGAATGAGTTCAAGGTGGTCAGTTATGGACCATATGTGTTTTATGCACAACAGGTATATTATTCTACAAAAAGACTCTTCTGTAAATAACATTATGCTGGGACCATACACTATTTGGGCAACATGCATGATCAATTTACTGATACCAGTTTATTTTTTTCTCTAAAGGATCTGGCAAGTGTCTAAAATGAATGCTGCATCTAAAAATGCTGTGATACAATGTAAGCTAATGACAGTTAAAATCAAAATGTGGACAGATGCAGTCTGGAGAATTGAAGGGAAACTGGTTATGAAATTGGCCAAGGGAAAGAGATAATTGTTCTATTAGCTGCTGAGAATTGAGAGGATTCGGGCTAGCGGTAATGTTCTTATGAATCTATCCACCATCTTTAGCAGATCAATGAAACAGCTCAACATTCAAGCATCAATTCATCAACTTGAGAAGTAAAAGACACATTTTGCAGTGGAATTTGACAAAGGAGCTTAGATTTCTTGCTGAATTAAGACCTACAAAGAGTAAAGGGATCAAAAATGAAATCTGAACGTGATGCTTATTAAGTCAAAGCTACATTCATTCATCAGATAGACAGAGAGTTTGAAGCTAGATACCAGTTAAGGCACTTATCTGCTTTGGCTGGAAAACAGTATTTTAGGTCAGCAGTGGGAAAATTATCTCTGAGATGCTTGCAGTTACCACCCACTTGTGTGATCTTTGGCTCTCTCTTGAATCTCCTGGATTTCACCTACAGGATTAAAAAACAATCCCCCAAAAGAAGAAGGTGCCAGAAACAGCAATTTTCCTTTAAATAAAGTGTAGCTCTCTATGCTTCATTTTATTCACCACCCCAAAAAGGGTTTTACAAGAGTAAAAGTGGATTTCTGGCCACATTGAGTTTTGTTTTTAAAAGCTGAGGATGCCACCAAAAGGTCTCATAAAGCAGACAATTTGTAGTTTAACTGCCCATCCCTGGTTTAGATGCATTACTATACACCAAAGATTCTTATTATGATTTGCCTCTAATGGCATTAGGCATACTGTTAGTAAATTTTTACATGAGTCCATGAGATGTACTCATGGGTTCATGTAAGAAAGTAATACTGACATCCATTCTAAGTAGAACAACTAGCAATGTTAAAAATATCTGATGATAAAATTAGTGAACAGTATTTCAAAAGAGGAATAAAATGACAGATAAAATGCCTAGATAAATAGGGTAGTGAAGGAACAAGCCAAGCTCGAACCTTTAGTCTAGTCTGACTAAAATTATGTCCCCTTGCCGATGATGAACATGAAGCAGAGTTATGTGTCAATTTCTAATAATCATCATCACCATTATCATCATCATTATCATTTTTATTTATATTCTGCCCCATCTCCTCGAGGGGATTCTAATTTAGAGGTCAGATGATTTTTTTGGAAAAGATAGATGTTTCAGATACAGATTATGAAACATAAAAAAATCTAGTGATTATAACACTGTAGGATTATGGTTTAACCCACATATTTTATTGATACCTACCAAAATGAAGCTATAAAGCATATCAAAGGGTAGGACTGTGAAATGTCTTTGTCAGGAAAAAAAAAACCCTGACATTTCACAAGAGACTTGTCAAGATTGAGTCAGAAATCACTTGGTCAACAAGGAATGTCATGGCCTCATGCTTTCCTCACGTCAGAGTATTTGTTTCTAAAGAGCTACAGGAAAACCAGGAGGCTATGGGAATCCAATGAGCAAAATGTGAGTGAAATAGTAACCAGTATTCAGAAGTCTATTATCTTCTGATAATGGAAACTAGACACAAGCATATTTACAAATAGCCTGTCAGTCTTATCCTCCATAGATTTGTCTGATTCCTCGTTAATGCTGTCCTTAGGCTTCCCATTTTCTATCCTGTAGTTAGGGTTCTAACATTTTGTTTTGTATTTGGGCAATATGGAAGGTATTAAATCCTGTGAGAACTTTGGCACATGAACTCTCAAAAAGTGTTAGTACGTATATGTTAAACACAGCCCTTAAATATCAAATGTCAAGGAATGGTCAATGCCACAACATTGCTCTTCCTCCTCTCCATCCTGTTGGGATAATGCCAAGCAGCAGAACAAAGTTTACACCTTGTAATTGCTGTCTTGCCATTGCAAGATTTGCCTGTGCTTTGATATTTTTGCAGAATTTGAGATCTTATGGGAGCTCTTGTGTCTCAATAGGAGGTGATTTGATGCATCCTTACATAAGCGTGCCTCATGAATCTTATATTCATTTTTAGAAAACCTGAAAATCATACATATTATTTTAGCAATTTTCAGCTCAACTGTGTTGTGAATTTAACACAGGACAATTTTTTCTGATCTATATTCGTCATACTATGTATTCTTTCTATGCTACAGTGACCCCAACAATGTATACTTTCCTTGTGCAGGCAATCTCACATTGGCTGTCCTTTTCTGCACTTTTTCTAGGTCCACAGTATCTATAATGCAATGATCAAAATCCTACACAATAGCTGAAATATAAATAGATGTATATAAAGTTTTGTGTAACATTGGTAGTCACCTGCAACTGTTCAGAATTATCCTCAACATAGAACTTTCCTGCAATATAGCAGCCATACATTGTGTCAACACTTTCTTGAAACTATTCATAAGAACCTCAAAATCTCTTTTAGATACCCACTGCAAATTTTAAATGTAGCTTGACATTTTTGTCACAATGTACCTCACTTTACACTCACTGGCTTTGAACTGCAATTCCCATTTCAACCCATATGCTTTAACAAACCTCAATTATTTGGTGCTATCAGCAAATTTGTCTGCCTCATTGCAATAACAGAGGACAAGTCCTTTTTTCTGTTAATATTAAAACAGCATTTCACCTAGATTTGAAAATGAGTCTCAGATCACTTACGTAGAAAATAGATCAAGAGTTTACTGGATACTGCATCCAGATTTTAGAACACAACATAAAAGTTTTCTTGTAGTTGATGAACATTTTAATACAGCATAAATTGACCAGCAATAAGGAGTAATTGGTTTGTATCGGTTTGTATGACATTTTTATTGGTTTTATTGGTTT
This sequence comes from Anolis sagrei, assembly GCF_037176765.1. Classification (NCBI taxonomy): domain Eukaryota; kingdom Metazoa; phylum Chordata; class Lepidosauria; order Squamata; family Anolidae; genus Anolis; species Anolis sagrei. The sequence continues at coordinate 57,408,387 of NC_090024.1, read as the reverse complement.
TAGCGAGTATAGATGTAATGTATTGCTGCTGACTGTTAATTTGCGTTATTTTGTTTTACTGCTGTTGTATGTTACGGGCATCGAATTGTGCCTTGGTTGTGTAAGCCGCATGAGTCCCCTTCGGGGTGAGGAGGGCGGGGTAAAAGTAAACCAAATAAATAAATAAATAAAATAAAAGTCAGAGTGCCTCCAGCAGATGATAACATCTCTACCCAATGAGAGGTAGAGAGAGGGTAAGCCTACCCAAAGGATACTCCTTAAAAAATTAGTAGGATGTGGATGAATAGCAGATCTGAAATGCCGAGTGAAATCACATGCTCTTGGCAAACCCTGCAATGATATCCTCTTTCTTGCTTATGCACATTATGAGCGGGTAATACTAGGACCAATGAATGTTGAATTACCCTTACTCAAAAGGATTGGGATTAAAAGTGTTTTGAATTTCAGAATACCAGTATTTGCATATATGTACATATAGGATTAAGTTATCTCGGAAATGGGGCCCAAGTCTAAACACTTATTTATGTTTTATATGCCCCTTATACACAAACCCTGAAGATAATTTTATACAACATTTTAAATAATGTGCATGAAACAAAATTTATGTACTACAACAAATTTCTATGTGGGCAAATTCAGATTCTGGGGGATTTCATAATTCCAGATAAGGGATGCTCAACCTGTATTGAGTAAGTCTATGATCCCATTTACACTAACCATTTATTGCAGTTCGAAGCTAGCTTTAGATTCCAGTGACTAGACAAGAAATGCCCAGGAAAGAGCTTGAAAGAAACCCTTAATGATCCTCAGTGCTCTGTGATTTGTTAATCATCATCCTGACCTCCAAAAAGTTCCAGAATTTCCTAGGTAATCATCTGCACATGGAACGACTTGACAATATCTTTGGAAAATGAGCTAATAGGAAGTTACTGGCCTTTTGTGCCTTTAATTCTTTTACAAGGTTTTTATTATGTGTGTTAATTGTTTTTAATTTTGTTTTAATTTTATATATGTTCATTGTGGCATCGAATCGTGCCAGTGTAAGCTGCCTTGAGTCATCTTCGGGATGAGAAAGGCGGCATAGAAATACAGTAAATAAATAAATAAATAAATAAATAAATAAATAAATAAATAAATAAATAAATAAATAAATAAAATAATCTCCACTGCAAAGCCAGCTTTGAAACTGCATTAAAAGGTCAGTGTAGATGGGGCCTATATAGCAAGATAATTATTCCCCTCCCAGAGCAAATGTTGCTGAATTTGTCGATTCCTCCTTGGCCTCAGTTTCTGAGTTTCCAATTAAATGTAAAAGCCACAGACTAAGACAGGTGGGCAACAGTCTTTTGAATGTTATTATTTCACTCAACTGCGCATGACTTGCCTTTACTACTGACAGGTTCAACAATCAACAAAGAATTAAAATATAGCAACAAATTATCAGATGAGGGGGTGTTCTTCAGAGCTATTCACTTTCTAAAAAGAGAGAGCCTTTGGAACCTCGAATTAAAAAGAGAGAAATGTTTCCTGTGCGGGAGGAGGTAAGATTTCAGCTGTCTTTAATCAAAATGCAACATTGCAGCACTGGAACTGAAACATGAAAATAATAACCTGAAGCAGCTGTCTAAAGTGCTTTCGTTCACAATTAGAGCAGCTTGTCCTCTTTCCAAACTGGTGCAATCTCAACTTTAAATTAAACATACTTTCATTTAAAAATTTAAACAAAACTATAAACCTTTTATAAAGCAGGATGAAGATAAAGTAAGAGAAAAGGATGGAGCTTGTGTGCATATGTATAGACTAGCTCAAGATGCCATATTGCAATAGTTGTCTTTGAGACAAGGAGTGTCAGTGGCACAGACTATCTCTGGACTAGTCCAGCACTTCCTCCTTTCCCGTGTTTTGCATATTCCTTTGCATTGAAGCTGCATTTGATTTCTTGGAAGGAAATGTACAAGATATTAGGGTGGAATGGATAGGGCGTTACAGCTTCCAGGCTTGCTTTTATGCCTCAGTTCAAAAACAAGATAGTTTGAAAACAAGACAGCTTCCATTGGCAAGAACTTAGTAAGCTTATGGAGATCATATTGCCATAGTGAAGATGGAGCCAGCTTATTTTCTTGCTCCAGAAACAAGAACAACAGATTCACAATACACGGAAAAAGATGCCACCTAAACATTACGAAGAATTTCCTGATAGTAAGAGCTGTTTGGCAGTGGAATATACTGGCCTACGAGTGTGGTGGGGTCTCTTCCTCTGAAGGTTTTTAAGCAAAGGTTGGATGGTCATTTGTTAGGGTATGTATGCCTGCAAAACAAGGGGTTGGATTGGATGCCCCGTCTTTTTCAATTCTGATTCTATAGCAGCTACTAGTTCATGACACCTAAACATTAACTAGTTACTTGGCATCTCTCTCTCTCTCTCTCCTCCCTTAGCACTCATTGTAGAGGGAAAACTACAAATGACTGCCAAATTGTTCTCTAAAAGATGAGAACCTGGGATGAAAGTTAAGGAGTATTTTTGCAAATAACTAGAATATAAGCAGGAAATAAAGAGCGATTTTTCACCAAATGATGTATTTGCAGAAGCATTGTGTAATTTTAACACATTGGCTGAAATCCAGAAAATCTGTCTCAACCAGAAAAGACCCAATTGGTTGGCGAGTCATCACATATATAAATTTAATTGATTCAATTGCTTTACTTTAACTAGGACTAATAATAGAATGGAGACCCATCATGAACAAACTTTAATTAAACAAATCAAACTTGTGAGGGAGCAATTATTTGTGTAGACTTCACCTAATCCACTTGATCTTACAAAAAATAGTCAACAGTGAAAGAGCACCTTTACACAGAGGTTGTTCAATCAAATAGCCTAGACTTCATGGATAGGCTTTTTTTTCTGCTTTGTAACAAGCTGGCACTTGACAGAAGGAACAAATTTAATAAACCTTTGCGCAGTCCTGTGAACATGGGCAATTGTTCATAGCTACTAGTGTCTTCTCAGGTAAATGTTTTTATGGCTTTTAATGTTTTTTATACTCTATGCTAAATGTTTTAATTGAATTTTATATTTGTTTTAACTGTATTTATAATGGTTGAGGCATTGAATTGTTGCAGTTTGTGAACCGCCTTGAGTCTCCTACGGGCTGAGAAAGGCAGTATACAAATGTGGTAAATAAATAACATGGACTCTTATAGTAAGTGGTCACTTACTGTGCATAACTCCCAAGATATTTCTGCACTCTATGAAAGATTTCAACTAAATATTCATCCAATATTTTAGTATAATATTACCCCTGTATCTGTGGGACTGGCACCCATGACTTCATTATCAATTTTTAGCAAATGATGGTCTCTCTAGGCTTGTTAGGTTCTACAACATGAGTGGTCCTTAACCTGTGGGCTGCGAACCACCAGTGGGCTACAAGGACAAAAATCTGGTCCGCGAGCCTCCTTCCTCTTTATTTAATTTCCTCTCCTTTCACCCTGCCTGCCATTCCTTCCCTGTCACTGACGATGGCATATATTCTGTATCAGAAACAAGAGCTGATGTGGTCTAGCCAATGCAATTTTCTGAATCAGCACCCCAATCCAAATCTCAAGTTGACCAAAAACCGGGTTGTAGGTTTTTTGGGCTGATTCATAACCATTTTGGTACTAATGTTGGAGATTGGTCCCTGGTCAAAGAAAGGTTAGAAACCATTTCTCTATGGTGTTCCTTTATTTCAACAGTGTGCTGTTATCAATGGTGTAACATATACACACATATTTGGGAACATACGCCCTGAAAATATTGGGGTTGTACTGCATTTCCGAAGCCAAAACAGTTCCACAATTACGTGTTTAGATATATTGTTGAAGGCATTCATATGCTTAGAGGTAATTTCATGTTTTGAGTTGTGACAATGTACTAGACCAATAAAAACCTAATAAAAACCTTTAATAATAAATGTATGTATGTTGGTTTCAGAATGATAATCCATACATGCCTATGACAGGCATAATCCCACTGAAAGAATTTTCATCTCATCTCTTATAAACACAGCGCTTTTCAATATTCTGCTCATATATTCAGTTAATATTACAGTGTGCGATGATTACATGAATAGAAATTGAGCAAAGTGGAGTAGATGTGACATTTTCGCAACCTATTGGTAAATGGTGAAATACCTGAAAGGGCTTTCCCTGATCCATGTTTTAACATTAACCGAAGAAAGAAAAAAAATGAAGAAAGCATTATCTTTTACCTAGAACTTTATTCACACATTGTTCATCTGCAATAAAACACCTACTTTATATTTATTTTCCATGTGTGCCCCTTTCTAAAATAACTTGCGAGGACTAAAATGGATGAAAATATGACCAGACATTATCACATGCTCAAACCCTAGCCTGAATTTCTTAATCGTGAATTTCTTAATCATCAGATATCCTAAGAATTATGTGCAACTTCTGCCGCTCCGTTTATAAAAACTGGGATCACAGATATTCATGAGGTTATTACTGTTCATATGGCAGGTTTTTTATATGATGGCCATGTTTTTCTTTGTGAACTTTCCTCTCCGATAATGTAGATACCACTGTGTGACATTTTCCATTTTGTTGCTATAAAGAAAACGGGAAATAATAAAGGAGCCATTATCATAAAAACACATTTCTGCATTAATTTAGATATTGGAAATGCACTCACACCCACACAATTTAGGAAGAAAACTGCCATTGGTTTGCATAATTTGCATTTATAAATCCAGTTTCATCCACTACAGAGTTCTTTGCCCCTGCCCATCTGCAATTCTGTTTCAGTCTGTCATTTTAAACACCCTCTCTTATTTCACATCTCGGTGTAACAGCAAAAGCCACTTTTATTAAAATACTTCCCTAAACCTCTGGGTCTAATATTCAGTATATGTACTTGTAAGTTCTGTCCTGCTGAAATAAGTCAAACTCACTTCTAAAAATGTATTAATAAGCTTTAGATGTTTGGATCAGAGTACATTAAAGGGTAGAGGGGGGAGACCTTAATTTTCACAGGTACTTTATGATCGACTGTTAAAAATGCAATTCTGCCTAATGAGGCTCTTGATGAATTCATTAGAAGGTGGAGAAACAAGTTAATACAAACAATCTATTGAACAGAAAACACACTTTCTCCTGAATTGAAGGGCAACTACTGAAATTAAGTTCTATTAAAACACAAGTTCTATTAATTTAACACAGATTTGAACATCCTAAGAGAAAATGATCCTCTAATAATAATAAATTAAAATGAAGCCATACAGCAATACACAAACCTTCCATTCTTTTACTAAAACCTTTCTCTAGAGGTCTTTAACCAGAGTTTTATCTTTTGAGGCACAAAATGCTCATGCCTTTGCAAAACCTTATTTATTCTCGTGGGCTACATGTTAATTTATGGCAACTGTAACCATAGCTCAGTAGCCCACCTGCTCTTATGTGTCTCAGATCAATAATGCCCAATTTCTGCTTGCAGATGATTGTGTGTAGTGATTCTTCCTCCAAAAGGGGGAACCCTCTGTCTTCATACCATCCACTCCTCCGTCTTCATACCAACAGGAGATGTATTGGCTTATGGAACACAAGTGCCAAAATGTACCAAGACTTTTTCATACTTTGTCTAAAGGAGCTTTAAAAACAGTTTTCTGTTTTAATTCCAATTTATTTTGTTCAAGTGAAAGAAATTCAATCCAGTCACAAGATCCAAAATTAGCATTTTATTCAGAACATTGGGGTCAGGGGTGTATCATTTATATTCTGGTACATAATACAGAGGCAAAGCTGTTGTCAGACATCTCTCTGGTTTAAAAGCTCTTTTTTAACATACTGTGTAATTACTTGAGCCATTAGTAATAGGCTACCCCTTGAGTTCTCTCTCCCTCTCCTCTGTCTTCATTTTTTGTTTGTTTTTTTTGGTACAAATTATGTAAAACATTTGTGCTAAGAATTTTTTCCCTCCCCAAAACAAATAAAAAAACAAAAGCAAAAGAAATTAATTAAAAAAAACCCCAAATTTTGAGTACTCTAACTACAGCTCAACAATTGAATCAATGTCACTTGTTTGCAACCTGTTTGTAAATACTTTATCCATAACAAAAGATATAAACATGCAAAACCTGAATCCATAGTCCAAATAATACATACACATGTTTGGAAGTCTCTGCACTTTGTCATAGACTATGCCAATAAAACATTATGTACACATACCATTTTTTACAGTGAAGTGGGAAAAAAAGTACTGGAAAATGCTTTAAAAAATGTGTGTATGGATTAAGACCAAAATGTGTCTAACATTCTATCGTATGAAAAGAAAATCAGTTCTGCTACAAACGGGTGATATGAAAACTCCCTTTATTTGCAACCAGCTGCATAAGTTTTAGAATTTTAGTGAAAAACCCTAGCATCTAAAACTAGAAGTATTGTACATTTTTTTCATCTTTTCATGGCCTTGCCCTCACCTCCCCCAATAACAAAATTTTCCCATGAGGTTTTTTTTTCCTTTTTGATTTCCTTATTTTAATAAAAGCAATGCAATGTAACAAAACGCATGTTGAAGCATAGTGGTGATTGAACTTTCTGCCCACCCCAATGTGGTTTGTCTTATCTTTCCTTAAATCAGTACCATTTAAAGCCTTAAACATAAAACTAATTCAAATCTGAAAAAGGTACAAAAAGGCACATAAAATCCCAGTGCTTCTGTACTGTAAAATTCAAGTGTAACTGAGCTCAATTGTTTGTTTTTCTTTTTCCAAACAGCATTGGATGACTGATATTCCCAGTGAGCCCAAACAGGTTTGCAGCCTATGCCAAAGCCTTCAGCAAGCACTTGTGCTAGTAGACTACAAAGTTAAAGCCTAGCTTCTGTATGCTTGTTGGGAATACCAGTGGAAAGGTTTGTACTTGTCCAAACGCAATGCAGACCTCCTGGGCATTCAGTCATCGCCTCCCCCGTACATATCAGCAAGTTTCTTGAAACGTGGGCCCCAGTCATTTAGGTAGTCATAGTCTTGCTCTCCACCACTACTTGAAGAGTTGAGGGAGCTCAAAGATCCAGCAGTGGAACCACTCCCCTCATAGTCGAAGACTAGAAGGGAGTCATAAGGAGGTGCTGTGGGGTCGTTGTCTGCTGCTTTAAGTCCCTAAAACAAAAGAGGAAAAAAGGAGTGGGCATGATCGAGAGTAAAGACGCAGCAACTAGCCCCAACTGATTTCTACCAGTGCAACTGCCTTTGGTTTAAAACTGAAAGGAATGATGAAATATCATTGCTGTGAACTTGACAATCCTTCCTTTTCCTTGATGTAAGGGAGAAGTGAATAAAATGTTAAGAAGTGTACGATCACTAGAAATAATCTTTGCTAGCGACTTGCTTTTGATGATAACAGTCACACATGTGCTCCCCTACACTAGTAATAAAGGTACACTGCACACATCCTTCAAATGAGTCAATTCAAACATCCTAACGCTAGAGAATAAAATTGTTTTAGATATTGTAAATGCACTGTACAAAACTTGCATGGTTGCTGCTAATTGAACAAACCTATTTAACAACCTACCCAAATGCAGCAAGGCATTCAAATGAAGTGATCAAATATTAAAATGGCATGCACAGCAGTTAAATTTGGATGTGTCAGGGCTTATGTGCAGACTCAGCAACAGCAGCAGATGTGCAATAAACTCATGGGGGATAAGGTTAAGTCATCAGGAGGCCTGGTATGACTGAAGTATAGGGAGAACTACAATCATTTGCCTGCTTCTACTTCTTGTAAGCCTTAGAAATGAAATGCATTGAAGACAAAAGATGAGTTCCACCTAGACAGGTAGGATAAAGCAACCACTTTGCACTACCTCTAAATCAAGCATAGTCTTGGCAAATAAAACTTGTAAAAACACATTTGGGCCACCAACAGCATCAGCCCTATTTATTTTTGGCCCTGTTTTAAGATAGCTCACAATTGAGTTTCATCGTACAATTAAACAATAGTTTTTTATATCTGTTGTGCTGAAAGCTGTTGTGCTAAACCTAAAAGAAGCTCCAGCTAAAAACAAAACATAAAACCGGCCAACCTACCAATTCTTAACACATTTCTGTTTTTGAAACCAAACTACAATTCCACCTGTTAATCTGTTTGATGAACAAGAAAAGGGAAAATGTCAATTCTTTCCACCTATAAGATTCTCCTTGCAAAGAGTTATAGCAAACATTATAGCAGCCTTGTAAATATGTACTGCAGTGCTTGTCCTAGAGTGCAAGCTGTCATTTCAATTCTGCTTTCATGAGTATCAGTAAGGGTAGCTTGTGTACCTGGCTCTGGGATGGTAGTTTAAGGCTTCAATAAACAGATGTATCTTTTCTAAGGCACCAAATGTGCTGTTCTGTGTCAATCATCGGCATCAAGAATGAAGTGAGCAATCTTTTCAAGCCAGGAGTTAGACTCTTCTAGTTCAACATTCACTGCTGGCAGTGGATGATATAAAACTGCTGGTGCCATTGAGCTTATAGGATAAAACTGCAATGAAAAATTCAATGTTCCAGAGGCTGCACTTAATGTGCAAACTGTTTGCTGGAGAAGACCCTCTGTAAGGCAGTTTTGCAGAGGCACAATGCCACAGCTAAAATCATGTCAAAATCTGCATTTAGAGCAAGGCTAAGTATTTGTCCATTTCATATCCTAACCAGCTTAATTTGTTACCCAAATGTTAATACTGGAACACTGTACAAGGACAATCTGATTTGACTTCTAAAACATAAAAAAAACCTTTGAAGAGAAAGAGTCTGCACGCAAAACAACCTTATTTTTGTTTGTTATAATCAAAACAACCATTAGCACAAGTAAAGATTAAATGTTATGCTGATATGCAAAATTATATTGAATAAAAAAGTACAATTAATCTGATCTGACTATGTTGCTGCTGTGTGTGATTCATATTTTGTGTCCACAGAGTCATAAAAGTTTGGCAAGATCACTGGAAATCTCATTTGTAGTTTGGCAGGTAGAAAGCGTAAGTCTAAATTCTAATGATTACAAAAACACTCTTGAGCCATATCAAGTTTTTTGCTCTCCGAACACATATAAATTGGGCACTTATTATTTGCTTGAGCAGAATAGACAGTTCTGATTTTTGCATAGCAGGTTGGAAGCCATTTGGCTAGGTGGTCCAGTCTCACCCACTCTGGGTATAATCGCCGGAGTCTCATGTACAGGTATTTAACATCAGATGATAGATTTTTCAAAATGTGTGGGATATGGCCTGCAGAATCCCAACACAGGATAATGACAGAAGTTGAAGCCTCGTCTATACTATCATTATAATGCAGCTTTGAGACTACTCAAAACTGTAGTAGCCAGAACAGAAATGTTTGCTGCAGCATACATTTAAGAGCATACAGCACATTTTTAAAAAGTTTCAGGAAAGTTCAAGTTCAGCCAACAATGCACTGTAACAATGCCAAATTATCTCAGATCCAGGATGTAATGCAGAGCACATTGTAGACACCTTCCCCTGCTGATGCACATCAGAAAGGAGGCTGCCAAAAAGCACCCTAAGGGCATGACTGGGCAGCAGAGGACTATACTGAAAAGAGTAACTGTTTCCTTTCCCCATCTTCTGAAGTACTGGTGTTCATCTCTTCCAGAAATTTGGGGTAGGGGAGGGGGGAGACAGTTTGAGGTCAGGTTACATGGTTAATGTAATCATCCATTTGGCCTCAAAGCAAATCCAAACCTTATCAATCTAATTATCCCCACTACGAGTCAGTGTAGATGTGCCCTGCGACATTCTAGGAAGATATATTTTCCACTGCTTCAGATTCCAATCTTTTTGTATGGTGCATTTTTTTTTTTGCAAGATGCTTTTTGTGAATGCAAGCTTTTGGGTTGCATGGCAGAAACCAAACTAAAGACCAGCTATACATGATTTCTCCGCAGAATTTTGCTTTAATTTATTTTCCAACTTTTAATGTTATGTTTCTTATTCATGCATAGACTAAGAAACGTAGAGCACAATCTATTGCCACTTCACATTTTTATATTTTGATTTATATTCATATCTCTTCTTCTACTGAATATTACTATAATTTCCAAAGTGGTATACACAAAGAAGAAATAAAAGCTTATCTCTTAAAATCTCATTAAAGTAGGCATTTACCATAAAAATTTGCCCAATGGTAAAAAAAAATCACAAAATAAAAACAATGGAAAAATACTGGCAATACTACATTATGTTGTCTCTGCAGACATATATCTTGGGCATATTTTAATGCACAAAGGCACTTAAAGCTCGATGCCCTTGCTCTAATCTTATTTGATGGAACTCTTTCGGCCTTCTTAGAAGTATCGAATTTCTGCTTTTTTGGGGATTTAAAGGGTTATGGTCGAGGAAAATCAAAATGCACTTCCTCTATTATGAATTACAATACATGATTTTAGGCTAAACTATCACTTTGATACTATATTTATTATGTGTATAATCCCTCTTGGAGATATTGTGGTTAACACAGATAACATATTATGGATATAATTAATACCAATGCACAAAAGTTAATTGATGCATTTTCCTTTTTCTGTTTGAATGATTTAATTATGTTTTCCTGTGCTTTTAAAAAAGCTACATTTATGTCTATTATCCCAGATAATTTTAATTGTATAAGCAAATTTAAAAATTAATATTCTTTGGATGTGAAAGTCATTCATTATCAGCACAGATGGCTTCCTATCATTGCTAAAAGGAATATTTCCCGCATCTTCTACTCCTCTGACACCCATTATACCTCATTAATGAAGTCCCCAATGTCTCCAGGATGGGGAGCTGCTGATCTGACTGGGTACTGAGGTTCTGCATGGATAGGCCTCTCATCAAGTCGTCTTATTCCAACAGGTTTGATGGCATCTGGTTCTATAGTGTCAGGCTGTTGGAGTTGACTTAAATCATAGTCCTGGAAGAAATGCAATGAAATCAAAATGTTTTGGGAAATTAAAAAAGAGAGTGGGAAGACTTCCCATTTCTGTCAAACAAGCCACACTGAGAAGCATAAAACCAATTCAGAATGTTTCTTGAATTATCTCATATCTTGTTTAGAGAGAAATAAAATGTTTATTGCTTCAATGGTGCCCATGTCTCCATTTATAATATAATTCCAGTGTGCTGCTTTGTGGTACACCTCATCTATTTTCCGCTGTGAAACAGATTCAGAACTAGCATTCATCTGTGACTAAACAATTTGCCTAGTAAAGTGCTGATTTACAATATGCAAAAAGTTGCCAATACAGAATCCTTTGTAAATGAACATAAATAAAATCCCAGGCAGACTGAATCTGGGACATAAACAAGGACAAACTTAACAGACTTGTATCCTTTAAAGAACAGCAAACTCATGTATTGCAAGGATGAAAGATTTAAAATAATGCGAGTGTTTACAACTATAAGATCATAGGTCAGGTTTTTTTCAGCAAAACCAGGCAGAAACGCAGCACAACACCATCAAGTTTAGTGATGTGCTTGTGATTACTGGCTTTCTGTGCTCATCTCAAGGTGGGCTTCCTGTGGCAAATTTTAGCCTGTATGCAGCTTCTCAACCTCACATGATCTCCCCTCCCCTGAAGAATCCCACTGATTCCAGTAAGCTCCCCAAACTCCCACTCCCATTTTTAAAGAAAATAAGAGCAATTGTCAGACAAGTTTTGCTCCCAAAGTCATAAGGAAATACAAAAAATATGTGAAAACACATGAAAACACCCCATGAAACTTGCTCCTGTCATTTCAGAACCCCATACTACCCCTCCAATACTTCCTCACCTGAAGCATGTCCTATTTTGTACTTCCTCTAAAAAGGTTATTTGTCATCATTTTGAGAAGAGTTGCCAAGACAGCAAACTTGGGACAGCTATTTCGTATGTATGCACATCCTCAAATTTGACCCTTGTTGTTTAATAATGAATATAAGAATGATTATACGGTATCTTAAACACCAAAATTGCATTTAGTGACTCTTAATTCAGATATCATCACTGATCTTCAGTGTAGTTTTGTGTTGCCTACTCAGAGCTTATTATGCTGAATCTTAGAAGTTTTTTTTTGTGGTGTTTCATTTGGGCCAAATTAAAAGTCACATAAACTTTCTTTATCAAATCATGGTGCTACCTTTCCATCTCTGCAGCTTTCTCTGTGTCAGAATGCAGCACATTTTCCCCAGAGAAAATCCTCAGTTTTAATAAAGGCTTTAAAAGATCTTTAGGTGGAACCACAGCAAAACAAGCACCTTCCATTTTTGTGTTTCTTGCTAAGGCAGATGGTACATATAGTACTTTTTGATAGATGAAGTCAACAAACCACACAAATACCCCCATCAAACAACAAATCACAGAATTCTATAGGGTGGATCCATATATGAAGTATTCTATTTAGGTGAAAAGATAAAGAATGTTTTCTTAAATATTGGTCTGCCTAGAGGTTACTGAAAAAACCTAATTAAAGTTCTATTACTGCCATGCATTATTTCTTCTGTGATAGCGCTGCTAGATTTCTAATTAGACTCTTGGAAATGCCCATAATTAGACAACACTGGACATGTTTCAATGACCAGATTTCTTCTCAACAAGCTGAGATATGAACAAGCTTCATACACCCACGTGCAGTCACTTAATTCTTCTTTTCAAGTAAGTGGAAAACAAGCTGGAGAGTCACAGCTTCCTGTTTTATTTGAAATGAAAACTATCACCTGAAGCTTTCAGAGAAGACTGAATAGAGGAATTAACTTTACATTCTCATTGGTTTAGAAGACATGAACCAGTTACTAACTGTAAACATTAGGGCTGGGCGGTTTCGTTCGTTAATTTCGTAATTCGTTATTAATTCGTTATTTTTTTATAACGAAGTGATATTGAACCATTCAGGAGCAACTAAAAATCGAAACGAATTTTTAAAATTTATTTCGTAATTGTTTCATAATTGTTTCGTTATTATTTCGAAATTGTTTTGTTATTATTTCGTTATTATTTCCATATGTCTGGTGCAAGTTTTATAGTTGTTGTTTGTTTTATCAGTGATAAAAAAAATAAATTATCACACCAACAGTCAACAACAGAGGGAGAGGGAAGCTTCAGAAGTTCCCCCTGTCCCATTTGGAGGTTTTTTTAGCGTATTGCGCAATCGCATCCGCCATTAACGAATCGATTCATTATTGTTTCGAAATTGTTTCGTAATTTCCGAAATTTCGTAAATATCGAACTTTTTAAAAGAAAAAATTCGGAATTCTTTTAAAAAACGAAACGCAAAAACCCCCTAAAAACGAATCGAGTTTAGAAACAAATTTTTCCGTGGTTGCCCAGCCCTAGTAAACATATCTGAAAACATCTTAAATAATAAGTGGCAAGATCATTGCAGAAATGTTTTTCTTCACATAGAAGCAAACAAAACTCACATGAAAAGAAACACCCCATAATCAACATTTAAAAGCAAAATCAGTATTTTTCAAACTTCACATTAATCTCAGAAGGTATGTATATTTAATTCTGCAAGTAATAACTGCAAAAAACATGCAACACATATTACTTCACATTTTGCCTACCAGATATTTAGTTTATTACTGCTATGCTGAAATAAATTAACTCAGGTCATTCAAATGCTTCATACCACCAAGGATATGGCCAAAATATTATGCATATTCACTTGGAAGTGCACTCAGTAGAACTCAATTATAAGTAAACATAGATCTGGCTACAAAAGCAATTTTGAGGAAACATGATGTAGTTGCTCAAGATACCAGAAAACTCCTTTAAAGAAAAAAAATAGGAATAATGTTGAGCTGTTAAAATACATAACACATTAAGAGTTTTGAAGACATAACCTTACTCTGCCATAAACGATACAAGTTTTGTTTGGTTTCACTCTCTCTGTTTTTCTTCAAACATTGAAATAAATGTTGTCTTTAGGAAACATTCATGCTTGGTCAATCTTGATGTCTTGGAAGAGGGCACTTGGCAGGGTTCATGCTGATAAAAATATGTTCCCAATTTTCTCCTTAGAGTTGCAAAGCTATCAACTTTAGAGGTTAAGCTACTACAAACGGAAATATTTCTGTTCAGTGAATCTTAAAATCATCTACTAAATAAATCAGTATCTTTAAAGATTTTGTTTTCATCTCAAAAAATATACTGTATATAAGAAACCAGAATTCTACAGCTACATGTTCTGCAGCATATTGCTTGAATACACTATAAACAAAAATATCCCCAGATGAGATATGAAAACTGCATATTTAAATAGGTACAAATGTACACACATTTATTGAAATAGACACTCAGGTGCTCCTACAAATACGTTTTTCTGATCTCTCCGCACCTTTCTTTGCCCACAGCACTATTAAGCTCAGACTCATTCAATAATATCTGCAAGCTCCTCTCTTCCCAATACTCTCCAGCTTCCTTCTAGGCCAATACCAGTCTTCCAGCTTTACTTCTTTCTCTATCGATCTCTCTCATATTCCCCATCCCTCTCACCTCAGCATCATGGTCCAAACACCCATCTGCTCCCTTCCTCCAAATGAGCATATCTTCTGCTTTCAAACTGCTTTTATTGACCTATGCTGGCAAGAAAATTGGAGGTGGTACATACAACCTGCTGCTCTGGTGCTGAGTAAGTAAGTAAGTAAGTTTGGTGCTGAGTAGTATAAAAGTATACTAGTAACTGCTCTGGTCTGATTATTTTACTATTCAAGACAGAGCACTGAACTTTTTAATAGTTTCAAAATTTTCTGCACACCTGCATTGCTTAAGATTCAGGGTTTTCTTTATTATCATATTCAGTCTGGTAAATTTCTAGTAAATTCTACTAATGTATTCTGATATAGATTCTGCTTATTATCCTCTTAATCTCAAGGGGAAACTTGATCTATAGACATTAAAGGCAGCTAATTGGCTTTGAGAGACTACAGATGTCAATGCTATGCTCTTGATGCTTACTCATGGAAATATTCCAGTACTAGCTCTGGTATACTTACCTTACAAAACTAGATTGAATGCCTGCTTTCAAACCAAAACATGAAATGTGATTTTAATGTGGGCCAAACATAATGCATCTAATAGTCTACTGTCCTCTGTTATTTGTTGCAAATTGTTGCCTACGGATGTAATTTGCTACACATGGTCAATACAAAAGAAGTGAATGGAGGGAAATGTTTGCTTCTTCCCACTGCCGTGACTCATTTTCTGATGTTTCATTCAGCACATGTATTATGCCAACTACTAGCAGAAATCTCAATTTGAAGGCAAAATGCATTATTATTTTTCCAAGTGACCATCTTCCCATGTGGCTTTTATGGCTTTTTACCATTTCTGAAAATGGGTACCTTTGCCTGTGATTATACTAGTGAAGGATATGAGGTGAAGTGAACTTATTATCTCCATTTAGTAATCCCAAGTGTTCTGCAGCCAACTCTAATTGTTATTTAATGATTATGCCTGCCTCCAAAAAGATCAAATGGTGTTTTGCAAGAAGGGTGGGGAAAGCTAGTCGAAGGAATCAATAGGCCTATCCTTTTTCTAACAAAGAAAAAAGCCCCTGCCATCTTATCAAGCAGCAATTCTACCATTACTAGTACACTTTTATGATAAATACAATCAGGTCTGTAAAACAACGAAATAGAGTGAAGATTACATTGCTCTCTTGTTTGCTCTCTCTGTGTTACACACTATTAAGGATGCATTTCTCACCTGATCTTCTTCTCCACCGCCTTCTTCATCATACTTCAAGATATTGTCCCTTACATCATCTTCAGGGTCAATGAGCAACTGTTTGGCTTGACGCTCCTTATCACGACGTTTCATCCAAACCACAAACATAAGCACTAGAACTGCACAAGATGGATTGGAACGAAGTTAGCACAGGACATTAGTTCTTACTCATGTTGCTGCTTGTTTTAAAAGATGCATGAAATCAACACATTAAATATTAAGTCTAATCTAGTCATTATTGCTTCTTATGCATGTGTCAGGAGACACAAGCTGAGAGATGTGAAGAAAAGGGCTATATGAACATATATTTGTAATGTCTAAATGCTCAGAGGCAAATTCTGAACATGGCACACTGAAAAGAACACATGCAGAGTGAGGCCATAAAGCAGTGGTTCCCAAACTTATTTAGCCTACCCCCTGGAAATCATTTTTTTCTAAATCTTCTTTCTTTTATGCTTTCACCGCCCCCTTACAGTTATTCATCGCCCCCAAATGCACCTGTGGCCCCAATTCCTGCAGCACCCACCAGGGGGCGGTAACGCCCACTTTGGGAATCACTGCCATAAAGTTAACCTTAACAACAGATTGACCAACTACTCAATATTTCTTTGGCAGGAAAATCATGCAATAGTGTTCATAAAAGTGAGACTCCAATAACCACGTTACATAGAGCAAATTGTAAGGTACCTGTCAGTGTACCATGATCCCATCTATCTTAACTTAATTGACCCAGAGTCGCAATATTTATTTATTTATTTGAACACATATGAACGTTTGTGTGGCTCATAGATAGAAGTGATAGAAAACGATCACTTCCCTCATCTGGATTCCAAAATCGTTGCTGATTTACTTACTTGATTATTTTATTTATTTATTTATTTACCCTATTTGCACCCTGCCTTTCTCTAAAAATCATCTATAAAAATAAAGCCACATAGTTAAGAATTAAAAACTATAAAAGAAAGCAAACTGGTAACAGAACAAAATAAAAACCAATATAGAATTACAAGCAAGTTTTGCTTTCAACCTCAATTAATGGTATTGCATATATGGCCTGTAATGCTTTCACATGGCTGTTCCTGTAGGGACACATCTATTTTTAAATTATTGCCAAGAAATTCTGTTTAGGTATACTTCTAGAGCAGGGTTTCTTAAGCTTTTTCAACTCACAATACCTTTTGACTCGGGACATTTTTACACAACCCCATGTATATAGAGAATGGAAGGAGGGGGAGAGTGAGAGAGAGACATGAGCATGAGAGAAGGGAAGGCCGAGGCACATGCGAGAGAGAAAGACGTGTGCAAGAGAGGGGGAGACAAAAGGACACACACACACACACACGGGAAAGAAAGGAAAGCAATCCAACATATAGTTATGGAGTCTCGTCCCATTGTTTAAAAGGTTGTTCTAGAGCTTGAGCTCTTATCTTGCAATGCCGCAATGAGGTAGCTCTTTTTCATAGAATCATAAGAGTTGGAAGAGACCTCATGGGCCATCCAGTCCAACCCCCTGCCAAGAAACAGGAAAATTGCATTCAAAGCACCCCCGACAGATGGCCATCCAGTCTCTGTTTAAAAGCCTCCAAAGGAGTCTCCACCACACTCCGGGGCAGAGAGTTCCACTGCTGAACAGCTCTCACAGACAGGAAGTTCTTCCTAATGTTCAGATGGAATCTCCTTTCTTGTAGTTTGAAGCCATTGTTCTGTGTCCTAGTCTCTCCACGGTAGCAGAAAACAAGCTTGCTCCCTCCTCCCTATGACTTCCTCTCACATAATTATACATGGCTATCATGTCTCCTCTCAGCCTTCTCTTCTTCAGGCTAAACATGCCCAGTTCCCTAAGCCGCTCCTCATAGGGCTTGTTCTTCATACCCTTGATCTTTTTAGTTGCCCTCCTCTGGACACATTCCAACTTGTCAACATCTCCCTTCAATTGTGGTCCCCAGAATTGGACACAGTATTCCAGATGTGGTCTAACCAAGGCAGAATAGAGGGGTAGCATAACTTCTCTAGATCTAGACACTATACTCCTATTTATGCAGGCCAAAATCCCATTGGCTTTTTTTTGCCGTTGCATCACATTGTTGGCTCATGTTTAACTTATTGTCCACAAGAACTTCAAGATCTTTTTCACACATACTGCTCTCAAGCCATACCCCTCCAAAAGGAAAATGACTTTTCCTAAATGACCTTTC
The DNA here is from genome assembly GCF_037176765.1 of Anolis sagrei. Lineage (NCBI taxonomy): Eukaryota > Metazoa > Chordata > Lepidosauria > Squamata > Anolidae > Anolis > Anolis sagrei. The sequence continues at coordinate 57,390,442 of NC_090024.1, read as the reverse complement.
CCAAAAGATCATTTATGCCTTTTTATAGTTTTAAACCATGGTGGGAATCAAACAACCTTTTCTAGGATGCTCTTTACAGTAGAATACATACAAAAAGTATTACTGGACTGCCAGACCATACAACCCTACCCAGCACAGGCAGTGGTGAGGCATGGTGGGAGATTCTGTTTAACAACACTGGAGAGTCGTATCATTCTCACCCAGTTAGTCTTCCTATTTCATGCTGGTGTTCATGCTATAAGGCTGTTTTGATCTAAGTCTTAGATGTACTAGTTTATTGGCTGAATCTTATTTTGTGTCTTAACAACCAAGACCTTTGAGAATAGTTGTGATGCAAATGAATGACCCTGCCCCCCCCCCCCCACACACACACCTTCAAACATGTGCCTGCCACAAAGAGAAGCAGGTGAAGAAAAGAGGACATCTGCACCAGAGGATGCTTTTAAAAGTGGGCCATGTGTTTCCCGCAGAGGACCATAGTGTGATCTGCTGTTCCCAAACAGGGTGTCATTGGTGGTTCACCCATTTACAAACAAGAGCCTGCCTTTGGGTGAGTATATCAGTAGAAGTATATGCCTTTAGGGGTGTTTTAGGAGACACCAATATGCTATTGTAAAAATTGCTTAAAAACTTACTGAGTAATATGATGATGCAGAGGAGAATTGCAATGATGGCACCTGTACCCAGTCCTGCTCCTACGATCCTATCTGCATCTGTACAGTCTCCATTTATATCACATTGGCAAACCTTCACCTTCAGAATAGAAGTGCTGGACATGGGAGGATTTCCAGAATCTGTTATTATTATTGGAACATCATAAATTCCCGCCTCAAGGAATTTGATCCTTAAAACCAACTGGGCACGGTCACCTGAATGAGAAAACAAAGTATGCAAATATGCTTTGCTTATGCAGCTATGAAAGAACTGGAAAAGCTTTTGTTCAGAGCACATACATCATGTTTCTAGAGGACATGCTTGTATTTACAGGCTTTCCATTAAGTTACAATGGAAAGAATAAAAAAAAAAGTTTATCCCAGTCCTTTGAGTTGAACTCCATGATAGCAGAAATCACTATAATATTGTTTGAATTATGAAATTTGTAAACTGAATCAGGAGGCACCACCCTTCCAAACTTTATGTAAGTTAATATTTATTTCCATGTGCTGTAAAACTTTAGTTGCTACACATAGTCCTTTAGGTATTGAATAAAATAACTACACAAAAGATGGAAATACTTGTTTATCTAAAAAGAAAAGCATATTACCACTAATACGAATAATGGTCCAGTTTTTCTTAACACTGGGTGGATTATTTGGCAGCTCAAAGGCAAACGGTCCCGCATTTGGATCAATGTCATCATCTATTGCTGTGATATTTGTTGCATTGGGCTGTATGGTTTCACAAGTTGTAGCTTCTTGAGGATCCACTCGGGGAGCATTATCATTGATGTCCAGTAGATATATCTGAAGCGTACCAGTCCCACTCATTGGGGGAATTCCTTAAAGGGAAACAGTAATATAATTTTATTGTATAAAAAAATGCAGCTTTTAATGAAAACTATAAAAGCACAAATTATAACTGTATATAGATTAAGACAGTATGAGCTAAATATTGAATACTATTGCTTGCGCATGAGCGAGGAGAAAAACTCTCAGTCTGAACTCTCTTTGTAAAGCCATCAATATAGGGAGGAATATAAGTATTTCGTGTCAACTGAACAAAGTGACTTCATAGAACGGCAAATCTAATGCTATGATAGCACCAGGTTTATAACATGATTTCTGGAATCAATTGCATTTAAAGAGGTTCACTCGGCAACGGACCTCCTAAAACTGGTGCTGAAACAACTGCTACTAAAGCAGTAAAGAACTGAAGGTAAAAATCTGAGTGCTTTGGAAACCACCAATTCTTCAGTTCTGCACTCAAAATAATCATTTATAATAATTCAGTGCTGCCCTATTCATACACAGAAATGGAACGAGTGGCCAAAATATGCTCATGGATAAATATTTAGGAATAGAGTTACGCATATTAAAACAATCTTTAACATTTTTCAAAAGAGAAATCCAAACATTTTTGTTTCATTCTAAACTAATATGCTTTACAAGAATCAAGAGTACGATCTTGAAATCCTGTTCCTAATACATTATGCTTAAGAATGTGTTTCTGAAAGTTTGGTTACTCAATCTGATGATGTTTCAGGGTAGTTAATAGCTCTAGGCAAGAGCACTTGAAGAACTTTTCCGTTTCAGTCCCTGGGCTTCCTTTGGTTATCAGAAAGGTGTTTCTTGCACCACTAGACTCCCCCAAGGTAAAATTAACTAGGTTAGGACTCCCTAGAGTGGGACTCCTGAAGGTGAGTGTAAGGGTGTAATGGATATTTGATTTCTCTGCTAATGAGAAAGCAAGGGACGGGCTCCCAGAGTAACAATGCAAAACTAATGAAAGCGAAGAGATAAACAAACCATTACTTATAAAGGCAGGAAAGAAGTTAGAAGGCGCACTCTGGAAATGTAGGACTGAGATTATAATACTGAAAGAAACTGGAACCAGTGTATTCATTACCTTTTTATATTTAATAGGTTCATTTCATTTTATAATTTTTTAAAAAAGGAAACAGAGCATGAGAGCTGGACAGTGGTAAGAAAGATATTGCAAAGACAAGTTCAGTAACTGAAGACACAGTTACACTGAACATGCAATTGTGTATTTGTTATTTATTGTTGTGTGCCTTCAAGTCATTTCATGCTGATGGTGATCTTAAGGTGAACCTATCACAGGATTTTCTGGGGATAAGAATGTGTGACTTGCCCAAGGTTATCTAGCTGGTTTTCCAGGGCCAAGCAGGAATTTGAACCTGGTCTTCAGAGCAATAATCCAATGCTCAAATCCTGTAACACACTGGTTGTGTGGATGACTACTTTCAAAACCAAGTATATTAATATATGATTCTGGATACAAGAGTTTTTCCTTACTGTATTACTAATTATAATTACTAATAATTTTACAAATAAATCCATTGAATTGGGAAGAGATGACTGCTGAATACCATCTTCTACATGTTGCTACTATGGCTGTTATTCCAGGCACCAAGCAGGAGGTAACAGAGCCTCCACCACCACTCACCTAAATAAAAAGATAGTAATCATTGTGGCCAGGAATAATATATCACCAAGACTGCTGGTGAAGGAGAACGATTCTTACCCTTCAGTATGTATAGCTGTTTGTTGAGAGATAAGCTTCTCAACCAAAGGGAGCAACATCATTGTAATAGCAACCTTCTCCCACAGTTTTTGGATTTCATATAACAAAGGAAAATGTCTACGTAGTTTGAATGTGTTGTGAATGTGAAAAGCCTTTTTAAAATTTATCTCAGGTTATTTTCTCTCTCGTTTGTCCTTCAGACAACACATTTTAAGAAATAGGAAAAACCCAAGTAGATTGCTAGAAAAAGAAGTGGGCAGAAAAGAGGCACTGAAAAGCACTAGTGTGATGGCATCCTAGAAAAACAGTTGATACTGAGAGTCCTATGCCTGTTGAATTGTCAGTTTTTCAAAAAATATTTCTCACACAGATTAAAAATATTGTTCTTTTCATGCTGTGGTTTATTACAAACAACAACTATCAACCATGAATTTACGGTTCTGATTTTTATTGGGAGGTATTGTTGGAGGTGTAAGGGGTTTGATTTATGGCTTGGTGTTTATGGCAAATAATAGTTTTTATTTGCTGCATCATTCCTGTGTTTATAGGTATTTCCTTTCAACCACTCATTCTCTTTCAGTAGGTGGGTGGGGTAAGAAATGCGATTTTCCAAAATTCATGTAATAGTCTCAATTTTTCCAAGGTGAAAAGAGAGGAAGAATGTGAGATGAAGGAAGAATGAAAGCATGTATGGGATTTTTCATTTTCATGAGGCAATGCAATGTAAATTTAAATGGCAAGTAAGAATGGACAAGCAACACAGTACAGAACCATAAGTATACAACCATACAGTACCTCAAGACTTTTGTTGTTGTTGTTGGAATGTATTGTGAATTTTAAAAAACCCTACTCTGGGTGGGAATTAAATGTTGCTGGAGGTGGAAACTGCCACTGAATGCTCTGTGATAACACAAATGCTGTTTTCCTAAAAATAACTTCAAAATTACAATAAATAGCAACAGCCACATTTTTGTTTATGTTTTTACCCACAATTTAAATAACATTACTATTATTTTTTACTAATTATATAGTGGGCACTTTTTAAAAGTATAAATACAATATAATATATATTCTCTGAAAACCCTAAATATATTTATTGATAATCTATATAACATTAAAGATCTCATGATCATTGTAGAATGTGATTCTTTGGTGAAAAATGGAACTCAAAGAACCAAATGACAAAATTTTGACATTAGATACATACCATTGTCTGAGGCAAGGAAAGTAGCATTATACATGTTATGTTTGACATGCGGTGACTCTCTGTCCAAAATACCAATTGTTGTTATCTGGCCATTAATGGGGTCAATCTTCAGCCAATTTGCAGGATCGGAAAGTTTTGAATACCTGTAAAAGTAGAACAATGGGTTAAACTCCCAGTGTGCTTTGTAAAAGCAAAGCAAAATAACAGAGAGAGCTAAGACATACACACTAACCCTGCAATGCATATAGTTACAAGATAAGATTTTCTGCAAGAAGCTGCTGAACTGAGTCTGTTTATTTTGTGAATGTTGTAGAATATTTAAAAGTCTTGCCATTCAACCAATATGTAACTATTTTACATCAGTATTTTCAAGTAAAATAAGTATCACAAATTACTAAGATGCATAATTGTCTGCAGTTATGAACTTTTGTTTTCTATGCGGATATATACATATACTACCTTAAAATAGTACTTAACTATGAGTCACTGTTTGTAACTTGGGGACTGTTTGTACTTCCTTGAACCACAGAAACCCTGAATTCAACTGAAAGCCACTAAAATGGTTTAAAAAATTAACAGAAATTGATGTCTTTTGCAAGGACACAAGTGGAGCTAAAATCTGGATGGAGAACAAAGAAGGGATAGCACAAAAATGCTCTAACTGAAAAGAGTGGGTAGAAAATGTTCAATATACTTAAATCACGCTTCCTTTAAATTGTAAATGTGTTCAGATTTCTCCTTCAATGCATAGCAGCATGTACAGAAATCTTTCTCCCATACTCCCCTCCCCCCCCCCTTTACCAAAATATCCTTTAAGTGTCTGATATGATTAACTAGTGTTACGGCAGTATCTTGCTTAGGATCAGAGTAGCTAGGGCTGCTGCTTTCTCTTACTCTTTTGCCTTGTGAAAAAACAGGCAAGTCAAACAACAGATAGCTCGCTGGTATAAGGGACAGCAGATAGCAATGCACCCTTTAAAAACCCTTGAACTGCTTTCTATGAAGGCTGGAAGTGTTCAGCTGCACAGACTAAACAGCTGTTAGGGATGGCTGGAGATAATGAGGACATTCACGTATCTGTCCTAGAATTTTCAACCTGGCTAGGTATGAGATATTCAAGCAGACTTTAGACAGAAGGCAGACTAATTAGGAGGATGCTTCATCTATTTAAAGTTAATCCCTTTTGAGTTAGCTGTGCCATCCAGGCGCAAAGCAACACAGGGGTCCTTGCATTGAAAATGAAGCACTTTGAGCAATCCCATTCCCCATTCCCGTATCAACTGTGATTCAGAGGTTGGGGTCATAAAGAAGCCGTGACAAATAAAGAATAAGGAATGTCACTTTTTGCACTTCCCTGTGACTGCCAATCTAAGATTACTAACTGTAATGACTGTTAGCGGGTAGATTCTCAGACTGGTAATCCAAAAAAGTAACTTTTCCAAACTCTGGGTGCAGCTAAAGGCAAAAGATTCTCATAGTTATAGAGAAGCAAAAATACTACCACTACTAATAATAATACTCTACCTCAGGGTGGTGTGTTGCATGTTACGATCAGGATCCTGAGCAGTGAAAGACGTTAAGACATTACCAGGAAGAAGACCTTCCTCTTGACGCACAAGCTTTGTGACTGGGACAAAAATTGGACTCTCGTTTACATCAATAACTGTAATGGATACAGTTGCTGTTGATTGAGGAGGATGCTGAATTCCTTTTGCCAAAGGCACTTGGTTTTCTGCAGCTACTGTCAGTACAAACATCCTATTGGTCTCAAAATCAATAGGCTAGCAGAAAGAAAATGAGAAATATGTTAGCTACATTAGTCATGGTCTACAGATTCCACTCCTCCAAACAATTTAAGCATAGTACTCTTCCTGTATTGCAAATGTATTAGGATTTGGGAAGGATAAGAATCTTATCCTAATGATTTTTTCCTAAAAATTTATCCCAATTCTCATATACCTTTATTTCTGGGAAGGAAAAGAATTCAAGAAAACAAAACTGACATATTTGTGCATACAGAACCACGGCGATTGAGTGCTTCACTTTGAATTCTGTGTACTCAATTATGTAAATATTGAATTAAGGTCAGGGCTTCGGTTTTTATTTTTCTATGAAGCTCTTTAACTTTAATACTGACATGGCAAGCAGGTACATCTGCTGACTGGAAACAGTGATACCTAGGAAATGTGAACAGTGCAGGTGGGAGATAGCTTCAGTTCAGTTCACTTCACAAGTTTCTTCATATTTAGGGGAGAAAGAGCATAAAATGTACTGTACTTAACAAATTAATGTGCAAGAAAGTGATAAGAAATTCCATATCCTTCCTGGATAACTTCCTTCACTTTTTATATAAGTGGAAATCCATTGTTTCTTGGTGTCTTTAAGGAGGTTTGTGCACTGTGCAAGAGGTTCTGATTAAATATTACAAGGCTTGTGCAGCTGGCCCTTTTGGGACATGTTACTTCCCTTAAAATATGCTTGACCTTATTATCGAGGACCATTCCTAATGACACTACAGAATTATAGCACTGTTATTATTTATTTAGTTAATATGCTTGTACCTCGCCCTTCTCACCCCCGAGGGGGGACTCAGGGTGGCCTCACAGCAAACACCATTCAGTGCCATCACAATGATAAGAACAATCAACAAATTCATTAAAACAAAACATTAAATAAACAGTTGTTAAAACACGCCAATTAAAATTCGGGTCAATTCATTATCACTTCGAAATTGTTTATGCTTTCTTCATACAAGCCGCTATTCAATGCTCAAATGCAAGGTCCTACAGCCAAGTCTTGAGTTTTCTTATTACACTTTAACTCTCCATCCTATGGAATACCCAAACTTGCAGTTTACAGAGGGGAATTCGAAATTCTCACCAGAGAGCTCCCAGAATAATCTGATTCTGGTGATAGGGGCTTATCTCCTCCCCAGAAACACTACAGCAGTAGTTCTCAACATGTTTTGGACTTCAGTTCCCAGAAATCCCAGCTAGCTTACTAGCTATTAGGAATTGTGGAGCTGAAGCCCAAAACACCTGGAGGACCAAAATTTAAGAACCACTTTACTACAGAATTATACTTTTTCTAGGAGCTCTATGAAGACATTCCCAAGAAGTAGACAAGGTTTTTCTACTGTTGACACATTACTGAGAAAGACAATGGAAAAACCAATGGCTTTCAAATGCAAACAGAATAAAAGTCACAGAAGATGATGTTTAAAAATAGATAGAGACACTACAATTTTAAGTATTTCTCTGTAATCTGTACAACTTTCCCTAACCTATAAAAAACCCTTTTGGGGTTTATCTCAGAATGTGTTCCCTGTCTCAAATTCAGGTAAACATCCTAACAAGTAGGCCCTACTTGCTTTTGAAATCTACAGTGAGCAGGCTTGAGTAGCTGACCGAATTCCAACTGGTCCTGAGTTTGTCTATACTTAAAGGTGAACAAGAAATCCATTGCACAGAGTTGGGTCTGGAATGCTGAACTCTCTCAAGTGATAAAAGCAAATGTTCAAGCCTCCAGGAAAAGCAAAGCAGACAGGGCTTTTCCATTTGTAATGCTCGCTCATGTACTCAAATGTGTGAGTAAGTCGCTCAAAATTAAAAGTTACAGAGAAATGTAATGTTGGCTAACCACATGCTTCAAGATAATAAAACATTCTAGAAACTTTTAGATGGCTGCCTTGCAGAATATAGCAGGAGGCTGAAGAAACATTACCAAGGCAAACAGCCATACTACTAGACATGAAGCAGTAACAGCTGTTAGAGCTGAGTCTCAGGGCCCTTCCACACAGACTCAAAACCTGCATTCAGTTGCGGATTAACCTGATGTGTTCAAATGATGCCTCAGGTTAATCTGGAGTAAACTAGGACTTCCCAGTTTACTCCAGATTTTTTTTTAAAAAAACAACACTTCAACAGATAAGGACCTTACTGCAAGATCTGGATCTGCTGAGGTGTTGGGCCTGTGAGAATTACATTCTCGGGACCGCCTTCCATGATCTCAAGGGCCAATCCTCATTGCCATTCTGGTTCTTCCTCAGGCTGCTCGGAGAAAGCTCCTGACAGGTCAAAATGATGTGTCAAGAACTTTGCAGAAGAGAGGGGGGATGCAGCCAGGCCCCTCTGGTAAGTTTAGAGCTGAAATAAGGAGCTGGGGGCTGGCATGTAGCCAACCCGAAGCCCTGCAAAATCCCAGGGCTTCGGGTTATGTGTGGTCCCCCTATTTATTTATTTAGAACATTTGTATCCCATACTATTCTTGACCTCTGAAGAGGGATTCAGGGCGGCTTCCAACAATATAAAAACACCAATAAATATACAATTACACAAAATGATAATAAATATACATGTAAAACAGTTTGCCAGGTTTAAAGCGTCCTCCAAATCAATCAAAAAATGTGGTCCATAAAATATCATATTCACCAATAAAAACCATCTATTCTGCGAATGCTTGCTCCCACAGCCGAGTTTAAAGTGTCTTCCGAAAAGTCAGGAGGGAGGGGGCAGATCTTTAGGAGACTCATATAATCCAGTTCACAGCATATAATCTGGGATCAGATTCTGGGATATAGGGCAGTGCAGAAGTGGCCTCCGGACAGAACACTGGATTCAGATTCACTTTGAGTGACTAATTTGTCAATAGAGTCCACCATCCTTGACAGCCTGCTGGGAGAAACTGGGGCTCCAAATTGGCCAAAGCTGCTGCATAGTGCATCTTGCTACATAGCAGTGAAACAGATTCAACAACCTATGAGCTGTGTCGGTACTTGCAAGTCTTTACTACAAGTTTCTTAATTGAGATCCCCCCAAAGTAGGGAGACAGGCATCCAAGCCATTTCCACTCAGCATGGGTCTGACCCATTGCAAAAAAATAAATAAATAAATAAATAAAAAAACCAGCAACAGGGTCATGAACAAAAAGAAATACACAATAAAACAGCTGAAAGCATCCATAGTATCCTTTAACTTCACATACCAAATATGACTCAAAGAAGAGAAAGCCACTGAGTGTGCTTTAATCTTCTCAGGTAGGGCAAAGAAAGAATATCTCTTCTTCACCCAGAGCTCTCTATCTCACTTTGGCCAGACAAAACTACTCTCTGATTGATTGGGCAAAAAAAAAAAAAAAAAGAATAATCTCAAGGGCCTTGGAGAGATACAGATATTCCAGAAGTTGCTGTACAGCTGAAAATAAAACTGGCAGGCTCTCCTGAACCTCATATCCTCTGTGTTCCGCAGTGTGGTGCCCATGTTAGAATGGCATTTGAGTTTGGCTTAACACCAAAAATTTTGCTAAGACTTCTGTCACTTCTCACATGTAATAAGAAGTGATTGGCTAATGGATGAGATAAGCACTCAAGTAATGGACAAGAGAAGTAATCACGATTCTTTTCCCTTCCTAAAAAGAACTACCATATTTAGTCAAGTCTAATACCCACCTTCTTTTTGCTAAATTACAGTCAAAAGTGAAGTGTGCATTAGATATGATGGCACATTAGAATTGTGCATGCCAACTCCCATGTGTCTCTCCATCAGGCTGAGGCTGGCAAACCCGCCAGCCTCAGCTTGACAGAGCGGCATGGCTTCACCCTCCCACTTACTCATGAGGCCTTCAAAACCTCCTCTTTAGTTTCCCTTTGCGTGTCAGCCATTCCAAGGTGAGAAGGCAAATGTCCAATAGACAAGGGGAAACTGCACATCTATTCATCTTCAAAACTGAGGTGCACATTACAATCAATGGCACATTATACTCCAGTAAATATGGGGTAATTCTATTATTATTATTATTATTATTATTATTATTATTATTATTATTATGTTTATTTATATCCCACTTTTTGTCCCCACAAGTCACTCTGGCTAATTTGGGCAAAGAGTTCCAGAGTTGAGGGGCAGCCACTGAACAAGAATGCGCGAGCAGGTTGGTACAAAGAGATGCGGTCAGCCAAACAGCTTTTTGAGAACTACCAACTTAATTAGCCAGCCAAGTATGTATTATTTTGCAGTGTATTATGTTCTGCATTTTATATTTGAAACACTGTAATTTTATATCAGTATTCTGCTTTTGTCTCATTTTGGAATACATAATTTAGCATTTTAGATAATCTTCTTTTAGACAACTGAATTTCTGTGCGGGCTCTTAGAAAACTAAATACAAAAATAGCCTTGAGCACTATTGTTTCAAGACAAAAGAACAATAACTTCTTCAGCAGTAAAAGAAATAACTTTTAAAAAATAATAATAAAGTGCTTGGTTTACACAGTCCAAATAAAATGCAGCAGAATTTGAGTGCACTGTGAAAGGTATCCAAACTCCAACCTCTGGCAACCAGTGACATGCAATCCCATTCCAATATTTCAAAGATCATGCAAATTAATCTGAAGGACTAGATAAGGCCATTTAAGGTTTTCTCATCCTTCTTAAACCAGGAGGAATATCTGGAATCCCTAAAGTATTGTGAAAAACTGCACAGAAGGTCTTACCCCTTCATAAGGGCTACATTGATGATTATACAGGCCAAGATGTTCTTTCCCAAGAAAGCAAACATGCCCAAGAAAAACCAGTTGCTTATCTGTAACCATACAGACAAAGAAAGATGAAAAATGGGCACACACATCACTCACTTCCCTGCAAAAGACACACACACTCATACATACTGAAGATTTTAGGGCAGAATTTGTTGCCTTGAGGTGTGAGGTTAGTAGTACAGGGGTGCGGGGAGACCTTTTATTAATGGTATCTAGATATGCAACTTTTTCTAGAATGGGTTGTTGCATGCTTTCAAGGCTGTGTGGCCATGATCCAGAAGCATTCTCTCCTGATGTTTCACCTGCATTTATGGCAGGCATCCTCTGAGGTTGTGAATCTCTGAGGATGACTGTTATAGATGCAGACTAAATGTCAGGAGAGAATGCTTCTGGAACATGGCCATACAGCCCGGAAAACACACAGCAACCCAGTGATTCCAGCCATGAAAGCCTTCAACAATACATTTTCTAGAATGATTTTCTTCACAACAATGATAGGGGCGTTTATCAACCTTGGGATCTATGAATTAGAAGAGTGTTGTCAAAAATGCAAGTTTAAAGGAGAACATTATCTCTTAAAATGAGTAGACTAATAAACGATAAAAACCGCCAGCTAGAGAATGAGAAGTTTGTAGGTGTTCTCTTAAATACCATAGTAATTTCATTGTAACTTACTTGTAGTGGATAGTATGTAGTTGTGAAGTGCTTGTTTTAGTCTCTTTCTTCATTACAATTTATATTCAGTTTGCTCCTTCTCTCCTTCGGGTTTTAGGAGGGCTTCTTTCTGTGGCCCTTTATTTCTATTTTTTTTAAACTAATCTGCTGAGATTTTTTTGTTTTTTTTTAATATTATTTCTGTTTCCATTTGAGATACTGCCTTGGGAACAGCTTTTAACTTCCTTTTCAAAACCTTGTATAGTAATTAAAAATTTAAAGGGGTGGAGGGGGCATCTAAAATTTCTTTCTAGTAAGTACCTTTACAATCTGTGTAAACTAAAGGTGCTTCAAATAGGTTTTGGAAGGATTCTTTGGCCCTTACTTACAGGATGCTTCCATTCATTTGATCCCTGTTTGTCTACAGGACTCACACATAGTGCCATGGGCACAGAAGCGCTACTGCAAGCTTGCAAATATTTACTGGCTTAGTTCCAGTCAACCAGGCAGGAATTGACTATAAGCTGGAAAGAAGTTTACATGCATTTTCTGATTGTTACGTTTGTTGTTTTGTATCTTCAAGTCATTTTCAACTAGTACGCAAACCACTAACCATGTTGGAAAGTATGAAACGAATAACTAGCACAGTTCTGTGAAGGAGAGAAGATGGAGGGAAATTGGGAAGGATAGTCAATACTCCAGAAGACAGGAGCAGAATTCAAAACAATCTTAAGAGATTAGAGTTGGTCAAAACTGACAAAATGAAGTTCAACCAGGACAAATGCAAGATACTCCACATAGACAGAAAAAAAATAAAATGTGAAGACACAGAATGGGGGGTGCCTGGCTCAACAGCAGTACATGTGAAAAAGATATTGCTGTCCTTGTGGGCAACTAAGTTAAACATGAACCAACAATGTCATGCGGCAGCTAAAAAGCCAATGGGATTTTGGCCTGCATAAATAGAAATATAGTATCTAGATCCAGGGAAGTCATGCTACCCCTCTATTCTGCCTTGGTCAGACCACATCTAGAATACGGTGTCCAATTCTATGCACTCCAATTTAAGGGATATGTCGACAGACTGGAATGTGTCCAGAGGAGGGCGATGGAAATTATCAAGGGTTTGGAGAACAAGCCCGATGAGGAGCGATTTAAAGAGCTGGGCATGTTTAGCTTGCAGAAGAGAAGGCTGAGAGGAGGCATGATGGTCAAGTATAAATATGTGAGGGGGAGTCATAGGGAGGAGGGAGCAGGCTTGTTTTCTGCTGTCCTGGAGACTAGGACGCGGAACAATGGCTTCAAACTACAGGAGAGGAGATTTCACCTGAACATGAGGAAAAACTTCCTAACTGTAGAACTGTTTAGCAGTGGAACTCTCTGCCCGGGAGTGTGGTGGAGGCTTTTAAGCAGAGGCTGGATGGGCATCTATTGGGGGTGCTTTGAATGAGATTTTCCTGCTTCTTGGCAAGGGGTTGAACTGGATGGCCCACAAGGTCTCTTCCAACTCTATGATTCTATGATATTACTCTATATAGTATGTATATGGAGGTTTGGGCAATATCTATGGTAACTATATTTTTTTTAACTAGGTACTTTATTATATACCCAATTAAGACTGGGAGTTCCTGCCTGGCAGTGTAGAGCATCAGTGTCTGGAGCATTTCTTATTTGTGTGTGTGTGTGTGTGTTTGTGTGTGTGTGTGTGTGTGTGTGTGTGTAGAGCGACTTGAGAAACTGCAAGTCATTTCTGGTATGAGAGAATTGGCTGTCTGCAAGCATGTTGCCCAGGGGACGCCCTAATGTTTTACCATCCTTATGGGGGGCTTCTCTCATGTCCCCACATGGGGAGCTGGAGCTGAAAGAGGGAGCTCAACCAGCTCTCCATGGATTCGAACCACTGACCTATTGGTCAGCAGTCCTGCCAGCACTAGGGTTTAACCCACTGCTCCAGTGGGGGCTCCTTCATTTCTTCATTATATTGGATTATGAAGGAAGTCTCAACAGAATTTCAAAGAAACCCCAGCTTCCCTTATTTGTTCTATTTAGAGGTTTATGATGTAGTTAAGAATGCTTTCTATAACATTTCTTTTAGATCAAAGCCAGATAGTGGTTCCTTGGCGGAAGAACTGCTGAAAATATTTTTCCCTCTGCACTGCTTATGTTGCTAAAATCAGACACCTTTTTCATGGAGACTGGTGAAGGATTGCCTACCAAATACAATGCAGTTCCTTCAGGAGTCATTAAACTGGATTAGAACTAATAAGGCCTTAGTGCTTCTCTAGGGAGTTTCTACCACATTCAATTTATTTACCTACTTTTACCTTTTTTGCTTCTATTCTGACAGTTTTAAAATAAAGAATTTAATTTGAAATAAACTGAGCTGCTTCAAGTAGATTATACTCTTGAGGCCTTAATTGACTCCTCTTTATAGAGATTTGGTTTAATTTCAGCATCTCTGTTTTGTTTTCCGTTTCAGCGCATTCTAGTTTGTAACAGTGAGTGGATCATTTGCTGCATGAACACAGAGCACACCATCATGTGCTTCTTACTGGCAGAAACCTATACAATTGTTACCTTCAGAAACTGCCATTTGGCATCTGGAAACATATAGAATGACGGTTTTTCTCATCTAGTGAAATAAATGGTTTGATTTTCCATTGATTTAGATAATGTAAATCTTCATTGAGAGGTAATCAAACATGTGTCTGGACTTTTACTTAAAACTAGCTTTCCCCAGTTACACTTAAATTGTTGGAACTAATTGTTGGAACGTATCAGTAGGTGTGGGGACTGCCTTACCTCTTTCAAAGTCACACTCTTAATAGGAGGAAATGCTTGTAAGATAGGTTATGATTATTGTGGAGTGGTAGCATGCAAGGGTTTAGGTCCGGTTTCCATGATAAATGTTTTCTATTTTGTTCCTGCCATCTCCTTTACACATCAAAGGGGAAGATTTGGTTTTCATGAAACTGTTCTAATGCTGTCACAAACAGTTTGAAACCAAATAGCATACCTGAATGTATAACTCATCTCCAGACAAATGCAAAATCCTGCCAAGTGACAGAACCACAAAGCCAGAAAGTCTACAGATCCACAAGCTCCCTATCCCCCCCCCCAAAAAAATCAGGATCTTCCACCTATAAATGACACTTTCTAATCCAAATTTTAATCTAACCTTGACCAATTTTGGTTCCCTCCAGATTTTCTTTGACTTCTACTTCCTACATCATCCTCAAAACAACATATCCAATGGCCACGATTTACAGTCCAAAACATCTGAAGGACACCAAGTTGAGGAGCACTATCTTAGTCAGTTGCTGATGCAAAAATCAAGATCAAAGAACATGAGATACAATACACGTGTGGGCTTTTAGTACATGTGTTTGAGGATGCATCTACACTGCAGAAATAATGCAGTTTGACATCACTTTAACTGCCATGGCTCAATGCTATGGAATCCTGGGATTGTAGTTTGGCAAGGCACCAGGGCTTTTTGGCACAATAAGCTAAAGATCTTATAAAACTGCATCTCCCATGATTCCTAGCATGAAGCCATGGCAGTTAAAGTGGTGTCATATTATATTAAATGCTACAGTGTAGATGCACTGTGCAATAGATTGCTCTGGCCTCATTTATGAAAGAGTCACTCATAAAACATCTCCTTGAAATGAACAAAAAACATGGATTTAGGATGAGCAAAATGTAAGTTATTAAGCTAAATTTAATTCAGGACCAGCATTTTATTGAGCAACAACTTTGTGAAACTCCGAAGTCTGCCTGTTTCTATTCCATATGAAAGAAGAAGAAATAATTTCATCTGCTTTGTAGTTCCACTTCTTTGGGAAACGGTGACAGTAACCACCACCCAAAGAACTTTTCATGCTGGGAGTGAAGACTGGAGCGGCTTAAAAAGTTTTGATCTCCTGCGAACAGAAATGGATAATATGCTCCTTTGAACAGTCTATCCAGATTCTTAAAAATTGTATAATCTAGAATGGCATTACGAGAGCATGTAGGGAAGCTTCTAAAAGATGAATGCCACTCTTTCAAAAGAGGTAGGATATACATATATTCTAATATCTGCCCCTAATCTGTCTTTTGGATTTAACAGCAGGAGCTTTTTAATATTCAGTTCGCTACCATTTATCTGCTTCTCCTTAATTTGGCAAATTGTATTATCACTTACCTTTACAACAGTTACCAACCCATCATTGCTGTTTGGATCAGTAAGAATGGTAAACCGGCCGGTGGGGTCCCCACTAGTCATTCGGTACAATGCATTCCAGGCAGGAGTATGGGGTTGATCCTTATCAGTTACTGTTAAGTTAGCGACTATAACATCCACCCGGTTTTCAGGGACTTCACCATAGAACTGAAATCATAAGGTACACTATATTACCTACATGCCACTGGACATAGCAGCATCATTCCATCATTATCCACCATTACACAGAGGGTACAACATGTCTTTCTTGATTAATTCTGACACAAATAATTGTTGAATCCATTTGAATAAAAATGCAATCTTATTATGCTTATTCTAGTTCTATTTAGATCAGTGGGACTCCCAAGTGTGTTCTGGGTGATATTTTTAAATGCGGTCAGGATAGGTTGTACATTCTTTATGTGAAATGGCTGGGGGAAAAAAGTGAATTTTGGGTTTTGGGGGATTTTTTGGAATAGCTATATTTTTGAACATGCATATATAATGAGATATCTTGAAGATGGGATCCCAATCTAAATACAAAATTCATTTCTGTTTCATATACATATTGCCTGAAGGTAATTATATACAATGTTTTAAATATAATTTTATGAATGACACATTTGTTACAATGAACCCTCAGAAAGCAAGGATGTCACTATTTTAGTCACCAATGTGGATGATTTTGATTATAAAGTATTTTCATTTTGGAGTTTTGGATAAGATATGCTCAACCTATACCTCATGACAGCTGAACAAAGTGGTAATATCCTTCTAGTAAGCAGTAACATGAACTATTATCACAAGCAAAGGCTCTTCATCACAATGCTGAAATTCAAAACAAAGACCTCTAAGAGCGAGATATGGCCTTAGTTAAACCACTGAAATCTACTGGATGATCCAATAAGGCACGGACATATTAAATCCATTTGGTCGCATCAGTAAAAAAAAAAAATCTTTCTTAAGTAAGGGCTATTCACATCCCTCATCCCCCCTTTTTACCACAGACTTACAGTCAAAGCCGTGAACTCTGGAGGATTGTCATTGACATCTGTCACCATGATGACAGCAGTTGCTGTGTTTGAAAGACCATATGTTGGATTTCCTTCCATGTCTGTAGCTTGAATTATTAATGTATACTGTTGTACTTTCTAAAATAAAAAAGCACAAAATGACACCAACAGAAGTTACAGACAGAGCCAACAATCCAAGAGGACAGCAGGTGTTCAATAAATTGTGCTTTGCTATGCAATGAGCTGATCACACTGCTCATTCTTGTTAACATCACTGGAACTATGGAGTGTTAGATTTGCAACAGCTAATCATACTGCATGCAATTATTTATTGGTGTGTTTTCACGTAGGACACCTTACAATCTTTACTAAACAGATGTACCCCAAACAGCAAAGAAGAATCATCTTCCTCAATTTATTTAAAAATGTTGATTAACTTTTACAAACATAAACGTTGTTCAGCAGTTCAAAAAATCAGAGTTGGGCAGTTAAAAAAAAAAAAAGGTCATGAGAGCTAAGTGTGGGAGGGCACATTCTTGGCCAAACGATTCAAATTGCCAAGGCTTTGTGCATGGGGAGGCTTATGAGTAAGGGCTGCAGCACTGTCTCAAAAATCACTATGGAAACTAGTGGAGGCAAAGAGAACAAAAAGTACTCAATGAAAGAGAAACCCAAGCCAAACTTATTTTTTTATAAATGTAAACTGTTTGAAACTAGAGAGAGTTAGATTTGTTAACACATTTCCAATGTTATTGCTTTTTATTTGGTCAAAACAAGACAAGACAAGACAAAACAAAATAAAACAGTATTTCGTACTAAGAATGTGTACTTTCAAATTGTTGGATCTAAGCCAGGATCTAAGGCTCAGCCTCTCCTTGAGTGGAATTGCTGGAATTCTATCAGTAAAATATTTTTTTCTCTCCTAATGTTTAGAAGAGGGATTATTTCCCCCTTTAACTTGAGAATCTTAATAATTTTTCTAGCTTGCTCTGACTGTATATTGCCAGATGTACATAAACATTATTTCCACCCATCATTTCTGATTTGGGATTCAGCACCTTTATATTTCTTAGATGGGCGAGGTGATATTATTGCTGTGAATTGACTTCATCTTCAAAGAAGAAAACTGATAAATATAAGCCATTTTGTTATTACTCTGAAATGTTAGTGCCTTGAGTACTTTACTGAGAGTGCTAAAAAGATTTCTGTGAAAATGAATATTTACAAGAATGCTTTCCCCTTGAAATCTAGCTTGTCCTCATTTTTTACTCTGAACTCCTTTTAATTCTTATTTCTTGTTAACATTATTCTCTAATCTTGAACTTTTTAGTGAGAAACAAGTAAACAAGTTTGTTTTTAAAACAGAATTATGCCTTCTACATGCATTGATAAAGTACATAATGTTATTTCAAAGCCTCCTTTCACTACTAAGTCATAAAATATTTAATCTTTAAAACATCTTGTTTGAAACCACTACAAAGTGCAAATACCTTCCAACTTTGTTAAACAGCAGCAACAACAGCAGAAACAGCGACAGCAATATAAAAACGAACAGGACAATCATATATACCAAAGTTTAGAAACGGTTAGGGACCACAATATATCAAAACTAGGGAGGGGAAAATAAACACTGGGCTCATATCTAATCATTAATACCCAACCAGAGTAAATCTGCTGATTTAGAGGGAATTGGATATACCAACACAGACTGAGTCAGTGAGTTGTATTGGAACTAATAATTGAATCTAAGCCCCAGAGTTTTACTCCTAAATTCCACCTTTTTTTCAGTATTGAAACATGTGTGAAGGAGGGTGGTTCAAGGAGATTCAATGTGCATATGTTCCACAAACAGACAGCAGGTATATGGCAGAAAGATGCTTACAGAGCAACCGATTAAGGGCCATAGCAGATGTGTGAATTTATTTAAAGTCTCTATTTTCCCCCTTTGTGAACAGATGTGAGAAGGGATTTGAAGGTCTGGATAGTAACCCTTTTCTCTCCATGCCACAGTTTTGTGCAAAATCACCCATATCTAGCTGTTAACTCTAAGAAAGAAGTCTCTACTCGTACCAAGAAAGTCTTGCCTCCTAGGTAGGAAGCATCTTGTACAGAGAGTGATATATATTGGCACCTCAGTGAATATGTTGTTGTTATTTGGAGATGGAGCAAGGATAACAATTTCTTCACATTGTAGTTGTAACCCTGCTTGCTTATCCCTCAACTGCTACTGTCAAAGGAAGAAAAAGTACAATGGAAAGCTAGGCTTTGGATTACTCCACTGTGCAATGACTACTTATCACTGCAAATTGCCACTTGTGGACCCGTGACAAGTGGCACAATAACAAAGTCAAACAAAGTGAGGGGCTGTGCATGTGCTTGTGAAGTCACAGGGTGCATTTGGGCTCATACTTTAGCAACTTCTGCAAAAAAAATGTACTTGCTTGCTAGGCTTGTGCATGGATTCAAGAGTGGTTGGTTCCCTTTGGCCAATTCCTGCTTCTTGGCAGGGGGTTGGACTGGATGGCCCATGAGGTCTCTTCTAACTCTTTGATTCTATGAATCTGGCTTGTTTGGCTTGGCCGATGGCCATAATAGCAAGTGCTCAGTAATCACATTTTCCTATCCATAACGGGACCATATGGCAGCTGATCATGGCTCCTCCTCCCCTATCCAGCATCACAGTTGTGTCCTGGCTTCAGTGTATTTTTTGGCTTGGCCTCTTTCTTGAATTTTTTTTATTTTCCTTTATTTTCTTGATTTTTTTATTTAGTGGGACTGACTGGGAACTGGGAACATGCAGGACAGGTGGGTGGAGTGAACACGTGTTTGGGGGTTTGAAGAGTGACCCTTTTAGCTTCTTTTTCTTCTTCCCTCCTCTCCTTCAGAAAATACCTCTAAAAGGTAATAATTATTAGTAATAGTAACCCCAAAAAACAAAAAGAAAAGCCTCATTCTCAGAAAACTACTACCACCTAGTTACATCTCCTCTAGAGTAGATAGTAGAAACAACTTTAAGGAACCATTAAACCCAAAGCAGAAAGGCGGGAGGGGAGTAACGGCAGGCACCACTTCAGGCAGGGCCTGCAATGCAAATCAAGAGAAAAGAGGGGGCTTTTTAAAAGAAGCCCAGAGTAGGATAGCTTCAGGTCATCGCTCTTCCTTCCTTGGAAAGCTGAGTGCAGGGAGAGAGAGTGCGTGCCTGCAGCGCCTGTCTCCTCTGAGTAGAAACAGCTTTAAGAAACCATTAAACCCAAGTGTCCTCTTCAGACAAAGGGGAAAAGATCACAGAAAGAGTGGTATCTTAACTGTGATGCTTTTACATCCAGGTTTTAATGAAGGATATAAGGACAAATGATGCCACTGCCTGAAATGACAAGGAAAGAGAGCTTGGAAAGCCCGGCCATTGCCGCCAACGGACGAGACCTAGCTGCATTTTTTGCGTGCTCTCCGAAAATGGCCATCTGGCTGTGCGCCCATTTTCGGAAGGTACGTGAAAATGGATACTGGTATCTGGCCAGCAGAAACAGATCAAGGTTCAGCCGAAATGCACAAGCCTATCACGTGCACAAAGACCCAACTGGATTTTGCCTTATGCTGTGCACCTAAGGTGTACAAATGAAGGTTTAATCCAGAGAGGACAGTGTTGTTTCTCAATTTGTCAAAAGACAGTTCATGGAGTAGGGATTCAGCCTTTATTAGATGGGGTTACACTCCCCCTGAAACCTCAAAGTTACAGCTTGGGGTACTCTCCTTAACTGAACTCTGAGCATTTGCAAAGAGTTGAAAGTACTATGTCATCTGTGCCAGTGTTTATCAGCTAGAACTAGAAGTCTTGTTCCAGAAGATGTCAAATCTGGAGTTCATTCCCACTTGACAATTATCATTTTAAGTAAAGGTAAAGGTTTCCCTTGACATTAAGTCTAGTTGAGTCCTACTCTGGGGGGTGGTGCTCATCTCCATTTCTAAGCTGGCAAGCCAACGTTATCCATAGACACCTCCAAGGTCATGTGGCCAGCATGACTGCATGGAGTGCTGTAACCTTCCCACCAAAGCAGTACCTATTGATCTACTCCCATTTGCATGTTTTCCAACTGCTAGGTTGGCAGAAGCTGTGCCTAACATCCTGCTCCTTGGATTCAAACCACCAACCTTTTGGTCAGCAAATTCAGCAGCTCAGGTGCTTAACCCGCTGCACTACCAGGGCGCCCAATTCTATGATTCCACAAATATAGTAATAAATAAATGAGTGATATAATGAAGCTGCAGTATTAACACCTAGGCAACAATAGGGACATTTTGGATTGACTACTAGGTTTTTTTTTTAATATAATGCTTCCAGGTTACATGCAGCAAAGAAATCCTAATGGCTGCAGAAACTAGAATTAAACCAACTGAACATTTAAAAAAAGGTTGGCACTTAATGATATGATAATATCTTTTGTCCTGCAGAAAAACAAAATCAGCTTCTAAAGACTGTAAAAAATGAACTTCAAAGCCAGATGTTTATTGCAGACAATTTGAAGATCTTTCACTGACGTTTTGACCTCCATGCTGTGCCAAGGTATTAAAATTAAAGTAGGATCTTAGGACAGGATAATATTCTATCATGAATAAAATTAAGAAGTGAGCAAACAAAACGATTAAGTAAATTTGGTAATAACAAACTGCTTTTGGATTTAATCATCTGAAATGAGACTCATAAAACATAAAGGAAATTACTTCTTCATCATTTTTCCAGGGGCTCTCAAGAAGGGCCATATTACAGGAGCGAAAGGGAACTCAAGGAAGTTCATTATTGTTGTTTTTGCTGTTGTAGTTATATGCCTTCAAATCAATTGTGACTTGTAGTATTCGTGGGTTTACTTGACAATATTTATTTAGAGCTGGCTTGCTATGGTTTTCTTCTTAAGCTAAGGTGACTTGCCTAAGCTCACCCAATGGGATTTCAATGAGTGGGAATTGGAACTCTGATCTCCTGGAGTTCTGGAGTGAATCTACACTGATTAATTAATGCAGTTTGACACTAACTGCTATGGCTCACTACTAGGGGATTAAGCATGTTGTAGTTTGGTGAGGTACCAGCTCTCTTTGGCAGAGAAGGATAAAGAACTTGCAAAATTACAAACCGAATGATTCCACAGCATTGAACCATGGCCATTAAAGTGGTGTTAAACGGCATTAATTCTACAGTGTAAATGCACCCCTAGTGGAACACTCAAACACCTATATCACACTCCCCTATCATTATCATTATTCCTAGAACCTGCCAATCAGCTTGATCACATGACATCATGGGGACAGTTTTCCAAACACATAACTCATTTAAGATGAGTTCTTACAGAAGAAGGCACAAGAAGGCCTAGTGCTCCAGATGGCTCTGGAACATATACGTGACCTGAAATACTGGCAAGCTAAGCAGGACCTGACCATCTGTGGAAATGCCTATGGGGACGTACAATGTTCATAACCTTCTATATGAAGTGAGAATTCAATCAGCATAAGACTGGGCTTACCTCTCTGTCAAGTCCAGCAGCAACTGTGATAATGTCACCTGTTTCATTGTTGATTGTAAACATATTTGGGGAAGGGGTGCTCGGGGCTTGTGACAAAATTCTGTATCTCAGCATTCCATTCAATGCATTCGGGTCATCAGCATCAATAGCAGTGACTGTCATGACATAGGTTCCTAATGAAGAAACAAATAATCCTTGGGGTTAAATAAACAGTTTACTGGGGTTACCCAAGTTCACTCAGAAGCTCAAAACATGGTCTAAACATTTGCTTCCTCTGACAAAACACTTCAACATTCCTTCTGTTATTTGAACCACACTGCTTTCCCCAAGGCTCTTGATTAACAGGGGGCAAGGCGATATAAAAATACATGCATTCATAACATACATCCACTTAGTTCTGGAAATGTTCTCCTGGCAATCAGGCCCATCAATTCAATAACATGTTTAATGAAAATGTAAACTCACACATTTTTATGGCTGTCTAACTGACTCAGATCAAATGAGCAGCATGCATAAGCAAGTGGGGTGCATATTGATTTTGTAGAAAGGTAATGCTTGTCTGTTCAGTATACAAGTTTGTAAAAATAAAGGTGCGTCTGTGACTATTTAGCTTCTTTTACACAGCTAATGTTAAAGCAATGATGATTGGTATGAAATAGTGGTACTTTCTGTCTTCTAACATCAAAAGTCATGCCAATGGGATGCAATGGAGAAGAAGTTTATTATTCACAAAGGGACATAAATCTCTGCTCCAGGAAAGAAAGAGTCTGATCCTATGTACAAAACTGAGAAGGTGCAAGGAAAAATGGGGTTTCCTTCTCTTTTCCATTTTAAGAGAGTGTTTTTTGGTGGAGGTGGATTCTGAATCTCTACAGGCAGTCCCCAAGATTATGAATAAAATAGATTTTCTAGGTTTGTATTTAAGTCTAAGCAGGTACATTTTAAGTGTAACTCCAGCCACACACACACACACACACACACACACTTGTTTATTTAAATCTAGTGTACCATCGAATGTAATGTTTGCCTCCATTTTAAGGTGCACATTACAAAAACAAAACAAAAAAAAGCAACTACCAAGGAAGGTAGAGGAAGCAGCACCTTTCTGCCAAGTGGAGCGCTACTTTTCCATAGCCTCTCAGTTGAGAGGCAAAAGAGAATGGGGCTTGGGGAGGGAAGATGCTGCTCCTCCATCAGGCTGAGGCTGGTGAGTTTCAGCCTGATGGAGGGGCACATGGGTAGCATAGGGAAGAGTTAACACCCCTGTGATGTTTGTTTTGTTGTCTGTGTCCCTGTTCAGAAGATTTCACCTCACTTTCTGTTCCTGTGATTGTTGGAAAATTTGGCTTGTTGTGGGAACAAGAATTGGTGATAATGCTTCAGCAGAGACACCTTTTCCCCATAACTCTTACAAAAGTGACGTTTCCTTTCTAGGGATAGATTTCTCTCACTTCCTGTTGTCTCACCCTCATTCTTAACTAGTCCACTGCTCAAGTCACTACACCATCAATAGACATACTGAAATATATAGAAGGTTTCTGGGAATAATCGGAAGAATCTCTTATTCCATCTACTATATTTGGAGAGAGTAAGATGGGAGTACAAGCAACATTACTTCGATCTAGAACTTTTCCTGTCTTCCCATGAACAATGTAGAAGGGTCTTCGGGTATGTGGAGTGGGGAAGTTGACAAATACCTTCCTACTGCCTGATCCACACTACTACACGTAGCCTATGGGCACACATAATGACCAACAGATAAAGACAGAAGGAGAAAGACACCTCTTTGTTAATTCATAATGCCATTTTTGTCAGCCACATTTATTCGTTCAGTTGCCCTGCCCCCAAAATTTGAAGTTTGACTATCATGTAACTACTGTATTTCATCTAATATAGGATGCCATTGATTCCAAGACACACCTCCCTTTTTGGAGCTCCAATTTTAGAGATTTATGGTTCCAAGACCCCTTTTTGGAGCTTTCAAAAAAAAATAAAAATAAGGAGACCTCCACCATCTTTAAATCCTTTCTTTCAAGAGCATCAGCACACTTTTAAACCTCTTCTTTACAGGGAATCTGCAACATTTTAAAACTCATTTATTAAACCAGTTCTTCCAAAACCAATAGGTAGAATGGGTTTCCTGCCCAAACCGGAACATAATGCCACCATCAAAGTATGTAAAAACCCATAATTCCAGAATGGCATCAATTCCAAGTCACACTCCCTGATTTTCTTTGTGGGGGGGGGGGGAGGGGGGAGTGAGTCCTAGATTACTGTAATACAGTGTAATAAAAGCACTGTTAAATGGTTGCAATCCAACACTCCACCCCCCGTGGTGTAAATATCCAGATGCAGAGATACACAAGGTCAACACTACACCATGTAAAACAGTAACATTATGTAACACATACCACTGACTGGGTGTCATTGTACAATGCCCAGTAATGCAACTCCAATGCACAACTGCAATGCAGAACATTGCAGAATCTATCGTTTGTGCTACTGATGAATAATTTGCCTGCCATGCTGAGCATGACTTATGCATGCATAAGTCACTAAAGAATTTTAGAAATGTTATTCTTCCTTCCCTTCCTTTCCCCGTCCCCACTTTCCCTCCCTAGAACATGCCATTTACCCTGAGATTTGGCTCCTACGTGCCAAAATTAGGTGGCAAGCTATGCTTTATTAAACATGATGATGTGATTACAGCTGTTTGAGTTCGGAAGCTGATTTTGCTTATATGAACCCAGAAAGGTGGCAGCATGTGCACATATACCTAACAACCGCTTTCCCACCAGCACAGAATCAAGGGGGTGGGGAGTGACTCAGCTTGCTTTTGTTCCAATGAAACATGACACATACAATAATCAAACATGACTTCTGAGCTCCTTCAAAGGAGTCTGATCTTTCCTGACTGGGGAGAATACAGTTAAAATTTAACAACGACAGGATGACAATGATGATGATTATTGCAGAGAGTGAACCGACAAGATTTCGGCTAAAATTGTAAAATATGTTTTAGCATTTTGAAGTGAAAATAAATGTGCTTTTGAAACATTACCTGGCTTTGATCCTTCGGGGACTGTCCCATTCCAAACCTGGTGTAAAAACTCAGGTCTATTGTCATTCATATCAATGACATTAATAACAATGTCAATGGGATTTTCCACCTGGTTTCCATTTACATCCACAGCATGTGCCCTCAGCTGCAAAAGTCATTAGAAACTGAGAAATCTTGCAAAACATGTCATCAGGCATGGTAATTAGTGTTGTTGACAGGACATTTTAAATGGAACTCCATTAACTTGATTTATTTCAGCATCTTCTTTTGTACCATTCTCCTGGTCATTTCAGCACACTTGAAGACAGGTTTTTTTTAAAGCAATGTAGTAAACCACCAAACCGCAAAGCGCTCTAAAACTCAACTCCCTGATCCATGTCTAAAGTTACAAAAGTAAGATTTTGGTGCAGAATAAACAAGCATTCAATATTCATTCATAATCTTCCTAAAGCCTGGATAAAAAGTATCCAAGGCAGAACATGACAGAGGTTTAAAATAATGTGGGGAAGGTGGATAGCGTGTTTTTCTTTCCTCTCTTGTAATAATAAATCATTTAATGAAAGTGATTGTAAGAAAATCACAGCAGATAATAAACATTTCTTCAAATAGTACACAGTTAATTTGTTAAATATGATTCAATGATAGCCACTAGCCTAGGAACATCTTTTTGTACTCTATAAGAAGTATAATGAACTAATGGATATTAGGAGATAATCGATCAGAACTGTTCTTGAAACTTACTAAATATTACTAAAAAACAGAGCTTATAAATGTTACTGCTTTGAATCACCATGTTTAGAATTTCTCAGCTGCTGGCTGGGAAATTCTGTGACTTGGAATAATGAAAAATTACCTTTCTAATTTCTAATAAAATATGACATTTTGCTTTGAGAATTCTCAAGAATCCATTCACCAAATGTTCTTCTAAGCAGCCTTATAGGAGTTCATATTTTAAGGCATTACTGATAGATCTAAACTACCTCATGATATTGATATATATATATATATATATATATATATATATAATTTTTCAAATTAAAAATGCAATTTTATAATCAAATAATGCTGCCTCGTTAAAACTATAGTCCTGCTAAATTCATGTCGTGATGGAATTTGCAACCATAAAGAAAAAAAAAACAGAAATTAATAGACTCCACATTATTGATTTATTTCAAATCTAGAGATTAACAGATCCAGAAGCACTCCTTTTGAGGGATTTTCCAGCTATTGGTTCTGGCAATTCTATTGATGCCGAGCTGTGGAATAGGAAGATTAATTAGGCACCTGACACTATTTTTCCTAAGATTTTTTTTTACTTGGGAACACAGCATGATTTATTTGGTTTCTTGAGGACAACAGAGCAATTGAATCCAAGTTAGGGACCATTTTAGACTTAGTTTCCTCTTTAGAAAGTAATTGTAAAATATCTGTTGAAGAAAACTTCACTAGACATCACTACTCTAGATAATTATCAGCTTGTTTCTACTCGCCCTTTATAAGTAAGGTTTTACAGCAAGTGGTGGAAGCAAATCAAGGCTCTCTTGGATGAAACAGATTCCTTGAATCCCTTCCATTTTGGGTACAAGCCTGATCATGGGCATAAATAGCCTGGGTCACCTTGACAGAAATCCTATGATAGCAATTGACGGAATGTGTTCTCCTGCACCTCTCAGTGACTTTTGATATCACTAATCATGGTATCTCTTTTTGACTAACAGAAGTGAAGGCACTGTTTTACAGTGACTCATTTTTTGCAGAATGTTCCCACAAGGTTAGGAGATTGCTGTTAAGCCTCTTTGTCATTAGCATGTGAGATTCCACAGATTTCAATAATGCAAACATATTCATGAAGCTGTAAGTCATCAGAGGTTTTGGGGTCAGGTATCATCAGTAGCTAATGATCCCTATTTTTTCTCTTTCACAACTGATGCTAAGAAAATGTGGATCTTTTGAACTGTCACTATTCAGAAAAGGACAGAATGTGACTAAACAGACCGAGGCTCAATCAATCCAGAGAAGATAGACATATGGACAGTCAACATGAAACCTGACAAGTGACACATAATTTCTGTAAATAAACAAACAAATTATCTCTAATCTATTACAAAAGATTTGAGTTGCTCAACTATATACCAGCATCTCCAGCTCTGATGAATGAAAAGCAACAATGTGTAGAATTCCAGATCTCGTACAAACATTTTAAATCTAAAGCTGAGAAAACTATGCCAGATGTGCTCTTCCAAGTTGAAACAGATGTTAAGATTTTTAATTTAAATATCTGGTTTAACGCAAATTAAGGACTTACGTGAAAGGAAGCGATTTGCTCTCGGTCTAACGGTTTTGTCACCGACAGTTGACCTGAGATGGGGTTGATGATAAAAATGCCTGTGGGGGGTTGATCAGCTCCTGGTCCAGTAACGCTGTACCGCAGGGAAAGGCTTTTATCACGATCAGATCTGATCTAGGTACCAAGAAGATGATGGTTTTGTTAAACACATAAGCAATCAGAAGTGTTAGCTGCTAAACAAAGAAGCAACCTTGCTATTTCTAAACTGTTTGAGTACTCATTCTGAATAACCAGCCCATATTGTCCACAATGAGTTATCTTTCTGTTAAAAAACAAACATACATACGTATGTGCATTGGGCTAGTTGGGATGGCATCTAAAATACTGTTATTCAAAAACAGGGCAGCTAGATTGTTAGATATACTAATGGATGCCACCATATTGTTCATTCTGTTGACCATAGAAATGCTCACAGACTCTCAGCTTCAGGAAAACTTATGTAAGGTATGTCTTAAGGACGCCATTAGTTAGGGAAAAAGAGAAAAAAAACAGTCACTACACCATATCTGAACTAAGAATTGATATTACTGCATCCTGGTCCTGGTGTTACTACAATTTTATTCTATCCCATTTATATCTTACATGTATGTATTGTTTAACACAAAACTCTTGGTTATTAGGTGATTTAAAAGAATAATATGTAAAATTGAATTAGAATATCAAATATCATCATTTTAGTCCAGGACTACTGTGATTAAACCACAGATAGATAGCATGCTTCCTGATATAATATTCAGCAAACTAGGAATGACCCATCAAGTGGCTGCATTGGACATGTTATTTTAACATCTGAAAAAATGGAGGACCAAGATTCACTCTTCTAGATGTGAAGATGATGTACCAGTGGTACCTAACACCATACAAATTGGCAAAATTCTGAAATGATATAAATAACAAATGCTGGAAATGTGGGTCTAAAGAAGGGAACTTCCACCATATGTGGTGGTCCTGTGGAAAAAATCAAGTCTTTTTGGAAAACAATCCAGGAAGTATGTCAAAAGATGCTGAAAACAACCTCTCCCTTAAAACCAGATAATTACCTCTTGGGGATTAGCAATATGGACTGGGATATAAACACAGAGAAGCTGTTAGTTTATCTAACATCAGCAGCACAAATTGTTTTTGCAAGAGTTTGGAGACAAAATAAAATACCACCGTCAGAAGACTGGCTAGAAATGATATTAGATATAATGAATATGGACCATCTAACTTTTCTATTAGCAAGACAGCAGAATACACATATTTAAGACAACAAGCTGGACCCGTCAAGGAATGGATAAAAGAAAATAACTTAAAGGTGTTGATATGAAGATAGTTCAGAAGTTAAGAACTACCGATGCTATACTATTTTGAGAGGAAGAAAAAAGAAAATTCAAAGTGGTTTTTTTTCTCCTTAATCTATATAAATAAAAATGTAATGTTCGTTTGTGGGATTAACAGAACTTAAAAACCACTGGGGGAATTGACACCAAATTTGGACACAAGACACCTAACAACCCAATCTATGTCCTTCACTCAAAAATTGATTTTGTCATTTGGGAGTTGTAGTTGCTGGGATTTATAGTTCACCTACAATCAAAGAGCATTCTGAACTCAACCAATGATGGAATTGAATCAAACTTGGCACACAGGACTCCCATGACCAACAGAAAATACTAGAAGGGTTTGGTGGGCATTGATGTTGAGTTTGGGAGTTGTAGTTCACCTACACCCAGAGAACACTGTGGACACAAACAATGATGGATCTGGACCAAACTCTACACGAATACTCAATATGCCCAAACGCGAATACTCAATATGCCCATCCAAAACCTAGTAAAAAAAAAAACATATCAGTAGGCATTTTGTTGTCCACTCTGTAAAACAACAGAGCTAGAGATCCTTGCTGTCCTAATTTAAATTGCAGAAAGGCCAATCAGGAGATTTTTCTTTCCCGACCTGTTGTAATTATTTACTCCCTGAATAGCAGGACCTATGAACATGTGGCCAACACAGAGACAGATGAGTCTTCAATTCCTACAGCAATCCTGCTTTTAAGAGCTGCAGATTGGTTAGGGATATCTTTCTACTGGTATTTCACTAGTGAATTAACAAATAATTATACAGTAAATTTACACCTCTTCTCAACAGAGTCTATTCCTGCTCCTCACGAAAATGTGCATTGACTTCCTGAATGTTGACCTTTGTGTACAATCTTAGGAAATGGATTTATGTAACCAAGTCCTAAAAACTGACTTTGAAATGGTCTTTGATGGTAATTTAGCTTACTGATATCTGCCTAGGGACATGAGCCTTATCTAAAAATGCAAACATTTGTTTTGATTTCATTGAGTTTTTTTTTTTCATACTCCATAATAGTTTTCCTGTCTTTGTTTAGAACTGACTTTTGAGACTTTGTATTTTCTTCCTGCATTGAAATTCCGTTAGCGTTTAAAATAACTTTCCTAATTTATGCACTTGTTTACATAATTTACATCTTCCCACTGCCAAATGAATGTGTTTGCATTTCTCCCCAGAATCATGTTCATTTTCTCTAGTTCCATTTTAAAATATGTGCATCATTTTATTCACACTTTGTATCTTGGAAATGGCCTTGGAAGTTTTCCTAATGTGTGAATGCTTGAGGCAAGGTGGACAAGTCTCTGGAAATGTGAAAATGCTAACTTTATTGACACTGTTGAGCCCAATGTTATTTTATCTACATCCCCACAGTCAGATGGGCAGTTCTATGGTGAAACCATCAGGTCATGAGAAAACCCTTTATCTGTTTTTTCCCTAGCTGGTCAATGCCATTGGCTGAATGGATAACCATTTTTCCTGTGGCTCACTCTCATTATTGCCGAAGGAAAATGAGTCCTTGTAAAATGTGATGTTAAAACACCTCCAGTCATAAAACATAGGGCTCATCTATATGGGCATGAAAACCCGGACTCCGCCTAAATGGCTGTCTTCACAGTGTTTCTTCACTTCCAATATCATGGATTATACTGGATTAATCTGGCTTTGAGTCACTTCAGGGAAAGTCTGGGGATGCTCTGGCTTTTGACAGAAACCCTGGAGTATTCCGTGGCATTGCACAATATGGACAGCTGGCTCAGGTCTGATATGGATTGGCTTGTTATCTACGTGGTACACATCAGCCATTCCCTTTTGCCTGAATCCGTGCCACTGCCATCACTATTCCTGACAAGCCCCCTCCTCCTTCATGGTCATGTGGTTGGCATAAGGTGCTCACAACTCTTCTAGGCATAAGGTGATGTTGGCATAAGGTGCTCACAACAGTGAGGTGCTTGCTTGGAGATCTGTGGCCAGCTGGAAAAGGCAACAGCAACAGCAACATAGAATGTGAGATGACAGTCCAGTGACTGCCTCCAGGGTCAGTTTGCCTCCAGGGTCAGTTTGGAGCAGAATTGCTCTTGATTTACTGGTCAGTGTAGACTCGTCCACAGTCTCATGTTGTATAGCTCTTAGTACCATGTTATGTGATACTGCAATATTGGGACATAGAAGCACAGAAGAAAGCTGGTTTGCCAACAGTATGGTAATTCCTTTTTTCTTTTCTTTTCTGGTTTTAAACAGCCATAAGACATTTATGACATAGCAAATAACAGTGTGACAGTATATGATTAGCCTGTGTGACATTCTCTCTGAACTCAAGAATTAAATAATTTTAAGCTATAGAAAGAAAGAATCTATGTCCATGCTTGACATTTCTTCTGAGGATTAAAATAAGTTCAAAAGACACTGAAGCACTTTATTGTCCGAATTTATTTCACATAAGAGGACTTCAGTTTCAAATACCTCAAACTCTACCACAGAAAAAGTTATGAAATAAAAGATGCCTAGTATGTACAACTATGTATTTTTAATTTTAAAGATACTGATTCCATGATTGAAAGTGATGGGGTTCAGCCTGAGTTTGAACTTGAACCTGATTCTCTGTTTGTTCCTCCTGATGCTAATGAAAGTATATTTACTGATGCTAGTGGAAATGTACCTTTTGATGCCAATGCTCCTGAAATTAGTGAGGAAGAATCTGCTGTAGGTTTGGAAAATGCCAATGTTCCTGAAATTAGTGAGGAAGGAACTTCTGTAGATTTGGAAAATGAAAGTACCAGTGTTAATGAGAATGTTGCAGAGGGAGACCTTGAACTTTCCCTCCCTTCTGCACCTGTTAACTGTAATGACAACAGAAGGAGCCAAATTTGGGAAGACAGAAATAAAACACTCAGTTTGCGTCGATCCTCCCGAATTCAAGAATTAAAAACATTGTCTTCAAAACAGAAGGGCGGTTCACGGAACCGATTCTTGAGTTTTAATTGCAATACGGCAGGTTGATTCCCTCAGTTCAGGCATCGTTTCAGAATTGATGAAGACCTTGGCAGTTCTCCCGGTTTCCTGGCCATAGTATGGAAAGATTTCTAGGATATCAAGTACGGTTAGTGGATTGCTAACAGATTCAAGTATTTCTCAGAGAGGCTTTTGATTTTGCTTTGTCCATTTAAATTCATGTTTGCTGATTTTGCTGTGGCTTTTGACTTGCATTTTTCCTTTATTTTGTAACAATTTTTCTTCAATAAAAAAGGATTGTTTTTCACAGCCAAGTGTGGTGGATAGTTATCTTAGGCCTCGTTCTCTGCTCTGGATTGCAACAGAAAGTACTTTTCGTATATATCTCATGTATTTCTGAACTGGACGCACAAGACTGTGTCTTCTTCCTTAGCCACCTTATTTGCATTCTTTGACAATAACAAAAGCATGTGGAGGAAAATAAATGCATTTAAAATCACATATTTAAAAATCAGTTTCTACTTTACTTTTAGATTCAAGTAAATTATTCTAAACTTGTTTGAGAATAAAATTATATATATATATATATATATATATATATATATATATATATATATATATATATATATATAAAACCCACAACCACAAAGATGTTTTCAATCTCACCTGCTATTAAAAGGTAAACAGCTTTCAAATTATACCTTGGATGAGAATTACAGAAGGAAGTAACTGTGATATGATGTGCCAACAGTGTCATTTAATCCATTGTAGACGGACGGTGCCGAAGGAGGAAATGTGTGGTAACTAAGCTTAAAATGTCAGGGTGATGATACTGGAACTATGCAATGCTTTCAAAAATACAAATTATTTTCCTGGCTTCTGAACTCAATAAACAATGCAATGAAACGATATGCACCATTACTTGTGTGAAGACACAATGGCAGAAGGAATCTTATTATGTTCTCAGCAAAAAAAACAAAATAGTAAAGCATTCAACCAAAATCAAACCAGATAAACAAAAGGGTGGAAACAAACCAACACAGACATTTTCCATTCTCGTCTTAGTATCATCTATTTATTGCCCATGAAAATGATGGTTCCACAATTTCTTTTCCCAAAGGAGATATCTAAAAGGGCAGGGTGGGCTAGAATTGACCTCAGGGTTTCCACATGGACCTTCTTTCATCCAACAAAGGACAAGGCCACTTAACACAGTTTTGTCCCACATTAGGCAAAGTTGGGGAATGCTCTGGAGGTTCCCCAAAGAACAGACCCGCACTTTGGTGTAGTCCACACATTTTGGCTGATCATGAATTGGAACCAGCCCCACTCTTCGCATGACCACTCCACTTTCCCTGGGATTCGTGCTGCAGGGAGAGGGAGATGGCATTTAACTTAGTGGTCCTGTTGCTGTTGTAATGGTCACAGAATTCCAAAAGGCGATCGGCCATCCCTGGGCAACATTGCTGACATTTTTTTAAAAATGTCCCCATGACTTCGAGAGGGGAGAAGTAACACCTTGTCCTTTCTCCCCTCCTCTTTGACATTTCATGGTCATCACAATCATGGCAACAGGACCACCATGGTTAAGGGGCTGCCTAACAGAGCTGAACCAAGATTGACCCACTGGATGGTCAGGGGCCTCTATCCTGTTGCTAGGTCAAATGGAGATAGTCAGTTTGGAGTACTTTACCCCCAGAAGCTTTTGCACGTGGGACAAAGAATAGTCACATTCAGAAGTGTGGATTTAACATTATATACCACTGTACTTTTTAAGTGATTAAAGCATTAACATTTTCCCCACTTTTATCATGACTCCCATATGTTTTGTTAAAAGAAAACAAAATATTGATAAAACATTCCAATGTAAAGGCTCAAACACATTTCTGAGCAACATTTCTCTCTTACCCTAACTAATTCCTGAGGAAAGGGTCCTCTGGAATTTTCTGGCAAGTTGATTGGAGGGATGACCCAGTCTCTCTTCTGTCTTTGCAGATGACCACTGTGCTTATTTGACTGTTTTGGAAATACTATGTCTTCCATTTTCTTTTGCTCCTTTCCAGTCAAGATAATGAAAGAAAGAAGAAAACACAATATGGTTGGATATACATTCACATAATTAAAAATGGCATAAGAATGTTTTCACAGAATTACATGGAGTAAAAAATTATATGTAACATGTTTTTCCTCCGATAAAATATTACTGACCTCTTTGTTTTCTAGCAATATGTTTCTACTTTAAAAATAGGGAGTTTCAAGGAATTTATTATTCCATGGTGGTGTGGAAAATACCTTATACTCTTTATGTTCCAACTGCAGACTAGTTAATACAGCACAGAATTTAATAGCAAGCCTTTAGATATTTCTCATTAGTTGGAGCTACTGTTCAGGTAATATGCTACCGTACATTAAATTTAGAACTGGGTATGATAAAAAATAATTTGAGTTCCAAGAGAAGTTTAATACATAGTAGTAAGGAATGTCTAAAATATTTATGACCCTATTAAATCCCATAGAATTAATGTTGTAATTATTTTAAACCTATGTCAGCCATGATGGATGCTATAGATGACCCATTTTGCACAGTGGGCATTAATCTCTGCAGGGTGTCAACAATTCTTCGTGCATCTGTAAGCATTCTGGCTTTTCTCTCTTGATTCCTATGTACATTCGAACATGCTAGCTCATTTGGGCATACAGAAAAAATAAAGGAAACACTCCTTTCCCAAACCTCTAAAAATAACATTGCATCCTCTCTGTTAAATGTACTGTAGGAGAAAAATAATGTATTTTAACAATACAGAACCCAGATGTTTTCAAGCATTATGCATGGGTAATCTTGACTATTCCACACAAAAAGACATAATTGAAACAGCTAGGAACATAGAAATACTGTTGTGCTTACTTCTGAGTAAAAAAGCTAGAATTTTGGCTGTTAGTGGACCACAAAAGGAACTATTTCATTTGAGCACATATAAAGACAGAAATCCATGTTCCAATCCTATATTAATATTGTTACAACAATATTAATAATAAGCCCCTGGTGGCGCAGTGGGTTAAACCCCTGTGCCGGCAGGACTGAAGACCGACAGGTTGCAGATTCAAATCCGGGGACAGTGTGGATGAGCTCCCTTCTATCACCTCCAGCTCCTCATGCGGGAATGTAAGATGAGCATCCCACAAGGATTATAACACATCAAAAAACATCTGGGCGTCCCCGGACAACATCTTGCAGATGACCAATTCTCTCACACCAGAAGAGACTTGCAGTTTCTCAAGTCGCTCCTGACACGACCAAAAAAAAAAAAAACAACAAAAAAACCCAACATCAACTGCTTTGCTCTTATTCTTCTGGGGAGGTTTTAGGCATGTAAGATGGACAGGAACAGTAATGTCCTCTAGATGTTTCAGACTACAACTCCCATCATCCCCCACTAGGACAGTTGTTTTGTGATTTACTATCAAAACATCTGTGGGGCCCAAGCTGCCTAACCTGCTTGTAAAATATAAAAATGGGCTTAAAAGGGCCTGCACAGCAGATCAACCAAACACATTCTTCCCAGCATGTTTGGAAGATGTTTGAAGATCTCTGCTGCTGGTTTGGACAGTAAGGATGCTAAAGCAATGGTTCATTTATGTTCCTAGTGAACTGTTTAAAACAAGTGGTGACGGCTGTTTTGAGTTTAGGGTTTAGTGTGCTTGAGTGTAATTTATATACATCAAAGAGCAAGTTCTACACTTGTGTAAATTGCTTGGTGTGCCATTGATTTTCATCCAAACTTGAGGTACATCTATATTGTTGATTTAATGCAGGTTGACACCACTTTGCCATGGTTCAATGCCATGGAATCATATAAGTTGTGGTTTTACAAATTATTTAGCCTTCCTTGCCAAATAGTGCTGGTGCCTCACCAAACTACAACTCCCATGATTCCAAAGCTATAACAATTAAATTATTGTTAAATTGCATTATTTCTACAGTTTAGATGAATCTTTTAGCAATTCATTTGAGAGACCTGATGAAAATAATGGCATCACTACAAATTTAAGTTTTACTGATTTTGACATGTTGGCTGTAAGAATGATTAAATTCCAATCCAAACCATTGTCAAAATACTGCAATGACATTTTGTTTTTCAAATTAATCTATAGAGCTTTCCTGCATGTAGGCTACCTTGTAACAACTGAAGAAGGTCTTGCAATGTAGGGACCACGGTAGGAGAATCCTTTGGCTAGTACATGGGACTTATGTTCTTACATTGGTTGAAGGAGACATCATACTATAGTAGTGCAAATAACTTACTCAGCAAGAGTGCTAGCATTAAAATTTTCAACATTTACTAAGCCTAAACTATTTAAAACTCTGCCCCCCTTTACACTGTTATAAAAAATCCAGATTATATGCTTTGAACTAGATTATATGGCTGTGTAGACTCATATAATCCAGTTCAAAACAGATAATGCGGATTATCTGCTTTGATAATCTGGGTTATATAGCTGTGTAGAAGAGATCTAAGAGGAATTATGTGAATGTTCCTTCTTATCAAATCTTTCTGTTTTAAGAGCATATCTCAAATCTTTTACAAGGTGAGCAAGTAATGATAGGAATAGGATGGATACCATAAGGCGTATATCCATATAAACACAGCCAAGCAATGTCTCTCTACAGTTCAGATGAGAGCAATTTCCACAAGAGGGAGACGCCTATCCCTACATTCACTGGAGCCATAAATAATTTACACCTAGCCATCCTTCCACACTTCGCCATTTGATTATTGAGGGCTCAGACAATGCCAATATTCTCTGCCAGAAAGGTTTTCCTGCTTCTGCTGTAAATCTGCAGTTCCAGTGTAATAAACTTGATTGATGGCTCAGAGAGGGGGAATTGTTTATTTTGTGGTTATATGTAACTGCTTGAATAAATACTATAATGCTTTCAATGGGTTTAGAATAAATGAATGACCACTTCCAATTTAAATTGGGATATAAATGTAAAAAAGTGTTTAAAAAAACAACAAAGCTCAGTGCAAACAAAAAAAGCTCAGATGTAAATAACTTAAGTGACCAAACCTTCAATGAGATAGACAGGCTTTTAAAACAAAGATCAAGAAATGTTAGTTTTAAGCTTTACAATTATTTATACATTTAGTTACCCATTAACCTAAAATGGGGTTAGATAATCTCCGAAAGCTCTTTTCTGGTATAACTTAAAAGGGATATTAGCATGTTTTACCTTCACTGAATCCTCTGGCTCAAGAGCGAGTTTCACTGCCACTCTCCACTCTTCCTTGGTTTCTTTATCATTAGCATATAAGAGGAACTCAGTAGGCTCCAGAGAAAGCTGAAAGCTTCTGGCGGCATACACCACACCATCTTCACCCACTCTGAAATCTGACGGTATGCTGCTTTCAATATGGACTTTTCGGCTTCCTTCACAGCTTCTAAACCTTGCTGCAAATGTTTTAAAAAGCACAAAATCAAGGGTTAAAGGGGATGTAAAAACCATGTTCCAATGCAACATAGGTTATTAGCTGCAATTAGTGAAACAACAGAGTTCTTCCATATTAAAAGACTCAATAATATCATTTAGCTTAGTCTTTGCTTACTCTTAATAGAAACAAACAGAAAATCAAATATGTGTTTTCCATTATAATATGATTTCTTACACAAGTTCAACTGATTTCATAAAAGTTGTTGGGGTTTACTATTTCTGGATCAACTCTTGGCTAAAACCCTCTAGAAAGCCCATTTTTCAGAATTTCTCATATTTTCACTTTCCTTGCTCTGACAGGAGAGGCTTGTGAACATGCATACGGCAGGATAATGGTCCTGATTTGACAATGCATGGTGAAGGGTCTCTAGGTGCCTTTGCCATATGGATGTTCCAAATCTCCAAACTTCTTCCCAATTTGAAGATGGAAAAATGATGAGATAGCCCAGTCTACTGTAGTTCTGCAGGTTCCATTCACAAAAATGATTTTTTTTTTAAGAGAAGGCAGTATCATATTTTTTGCATTAATCAGATTTGTTGATGTCTGGGGAGTTATTTGAACAGAGGCGCTAGTTTTCTGTTGAGCATGAACATATTCAGAGGTAGCAATGTTGGTCATGTAGCAAAATACGACACTTAACTGACAACTATCTTAATTTGCAAAAAAGTAACATTTGAGACAAAATACAACCACTTTTCTTCTCCTATATGATCTCAACATCTTTGTCTGAAGTGAAACTTTGAAAGCTTGAATGATGTATTTTTGGCACTTTGGTTAGCCAGTTTGTTCTCTTCTGTTGAATATAACTGGTTCCAATCAGTCCTTTTTAATTAACGAAAATCAAACAAGAAATGTATCCCCCTGAGTGGACGTTTTTACTCCTACACAGCTTCAGAACGTCCATCTATCTAGACTTTTGAGCATCTGCTCAAACGCTTTTGCACTGCATATTATATAGGAATTATTCTGTAAACAACCAATGAAAAATTCACACATATAAGAGATTAATATAGGAAATAAAATTATTTGTAACTAGCACAACATTTTTATTCTCTTCAAAATAGCTGTTTTCCTGGTCAGACTACACTCTATGGAGCAAAGCCTTATACAGGCAATTCCCAAGTTATGAACAAGACAGGTTCTGTAGGTTTGTTCTTAAACTGAATTTGTTTGTACATTTTTAAGTGTAACTCCAGCCAGATAAATATAGATAGATGGACAGACAGATAAAGCTTTGGATAGCATAGAGAAAGGTTAACACCCCTGCGGCGATTGTTTTGTTGTCTGTGCCCCTGTTCAGAAGATTTCACCTCACTTTCCATCCCTATGATAACTGGATTTTGCAAAATGTGGCTTGTTGTGAGAACAAGGATAGGTGACAAAGCTTCAGTGGAGACACCTTTTCCCCATGGTAACTCTTTCAGGAGTGAATTTCCCTTCCTAGGGATAGATTTCTCTCACTTCCTGTTGTCTCGCCCCATTTGTAACTGTGAGTCATTGTAAGTCAGATGTGTGTAACTCGGGCAGGGACTGGCTATACTATGAATGCTTTGAGAGATTTTCCCAACATTGCCCTGAACAATGATATAGCATACGAGGTAAAATTATTCATGATACCCATTACCTTCATCCAGTTGAATGGCATATCAATTTATTCAATCAAGGAGACTTTTTAAAAGTTTTCATTTCCTCCTTTATTTATTGTCAAATGCAAGTCCAATTTCCCTTGCACATACACCAAGCTACAGTGTCTCTTTATTCACTCAACATTTGAACAACATCTGAGCCATTGTCAGTATGTTTTTCAGCATCCTTTACCAGTCAGCCTTTCCCAGTTTCTGACCCGTGCTTCATATACATGATTTGGTCAAAAATGCCCAACAAACTGAAAAAAGGTTTTGCAAATTCATGGGATTTTCTTATCCATGTGAAGAAATACCTTTTATTCAATGTTGGAATATCTAAATTCAAACCCATAAAACCTCTCAGGATGTAATGCAAAAACTACTTACATAATTAGACATATTTCCTTTTTATGCCAGTGGAGATCAGCCTCAACAAATAAAGAAAACTCTAATAATGCGTAGTAGCAAACAAACAAACAAACCCTCAAGAGACATGATGCAAATATTTTAAAGAAACCTTTATAAATACATAATTTTGGACCTTCAAAGAACCATAAACATAGTGCAGTTGCCCCATTTCTCCCAATTTTTACAAAAATGTGTGAAAAATAAGCATTTGTTCAAATTGCCCCTTATAAGATGAGACCCATGACCTTTTCATAAGCATATAGAATCCATCTCTAACTGGATGATGCTACTATTATATATAGACCTGATATGAAATGGGATTTTAGTGGGATGAGGCAATCTCTCTCTTTCCATATAGTTGAATAACTAAAAAGGGAAGCTGGTACCTTTCTCATTGATATTCTTCCTTCAGGCAACTGAATACTATGAAATTCAATGAAAATTGCTCTCTTTTGACAGCCCCTTGCTGAAATTGTATAAAATTGTCAGAGCCCTGGCAAAATTATTCTTCCCTGCAAAGAGTACACATTAACAAATTATACTGATATATATAACTAGCCATAATTAAATTACATATTGTGCTGTAGGTAGTTTTTACTCCAGTGCATAGCTGTTTCCTCTGTAAATATGATTCTGATCAGTTAGCTTAATATGTTTTAGCAGTCAGTAAAAGAAGAATAATTATCACTTTCCAAACTAATGTTTGTAGAAACATTAAGAAGACATTTGTCCTCTTTAGAAACAGACATTAGTAATGCTAATATTTTCATAAACTAATTGAAAGGGGAAGACATGTTATTTATAGTCCTGTTAACATGCTAACATTTATCTTAAATATATTGTGCCTTATATGTATTCTTCAAAATTATGAAAAGCACTAGTACACTCAAGCATAAAAGCTGCCACTTGTCTTTATAAACGGTGTCCAAATAAATCATCAGTAATAAAACTAATGAAGTCAGAGCAAAATTTAAGAATTTGAAAACGTATGTGCGTTCATGCATGTAAACACATACACACAAGTTTTGTAATTAATCTGTTTCAGTTCAACACCTGACAACCTCTTCTCTCTAAATGTAATATTTCAAAGAAGCTAAGTTCATTCAAGTGCTCAAACGTTTATGTGATATCAAATTAATCACTGTAATGACGCTTATATAAAGCACATTTAAAGTCTTCAAGAAGTATTGCTCATGTTATCTCATTAAAAATTACAAAAGTCCCATAAAGCAGTCCATTATTGGATATTGGGGGGGTAGGCTCTAGATCAAGAAAACAGTAGCATCAATTCATAGCAATGATGAACACACTTGCCTACTTCCTGCCTCACAGCTTTCACTCTTTACTATCTCTATAAGGCTTTCAAGAACAAAGTCAGGATCTAGGGGTTCTTCAGACAAGCCCTATATCCCAGGATGTGATCCCAGGTTTTCTGCATTAAGATGGATTATGAGTACGCACTGCCTGATAATCTAGGATAAACAGAAAACCTGGAATCAGATCCTGGGTATAGGGCCTGTCTGGAAGGGCCATAAGAGTACGGTTGTCCCACTGTACCCACAGATTTGGTACCTACAGATTCAATCAACCATGATTTGAAAATATTCCAAAAAGAAATTCCAAAAAGCAAGTCTGCACTTTAATTTTTTCATTCTATGAGGACTTCACTGAAACATTTAGATGTTTTCTTGGCACTCAAAAGAATTCTACTCAACACTGTTTGGGGCTCACCAAGGAAATGATTTTCAGCACCACTTTACTACACATGATAAAACCTAATTACTTTAAATGCATCAGATCAGATCCTACCCAATCTTAGAAGCTAAGCCCTGGTTAGTACTTGGATGAAAGACTGCCAATGGATACCAGGTGCTGTAGGCTAACTGCAGAGGAAGAAACTGGGAAAACCACCTATGAGTATTCTTTGCCTAAGAAAACTCTATGAAATACATGGAGTCGTTGTAAGCCAAGAAGTGATTTGAAGGCTAAAGTCGCAAAAGCAGTGGCCCCAATCCAAGAGTTTTCTGTAGGGTTGCTGAACAGTGATCAGCTATGAATTTTTTAAAAGGGAAAACAAAAAAATGACACCATTATTTCCTGCACAAATATTTGTTTGCTTATACTGAAAAATCTATTTTCGGTATGTTTTTATTTACCCTTTTAAAAAGTCTATTTTTAATGTATTGGGGTCGTGGGTCATTTTGCCTCTGTAAAATGGGGTCGTGACTCAAAAAAGGTTGGGAACTGCTGCACTGAAGTATTTAACTCCATTAGATTGTCTATTCATGCATTCATTTAGTAGATTTTTTTAAATTTTAAATCACAAAATAGACAGGAAACCAAGTACATAGCATCAAAATGTAAAGGAAGTAAATCAGAAACAACTAAAAAGTAACTGAAAACAAGGTGTTTTATCATACAGAAAATATATGACATTAAAATCTACAAGAGTTATCCAAATAAAAGAATTCTGAAGAGGTACATTATGTACAGTTGGAGGATGGAGGGTGGTACTTCATTATTATTGTGCTAGTTAATAAAAAAAACACCATGTTTCAGAAAAAGAGTTGTCTATCTAGATTCTCTGATATATGTTCTCATTTTTCTCTTGAGAGATATACCTCAATGTTTATTTCAGCTTGTTGAGACTTTACACTCTTTCCAAAATCCAGCTGAAACCATGCAAGCTATATGCAACATCTAATTTCCCCCTATCAAAATCGGCAGTACTAAGAGAGGCTTTGGTGTTAACTTCTTCTTTTATGCTTTTAGAAATTTGTTCAAGATCTAAGTCCTAGGAGCTGTTGATAGAACAAACTTCATATAATTATCAGCCCTGAGCTTGAGCACTTTATTGCTGTCTCTAAGAGGGATAGGAAGTTGAACACAGAAAGGAGCGTTTTAATGCAATGGCACAATACCTCCTGAGCCAATTAACTCCTGAATACTGTAAACTGCCAGGCTTTTAAGGTAGTCATTTCCTTACTTCCTACCTCTCTATTTGATTTTCTTTAACTTTAGTATCCATGGCTCAAACGTTCTCATCGATGGGACTTATGATTTATTCATTTATTTGATTTTGTTTGTACTCTGCCTCCCAAAATGGACTTCTAGACACAAAATTTCTATTACAGAGCAAAAAACGATAGAGGGTACAACTCAGAACAGTGGACCACACTGGGACACCCAAAGTATCCAGAAGTGACATCAAATGGGTATAGCTCTCAATTCTCCGCTGAGGAGATCCAAAAATAACATTCAGTGTGAACTCATAGGTTCCCTCTCAGTGGAAAGAAACAACTTACTCTGGAATATGTTCTTATCTCTGTTCACCCAAACATTCCACAGATTGTAGAAGCTCACAAGGCTGGCCCTGCAATAAACTTCTCAACTGGACTCATTGATATGCTGCTTTCACAACTTTGGGGAGGGGGGGGTAGAACATGCAACACACATATTTAGTGGGGACACACTGTGTCCTCACTAAATATGTTCAGGTCTCCTTAGAATACTATCAATTTTTATGTGTGTGGTGTGCTTCTCAAATTCTGAAAAAGAAATTTGAAACTCTAAAAACTTCAGGCTTTCTCGTTTCCTCAAAAATACTGATAGTCCCCTCTCATTTTTCCTTGTTTCAATCCTGTCTGCTGTTCACACCTGAGGGAGTTAGTACAATCCTAAATATATATATATATATATCTTCCTAAGTATTATGATCTAGTTTTCCCTGTCGTAACAATGTATTTTAACCACAGGTGTTTCCCCCTCTAACAATCACA
The DNA here is from genome assembly GCF_037176765.1 of Anolis sagrei. Taxonomy (NCBI): domain Eukaryota; kingdom Metazoa; phylum Chordata; class Lepidosauria; order Squamata; family Anolidae; genus Anolis; species Anolis sagrei. Next base: position 57,347,107 of record NC_090024.1, on the reverse strand, counting down.
ATAAACACATGCTGTAAAACTACCAAGTAATATATAGACAGCAAAGCAAGGATTGAACATTTACATCTAACATTGAACATCTACATCCAACCATGCAACTTTTTACACTGAGCTTAGATTCATTTATGTTCTTCATTTATGTTCTTCTACAAACATCACCTCCCTAGCACAATCATTTCTTTGGATGTTTCTTGGCTCTGCATTAAAGGAGGAAGAACATGATTTCCTTCTTCATGTTTTCAGGTCTCAAAAGAAGGAGAGATGGGAGAATACGCATTAGGTTGTTTACATCTTGCTCTCTGGACAGTATTTGGAAGAATACAGAAAAGGAAAACAAAATGTTCAGGAGTACATTAGCTAGGGCTTCCAAAGCAACACTTTCATTAAAAAAACAGACATAAGAATACTGTATAACATTTAAAAACCCAATATTTCTAGCTTTGATTTCTCCTTAAAGGTCTGATTTTGAAGGGACCAACCTGACCTTTTCCAACTACTCTAAGCACTGTCTCTTAATTTCAACTGCTTCGAGGCTCTTTTTTCTAATATTAAATTAACACCAACTACTTTAAAATCAGGATCATTGTTTTTTTAAAAAAACAATTACACACCAACACGCATATGGATTTTGTGCTCATATTATATTTGTGATACTAATGTACACATTTTATAAGTAGGTTCACTTATAATGCATTGTATTTTCTCTAATATATGTATTTTTGTGTGCCCCCTTCCTTTAATATACTATTTTTAGAGAGTTGTATCACAAAATTACAAAAAGTGTGAATAATGAAGTTCTGTTCAAGTTCATACACTCAACTAGAAAGTGACAATTTGGTGTGTTCTTAACCAAACCAAATGAATTCCAGGCTCAATGGCCATGTTCTAGCAGCATTTTCTCTTGCCGTTTCGCCCACATGTATGCCAGGCATCCTCAGAGGTTGAGGGGAAACTAAACAAGTGAGGTTTATATACCTGTGGAATGTCCAGGGTGGGAGAAAGAACTCTTGTCTTGTCTGGAGTGGCTGGCATCTTCAGAGGATGCTGTTAGAACATGACCATACAGCTCAGAAACCACACAACACTCCAGTGATTCTGGCTGTAAAAGCCTTTGACAACACATCGAATGAATCCATTTTCATCCCTAGTTCTGCTTCCTCTATTGCTTTAATGAGCATTCTTGTTTTTTTCTTCAATTGATCAGGAAGACATTAATCAACTTTTAAAACAGATAAAAGGAAGAAGCCTGCTCAACCTTTTGAGGCAGAAGTTCCCATGTAGTAACAAAGGTCAGCATGCAATTGTGATGTTCAATCCAGTGGGATTCAATGGATCTGGAAAAGGGGGCAAGCTCTCCTCTCCACTTCTGTCCCCATGCAACCCCAGCTTCAAAATAATCTAAGGATCAAGGAGGAGAGCTGGACTGGATGGCCTATGTGGCCTCTTCCAACTCTTTGAAAACGGACCGGAAATTTCAATTGGTCCAACGGGCAGCGGCCAGGATGTTAACTGGTGCTCCTTACAGAGAGAGGTCAACCCTCCTGTTCAAGGATCTCCACTGGCTGCCGTTTATTTTCCGAGCCCAATTTAAGGTGCAGGTGCTTACCTACAAAGCCCTAAATGGTTTGGGACCATCCTACCTGTGTGACTGCATCTCCGTGTACGAACCCACGCGTCCACTTCGTTCATTCGAAGAGGCGCTGCTTGTGATTCCGCCTGCGTCACAGGCGCGTTTGGTGGGGACACGAGACAGGGCCTTTTCTGTGGTGGCCCCCCGATTCTGGAACACCCTCCCCAAAGATCTTAGACAGGCCCCTATGTTGGCAGTCTTTAGAAAGAACTTGAAGACCTGGCTGTTCCGATGTGCCTTTCCAGAATAGGAAAACTCCAATAACAAGTCCCAGAAGCACTTTATTAGAATTAAGATTGCTGGCACACTGCACTTACCCTATAATCCTTACATATCACCTGTCACATCAGCACTTTTAATCTCTACCCAGTACTCTGTCCCGACCCAGTTTTATTGTGTCTTGGTGTATTGTTTATTGCTCGTTGTTTAATTTTGCTTTAACTGTTTTTAATTTGCTTTATGTTGTGTATTGTTATGTTGTGTTTTGAGGCCTTGGCCTTTGTAAGCCACATCGAGTCCTTCGGGAGATGCTAGCGGGGTACAAATAAAGTTAATAATAATAATAATAGTATGATTCTAAAACTTCTGTAACTATTATTTGGGAATTTTTGGGGGTGGAAAAGTGAAGGTGAGAGGAGGCAAAAGTTTCACTGTGTCTACCTCTATAACTTTGGACTTGGCTCATCACAAATAAATAAATAAATAAATAAATAAATAGGGATAAAACTCGGGTTACGTATGGCAGGTTGACTCACACTAAAGATTCATTTTAATGTTTCACTGTGGATGTATTTTAATACAACAGTCATCTTAAATGCAAACTGGCATTTGCCCGAAAGCTAATTCCATGGCTTTTTTTTTTAAGGCAACATAATCAAGTCAGGCTGATTTGTTTTTACCCTCAATGACCCAAATCCTATGGGTTGTTATGAATCCCAAAGAATGCTTTACCCTTGGGCCCAAAGAATGCAAATCTTCCCTTTCTGTACTCAAAGTGAAATAAAGTTCACTAATAAAAGTGTATACTAATGTATTACATTACATTTCATGTCCTCATGCCTTTGTGGAATTAGACATGTTTTCTTAATTCTTATATGCAACAAATGAAATCATATGTACTGAGGTGTAAAGTACAAAAACCAAAGTACCAAGCATGCAATCTCATTTAGAGTACACTAGAGAACTAAACCATTTAAACTCATATCTAATTATATGAATAATTCATAATAGTTGTAAAATTCATCTCTAATCTCATGCACCTTAACAGTAATCTTCAATTAACCAGCTTCATTTATCAAGCAATTAAAGTATATGTTCAACAACGCGATTATCATGTATCTCAAGCTCATAGATTGTGTGTGTGCATTTAAAGCCAGGATTTTTTTCTGACCAGCAAACCCAATGGCCTATCTCAAATGATTGTTATTGGGGTAGACCACTAATTAGAAGAGGTCTTACATGCACATTTTTCTTTATTACTGTAAAACACTGCTGACCAAGAGCATAACATATTATGTTCTCCCAGAAGCAAACACTATTGGCATAAATCTTTGGATTTGTGCCACACCTTTAAAAATGTGAAGCCTAACAAGAAACAAACACCACTGTCACTAACTTATCATGGAGCATAAAGTTCTGCAGAGAAGCCTGGGAACAAGACAGAGGTAAGACTGGGAATAATAAACCATGTGCTGTGCTAAAGACATCTCTCACCATGGAGACAGCAAGGTTAGCACAATCCTAAATGCCAAATGTTTGGTAGTAATCTTTTATAATGGGATTATACTGAAGGCTAGATTTGTCCAGGCTGTCAAGTACAGGATGCTGCCGGAGCAGCACAGGGCAAGCATTATTGCAGTTATATACGCTGGTGGTACTTTGATGCCAGACAGAAATAGGTGAGATATGAGCCGGGTAAATGGAGAGAAACCTAATTTTAAACTGAATCATTCCAAACTAATCAAATAGAAAACAAAGACCAGAAGGAAAGAAGAAATGAATCGCTGTTACCGATTCCATGGGGATGTCTAGGGGACACAGGAGAACTTTTTGCAAAAACAAAACAAAACTGCAAATAGCAGTTATGAGGTGAGAGGCATCACCACAAGATGCTGGAGGGATTTGAACCTTGACTCCTAACATAACAATTTTGATGAAAATGGCAGAAATCCAGTGTATTGGTAGTGGAGAAAACCTGCATTAGCAAAGCTCCTTTGGCTTTTCCAATTGCACAAGCAGTAGTGGATTTATTCTTCCCGTTACAAAATCAGCTACCATTTGTGTACCTTGTTGTGTAAGCCATTGTGAACTTGATGGGTAACTGATTTTGCACAAATGACACACAACTAGCTCTGCAAATAGCTAAACTATATTGGGTTCTTCACTTGCTCATAACCAGGAACTAGGTTCTGTGAATTCAATGTCATTGATGTAAATAGAAACAGACTGTTGGATACAGCCCAATGCCCCCGAAAGCTGGAATCTAGCACAAAAGGAAGCCACTGTGGGCTGCCATCCATTGCCAAATAGCTCTGGAGATGTCATGAGTACAGGCACTCCCTGAGTTACAAACATTAAGAATGGTGGTGAGACACTAGGAAGTGAGAGAAATCTACCCTAGGAAGGGAAACGTACTCCTGAAAGAATTATCATGGGGAAAAGGGTCTCACCTGAAGCATTATCACCAATCTTTGTTTCCACAACAAGCCATTTTTTTCAAAATCCAATTACCACAGGGACAGCAAGTAAGGCAAAATCTTCTGAACAGGGACACTGATAGCAAAACAAAGACCACAGGGGTATTAACCCTTCTCTATGCTATCCAAAGTGTGTGTGTGTATCCAAAGGTAGCTCTGAGTCCCCTTGTGGGGAGAAGGGAGGGATAGAAATGTACTAAATAAATAAATAAATAAATAGTGTGTGTGTGTAATTAAACTTTTAAAATGTACTTCTTCTGCCCCCAACACACTGTTTATAAGGAAGGTGTCTAAACAAACCTACAGAACCTATCTTGTTCGTTGTTTGGGGACTGGCTGTACTGTAGCAAAACAGCCCTTCCTCCTGCATTGAGAGTCCCAATCCTGACAGGCAATGTCTACAACTTACCATGTTAAATAGAAAGGCAATGTCTATGGATTTACCATTTTATAAAGGAAACAACTATTTGTATTACTACAAATAGTTTAGCCTTAAAATAAGATATGAACTCATACTTCTAAACCTGGCTATAGGATGAAAACAACAGTAGTAAAGTAGTTGGAAATGACAGAAATGCTTTTAAAAAGTAAAAAAGTAAAAAAAAAAAGGTTGCATAGAATATGAAATATCGGAGTAGGCAAAATGAATTTTCCATCCATTTTCCAGATCTGTTTTTTTTAAGTCTTTATTTGATATAAAATTATAAAGATGAATTATAGTAACTACAGAGATTACATAAATAATGAACTCCAGATGTTTAAGACGAGAGAGAGGATTACTCTTATTATTGCTGATGCACATAACAGAATCATATTGAACGTTATAGCTATGGAAAAGGACTAAAGACAAGTGGAAAGATCATGGTATTTCTATTTTCAACTATTGCCTTTTATAAAATGGACACAACACTTTAAACAATGTGTTAACGTTTACAATCTTGTCCATGTCTATTCAGAAATGAAGAAGTAAGTAATCAATTTGGTTCCAAGTTCCACATAAATACATACATTACTACAGTTGTACTTCTGATTCTAAGAAATGAGCTGATGGTAATTTATTTGAGAATACAGGCTTAAAATATCTTTTAAAAAAATACAGAACTCTTACTTAATCTCTACAACCAACAACTTAATGAAAAACCGCTGGTGACTTTCTACCGCTAACCTATAAAGTGCCCTAACCTACTGCACCTGCACATAGTTTGGTAACTGCACAGTGGCAGATAGGAAGATGCTCCAAAGGGTCAACACTTTTGCACAATCATTGGTTGCCCTCTCCCCTCTTTGGAAGAACTTTGTAGGTCCCGCTGCCTTAAGAAAGCTCAGAGCGTTCTTGGGGATCCATCTCATCCAGCATATTCTTTTTTTGGAATTATTACCAACTGACAGACAGTACACGGTGACAAAGGCAAGGACAAACAAACTGAGAGACAGCTTTTCTCCTGGAGCTGTAACTATATTGAACTCTATGGCTTCACATTGATATGGCATTGGGGGCTGTGCAGTGGAGTGGGAGTGTGGAGGGATGTGTGTGTTTGTTTGTGATGTATGCTGGGGAAAGCATTTAATTTCATGTACAATATACAATGACAATATACTTATTCTATTTTATTCTACAAATGAAAATTTGCAAAATATAAACTGTTATTTAGAATTATTGGCAGTATCTGATGCTGGTTGACTGTGCAACAGTGGAATCCTACGTGAGGAGGAAATCCTGCAAATCCTTAACATAAAACCTCCATAAGAAAACCATTTGTGGTCAATTTTCAGTAGCTCGTGAAGTTAAAAGTTGCGGAGGGAAGTGCATTTTATGGCATATATGGGCATTTTGCTGGATAGGGCCAATTTGAGTTCTGGATTAGAACTCTAGAAGATGAAAGTCAAATTCTTGCCCGTTCACGAAACCCAACACATATGCTTGGAAAAACCACAATATTTCAGCCATACAAATTCCACTAAGAAAAGGTGAAGTTCCAGCATAAGTTTGCCATGAGTTGGAGTTGACTTGAAGCACAGAACAATAAACTTCTAATATATTTGTTAAATCTACCTGTCCCAATTTCTGTAATTTAGAATTATTTCTTGTTGCAAGTTCCTCCTGCTAAATTTTAAAGCCACTGTGCTAATTGGGATATTAGAACGCCACATTAGTTTCCCAAGCAATCTTAATAACAAATGTTTGAGGTTTCACATAGATATCCAATATCTGATTTGAATAATATTATAAAAATAATAATGATATATATTTAAATATATTATTAAAAGAAATGATGGCACTGCTCTAATGTAGCTAGGACATCTTCGTAACTGAACAGAAGACAAAAGAGAACAAGGTAGAAGTGCAGACTAGTTTTATTTTTCAAAAGTGCATTTTCAGCTATTCATTTTCTTTTTGTTATACAAAGAAAATGTGAAATCTTCATGTTAGATTATGCCTCACAGACATTTTTTAAGTGACATTTTATGGTCTATGCTATTCTCCCCTGTCCCTGAGCTAATTAAATCAACATAAATGGTCTATTTTTAAAGCTACCTGTAAGGGAAAATACAATCACAAAAATGTTCAGTCCTCATATTCATAGTGAAACTCATTTACGCATCTTTATGAAGGCATGTTATCCAGTTCTACTTCCCACAATCCTCTTTGCTTATTGAACAAAGTCATCAGGGGCATGCCAGAAAGAAAATAGGGATAAAGTTCTTTCTGTTTGATAGAAACGCCTATGCAGCTTTTCAAATAGTGGCCGTCAGCAAAACACAGATTTGGTATCTCAAACACAACCCAAATTACATCTGATTCACTGATCCTTTTCAGTTCTTGCCCTTACCACTCACTGACACAAAATCTTCCTGAGCACTGACATTTCTTTTGTCTTCATTTTAGCAGAAAAACGTAACAGAAAGGAGTAAGCGTCTTAGGGAAAACAATATGCTTGTATTTAGATGAGAGCTTTTGTTCTACAACACAGACATAGTATAGATTCCAGTCTCTCTTGGGTGATGTAGATTATTTAATAAACAGATGGTAAATAAATGGCTGTATACTACTGCACAACTGCACTGGAATATTTTAAAGCAGCAACATTAAAGAGGAGAGAATTAAGGGAAAAAAACAATACAAACAAAGACACTCCTTGAATATATAATTTGAAACAATTATATGTATAAAAACAGTATGAAATATGAATAAATGCATTTATTTTAGTCAAGTTATATGTTCTTTTCATCCAAAGATGCTCAAAGCTACTATATTGTAATAGCAATATTAAAATAGGCTATCAAGAAAAAACTATGGAAAGACAATAAAAGCTATTGCACTATATGGGAAATTAGTCATACAAATTAACAAATGCCTGCTGGAATAAACACATATTTAAGTAATGATGTGAGAGAGAAGATGTTAAATGGACATCTTGGGGCAAAAATTCCACAGTGGAACCACGAAAAATGGCTCTCTGTTCCCAAGTATTCACCATGTTTCTAATTCATACAGGTCCTGCAAGGCAACCACTTAATCTGATGATCTTAAAGAATGGATAGGTTCTTTCAAAATGTTTACTTGATCCCTTAGAGCTTTCAGTTACAAACTGCTTAAGGGACATTCCCAGAATGTTTTAACTTAGCATGGAAATGACTATTGTATACCAAAAGTACACTAAATATGCTTTCATAATCTCAGTCACACCAGAGTGCTATGGGAAATCATGCAGTATTGACTACATAAGCTTTACCCAACCTAGAAGCCATCACATGTGCTGAACAATTCCCTTTCAGGATCTGTTTTATGACAAGATGGTTATTTATTTCGTATAGAAAGTGTTGTTTAAATCAGTATAAAACTGATAAAAATAGAAGGAGCACAGGCGGCTAAATATCTTTTGACCAAAAATGTGCAACAGCAATGGCATTGTCTGTAGCCTCCAACAATTCTTCCTCTGTACATGAGACAGGGCATAGTGGACAAGCATACAGATGCTGAGTTGCATGTTCTGTTCCACAGTCACACAAAGTGTGGGATTCTTTTAGGTAGTGCCATTTTGCCAGGTTGTCTTTTGATCTGCCCACTCAACTTCTGAGTCTGTTCAGGGACTTCCAAGTTGCCTATTCTTGGATTGCCCCTGGAGGAAGACCCTCATGGGGGGCCATCCAGTTGGGATTTCCTGGTTGAACTGCCCAGAGGGATACCCTTGCTGTTGCTGGGGGGAAGCCAAGAGGAGTGGTAGTTCTCATAAAGCTTTTCCTTGATTTGAATCTACTAAAAGAAGGCTGGTAGCCATGTGAGTGGATGGCTGTCACAGTGTTCAACCTTATTTCTCTCACATTTAGCATCAACTTCCCATTGCACATCCGGGGGGGGGGGGGGGGGCAATGCCAGCTAGCTTTTAGAGTTTATCAACAGGTGTAGGTTTAAGGCATCCTGTGATTATTCTCCATGTTTCGTTCAATACTATGTTCACCTGCTTTGCATGGGTAGACTTACGCCAAACAGGACAGGTATATTCGGCAGTTGAATAAGACAAGGCTAGGGCTCAGGTTCTTATTAATGTAGGGTCTGCACCCCATGTGCTGTCAGTAATTTCTGCAGGATGCTATTGCGTGCAGCTACTTTGTGTTTTTGAGCTGTGGTGTTGGAGGAAAGTTCTGAGAGTGCCTTGGACTGCGAGAAGATCCAACCAGTCCATCCTCCAGGAAATAAAGCCCGACTGCTCACTGGAGGGAAAGATACTAGAGACAAAGTTGAAGTACTTTGGTCACATCATGAGGAGACAGGAAAGCCTAGAGAAGACAATTATGCTGGGGAAAGTGGAAGGCAAAAGGAAGAGGGGCCGACCAAGGGCAAGATGGATGGATGGCATCCTTGAAGTGACTGGACTGACCTTGAGGGAGCTGGGGGTGGTAACGGCCGACAGGGAGCTCTGGCGTGGGCTGGTCCATGAGGTCACGAAGAGTCGGAGACGACTGAACGAATGAACAACAAACTTTGTGTTTGGTGTTCTTCATAGGCATTTTAATCAGATATCACAGGTAGTTGGTGTTCAAGCAGTGTTTCCTATATGCTAGTTTAATATAAGGTGACACTGAGATATTTAGGAGACTACCTGCGATATCTGATTAAAATGCCTATGAAGAAGGTGGAAAGACAGGGAGCACTGTCAGGAATTCGATTTGAAAGCTTTCATGAGGAACGGCTGTGTAAGTGGGAATAACGTTGAAATTGATGGGGGAAGGTCTTTCTCTCTCTCTCTCCTTGGAATGGACTGCACCAGGAGCTAAACAAGTACTCTTATTAACTCAGAGGATGTTGATAAGAGTATACACTTGTCTCAGATGCTACTTTCAGACATTTTTCATAGGCAATAACGATGTTATGGAATCATAATCTAGATCCCAAACAGCAGGTGAACTAACCATTCCTGATTATGTCAATTTAAATCAATACTGGACACAAGCCATCGAGTTTCTATCCACTCCATGGGTAGGCTGTGGCCATATATCCCATACAAGGAACTTGGGTTTGCATCCTCCTTTTACAACATAGAGCCAATATCTTCTTGCAGCCACAAACACAGTTTAGCTATCCTCTTTATGTGCTTCTATATAATCTGTTCAGCAGAAAGAAGACAAGACATTCATCGTGCATAAACCAGGAGGACATAAACTTATTCGAATGCACAAAACCCTTCTCTTTTTATTGGAGGAGTTTTTAATTTTCTATGTGGATAAGAAATCTGTGGTGACTGTAGCAATATGAAAAAAAGAGCATGAATAACTAGGATATATTTAGAACAGTGTGCTGGAGAAATATAAATAATAATAATAATAAATTCTAAGGAGTGCTTTATCAGTCCACTGGCTGTAGAATAAAACTAGCTGAAGTGTCAGCTTCGTGTTATCTATACAACCTTCAGTGAATTTTTCATTATGCACTCACTGAGCTATCTACTGTTGCAATCAAATATTGTCCAGCAAATTCATGTGCACAAGTGCAGTAGACTTCACTGCAAATCCCTTTCAAAAGTTCAAAATTTCAGTTACATTAATGTATGACACTTCAAAATGAGGAAACAAGGACAAGCATTTTAGCAGTTCTTAAAACTGTAGTTATATTTATAGTGTCACTTGACTGAAGAGTGAAAATTGTTTTTAACATTCAACTGAATTGATGGGAGTAACTTACAGTAAAGAGCAAGAGGGATTTTCCCATGATGAAAAGCTAAAAATGATTAATGTACTACCAGAAAAATGCATATATTTGCAAACTGAAAAAGGTAATGCCAATTTCAGATGAATATATTAAGTTGTGCTTTCTTTCAGGGAGAGGTTAACTATATTGGCCTAAAATAAGCAATGTCATTTGGTCAACTCAAGCCCTAGTGTACTAGAATTGTGCTAGCAGCTAGCAAAAGAGCCCTCAAACTTTTTAAGCAGAGGGGCCAGTTCACAGTTCCTCAGACTGTCGGGTGGCCAGACTATAATTTGAAGAAGAAGAAAAATAAATAAAGGTTGCTTACCTGTAACCGTATTTCTTCGAGTGTCCATCCGTGAAATTCACACTTATGGGTTATCCCTTCGCGCATGCGCAGCAATCCGGAACTTTCTAGATTTTAAATGATTTTTAAATGATTATTTGAGTACAACACAAGCCCCGCCCACCCCCCGCCCCCCCGATATATAGGCCGTGGCGTGCGCCTGAGAGGTAGTTCCCAAGCGCCAAATAGCGGCATAATACATATAGGCATGACAGAGGGGAGGACGGGCGGGTCGTGTGAATTTCACGGATGGACACTCGAAGAAATACGGTTACAGGTAAGCAACCTTTATTTATTCTTTGTGTCCTCCGTGAAATGCACACTTATGGGTGAATAGCAAGCTACTGACCTGGAGGTGGGTCATGCCACGCAGGAAAACAGTACAGCTCTGCCGAAGGCCGCATCCTTCTTGGCTAGTATATCCAATTTGTAGTGGGATGCAAACGTGGATGGCGTGGACCACGTAGCAGCTCTACAGATTTGGTCCAGTGGAACTCCACGCATAAAGGCTTGAGAGGTGGAGACCGACCTGGTCGAATGGGCCACCAGGTGAGATGGTGGTTGTTTCCCTGCCAATTGGTAGGCTAGTCGGATCGTAGAGACGATCCATGAGGCTAATCCCTGAGAAGATACAGGGTGCCCCATCATGTCTTTCCTGTATTTTAAAAAGAGTCTGGGAGACTTTCTGTGAGTGGACGTTCTATGGAGGTAGAATGATAGGGCTCTTTTGACATCTAGTGAGTGAAGGGCCACTTCGAGAGGAGAGGATGGATTTGGGAAGAAGGCCGGTAGTATGATGTCCTGAGACATGTGGAAGTGGGAAACTACCTTTGGTAGGAAAGTGACGTCGGTTCGCAATATAACCTTGTCATCGTGGAATCTTATATATGGTGGGTCTGATCGAAGGGCCGCGAGTTCACTGGTTCTTCTGGCCGATGTGATGGCCACTAGGAGTGCCACTTTCCATGAGAGATGGGAGATATCATTAGAGGACATGGGTTCAAAGGGAGGTTTTGACAGTTGAGACAGTACTAGTTCCAGGCTCCATTGTGGTGGGGGGAGGGAGACAGGAGGGTGGACATTTTTATATCCTTTTAGAAACAATTGGACCAGGTTATCTTGAAAAAGGGACGGCAAGCCACGTTTTTTTCTAAAGGAAGAGATCGCTGCTAGATAACATTTTACCGAGGAGAGAGAGAAGCCTTTTTTGGAAAGGTGAACCAAAAAATCCAGCACTATTTTAGTGGGTGCCGTGATGGGATCGTGGCCCACTGATTTCGTGAATTTAGAGAATAATGACCACTTGTACGTATATGACTTTGTAGTGGATGGTTTATGAGCAGCTAGGAGTATACGCGATACTTCCTCTGACAGGTTTACTGTGGTTTGATCCTCCATGCCGTCAGGCGGAGGGAGTGGAGGTCTGGGTGGAGAACGAGCCCGTTCTCTACTGTGAGGAGGTCCGGAATGGGGGCAAGGTGGAAGTAGTCCCCGTTGGAGATTTGGAGGAGGGTGGCAAACCAGTGTTGGCGTGGCCACCAAGGGGTGATCAGGATGCAGTTGGCATTGTCCTGGATTACTTTGGCTATGACATGTGACAGGAGGGGGAGGGGGGGGAAGAGGTAGATGAGGTGAGGTGTCCAGTGGAAGAGAAAAGCATCTCCTAGACAGCCTGGGGATACGTGAGGGCGGAGTCTTGCGCAGTATATTGGGCAGTGAGTGTTCACTGGGGATGCGAACAGGTCTATTGTCGGTGTTCCCCATCTGTGTGTAATGGCTTGGAACTGGGACTTGTGGAGATGCCATTCGTGATTGTTTTTCCCTGTTCTGCTCAGTGAGTCTGCTAGAGTGTTGTCTTGGCCCGGTAGATGAATGGCCGTGAGGAGGATGTTTTTCTGAATGCACCATTCCCAGATGCGTGTTGATATTGACGTTAGTGTTTGAGACCGTGTTCCCCCTTGTTTGTTGATATAGAATTTGACTGCTGTGTTGTCTGTCACTATTTGAATTATGCGGTTGGAGACGATGCGGGTGAAGGCCCGAAGGGCTTTCTCTACCGCCATCATTTCCAGGGCGTTTATATGGAAGTGTGTTTCCTGAGGGAGCCAGTGACCACTGATTTTGAATCCCTTGAGATGTGCTCCCCAGCCTGAGTTGGAGGCATCTGTTGTCAGGGACATGGATGGGTGCGGTTGTATGAAAGGCATGCCTAGGCGAACATTGTGTGCCTTTGTCCACCATTTGAGGGAGTGAAGTATCTTGTGTGGTGGGTGAAGGGTTCGAGACTGTGGATCGTGGAGGGGGTCGAAGACCCTGATGAACCAGTTTTGCAGGGGCCTCATCCGAAGCCGAGCAAAAGGGGTTACGGCTGTGGTGGAAGACATGTGGCCAAGTATAGACTGAATGGCCCAAGCCGAGGCTTGTCGGGAGTGGAGGAGGGAGAGAATAGCCTGTTGAAGTTTTAGGAAACGGTCCTCTGGGAGGAAGGCTCTTTGAATTGTGGAGTCTATGATGGCTCCTATGAAGTGAATGCGTTGAGTTGGCTGGAGTTGCGATTTTTCGTGGTTCACCACCAGGCCGAGATCCTGCAAAAGAGATAAGGTGTAATGAATATCTGTGCATAATTGAGCCTTAGAAGACGAGGCCAACATCCAGTCATCCAGGTAAGGAAAAACTGTTATACCTTGTTGGCGGAGGTGTGCGGCTATGACCGCCATGCACTTTGTGAACACTCTGGGGGCGGAGGATAAACCGAACGGGAGAGAATTAAACGAGAAGTGGTGGTGTTGGACTGCGAAGGTGAGAAACCTCCGGTGTGAATGTCTAATTGAGATGTGAAAGTATGCATCTCGTAGGTCTATTGTTGCTAGCCAGGAGCCTTCAGGAATGAAGGGGAGGATGTTGGGGAGAGTGACCATACGAAATTTGCGTGGGGTAATGAAGGTGTTGAGTTTGCGAAGGTCGAGGATAGGCCGTAATCCTCCATCCTTCTTGTCTATGAGAAAATAGCGGGAGTAGAAACAGGTGTTGGATGTGTGTGGAGGTATAGGAGATATGGCTCCTTTGAGGAGTAATGATTGAACTTCTTCCCATATGGTCTGGGAAGGTTGTGTGAGGATGACCTTTCCCACTGGTGGGTATTTGCTGAATTCAATCGCATATCCTCTGTCAACTATATCCAAGACCCAAGTGTCAGAGGTGATGGACTGCCACTGCGGGAGAAAAGAATGTAATCTGTCAAGGTAAGTGATAGGTTGTGTGGGGGAAGGGGGGGGAGGGAAGAGGTTATGCTAAAAACGACGTTTGTTGTTGCTAGAGGGCCTGGTACCGCGGTACTGACCTCTAGACGGAAGTGAGGGGCGTCTTGTAGATGCTGCCGGCATATATGGTCTCTGTCTTCCTCTGTAGAAAGAGTTGTTGTAAGGTCTGTTGTAAAATTGGGGGCGATAGTAGTAGGAGCCCCAACGTTGTCTTTGATAAGTGTACGGTTGTTGGTCATATTTGTACACTGTTTGCTTCATTTTATGAGAGTGTTCCAATTGCGAGTCAGTCTCTGGGTTAAACAGGCCTGCCTCATCCATCGGGAGGTTCTCAATGAGAGAACGTTGAGCTTGGGTGAGAATTGCTGCCCTAAGCCATGCATGGCGTCGGAGGGCTACTGAGCCTGCAATAAGTTTTCCAGAGGTATCAGCTGTATTCTTTGCTAGGTCTTTTTGCAATTTTGACAATAGAAGGGCTTCCCCGTGGAAGGCTTTAGCCAATGGTTGTTCTGCTGGTGGTAATAGGTCTAGGTATGGGGATATTTTGTTCCAGAGGAACGTCTGGTATACACTCATATAAACCCCATAGTGGGCCATGCGTGCAAAAAGGCATGCTGAGGAATAGAATTTTTTGGCCATAGAGTCTAGTTTTCTCCCTTCTTTGTCAGAGGGGGATGTTTGGTTTATTTGAACTGGCTTTGGTTGAGCATCAGTTACCACAGAGTTTGCCTTGGGCATCTTAGAGAGCCATGAGGCTGTGGATAGATCAATACGGTATAAGTTTTCTGCTCTTTTAGGAGTTGCTGGAACCAGGGCTGGAGCAACTCCTGCATTCTTTAGAATTTTCAACAAATAAGGAAGAGTGGGCAACACAGTGGATGTAGGCGCTTGTTGTTCAGTAGAGGTGAAGCATGGGTCTGTCACAGTGTCTGTGGGCTCAGGTGTTGTAAGGTTTAGGGATCTAGCCATCCTTATCAGTAGTGCTGAGAATTTTTTGAAATCCTCTAAGTGTTGAGGGGAAGGATCAGGATCTGGAAGGGGGTCTTGGATGACTGGTGTGTCATCTGTAGACTCCAGCTCAATGGTTTCTGGGTCTAGCTGGGGGGGCATGTCTGGATTGAGAGGGAAGGCTTGGGGTTCCAAGTCTGTATGGAGATCTGGAGGGCGAGAGAGTGTGGCTGAGGGAGGGGCACGTGGGGGTTGGGGAAAGTTTGGATCCACTGGGTGAGGAGAGTAGGGTCCCCTGAAGCTATCAGGAGGATGGGGGTAATAATAAGGATAAAAAGGGAAAGGAGGAGGAGGAGAAGGGTAGAGGTGGTAAGGATATCCGTGGGGAGTGAGAGGCTGGTGATGCTCCGAAGGCACGGAGCGCATCCTCTTGGGAGGGGGAAGAGAGGAAGCTTCGGAGCGGCGCGGAGCCGGGGAAGGAGAGCGGCGGCGGCGTCCGGCGGCGTGCGCCGAGGTGCTGGGTTGTGCGGGTGAGGGGGATTCGCCCGGTTCCGGGGATTGGGGAGGGCTGGGGGAGGGAGGAGGCGAGGCTTGAGATGGAGGAAGGGGAGGAGGTGAGACTGAGAGATCCGCCTGAGGCTGTGTTTCCAGTTCAAGGTGCGGAGCTAGAAGCTCCAGGGGGGGAAGGTGGGAGGGGTCTTCCATTTGGAGCATGTTTGGGAGCGGTTCCTGCAGATGCAGAGCGGAACCGGAGAGGAAAGGCACAGTTTGTAGCATAGGGGGACTCAAGGGCTGTGCGCCAGTGAGTTGCCGTCCCTTTTTTTGTTTGTTAGCTTTTTCTTTTGATTTAGAAGACCTCGTGGTCTGTTTTGGTGCCTTAGGCTTTTTTCTCGGCGGCTCCTCAATGGGAGTGTCTGCCTGACCTTTGTCCCGCCTATCCCCAACGTGTGGGGAGGAAGGCTGGGAGGTCTCTTGTATCGGGGAAGATTGGGAAGGGGTGGGAGCCGTTTGCGGGGCCAGGGCCCTCTCATAAAGCAGCGCTTTGAGCCTCGCGTCCCTGCTTTTGCGCGCTCTGGAGGTGAAGGTTTGGCAAATCTCACACGTTTGGAGATTGTGAGTCTCTCCTAAGCACAGGAGGCATTTGGAGTGCCTATCTGCCTCGGGGAGGTTAGCCCCGCAGGCAGAGCAATTTTTAAAACAGAGGGAAGACATGCTAGCCTGATAGAGTCGTCAGCCGGTCCGAGTCAGGTAAGGAGAGTTTGGGAGGTCGGTAAACGGTCCTGGTAGAAGCCAAAGAAGTCCGAACGTAGAGAGAAAGTCCTAGATGCTGTCTGTTTGGCGCGGAAAAAGGAACTACCTCTCAGGCGCACGCCACGGCCTATATATCGGGGGGGCAGGGGATGGGCGGGGCTTGTGTTGTACTCAAATAATCATTTAAAAATCATTTAAAATCTAGAAAGTTCCGGATTGCTGCGCATGCGCGAAGGGATAACCCATAAGTGTGCATTTCACGGAGGACACGAAGAATAATTCCTATTACACTGCACATGTCTTATTTGTAATGCTACCCCTCCACCCCCCCCCCAATATTTAAAATGAATAAAAAATTTAACTAACACAAACTTACCAGTAATTAAATGGGAAGCGTGGGCCTGCTTTTCACTTATGAAGTATTCAAGTTAATTAGGATTGTTGTTGCTGTGTGCCTTCGGGTCGTTTTCAGATCTAGGTTAACCCTAAGTCTAAAGTTTAGGGCAGGGGCTGGTTAAATGACCTTAGAGGTCTGCATCTGGCTTGTGGGTTTTAGTTCGGGGAGTCCTGTATTAGTAGTTTCACACTTTCATAATTATATAAGGGTGGTATCCAATATAATTTTGTACAGGAAAATTTTGTATAGCAACAGTAACAGGGATTTTCAACTGTGCTAATATTACATTGGACTTAAGACATGAACTGCAAGCCCCTTTCCACCAAACAAAGACTGTAGACTAGTTAGACAGGTGTTAGTAATGGAAAAACATGAAAATTCACTGCAAGAAAATGTTTCCCTCTTACACATTTCAAAGGCTGCCTGTAGTCAAATGTTAGTCTCTTTCATTTAAAACAAATAAATATTGTATTGTTACTCGGGACTGAAGTACATGGCATATTCATCACATGGTTTGTTCTACAATGCAAAGTATTTATTCAAAAAGTGCCAGCACAGCATGACCAACAGATAGTGGTAGGGAGTGAAATAATGCTTTATCACTTACTGTGTTCCTGGAAAAAAAGCAGTAATAACACTTCAAATAAAGGTCTATGTGTAATTCTCTTTTCTAGAGAAAACATCAATTGCCTGGTTATGAACCCAATAAGAATGGTGAGTTTAAAGGGGCAGATTATTAAAGTTCCGTCTTTGTCAATTTGGATCAGATACTCCATCCAAGTAATTTCTTAATCAAAAGATTTGCACTATAAATTATGTGATGAATGTCATGTGCAGTTTGGCCTTCAGTCTGAACTGTACTTATTTATTCAAAATATTTATATTACGCCCTTCTCGCCCCAGAGAGGACTCAAGGCGGCGCACAACATACAAACAGAAAACATTCAATGCCAGGACATAAATAGATTATACACATAAAAAAATCATTAAAATCATTTATCTCAACATTTAAATCCACTGTTTAAAACCAAATCTTCAATATACAAGGTGCTTCCAAAAGATGGAGTCAGTTTGAAATCACTATAGTTCTACAACAATGAACTGTCCATGAATTAAAAAAAAAAAACCTTACCATTTGAAAGGGTGGGGTATATAATTTCAAATGATTATCACTAGATGCTTCTCCCAGAGCACAAACAGCCTTTAGCTTCAATCATCTGCAAGATGACTACCCCAAAACATAAGGGATTTTGTGTTCTGTTCTTGTGAATAACTAAGGGCCCTTCTACATAGCCATATAACCCAGAATATCAAGGCAGATAACCCACAATATGCGTTAAACTGGGCTATCTGACTCCACACTGCCATATAATCTAGTTCAATGTGAATTTTATATACTTGCGAGGAAGGGGCCTAAGACATCTAGTGGTAATCAAATGCCCCAGCCTTTCATTTCATTCAAATTTCAAATTGGGTCCCTCTTTTTGAAACACGGTGCACTTACTAAAAGGAATATTTTCTTTAAGCTAGAGAATATAGTAGCTTTGTTGCATTGGAAGACATCACGCAAATCCTTTGCTTTGTTTCTGTGTAGGTGTTTTATATATATATACTTTGAAGAAATATACACATCAGTATTTATTTATCAATAATTAAGGCTTTGGAAGTAAAAAAGGAGGAATAGCCAAATTCAAAAAATAAAACACCGTGACAATCAAAGCATAGGACCTAAGTATTTCCTCGTCAAAATGCGGATGTGAGTGCAACAGCTAAACAGCAGAAAAACATGGTAATGCAAGATGGAAGAAAATTGTCAGAATGTGAAGTATAGATAAATGAGAAAAAATGCAAATGTTTTAACACTCAGTCTCTTATGTTACAATGTCAGCACAAATACAGTCATGTTTTTAAAACACAGTGTCAAAGCAATGCTGTGTAAATTTATGCAATATATTCCAGGTAACAATCTAATTAGAAAACAGGCATCTGAAATCTAGAAGAATCCTTTAATTTCATCATAATAATTTAGGATAACACAGAAGAAAAAGAAGAGGAGAAGGAAATGAGCAGACAGTTTGATATATAGATATACTGTTTCTTATAATAAATCATGTGAGGGTTTTTTTTCCTGGACATTTCCAGTAGCCCTAGCCAAATGAAAAATACAGGAATAGTTCACTTGATATTCAACCTGTGCTAGATTGAGATAACTGGAGAAAATGGCAAGAGGCTTGATTGATTACAGTAGAACTAAAATTCTACTTTTAGAAAAGGCTTAAGGGCAAGAGCAGAATATTACTTTTGAGGAATCTATTGCAGAGAGAACAAATTACATGAATGTGGCGATGAGCAAATAAAATACATGTACACAATAAGAATTTAGAACATGATGAGGCTCATAAACAGAGTTAACGTTACCGTGGCTGCTGTTGAATAAACTCAGCCAAAACCCATGGCAGATGCTTCCCATCTCAAAATTTTAAAAACCATAAAATAAAAAAATCTGCAAAAGCTTTCTAGACATCTAGACAGGCAGTGCCTGGAGATAATAAATCACTGCTGTTTTGCCACAAGGTACAAGTGGAATTGCAGTCCTGCACTTTAAAAAGGGGAAATTGTGGTTTTTCTGTGATCATCCCACTTTTTACTTCCACAGAAGCACAAGCACTTTTAAAGGGGCTTTTGGTTTTGACATGGGCAGAGACTTATCAAGAAACTGAACCTATCATAGCTCAACATGTATTTGCCATTTCTCACATGTTATCATCTACTCCTTTAGGTACAGTAGAGTCTTGCTTATCCAACCCAGGCTGCCTCCCACTCCCACCCATAGCTGTTTCAATACATTGCAATGTTTTAGTGCTAAATTCGTAAATACAGTAATTACTACATAATGTTACCATATATTGAACTGCTTTTTCTGTCGATTTGTTGTAAAACAAGATGTTTCGGTGCTTAATTTGTAAAATCATAATTTGATGTTTAATAGGCTTTTCCTTAATCCCTCCTTATTATCCAACATTTTTGCTTATCCAATGTTCTGCCGGCCCATTTATGTTGGATAAGCGAGACTTTACTGTAGTACTAAACCATTTCTCTTGGTATTTTCTTTTGAACATCAGGTTCTAGCATTATTGCTCAAAGAGATATTTTTACAGTGCTACACTTGTACCCGAATATGGTGTGATTTTTCCCCCCTCTTTTTAAAGTCACCATCATTTTAGCAAGGAAACCATTAATGATAGGGAACGGTTGGGTATTTATGTGCCATACGAATATATCGGAATATAGCACTATACCGGCTTCTTTTTACCATTTCTCATGCCAGTAAGGTAATGCTCAAGATCCTGCAAGGAAGACTCCAGCAATACATGGAGCGAGAGTTGCCAGATGTTCAAGCTGGGTTTAGAAAAGGCAGAGGAACGAGAGACCAGATTGCCAATATCCGCTGGATAATGGAGAAAGGCAGGGAGTTTCAGAAAAACATCTACTTCTGCTTCATTGACTATTCTAAAGCCTTTGACTGTGTGGATCATAATAAATTGTGGCAAGTTCTTGGTGGGATGGGAATACCAAGCCACCTTGTCTCTCTCCTGAGGAATCTGTACAAGGACAAAGTAGCAACAGTCAGAACTGACCACGGAACAACAGACTGGTTCAAGATTGGGAAAGGCGTACGGCAAGGCTGCATACTCTCACCCAACCTTTTTAACTTGTATGCAGAACACATCATGCGATGTGCGGGGCTGGATGAATGCAAAGCTGGGGTGAAAATTGCTGGAATAAACATCAACAACCTCAGATATGCAGATGACACCACTCTGATGGCCGAAAGCGAGGAGGAGCTGAGGAGCCTTCTAATCAAGGCGAAAGAAGAAAGCGCAAAAGACGGGTTGCAGCTAAACATCAAAAAAACCAAGATTATGGCAACAAGAATGATTGACAACTGGAAAATAGAGGGAGAAAACGTGGAGGCCGTGACAGATTTTGTATTTCTAGGTGCAAAGATTACTGCAGATGCAGACTGTAGCCAGGAAATCAGAAGACGCTTACTTCTTGGGAGGAGAGCAATGTCCAGTCTCGATAAAATAGTGAATAGTAGAGACATCAGACTGGCAACAAAGATCCGCCTAGTCAAAGCCATGGTATTCCCTGTAGTCACCTACGGATGTGAGAGCTGGACCTTAGGGAAGGCTGAGCGAAGGAAGATCGATGCTTTTGAGCTGTGGTGTTGGAGGAAAGTGCTGAGAGTGCCTTGGACTGCGAGAAGATCCAACTAGTCCATCCTCCAGGAAATAAAGCCTGACTGCTCACTGGAGGGAAAGATACTAGAGACAAAGTTGAAGTACTTTGGCCACATCATGAGGAGACAGGAAAGCCTAGAGAAGACAATTATGCTGGGGAAAGTGGAAGGAAAAAGGAAGAGGGGCCAACCAAGGGCAAGATGGATGGATGGCATCCTTGAAGTGACTGGACTGACCTTGAGGGAGCTGGGGGTGGTAACGGCCGACAGGGAGCTCTGGCGTAGGCTGGTCCATGAGGTCACGAAGAGTCGGAGACGACTGAACGAATGAACAACAACCGGCTTCTTATTCTTTTCAAACAATTATGGCCCTATAATAGGTGTTGTAAGGGAATAAGTATATTTGATTAAGGTATTATACCACTCCTTTCATGTAATTACGTTTTATCTTTAAAATTATCCAGAAAAGCATTTTAGTGCTACGTAAAATACTGGCCAAATATTAAACGACTGACATAATGATGCCTACACTGTTACAAGCCACACTGAGTGTATGATGAGCTGTTAATTTGTTCATCTGCCTTTTAAAATCATGTAAAATAGTTCATTTAAATATATGGAAGAATACTGTCAATGGATCCTGCAGCAAGAATTTTACTTTCTATCTTTCTCAAAAATGCCAAACTTTCAGCATTAAGGAGAAAAGTTTAAAAAAATGGAAGATTGTGACTGAATGCTTACTTCTTGTTATTAGTTCAGGAGAATGAATCAGTCATGCTGGTTCTAAGAAATATCCAGGCTAGAAGAAAACACAGAAAGAAGAAGAAATCCATTTACATTCCACATTATAATAAAATCAATGAACTATGGAACTGGTCTTCATAACTACAGTACCTAGCACTGTTTATCACATTGTGGAAATATATTCAGTTTCCCAGAATAAAGGTTAAACTATGGAATAATATTTGGAACTATGAAGGTATTGCAATTGCAGCGGTTCTTGAAGTGAGCTTCACAGAGCCCTTGGAGGCTCTGCACTTCCCTCTTCCTCCTCCCTCCCCCTCCTCACCCCTCCCCCTACTTCCCTCACCCCAAAAATCATTTTCCCTTGGTCCCCTTGCTACCAAAAGCCTTTTCCCCCCACCTTCCTCGCTCTCCTAAAGCCTTTTCTTCTTGTTTCCCTCATCCCCAAAACCCAATTTTCCTTGCCTCCTTCGCTGCCCGGATCCTTGTCCCCTCACCTGCCTTGCTTCCAAAACCCTATTTTCATCCCACTGCTCAGGGGATGTTTTGTGCTTTTCCTACATGGCAGAAGAGAGTTGAACCGGATGGCCCCTGGGGTTTCTGCTATTACTATTACTACTACTACTACTACTACTACTACTACTAAGGTTGGGTGACCATCTGTTGGGGGTGCTTCAATTGTGCTTTTCTGCATGGCAGAGGGGGTTGCACTGGAAGGCTCTTGGGGACTTCCACTGAAATACTGTTAAGTTTGTCTTGGTCAATAAGCTTGCCCATGACTGAGATACACACACACACACACATTATGTATAATATAAAATACAATATAATGTATAAACATATCTTGGGGTTCCCCAAGAAACTTTTTCTGCAAAAAGGGCTTTGCAACTGAAGAAATTTGAGAACCCCTGTGCTATTATATGCCTTCAAGTCACTTCTGACTTACAGCAAACCAAAGGCAAACCTATCATTTGGTTTCCTTGGCAAGATTTTGTCCATAAAGGGCCTTTACCTTCATCAGAGGACCCTTCCAGACAGGCCCAAAACATGTGATGGACTTTGGATTAACCTGAGGTGTCCATGCCCCTCCAATACATTTAGAGGGGAAACAGGGAGCTAGCAAGACCCCCCCCCCCCTGCAAAATCCTGGAGTTTGGGACTGCTGTGTGGCCTTAATCCCAAGAGGAAATGAGATTTAAAATCTAAGTTCCTTTTGGGATTTTGGCCTGTCTGGAAGGGCCCTGAGAATGAGAGTATGTCAGTTGCCCAAGAACGCCCAGTGAGTTTCCATGATCAAGCAGGGATTAGAATCTTTGGGCAGTTCTACATGGATACTTTATCTCAGAGCTGATTCAGAATGTCCAATTCTAGATCAGATCTGAGCAGAGGTGGGAAGGAGTCCTGATCCATCCAGTGGCATGTAACCTAGTTCAGCCACTGTTACCATTCCTCTCCTGTTCTTGTCACAAGAGTGGCCTCCAGCAGCTGCATGGCTGATGGCCATTTTTTGTCCCTTGGACTCATCTTGGCTGGGGCACCACAGTGAAATGGGAGACGGGAAGAGGCGGAGGAGTTGCTTGCTCCTTCCCTCCTTGATTATCCAATCACCACTGTTTAGCACCCTGGCTGATGTCAATCCATGCAATGAGAGATAGCCACCAGTCATATTGAACCCAGAGGCCACCACTACCACAAGAACAGGAGGGGAATGGTAAGTGCCCCTGGGTCTTCTGAGCCCAGGGAGTGTGAAATGCCTGCATTAAACAGCTGTGGCAAGTCTGTCTCAGAACTAGCCCAAGAGTTTACATGGTCTTGACCTTGTGGTTAGCTCCAGTTTCCGATGGAAAAGTTGACTCAGTATGTGACTTTAATTAAAGCAGTTTAAGGCTGTGTTAAGCAACTTTGGCCCATGCTCACCCAAATCAGTTTGTATGTCACTCAGTCACCATGGAGCTGATTTGATCTCTTTGGGAGGGGTGTGCCCTTTGCGAGTCACAACCCAATGCTAATATCACTACACACTCTAGATATTTGTCTTTTCTATCATACCAAGTTCTACATAATTACTCTGACTAGCCTGTACAGATAGAGTAGGGCTTTTTTAGCAATACAAAATACTTCTAGCATTGAGGAGCGCTTGCCAACTATGCCATTGGCTATACAATGGAATCTTGATGAAACCTTGATCTCTGGGCATGAATTCTCTGCTTTGATGTGGGCAGGAAGAACAATGCTCCACTGCCCTTCTCTGCTTGAGAACAAAAGTCATGGAACCATCTAATATGTTTTTCGAAGTCATACTTCATTTCGTCTCTCAGCATGCCAGTTTGCCTGAGCACAGAATTTTAAAACTGCTGTTTTAACACAGCAATAATAAATCAAACAGAAATTATTCGTATTCTGTACTACAACCGAAATATTAACCACTTCTCATAAAACAAGGAGACCACGAGTGGAAACCCAGACCTATTTGCGGGAAATACAAGAAAATGCATACTGTTTAGCAAGTAAATACAGAGAAAATTGAGAACATGACTCTTGAACATTTTATTGTTACAGAAGCCTGGAGGTATTTACAAGCCTACAATGGTTTACAACTTCACTTTGTATGCACTACAGGAAATAATTGCCTTGCACATCCTACTACTGCAGTGACTACTAATGAACATCTCTCTCTTTCACTGTGTTTTTCTTTCACATAAATAGCATAACTATGACCACCTGTACACAAGAGCTTTACTACTGCTTCCTGAAAACCAGGCTAAAGATTGTCATACCTGATCTTCCTAAGTTTTAAAAGTCATTCCTATTTTATTTTTTCTTATCTGGTGCATGACTTGTTTTTCAAATTCTAACAAGATGCATTTTATATGCTTACAGAACACAGGAGGTATTCTAGTAGACAGAATAAACTCAGTCACTGAAACAATATACAGAATTGCAGTTTAGAACAAAACTGCAAAGCGTGAAATGACAACCTGCTATCAGCTACTGAGAGCCTGAAATTCAGTATTGGCAGCTAAAACAACTGAACTCTCCCACCACAATTTCAGTAAATTGACGATACCATCTGTACTGTAGTTAGAATACATGTTTTGCCCATGTTTTACCAAAATTCAAGCGCTTATCACTTTCCCATTTGATCATGTTACACTGCTTTCTGATTCTGCATTCTGGAATTAAACAGGTAATAATCAACACTGATATTACAGCCAAGAAATGAGGTTCCATTCCTAGAGTTTAATTACATTAACTTGATAGTGTAAGAATGATTCCACAGAGTGTGGGAGTGAATTACACCCTGATAAAGGTAAAGTTTTCATCTGACATTAAGTCTAGTTGTGTCCAACTCTGGAGGTGATGTTTCCATTTCTAAGCTGAAGAGCTGCCATTGTCCGTAGACACCTCCAAAGTCATGTGGCAGCATGATCACATGGAGCGCCATTACTTTCCTGCAGAAGTGGTACTGATTGACCTACTCACATTTGCATGTTTTCAAACTACTAGGTTGGTAGAAGCTGGGCCTAATAGCGGGAGCTCATCCCGCTCCCTAGATTTGAATCGCCAACCTTTCAGTCAGCAAGTTCAGCGGCTCAGTGGTTTAACCTGCTGCACACTAGGGGGTCTGCATCCTGATTACATCAGGCAAATTATCAAGTTATTTCTGCTTTCTATTCTTCCTCTGCTTCTTCATTTTTAAATTATTGTATATACTTAGGTACAAGTCTATAAATTTTAGCAAAAACATTGATGCAAAAATCCTGCTTTGACTTATCCACTGGTCATTGTCATTACTGAGAGCGAGATTAGTTTATATATGCAAGATCAATATGTAACCTTTAACCTTATTGGAAACTTGATAGAATGAGTGATAAATGAAATCAAAGCTTTAATGGACCACTTTTTATTTTGCAAGAAAAAAGGAGAACATGCCAACTAAAATGGATTTCCAGATGACAGTTGATTAAAGTTATAGGAAAAATGCAAAGAAATACTGGCACAATGAACTGAATAAGCTCAACTAATACATGGTAACCATAACCCAATAAAGATGCCCCGTCTTATAACAATCACTGTTGCTGTGGATAATTAAAGAAACAGTCACAAGAAAAATAAAAATAAACTATGTGAATCCAACCGTAGGTAATACAATGAAATATTTCAGAAAACATTGGTGTGATTAGTATACTGCTGAGGGAGAAGACAGATAACATTTTAAAATGGCAGAGGCAGTTTTGCTATTCCATAAAGAAACACATTTTTTCCACACAAGTTAGTACAGATGAGATCACAACTGTCCTTTCAGCTTCTACCGATCTTTGGAAAAATTCTGTATATTTAAAATATTCGTTTTGAGTTTCTTTGTGTGATAAATGTACATACATGGAAATATAATGTGCCTGCTGAGAGGTGGAATAGGACAAACTACTGTTTCAGGCAGACAGGACAGGAGGTCTGAATTTTCTTGCTGTGTAAGGTATGTAATCCAGCTGTGGTTCTGGCTGTGAGGCAAGCTTAAACCATGAGTCAAGAATATATGGTAATGGATCTTTAAACACTCGAATCACTCTTCTTCCAACATCAGTTCCCAAACTGAGTAGTTTATTTCTATCTAAATGTCATTAAATGAAAGAGGATTTAAATTGCATAGTCACATGTTATCCCAGCAGGAAAGGGCTTATAAAGAAAAAGCTAATTCCTAAATACAAGAAGAACTAACATACAGTCATCATAAGCATGTATCATATACACAGACTTAGCATGAGATTTGGTCAAACAGTTAAGGTTTTTACTCTAAATGTTTGACTGAACTGAAAAATACTATACTCATTCCTGGGTAGTTTGACAAAATTAAATAGGCTTGCATCATTATGTTCAGATGTTTGTACCACTAGGGAACACAAAAAGACAATTCTTGGGCATATAATCACTATATACTTTGCTCACTTTGTTTACAAACAGGAGAATAGCTGATCTCTTGGAACATGCAAGAAAATTCAATGAAGTTTGATAAAAATGACAGCCTTTCAGTTCGTCATAATTATACTATGCCTTTTTTTTCAACTTCACATTAGCATGTTACATCACTACAGCCAGAGGTTGCTGCTGAAGGCAAAACTGGATATAGACCATTAACAGCATGCAACATTTATGCAGGTCCATCCAGAATCTAAAACAGGAATGGGAATTATGCAGTCCTCCAACTACTATAAGCCCTAGCTAGCACAAACAATTGTGAGAATTGCCAGGAGTTGCAGGTTAGCAATTATGTAATGCAACAGCCAAAGATGAAAATGAAATTCTAGGCAATAGTAATAGGAATGCAATGTGTAGAGTGAGGAAAATAATAGTAATACTCTATTTTGCTTTCGTCAGACCTCACCTGAAATCCAGCTCTGAGCATTACAATTCAAGAAAGATAGCACAAAATGAAACACGTGACCAAAATAGCCAACCATTTGGAAAACAAACCATATGAAGGAGTGCCTTTGGGAGTTTGATAGCCTGGAGATGAGAAGGTTTAGAGGTGACATGATAGCCTTGTTTAAATATCTGAAAGGATGTCATATTGAAGAAGGAGCAAGCTTGCTTTCTGCTGTTCTGGAGAATAACACATGAAGCAATGGATTCAAACTGCTATTCGACAGTGGAACTGGGTGCAGTGGAATTTGTTGGAGCCTCCTTCTTTACAGATTTTTTAAACAGAGGCTGGGTGGTCATCTGTCCAGAGTTCTCTGATTGTGTATAGCAGAGAGCTAGACTGGATAGCCCTTATGACATTTCCAACTCTTATGATTTTATGATTCTGTGTTAGTGGTAGACATCTATGTTGCAGTGGATGTCCAGTGCATAAAGGCAGGCACCAAGAAACAGCAGTGGGTCTTTAGCCATTCAGCTACCAGCTGGAGAAATCATTTCATTTCTTAAGGAGATACCACCTTAAAATGAAATTAACATGAACTTTCAACTCCCATCTCTCTTTCATATCGAGGCCTTGCCTCAGATCCAAACACAATTCACAACAGCAGGATGTACAGTAAACAGGCACAAAGCCCTAATGATTGGTATAAAAAAGGTAAAAACAGTGGTCCTGTAAAAGCTATGAACATTAACATTAACATGTCTGAAAAAAGGCGATTGACATCATCCACACTGTACTATGGAAATACAACAGCAGTATTGTTGTAGCAGTGCTGTACACAAAGAGCAACTAAACTATCTCCAGTATTGTATCCAACAATAAAGAGTTACATCTTACACCTTCAAAAGGAATCATTTTTGAAAGATGTAGTAATAGTGACATCAATATCATGTTACAAATAACTATATTTTGTGGAGGAGAGTTGAGAATTGTAAACAGCAAATGTCCAATAAATTATACAGTAGAAATGTGCCTCACTGCTTTTTCCACTACATTCCAATTCCATGAAAATGAGACACCTTATGTTCAACGAAGTCCCTTGCTAATTAGCAAAGCCAATTACAGTAATTATACTGAATGATTGAGAGAATGTTGTTTTTTAAATGTTCTACTTCAATGTTATGCCTTCTCACACTTCCCAGAGTCCTAAGTGTGCTCAAAATACACATTTGCCATGGTAAGAGGAAATCAAATGGAAAAAAATGGGAGCCCCAACTTGAAGGTTGTACCAGATGACTACTTAGGGTGACAAGTCATCAAAAGCAGACTTTTAGTACTTATTTCCCACCTTTTACATAAATTGAAAACATTCATAACAACATGTTAAGGCACTAACATTTGAAGTTATATATCGTTTAGTCAATAGCTGGATTGAACCAAACATGTAAAACTGTAGGCGGTCCGCTTTCTTCTACCTGCATTTAGATTGTTGTATTTCAAATTTTCTGATATAATATATAATGAGAAATACTAGCAAAACTGCCCACATCCAAAATATATTACGCACCTCCTAGATTATATCTGTCTGAAAGGAAATGCACTTTAGCCCATCAGTAAAACAAAACACAATATGTATATTTACACATAAACAAAACATGAATTCAAAGTAAAGGCAAATTCAAAGTAAACTGGAAATGTATTGAAAAATACAATGCTTTAAAACCACAAGGCTCTTAACTGAAGCTAAATTATTAAATATTGATGCCAACACATCACAAAAGAGAGACCGGTTTTCTTATTATTGTCAATACAGCTCACTTTGATTCACAGTTACTTATTTCCAAACCAAACATCACACTACAAAGCTAATGACAAGGAGATTTTTTTTTAATAAAGACCATCAGGTGTTACTTTATTTCACTACTGATATTTTGATCACTGAGAAGGTGACTGATATCTGTCTATGTAACAGAAAAATGGAAAAAGTCATAAACTATCATAAAGCTTATTATGGTCATATCACAACATTTATGTGGGGAAGTCAAAGTACTGTCTAGGTTAATCAAAGAAAGTAAAAACAAATAATAGTTTCAAGGTCTATGTACAACCCATGCAGTAAATTACTAAAAAGAGAGAGTACATATCAAGTAAATGATTTTTGTACAACTGAACATGTAGCAGTCACATTCATTTAATCCAAATATATAAATGCTCTGTTCATTTTGAGTGGCATCATAACTCAAAATTCACTGGATGAATTGCCACCAAATTTGGCCACAATCACTCAAAATAATTTATTTTGTCATTTGGGAGTTGTAGTTGCTGGGATTTATAGTTAACCTACAGTCTAAGAGCATTCTGAACTCCACCAATGATGGAATTGAAACAAACTTGGCACACAGGCTCCCATGACCAACTGAAAATACTGGAAATGTTTGGTAGGCATTGATTTTGAGTTTTGGAGTTGTAGTTCACCTACATCCAGAAAGCACTGTGGACTCAAACTATGATGGATCTCAACCTAACTTGGCACGAATATTCAATATGCCCGGATTTGAACACTGGTGGAGTTTGGGAAAAATAGACCTTGACATTTGGGAGTTGTAGTTGCTGGGATTTATAGTTCACCTACAATCAAAGAGCATTCTGAACCCCACCAATGATCAAATTGGGCCAAACTTCTCACACAGAACCCACATGACCAATAGAAAATACTGTGTTTCCTGATGGTCTTGTGCTACCCTTCTGACACCCCCTCGCGACCCCCCCCTCAGGTTAAGAAATGCTGCCTTAATGCCATCCAGTCCAACTCCCTTCAGCAGGGCAAGAAACATAATCAAAGCCCTCCTGTCAAAAAGCCATCCAGCCACAGATATAGATTGTCATAGATTTGAAAGGTACTCCTAAAGAAGAACAATTATATGTTGCATGTTCCAGAATAGGCAAACCAGACTATCTCTACATCAACACTGTTTACCCACAAGCATAAAGAAATTAAAAATATTAGAAACCAACACTTTCTCATTATTTTCCAGATCACCAGACTGGGCCATAGCAACGCGTGGCAGGGGATGGCTAGTAATGTAAAATTCTGTGGTTGGATTTGGATTTGTCTTATAAGCCCTGAGTCCCCCTCGGGGATGAGAAGGATAAGATATAAATGTCTGAATTAAATAAATAATGTATAAAATGCTTAATCGAAAATGAAGTAACTAATATGTAATAAATGCAATATCAAGCAGATTGTAACCATCACTCCGGAATACTCTGTCACCTGAAGTCCGTGCCTTGCAGGACCTATCAGCTTTCCGCAGGGCATGTAAGACATATCTGTTTTGACAGGCCTTTGATTTTTGATATTGCTGTTTTTAAATTGTTTTTAAATTCTTTTTAAATTGTGCTAGATTTTAGCCTGTTTTTGTAAGCCGCTCCGAGCCCCAGGGGAGTGGCGGCATATAAGTTTGAACAATAAATAAATAAAATGAATAATCCACTGAAGCTGAAACTGTTTGGACACACAGCCATGTTAGTCTGGTTCAGTATTCAAAGGGATATTGTAAGAATGTTGGAACTAACCAATTAAAAATAGTTTATAACATACACTTTCATAGTCAGAATTTACTTCATCAGATTCCTAAACATTTCATTGCACACATTTCATGATGAAGATTGTATAAGGGCCAGGCTGGTAGTACAACTGGTTAATCAGCTGCAATAAATCACTGCCGACTGAAAGGTGGCAAGTTCGAAGCCTGAGTCAGGATTGAGCGCCCGACTGTTAATAGCTGACCTGTACAAAACAATTCTCCACCTAGCCTAGAATTTGCCTAAAGAACTGTGTTCTTTAGAATAGCAGGCAGACAGGTTTTTCATCACTTGTTACCCAACTAATTTCTTCTAACTGAAGACACAATGGGTCAAATGTGGAAGCATCTGCTCTCAAAGTCTGTACTCATATTGCTTTTCGACCTTATATAAAAATTCAATAAAGTTTGAAATTGATTACTACACACACACACACACACACACATATATATATGCAATATACAGAATTGACTTACCGCTTTGGATCCAGAACTCCTTCTGTACTCTAGAACAGGGCTTCTTAAACTTTTCCACCTGTGACCCCTATCAGCCCAAGCAATTTTTACATGACCTTGGATTTATAGGTATATAAGATAGGTATAAAAGCATTTACATGTAACAATTCAGCATTTGCAAGGCTTGCTAAACAGGCAAATTCCTTTTTTTCTGAAGTACAGCTGAAGCACCTTCTGCAGAGTCCACTATAAACACTGCACAGCAGATTCGTCGAATTGTCTAAAACAGCCAGCATGTGACCATCCAAAAACATTTACTATTGCCATTTTTTCAGGATCCCAACACTGAGTGGGGTTGGAATACACTATTTTTTTTTTAAAAAAAATTATTTATTTATTTATTTATTTATTTATTTATTTATTTGGGGTTCTTTTACCCCACCCTTCTCACCCCGAAGGGGACCCAGGGCGGCTTACAACAGTAAGGCACAATTAGATGCCTGCATCACAAACAATCAACACAAAATTACAACAAATTCACAATTACCAACAATTCACGCATTAACCAATAAAATCAATAAAAAACCCATACAAACCCAATTCCTCCTCCCACCCTGTCAGCGTTCGCTATCTCATAGATCTGATTTTGATTCCACTTCGTCAATCCTGCTTTAGAATACTTGTACCTGTTAGTTTACATTTGGAAATAAATGGCTGCATATGGAAGTCCCTTCGAGAATAGAATCCAATATGCATCTGGAACTCTTATGTTTGAAAGAACTTGCTATATTGAAATATTTTTAGCAGAGATGCTAAAAATATACAAGGAAGTTAATATAAATTGGAAGTGATAGGAGTGAAGTGATGGCTATAAAATTCTACCAGACTGAACAGTGTGTATGTGTTTTCACATGAGTTTTTTAGGCAAAGAATGCCATTTCCTTACTCCAAAATATAACTTACATGATATTTGTTGCCATTCTCCCATCAAAGCATTAACCAACAAGATCAGACACAATTTGGTGACTTTATAGCAAAACTGTAGGTAGAAGGCATTTATGGTTATTCTAAACATTTCCACTACTTTTAATCTTTACATGAGTACCCTAAATTTTGAAATGTTATTTATCTTACTTTGTGTTCGTTTTTTTTTTTTGTCCTCACACTTGATGCTGCTACAGAGCCTAACTGGTAAAAGTTTCAGAGGTTCTTACAAAAATATACTTTTCAAAAACAAAAATATAGTCAATACTTATGAAATGCAAGAGTCAAGAAGTAGAAAAAATATATTCAGTTATGCTCATGCCCACAAATATGATGGATTATCTTATCCATTGTCAAGAGCCCTAAAGCTTCATTAGCACATTCTAATAAAAAAGATTTTCAAAGGCACACATTGCTTTCATCTACATGCAAAACTAAAAGTCAGCAGGAGCCCTGATACTTCAAGAAAGCAGAGTGACATTTTCAGATATTAATGATCAGTACCATGGTGCAGATAAATTAAAAGAGCACAAACAGATTTCTGAATAATATTTCATCACAGAGCAAAGCAACATTAGCATGTGCAAAATACCATATTATTCAGGTTTTTGACATTCAATATACTGTATATACTTGAGTATAAGCCAACCCAAATATAAGCCGAGGCACTAATTTTACCACAAAAAAATGGAAAAATGGATTGGCTTGAGTATAAGCCGAAGGTGGGAAATGCATCTGCTACTGGCAAATTTCATTTAAAAATAGATACCAATACAATCACATTAATTGAGGCATCAGTTCTATGGTTTTTACAAAAATAATTACAAAAAACTGTAAAATAAGATAAAACTGCACAACTCTGAATTAAATCATTATTCTAACCTAAATGTGCTTATGTATCCTTCCAATAATAATGAAGAGAGTAAAATAATGAATGTAATAATAATAATAATAATAATAATAATAATAATAATAATAATATCATCATCATAGAGTAAAATAATGGAAATGTAATAATAACAGTAATAATAGTGTAAAATAATAAATGTAATAATAATAGTGTAAAATAATAAATGTAATAATAATAATAAATAGTGAAATAATAAATGTAACAATAATAATACAATAACAAAAACAGAGTAAATTATTGTAACAGAGGGTTGTTGTAGGTTTTTTTGGGCTATATGGCAATGTTCTAGAGGCATTCTCTATTATAACAGAGTTACTCGAGTATAAGCTGAGGGGGACTTTTTCAGCTTAAAAAGGGTTGAAAAACTGGACTTATACTAGAGTTTATACAGTACTTAACTTCATTCTTAAACTTTAAGCAGGTTGTCATACTAATTCTGCATCACTTATGATAGGTCCACTAATTTTATATTAATGTGTATTTTAACATAAGGTAAATATTCTTAGGAAAGAATGATTCTCAGAGCCATTTAGCAGCAATATACATTATTTAAAATTAGATATGTGCCATCAGGGAGACAACATACAGGGTCAGATTCAGAACTTTGATTGCCAGATGCAACCTGGACCTAGTGGAAGCTGAAAAGGGGAGATATAATGGTAATGTTCCCTTATTCCTCTCACCCCTGCTGTGCTCCATCACACAGAATTCTGGAAGGCCATTTAACCCATCAAGACAGATTTAAGTGGGCAGAAGGAAGTGGGAAGATCAGTGGAGGCAATTGTCCACATTTCATAGTTAATCTATTTCTTTTTCTATCCAACACACAGTGCCTGCAATCCCCTGGGAGCTCCAATTGGCAGCATCACAGAATGTCATTCTGAGAGGACCTAATGGTACGCATAATTCAATACATATTACAGGCAATCCAAAGGAAAAATATTCAGAGGAGTCATACAATTGCTGGTTTTGATATCTGTGTAATCAAGATACCTATCTTGAGCTAGTGGCCAAAAACCATGAGGGGGGCATTATGTCAAAAAGGATACACCATTGATGCCATCATTATCTCTGTTTTGCTTGCATTATCAAATTTGTCAAGGTGGAAGCTGAGGAACTTGCTGTTCTTCTGGAATTTCCCAGTTTGCTCCAGATTAATAAAAACACCTGGAAAGATCTGGACCTAAGACAAGGTCTGGATCTTTCCAGGTGAGAGACCTGTGGGGACCGATTGCTGTGACCTCTTCTGCAGCCCCAGGGATGAATCCCAACAGAGATCCCATTGTTTTGGGCTCTAAAGCCCGAAAGAGCGGGATGGTGCCCCTTCCGTCCCAGCCCCCCATTTCCCCTCCCCCTCCAAAACACTCACCTGAGATGCCTGTCAGAGAAGGAAAAACCTCCCCCAAACACCTCCTGGCACATCATTTTCAAGCAACAAAAGAGGTCCTGGGCGGGGGGGGGGGGGCTGCCTCAGGTAAGTGGGAGGGGGGAGGTAATGGGGTGCTGAGGGCTGGCTCTTCTGAGTCAACCTCTGGCAGATATCATTTGTTGATGAATTTGATACAAGGAGAGATTTTAGGGAACAATGCCATGGATCTTATGCACACCTAAAACTAAGTTCAGTGCCCCACTGAATTTTTTTGTACTGTTCCATGTAAGAAAACTTAAATAATTTTTACAGATGAAACACATATAAAATCCAGAGAGGTCCAATATGTTTTTTGAAACTATACTGGAGAATTCAAAATGGAGTACTATGCAGCAGGATAAACATAACTCACTAAAAGCAAAAGAGACGGTGAGAATTATACTATAATTAATTAGCTTCTTTTTCTGCATCATTCTTGAATATATGCCAAATTGTTTGGAGCAAGTCAGCAAAGCCCTGATGTGTCTGCTATTAAGAAAAAAATCTGGACAAATGTTGATTACTGGTTGCCTGAATAAGCAAGACACCAATGATCTGAAGGGAAAACCATGAGAGATTGAAATTAGAAAGCCTTTTAAGATGCTGTTGTCTAGGAGACACCAACATCTACTGTACTAGTGACAAAAGAAAGAAAAGGCCGAGTGCAATTGCGAGGGCTTTCAGCCTGCTTTTTTCATGTTCAGTTTGTGGAGAAGGGGGATGGCTCTGTGACAAATGCCTGAATAGCTGATTAAAGCAGAATTTAGCATTCATTTTACAAGTTAGCCAGAGAGGATTTATGGTACCATCACAGCATGGAACTACATAATAGACATGGATCTATGAACAGAAAGCAAAGCTAGCTTATTTGGGGAGTTACATTTCACACATGAAGGCAGAGTCAGAAAAAAAAAGAAAATGATGCATTAGGTAAGAGCATTTGGAGATAATAAAAAAGAAGTGTTTAAAACTGTTTTTCCACAATATTGGCACTTAAAAACTGCATAGATGTCTGCACAAAGTTACCCCAACACAATTGTTGATTTTTTTCCTGGAGGAGAATACTTTTTTTCCACACAATTTTTTGTGAGCTAAGCCAAGAAAGATCTATAGTTGATCAGCCACTTGCTTCAAGAATATCAATGAAAGCTCTCAAACATTGCAGGAAAATTGAAATCAAAACAATTTTCAAAAACTAAACAAGCAAGCGTGGAGTCTGAGTGGGATGGATTCTGCAATTAGAACTATTGAGCTAAGACTGCATTTCATAAGTGGCTAACTCCCTTGCCAATCTATTCAATGAATGAATATATTGTACTTTCAAATGTCTTAACCTGATTGTGTGAGAGGGAGTGCTATACAAACAATGAGTGTGCATACTATTAACTGCCAGGAAATAAGAAGGCAACAAACCAGCAGTTAATTCAGCTCAACTGCCTGGGTGTTTAGAACTTTTGAGAGTCTTAACATAAGAATCTGAATTCAAGAAAGGTTTTCTTCAGTCTTTTCTTACCCTTCTTGGCCAAATTATTTGAAAATGGAATGAGTCTATAACCAAATTGAGAAGAGATTCCAAAAGGAATTTCATATGTTCAGATCTGTACATAGAGGCTAACTCAACCAAAACCTTGAGCTTGGTCACAGAGCTACAACTAGGTGTTTTCAATGGGCTTCCTTCCATCACCCCACATGCTTAGGAGTTCTGACAGTGGTTTTTAATGAATTAGCACAGCCAGATGTTATGCTGATTCTTAGAAATTCTTTTTTTGTCATTACACCAGCCTGACCGTTTCTTAAGTAAAACACAACATCTAGAATGCATGTCTTTGCTGTGTAGTAGCAATGAAAACCTGACAAATGAGGCCAATTCAAATACTATCCCATTTTGCTGAACACTGGCACCAGTACACATTCACCCTATAGTTGGTGCTGGCAAAATAAGTTCTAGATGACTACAAAACAAAGAGCTAAGTTTTGCAAGCATTACTTCCCCAACCATGCAAAGACCACTGTGTCAACATGCTTTCTGGTAGCTTTTTATGATCATGGATGGACTTTCAAATTCAGAAAACTGCAAGGAAAACATCCCTTTAACTGAGCAGTTATCATTCTGGCTGTCTTAGCATTCTCTGGACAGATAGTTTGGGATTATAAAATGTTTCATGAACCTGATGAAATCTATGGACCACTTTCTCAAAAAGTATTTAAATAACATTTACAAAATAAGAGGAAACAATTCATGAGAGGAAAATCATTTTTCTGCACCTGCTATAGAGCCTAAGTCATCCCAAAATGTCTAGTAATTTAAATAATGCTGTGATGAAAACATATTCATCTATTCTGCCCCCTATTATATTCGGAGAGGTTAACAAAAACCATGTACTTATCAAATGTTTATTGAACTGATCCCACTGCAGCTCCAGCCAGGCTGGGGGTTCTATAAAATCTAATTTTGCTGTGGATAGTAAGGAAAGAGGGATCTTCAGGACATCTAAATATTCATCATGTCTGCTTTTCACATCATGAATGTGTCATTATGTTACAGCATATGTTGGAATGTTCAATCTTGAAGATTTTTATTTGAAAAAAAATCTTCTGCATGTGAGAAAGCCACAAGAATGTCTAATTTAGAAGTCATTTCTAGGCCACCTATGAAGCTCCAGAAAAAGCAAACAAACTCATTTAAGGAAAACAAAACAAAAATGGCTTAATTATAACAACTGGAATCGGGAAAGTATTTTTCTCTTTTCTTTCTCTTTGCATAGAAGAGAATGAAACTCTGTGAGCAAATTAACATTTAGATTACAAGACTCTGCATGCTTTCTGTAACAGCGGTAATCAGTCAGCCAATTTGCCAAATCTTCCAAAAAGTAGTGACTAAAGTAAATATTTGCAAACCAATGTCTTAGAAATTCTATTGCTCTGAGTGAAATAACTGTTCCTATTCATTTGCTACTCAATCCATTTTTGTTACATATTTCATAGGAATCCATGCCTCTGAATTCAGCATGGGACATCAACTTACATTTTCTCTGTTTCACACTGAATATTTTTGCTGGAATGTATCAATGTTGTAGCCTATTGCAACACACATCATTACTCACAATTCACAAATGTTGTAAGCACATAAATAGCAGATAGAAAGAAAGAAACAATATAAGAGTGAACTAGAGAGCAAGAGGAGACAATATGCATGTACATGTATGAGCATGTATATACATGTGAATGAAAACGAGCCTTTGAAGTTCTTATGTACATTAATATAGTATACCAAAATCATTATGACATACTGGCAACCCATTCCAATTGAACTACCAAAAAAGAATAAGGCTGAATAAAGGTCAGCATCATGTAATTAAATGAAGAAGCAACAACAATGATGATAATAACTTTTATTTCTTGTCTGCCCCTCTTCACAGCTCGAGGCGTGTTACAACATTGTAAAACACATATTCACTTAAAACATTCTTTAAAATAAACATATTAAAACGTATTTCACAAGATGTGAGCAAGTGGAGGTTTGGAAGAAGGAATCCTCTTATTCCCCCTCCCTTCTAAGAATGTTTCATCGCTCCAGCTAGCATCACTATAGGTGCTGAGTGATGACCACTGGCAGTTTTGTGCCTGCTAGTCGATGCTAAGGGAAGATTGACTGAGGAAGGTGTTATCCCTTGTCTGTCGCATGGGGAAAGCAAGATGGTTGTGTGATCAGCCATGGCTACTTCCAAATAGGAAACAACCCAAATGTTACCGTAGGCACAAACTGTGGGCACACTCCTGAACTTCAGGAGACCTCCTGAGCATCCCCAAAGTCTTTTTATGCAGGACAAGTCCATGTGAAGGCAAATGGACTCTGTGCATCATGTGGATGCCATGGAATCTATTCACCCATGCACCAGCTTATTTGGACCCGAAGGCTGTGTTATTGTTCACAATGATGTAAAGAAACTGCCTAATTCTTGCAATCGCCAAGATTGTAAATCCCTACAGAATCCCCCATAATTACAGTCAAGAGAGACACCTAAGCAACAGAAATCTAAAGTGCAGGAAGGGCATTGTGAAAGATCCACTTACAGCAATGGATGCTTGTAGTACAGGAGAGTTGGGGTGCTTCAGGATGATACACCTAGCCCCCTTCTGGCCCCTAGGTTCTGCTTGGCTTCGGGGGAGAAAACAAGATTTATGGTACTCTAGAGCTTCCAGGAAGATCTGGACTGATCCTGGAGTTTCCAGGAAAATCCATACTGATCCTGGAAGTGTGAACAACTGGATTGGGGTGGATCCACTCTCCACACCTCTAGTCTACTCAGAGCTGTGTCACTTTCCACAAGCACCTTCTCCCCAGAGATTTGCTGGTAACACTGCATTTCTGGTGATGTCAAAGAGGGTGCCTAACCATGGAACCATATGTCCTGCCAGCCTCTAAGAGGAAGATCTCTGTAGCTGGTGGTTCTTATTGTATGCAGTGCTTCAGTTGAAAATCCAGCCATGCACTATCAGAACTCCCCACAGAGGCTGAGCGGTGAATCCACTTCATTTCGGTCATGTAGACATAGTCCTAATTAGTGTCTGAAAGTATTACTTTTTTTGAAGTACAGTTCTTTAAAGCCCTTATGCAACATGATCATTCAGACTGCCTGGGAAATACTGGAAATTACGAAGAATAAAAGTAACTCTTCCAAACTCTGGTTCCTGTGCTCCCATTCTGTACTCTAAAATTGAAATATGGTCTTCCTGGCATTCTGCCTTTTTATGCCGGTCTTTAAATGTAAACTTCTGCTTAGCTGCCTCACATGCTGTTATACATTGCAACTGGCCATCAAAGCAGCCATTTTCCTTTGAAACATATCTGCAGGAGGAGTACTAACAGTTTGATTCAAAAAGGAACTCACTGCTTCAGTCCTTACATAGCCTTGTGGCACTCAGCAGTGCTTCTGAGGGCACTGAGAAGCTTTTAAGTCTGAATTCTATTACACAAACCTCATTTACAAGGTGGTTTAGAATTCCCAATTCTTTTTTGATA
Organism: Anolis sagrei; assembly: GCF_037176765.1. Taxonomy (NCBI): domain Eukaryota; kingdom Metazoa; phylum Chordata; class Lepidosauria; order Squamata; family Anolidae; genus Anolis; species Anolis sagrei. Next base: position 57,307,678 of record NC_090024.1, on the reverse strand, counting down.
GACACTTGAGTAGGAAGGGAACACAGGGGAGGAAGGAAATAGGTTTCTCTTCGGTAGATAAAACAAAACCTATTTTTCTACTTTATTAATTTTTCCTTCATTCAAGCATCAAAAATGGCCACAACTGGAAATAGGATATTAGGTGCAACAGAGCCTAGTAAAAGAGATAAGGGAAAGTTTTTCTTAAAAAGAATTAGCCAGGTAGTGCCTGTGGGTTTGAATAATGTGGACCCCCAGATGTCACTGAACTGTGACTTCCAGACGTCCTCATCACTGGGTATATAGATTAGGTCTTATCGGAGTGACACTCCAACAACATTCAAACTATCAAAAGATTGTTTCCTCTGTGGATTGGAGAAAATATATTCTGCAAGAATGTAGCTCCAATCTGGCTATCTAGTCTAACAATGTAAACTCTGACTTTACTCTTGCACAGCAACATCTACTTTGACTCAGGACCCTTTGACACAGATCCAAAATCCACTTTTCTCCCCGGGTTGGCCTGTGCCAAATGAGATCTCAGGTTCATCTGGTTTAATCTGGTGGTAAACTTGGATATCCAAGTTTTCTCTGGGTGAAAAAAAATCCTGTTAATGGTTCACACCTTTCCAGGCATGCAGCCTGTGGGGATTGACCCTTGGGATTGCCATCCGCAATCCCTAGGGTCAATTCCCATAGCCATTCCACTTCTTCAGGATCCAGTAGCTCGAGGAACGGGATGGTTCTGCTACCCTTCCCTCCCAGCCCAACATTTTCCTGATAAACGTACCGGAGAGACCCACTTCATTTGCAGGCCTCTAGTAGGAAGCTCCTGGCATATCAAAATGATGCAACAGGACCTTTGCAAATGGGAGGAAGACACTCCCCTTTCCAATGCTCCTGTCAAATCATTTTGATGTGACAGGAGTATCTTTCTAGAGGCCTGCAAATGGAGGCAGACCACTCCAGTAAGTTTACTAGGTAAACAGAGAGCTGGGGGAAATATCCCCTTGGTCAACCTTGGATCAGGCCAGGATCTAACTCCCACCTCCTTCCAATCCTCTAGAAACTGGCATTTAAAATGCTAGTTTCTAGCGTGTTTTAGTCATGTGTGGAATTTGAAGCATTTCAAATTCCTAAACAGCAATCCTGCCAATCACCTACTTGATCTTTTAAAGCTGAAATACTACAGATAGTGCAAATGGCCCTCTGTATGAAAAATGTGTACTATACGACTGGTCCCTCCATTATTAAAGGTAAAGGTTTCCCCCTGACATTAAGTCCAGTCGTGTTTGACTCTGGGGGTTGGTGCTCATCTCAATTTCTAAGCTGAAGAGCCGGCGTTGTCCATAGATACCTCCAAGGTCATGTGGCAAGCATGAAGCACCGTTACCTTCCTGCCAAAGCGGTAGCAATTGATCTAATCACATTTGCATGTTTTCAAACTGCTTGGTTGGCAGAAGCAGAGGCTGACAGCGGAAGCTCACGCTGCTCCCCAGATTCAAACCTGTGACCTTTCGGTCAACGAGTTTACAGCTCAGTGGTTTAACCCACTGCACCACAGGGGGCTCCTTTATTTCACAAAATTTGGAAGTAATAGTTTATAACTATCTATAGTAGCTACTTGTGATGAATTAATTCCCCCATAATTACACTGTGACTGAACATTCTTCTGTTATGTTTTAAAGTTATTTTTACAAATATGGGTGTTTTCATTAAAAATTAGTGGTGGCAGAGGAAGCATATCACATGGTTTAATTTCTAGCTGTTGCTGCACTTCATGATGACACCTTATGCTTTATTGTGCAGAGATGTTGAGGAAATCAATAGAGGGCTAGATCTCTATCTACACTGACCACTTAGGTTGGTCAGGGATGCAATCGGCTCTGTGACAGCTAAATCCCACTAAGGCGCACTAACACAGCTTTCCCCCAGTTTAAAATAAATCTGAAGTAGGATTTGGGTTGTTTCTCAAGCTAGAAACAGTTCAGACAGCTGCTTCTGGATCATAAGCTACACACTCCCCAGGCTTAGGCGGCCAGGAACATGGGATGCCTATCCCCTCTCACTCCCTCTCCCCGTGTTGCCTACTTTACCCTTGGGGGTCCACAAACCTTCTGGCAGATCTTGTGACTCATGAAGGAGGATGGGAGGAGAAAATCCCCTTCCCTCTTCCCAGCTTCCTTCATGAGTGATGGTACCTGGTAGAGGTACCCTGAGGGGAAGGTCAGTATACATGCCGCTGCTGTCACCAGCAGTGACATCGGGGGGGGGGGGGGAAGTCGCAGTTGATTCCCTATCAAGTGACAATGAACCAAGGTCAGTGTGATTGGGCAATAGGGATTCTCTGCCACCACTAAGGTGGCTCATGGATTCCCTTTTGGGTCACCAAGCAAATTCCAAACAGTGTCTTGGATGCCAGTTTGGTTCTGCTTTTTATGTCAGTGTAGAAACATCTTATGTTTTATTCCCCCATCAAGTGACTTGTAGCATTGAGTTGTAGCACTGAGTTGTTTTCTGAAAACTAATTACCATAAACTATTGAGTTATTTTAGGTAATAGGAAAGCACAGTTGATCTTCTTTTCAAAATCATAACCATAAGGGCTACTAACTATTTTCATACTCACAGAGAAAGAACTTGAGATTATTTTAAAAAGGAACTTTCTCAGCTCAACTATTTCACTAAAACCTACTAAACAAATGGATTTATTAAACACATTAACCAGTTAGAACAAGGTGTAAGATTTAAACAGCTTTAAAACCCTGTACATGCAATTTCAAGTAAATCAGTCAGTCCCAAAGGCCAATAAAGTAGTCCTGTTTTTATTTGGATGAAACTAGCACTGGTACCAATCACGTTTCCAAAAGAGAGCATTAAAAGTGTAGAAACACAAGCATAAGCAGGTATGTTGAGGTGCTATCAAGCTGAGAAGCAAAACATGACTCTGCATGAACCTCTTTCCCCACCGCAAATATCATTCATTAAATATTGTAATCAAATCGTAATTCTTCTAGGAGTTCATACACTGCATTCAAGAAAGAGACTATTGCTTGCTCGGACACCAACAGGCTTTTCCAAGCATCAACATTCATTTTTTGAACAAAATTCATTTTTGAACAGCAGTTCTGCTTCAGCAGGTGCAACCTTTTTGAGGTGACACTTCTGATAAGATGTCAGGTTTCCCAGACAAATAAATGGCCTATTTTCAAAAGCTCATGTTCTTCCATTTTCTGAAAGTTAATTCAATGATGACTAGCTAGAATGGACCGTAGTAAGTGCCAGCACTCCATGTCCAAAATGGAGGAGGGTCATCATCAGGTTATAGGATTGCCCTGTA